>NC_073264.2:25954576-26559933 GCF_029289425.2 Pan paniscus | reverse complement strand
TATCTGGAGAAGGCCTAGAAATGTGCATTTTTTAACAAGTGTTTTCCCACCTTCCAAAAGGTAGAACTTTGACAAATAATAAGATAAAATATTCTTGATATGGGCTTCTGGACTACTTTGATTGAGAGGCCAGAGAGCTTTATAAAAAGCTGACACTAGAATCCCTAGAGTGAGTTATCTAAGCTGCTGAGAGATAATGGTCACCTTGGATTAGGGAAGGGGCTCAACCTGAGTAGAGAAGAGCTGAGGTGTAAAAACTTGCACTTAAGATGGGAAGGGAGAAGCTACAACGTCTACCACAATGACACAGATGGTCTTTTGGACCTTGGATGTCCTGAGAAGATGGAGCTGTCATTTAAAGACAATCAACTCATGTTTATTCACTGGGCACTTATGTATTAAACCAAATGCACATGGTCTAAATAGCAGAGTGCATTGCACTGGGGAAGAATATTTACTCTCACTTTGCCAGCTTCAACTCTGAGACAATTGGAGATAAAACAAAAATTGCCGCAGTCAAAGAGTAATAGAAAAGATACTCCAGAATAGAAAGATGGCCCTATATTTGATCAGATATGATTGGATTTTTTAAACATTATTAAGGCAATTTGCAGGCATATGATGCTTAGGTTTGGGGTTGGGGTTAGAGCTAAAATAAGATACAGGATAAGAATTCCGTATCTCTTTCTATAAAGAGTGTTCAGGATATGAAGCCTGAATAGTCCCTACAAAAGTAATAATCAAAGTTCTTTCCAGCACATGTGCTTGATACTAAGCTAACAAGAGAATGATCAAATTAGATAACCTTTAAATATTATCATGGAAGAAGCGGGCAAAAGCTGCCCAAAAAGACAATTCATGGAAGACGTTTTTCCCAATTCTCAACCAAGAAAAAGTATTAAAATTGTAGAAAGTGCGATAGCCAACTTCCAGGAAGGCTCACAGATAGCCTCCTACTATTCATACCTCTATACAGTCCTTTCCCACACTGACCAACAGAATACAGCAGAAGTGATGAAATACCACTTCCAAAATCAGATTGTAAAACACAGGACAGCTTCCAGCTTGCTTACTCTCTTTCTCTCTTGTAGCACATGGTCTGGGGAAAACTAGCTGCCATGTCATAAGTAACCTAGTGAGAGGCTCATATGGCAAAAAACTGGGGCTTCTTCCTCACAGCCACCTTACACATGGGTCCTCCTACCCCAGACAAGCCCTCAGAAGACTGCAGCCCCAGCCAGCAGCTTGAATGCAACCTCATAAGGGATCCTGAGCCAGAATCACCCACCTAAGTCATTGTCAGATTCCAAACTCTTAGAAAGTGATAAATATTTATTGTTATTACTTGCTATGTTTGGGGGTAAATAAGTTTTGAAATTGTTTTAAGAATTCTTTTTTTAGCAGTTTCACATTCACAGTAAAATTGAGAGAAAGGTACAGAAATATCCCATATATCCTTTCTCCCTCCATGTGTGCATGGAGCCGCCCCCATTGTCAATATCCCCCAACAGAGTGGTACATATGTTACAATTGATGAACTTACACTGACACATCATTATTACCCAACTGGGATAATTTTTACATAGCAATAGATAACTAATACAGAAAGTTAATACTATTTTTATATTATATTGTTTTATAAATAATTGTTTTATGGTATAATGTTTTAATGAATTCTTGGCACCTAATACCCATTATCTGCCAAAGAGACAATAAAATATGTAAAACAAGTAACTAATGGTACTAATGGGAAAGTCAAAAGCACCATCCATGCAGAGAGGAAATAGCACAGTGAGAAGTAGTTTGGAGTCAAACAGATCTGGATTCAACTCAGACTCTACCTCTTTCTTGATGTGTGACCTTGGGAAAGTTTCCTAAACTCTCCTACCCGTCAATTGAAGACAATGCCTTCCTCATGGGGCTTTTGTGAAGTTTAAATAGATGACCATATATGGAAAGCACCCAACACACAGAAAGTTTTCAACATATGTTTATTTCTCCCCATCCTTTTTGATTCTTGTAATTGCAATTTGGGACATGAATGATTGCCTAATAGACATATTTTCTTCTAGCAAAAGTTTCCCTTTGTAGATATCATAAAATGTAATATATAAATCTTTCTGGCCCAGGTGCGGTGACTCACCCCTGCACTCCCAGCACTTTGAGAGGCCAAGGAAGGAGGATCAGTTGAGTCCAGGAGTTCTAGACCAGCTTAAGCAACATGGTGAGACCCTGTCTCTACCAAAAATAAAAACTTGCTGGGTGTGGTGGTGCACACCTGTAGTCATAGCTACTCAGGAAGTGAGAGGATAGCTTGAGCCCAGGAGATAGAAGCTTCAGTTAGCTGTGATAGCACCACTGTACTCCAGACTAGGCAACAGAGCAAGACACTGTCTCCAAAAACAAAACAAAACAAAACAAAAGCAATAAAACAAATACATCTTTCCCAATATTTTATGGGGAAAAAAAACTTGACTTCTAGGTGAACCATTTGAATTTTATGAGAATAACTGGATCCTATGACTAACTTGGAATACCTATAATTGGCCACTAATCATATGCAAGTGGTAGAAAAAATAACATCAAAATTCCTCCTTATAATACCAACTCCCTTCCCTATTTCCATCTTCAGAGATGGCCAAATTAAAGTGATACTATCTTCCACATTCTGAAAGACAGACACCACCTCTGGGTAACTTTTAAGAAAGTTTCATAGCAATCCTATAGTCAACAAGGCCTGCCCTTTCCTGTACAGAGGTGAAAAGAGCAGAATTCAGCAGAAGTTTAGAAAGTCATAGTAAAGTCACACTTGAACCAGTCTAAGAGAGCAAACAAAAAGTCTTCTTTAGAGAAGTATTCTTGGAGAAGTTGCCTCTTAAAACACATTTCTTAGGCTGTAAAACTCTGGAGGTCCTCATTGTAATGAAGGAATAAATATAAGGTGATCAACCTTCCAGTTTTCTGCTGTGAGAAGATTCCTAGTGAAAATTCTCTGGGTAGTTGGTTTCCTCCCACCCACCTGCACTGTCTGTCTGCACTTCCATATGCATGCATAGGACATTGCCTAATGCAACCACAGTGAGACACAGGTGCCATCTGCCTCACCAGCTCCCTGACTCACCTTGTGATACATCTAATGCTACAGAGATGAAGAAGATTCAGATGGCACAATAGAACTCAAGCTTATTAACAGCCCATCTGCTCAGCCAGACACCACCTCAACTGGATGCAAGAACAGGATTGTAAAGGACTAGCAGAGCAGACCCATATACTAATCAGGCTGATTTGACAGTATTCATAGAAGTTTCAAGATTTTTTGCTTATTTATTTATTTTCTTATTTATTTATTAGATTTAGAAACAAATACAAATAATCTGCTTAATATTAAATTTTTCTATAACCGTAAACTCCTGTGATATCCACATCACTTGCACCTTCTCTCAAGTCTTTGCTCAAATATCACGTTCTCACTGTCCCTTTCCCAGACCACCCTATTTAAATTATAGGCCTCCAGTCTTTGAACACCCTATACTTCCTCACTCCTTTATTTTACTCCTTAATACTTATCACCATAATATATCATTTAATTTACCAATATGTTTGCTAAATGTTTTTCTCACTCCAGTAGTATTTAAAGTCCATGAGAATTGAGAATGTATCTCCAATGTCTAAGACAATACCTAATACATGATAGGTACTTAATAAATATTTGCTGAATGACTACTATTTTGTTCTCTTATCTTCATGTAAAAACACTGTCCTAAAGCTTTGTCTCCACCTCCTTACTGATGCCACTCTCTTCCCCCTGCACATAATAGCCCTCTCCCATTGCTAAACACATAGTAAAAGTGCAAATAAATATTTAAAATGTTGACCAATTAATTAACCATTGACTCCACTAGAGACATCTGAGAGAGCAGAGGGAAAAAGAAAGCTCTATCACCTGGATTGAAAATATCAAAATGTTGTTATTCTTATGTTCACTGGACAAATATTCATTAAGAAGCTTGCATGCTATCTTTGCTTTCACAAATGGTTTTGCACATAAGAGATTGGAGAATGCAAAGATTAATATCTACATTCAATGTAGTCACTTCAGTATGCTGCTGGAATTTGTGATTTTGCTTTTATGCAGTTTTCTCGAAGCAATAAAATATAAGCTTACATATATAATGAGCTGTCTAAGGACCTGGCACAATTATATATCCAATTCTCTTAAATCAGCTGCTTAGAAAATGGCAGATAACCCTTCTGATTTATGAAAGGAATTTTCAGGACTCTATTTGAAATGCAGAAATAGTTTAAAAACTTGATAGCAAGAAATGGGCTGGTAGCTTATATTGGAAAAGAGAGATAAGGGAGAAATAGAGCTTAACTTTAAAATTAGACCCAGAAGGCAGGTTGGGGGTGAGATAACAAGGGTTAGTGGGACCCAACATCAATGGGGCTTAGATTGTTTATGAACCACCCCAGAAATATTGCCATTTTGATATCTTTTGAGATACTATTGAAAATTAATGGCAAAAACCACAATTACTGTTGCATCAACCTAATACATTTATTTGCTAGTCTATTAAATGGTCTATCATTAACTTGCCACAACTGGCCCAGATTTCAGAAGGTGTCTAACTTGCCTAGTGAGCAGTGCCTTAAGCACTGCAGGAATCTGGTTCACAGTGTGAGAACCAGATTAAGTGTTCAGTGATCAAGCATACGTAACATATATGTTCTCTGGAGTTAAAATTTTCTGAAGCTACAAAAGTTATTTCATTCATTTATTTAGAAAATGAATATAGTGGTGACGAATCACATAGTTATGAATCAGATAATGTGCCTAATTTCAGAGAGCTGACATTTGAGATACAGAAGCAGTCAGAAACAAAAAATTAAAAAATTAAATTTTTGAAAAAGAAATGATATCTTGAGTTAATTTGTGTATATGGTGAAAGGTACAGGTATAGTTTCATTCTTCTGTGTATGGCTAGCCAGTTATCCAAGCACCATTTATTAAATAGGGAGTTCTTTCCCCATTACTTGTTTTTGTCAACCTTGTTGAAGATCATATTGTTGTAGGTGTATGGCTTTATTTTTGAGTTTTCTATTCTGTTCTATTGGTCTGTGTGTCTGTTTTTGTACTCATACCATGCTGTTTTGATTACTGTAGCCTTGTAGTATAATTTCAAGTTGGGTAATGTGATGCCTCCTACACCATGGAATACTATACAGCCATAATAAATAAGGAAATCATGTCCTTTGCAGCAACATGGATGTAGCTGAAGGCCATAATCTGAAGTGAATTAACACAGGAACAGAAAACCAAATATCACATGTTCTCATTTATATAAGTGGGAGCTAAACATTCAGCACACATATACATAAACACGAGGACAATAGATGCTGTCAACTACTAAAGTGAGGCAGGAGGGAGTGGGTACCATGCTCACTACCTGGGTCCAATATACCCATGTAACAATCCTACACATGTACTCCTTATATCTAAAATAAAAGCTGATTTTTTAAAGAAGTATAAAAATAAATTACCAATTAAGATATACACTGTGATAAGTGCTGTGAAAGAAATATATAGAGTGATGAGTAGAGATTAAGGTCACACTGAGGAGGACACTGAGGCGCTGATATTGCAGTCTGACTTGAAGGGTAAACTAGCCATGCAAAGAACTACAGAAAAAAAGATTCTAAACAGAGGGACAGCAAATACAAGGCCTGGCATTCAGAAAGGGCTCGTTGTACTCTGTAACAGAGAGGAGGCCAGTGCTGCTTGAATGAGAAAGGGAGTTGTATGAGATGAGGTTCAAGGGGTGCACAGGAGCCAGTTCATACAGAATAATGTGGGCCAGGTTAAGTATGTGAGATTTTATTTTAAGGGCAATGGGAAATAACCTTTACCTTAGACTTCTACTTAACGTCATATTTCAAGTAAGATCACTTGAAAAACTTCCATCCATAAACACCTAGAAATGCTGGATAAAAGAGCAAAAAAAAATTGAGTGTAGATAGGAGCTTATGATTTTAAAAAAGGAGAGAGATCCAAGTGCTAGAGGGGAAAGGGTGGATGTTGACTGAGAATGGACATAAGGGAACAGTCTGGATACTAGAAATGTTTTTAAACCTTGATCTGAGTGGTAAAGTAAGTGTGTATATATATCAAAATTAATAGAGTTGTACAATTATGATTTGTACACTTCCTATGTGTATTCTATACATCAATAAAATTTTAAAAATAAATAAGAGTAACCAAAGAGGAAAAACAAATCAATTAGAAAAACAATAGATTTCTCAACTGCAGCAACAGGGGCTAGCATCCAAAAATAATATTTCATTGTGCTGGGGGAAAATATCTTAGTCTAGAGTTCTATATCCTATTAAATTATCATTCAAAAAATGTGGGCAAAATAAACACATTTTTAGAGAAACATTAAGAAAATTCCCACTCCCACAGATTTTCACTCTAGATAGACTTAAACAAATAGCAAATTGAAAAGCATTAGTAGAAAGGCATGAAAATCAAGAAATGACGAGTGAAAAATGTCTTGCAGACACCACTGATCTGCAGTCAGTGGGATCACGAAATTAGAAGACCATGAAACTGGGGATCACCAGTTTGGCTAAGGTTTCTTTGTCTGGATTTTTAGATACAAATTATCTGTGCCTTTGCCTTCTTACCTATAAAATAGAGATGATACTAGCACCTTATGCATATAATAGTGGTGAGGATTGTGTGTGTGTATGTGTGTGTCCTTGAAGCAGTGCCTAGTGGTGATGAACTATTACTATTACACATTATATATCTGAACCCCTGACAGGAAGTCTTGCTTTATGGATCATAAAGAAAGTTCTTTCAGAAGTATCGAACTCTTTTCCCTTATATATCGCAAATAGCTTATTTCTTTTTAAAGTCTTCTAGATGTTCATTAATCTATTTTTTAAAATAGAATGATGGAAATCCACCCACAAATTTGAAGCAAAAGAGTGAAAAAATTTGCTTTATTTTTTTAAATGGTCACTGTGGCTACTGTACAGGAAAAAAAGTTGGAAGAGGGCAAAAGGGGAAACAAGAAAACCAGTTATAAGGTATTTCCATAGGAAAAGGATAAACTGACAGTGTACTAGACTAGACAAAAAATATTTTAGGAAAAAGTTTAGGAAAAAAATAATAACAGAAATTATATATTAAAATGTAAAATCTAGTACTAAAAAACTATTGAGAATATTGGAGCAAAAAGTTACTAAATTATATCTAGAGTCTCAAAATCAGAAAATGTAATTCTGAAAACTCTTATTGTACTCTGGCATTATCTTTCATTTATGCAATACCTTTAGTAACCTCAGATTTCCATCCAAATTTATCTCCAACTATACAATTTCAGACTGTCCAATTCCTACTCCTTTGATCATACAATCACATCTGCCCTAACTGTTCCTCTCTCCCTCTTCTGCATAAAGTCTTCTGCATACTTCAAAGACTTGGTCAGATTTCATCTTCTCCACCCCAGATTTTCTGCTGTTGGAATCAATATTTCTATCCCTTATTTTCCAAATATGCTAACTCTACTACATTAATGGACCTTTCCTTATGCCAGTCTGCCTTGTAGTTACCTGAATTACAAAATGAATTACAAAACTAAAAATTAAGAGTTTTCTATCCGAAGATTACAAAACTCTGAAAATTAAGAAATACGTCATATTTGCTACAAAGAACTCAAGCAAATCAGCAAGAAAAAAAAATCCTATAAAAAAGTGGGCTAAGGACATCAATAGACACATTCTCAAAAGATATACAAATGGCCAAAAAGCATATGGAAAGATGTTCGACATCACTAATTATCAGGGAAATGCAAATAAAAACCACAACGCAATATCACCTCACTCCTGCAAGAATGGCTATAATAAAAAAAATTAAAAAATAATAGATGTTGGCATGGATGTGGTGAAAAGGGAACACTTTTACACTGCTGATGGGAATGTAAACTAGTACAGCCACTATGGAAAACAGTGTGGAGATTCCTTAAAGAAATAAAAGTAGGTCGGGCATGGTGGCTCACACCTGTAATATCAGCACTTTGGGAGGCCGAGGTGGGCAGATCACCTGAGGTCAGGAGTTCGAGACCAGCCTGACCAACATGGAGAAACCCCATCTCTACTAAAAATGTACAAAATTAGCTGGGCATGGTGGCGCACGCCTGTAATCCCAACTACTCAGGAGCCTGAGGCAGGAGAATCACTTGAACCCGGGAGGTGGAGGTTGAAGTGAGCTGAGATTGTGCCATTGAACTCCAGCCTGAGCAACGAGAGTGAAACTCCATTAAAATAAAAAAAAAGAACTAAAAGTAGATCTACCATTTGATCCAGCAGTCCCATTACTAGGTACCTACCCAGAGGAAAAGAAGCCATTATACAAAAAAGATACTTGCACACACATGTTTATAGCAGCACAATTTGCAATTGCAAAAATTTGGAACCAGCCCAAATGCCCATCAACCAATGAGTAGATAAATAAACTGTGGTATATATATAACATGGAATACTACTCAGCCATAAAAATGAATGAAATAATGGTACTTGCAGCCACCTGAATGGAATTGGAGACCGTTATTCTAAGTAAAGTAACTCAGGAATGGAAAAGCAAACATTGTATATTCTTTCTCATATGTGGGAGCTAAGCTATGAGGATGCAAAGGCATAAGAATAACACAATGAACTTTGGGGACTCAGGGGAATGTGTGGCAGGTGGTGAGGGATAAACGACTGCACATCAAATAGAGTGTACACTGCTTAGGTGATGGGGCCACCAAAATCTCACAAATCACCACTAAGGAACCTATTCATGTAACCAAACACCATCTGTTCCTCAAAAACCTATTGAAATAAAAAATTTTTTTAAAGAAATACATCATATTCAGTCTGCATCCCCTACATCTTCAAGCAGAGTATCTTTAAAAAATATTAAAGGTATTGAAATTGAGGTGAAAAGGGAGTTATCATCATTTGAACTATCTGAATAATGAGACCTCTGAAAAAAAGAATGAGGCCAATGATCGTGACTAATGGACTTCAATACCCAAAAGCCACATGAGGTGCCTCTGATTGCATTATCCCAAAAAGTTTGCCTCTTTGTGCTTTAGTCTTGATTTCTGATATATTACTTTGCCACAGAAACACATTCCTACTTCTGAGTACCAGAGAAGTGGAACAACAGATGTTGAAAGCAGTAAATTTTTATTTGCCATCACTGCTTTGGGCACTTCAATTTAGAGATGTTATTCTTATTTAACAGGAGAATATTTTTTATTCTTTAGCAGTTGGCTAGTTTGGCACCTATTCATAAATTTTTGTGGTTGTCAAAGCTTTGCCCTGTAAAGCCCTTCATAGAAAGTAACATTATGAATTGGAAAGCATCCATGGAGTAAATGAAAAGGGTCTAGCTCAAAGACAAAACAAAATAAAATGGAAATGGAAATTAAGATAGGCTTTCTTCCTTCTTCCATAGTGAAGCAGCTTTATGTGCCCTTGGAATTACTGCAATTACATGACAGTTTTCAAATTTCATCTGAGGGCAACAGACATTGTAACATGTTGGACTGAATGTGGCAATCTTGGCTGCCAGTGCTCATATTCTTGCAGTGACTGCTTTATAGACTTACTTATAAAAACTGTATTATAGATGTCCTCTCCCAAATAGTCTGAGGCCTAATTAAAAATACATTAGCTGCTAAATCATGAAGTTAACGATAAATAGGCAATTTCCAAATAGCACAAACACAATTCTGCAAATTTCCAAATTGATAACTTTAGGAAGACCCTCTCCTCACCTACAGAAGATTTCTAATTTACAACAACACATTTAGAACCCTAAACCCTATTCAGCTACCTATATTTCAGGCCAATCTTTAGCCTCTGGGCATGGAAAGTTTAGTCTTACCATGTGCAGAAAGTCTAAAATAAGCAACAACAAAAGGACAGAACCAAAGCTGTTTTCTTTTCTTGAGGCCAAAAAATAGGAAATGGCCCTGCATAGGATGTCTTTCTACGGATGTTGTATGGCTCAGTGGCAGGAGCACATGCTGTCAAGCTCAGGACATCCTGAGCTCTTCCACTTGAAATAAGGTAGATAACTACCTTACCTTTGATCCTCACTTTTTTTTTTCGAGACGGAGTCTCGCTCCATCACCCAGGCTGGAGTGCAGTGGCGCGATCTTGGCTCACTGCAAACTCCGCCTCCTGGGTTCACGCCATTCTCCTGCCTCAGCCTCCTGAGTAGCTGGGACTACAGGCGCCCGCCACTGCGCCCAGCTAATTTTTTGTATTTTTAGTAGAGACGGGGTTTCACCGTGTTAGCCAGGATGGTCTTGATCTCCTGACCTCGTGATCTGCCCGCCTCGGCCTCCCAAAGTGGATCTTCACTTTCTACCTCACTTTCTATCCTCACTTTCTACCTCTGATCCTCACTTTTCCCATCTATAAAATGGGAACAATAATATTTAACTCACACTGTAATTGTTAATGAAATGTTGAATGAAGAGATCACAGTGTCAACTGTGTGGGAAGGTGTTTACCAAATGTGTGTGTTCCTTTTAATGCCCCTCAATCTCACACCCCACATCCCTGCAACAGCCACACTTTTTCCCTTCATCAGAAGGAAGGGTTGTAGTAGAGCCAGATTGAAAAGCAGACTGTCAGCTGCACAGAGTGATGAACTCTAAGGGCTAAAATATTCCCAGAAAAAAATCAACATAATTCCATATTCGGTTGGTAAATTTTAAAAGACTCATTCAGTGCATATATTTTTTATTTAGATATCAACAGCTAAATATTATTTGTTGTATGTATTCTCTTGAGGCCTTCACAGAAGGATGGGTTTTGGTAACAGGTGGATTTTTTTTTTCCTGAGAACAATTAAAATCTTCATCCTTCTTTTAATGACTATGGAGTACTTGAAGACAGTATTAAGTAGTGGGTAGTGGTAGAAAAGCTTGCAGGTAGAAGCCAAAAAGAAAAAAATTGCTCTGAATGAAAGAATGACAAAGCTGTAGAATTGAGAAGAGAGATAGGGAAGAAGTCAGATACCCAAAGGAAATTTCTGGAAATGCTATGTAGCCCAAGATGTAAACATCCTCCTTACTCTCTCCTATTGAATTTTTATTAAATGCCATATTTGCTCAGTAATACACTTACACAGGCACATATGTCATAAAAGGAGGGAGTTTCAAAAAGGCAAAGTTACAATCAATGTTAAATGCTGCAGTGAGGGCAAATGAGATCAGAAGAAACATTTCTGTTTGGTGGCAGAAAGCCATCTCAATGAAGAAATAAAACCTTGACTGATATCACAGATTAACCAAGAAACCAACTTAAAAAGATGAGTTTGAGAGTTGGAGAAGGGATCCATCTGAGGCTCTCTTCTCTCACCTGGCATGTTCTCCTGAGATGAGTTCATCTATTTCTTTGACATCAGTTATACTCTAAATGATGGTCTATCCCAAGAAAACCACTCTAACACTCTAACCCAGATTCTCTCTGTCTCTCTCTCTCTGTCTCTCTCTGTCTCTCTTTCTCTCTGTATTCCCTCTTTCTCTTTCCCTTCCCTCCCTCCTTTTTCCCCCACCACACTTCAAGCCAACAGCCTATCAGACATTCCCACTCACATGTCCTATGAAAATTCCCATTTCATCACATCCAAAATAGAACTCATCTTTCTCTTAAACTGTTCTACTTTTTAACTTTCTCTTTCTTGGTGAACAGTATCCATATTAACACCTAAGAATAGCCTGGATTCCTCCCTTTTCCTTACTTTCTGCATAAACCACTAACCAAATGCTAGTGATACTTGTAACCCCTTGATAGCTCTTTAATCCATCTTCTATCCTCTATCCCCTATTCAGCTAGTTTTATTTTCAATTAGGTCTTCATTTCCCATGTATGTTATGGCGCCAGTTTCCTAACTGGTCTCCCTCTCCAGCCTGGCATTGCTCTAAAACACTACAACACTACTCTTCCTGTAGCACAAATGTAATCATGCAAATATCTTAGATTCAAATTCTTCTTTTAACATCAATAATTAATGTTGCGGGAAGTCAGGGATCCTGAATGGAGGGACCGGCTGGAGCTGCGGCAGAGGAACATAAATTGTGAAGATTTCATGGACATTTATCAGTTCCCAAATAATACTTTTATAATTTATTATGCCTGTCTTTACTTTAATCTCTTAATCCTGTTATCTTCATAAGCTGAGGATGTATGTCACCTCAGGACCACTGTGACAATTGTGCTAACTGTACAAATTGATTGTAAAACATGTGTGTTTGAACAATATGAAATCAGTGCACCTTGAAAAAGAACAGAATAACAGCAACTTTTAGGGAACAAGGGAAGTCAACCATAAGGTCTGTGGGGTTGGGCAAAAAGAGCCATATTTTTCTTCTTGTGGAGATCCTATAAATGGACATGCAAGTAGGAGAGATATCACTAAATTCTTTTCCTAGCAATGAATATTAATATTAATAACCTGGAAAAGGAATACATTCCTGGGGGGAGGTCTATAAACGGCCGCTCTGGGAATGTCTGTCTTGTGAAGTTGAGATAAGGACTGAGATATGCCCTGGTCTCCTGCAGTACCCTCAGGCTGACTAGAGTTGGGAAACTCCGCCCTGGTAAATTTGTGATCAGACCGTTTCTCTGCTCTCGAACGCTGTTTTCTGTTGTTTAAGATGTTTATCAAGACAATATGTGCACGTCTAAACGTAGACCCTTATCAGTGGCTCTGCTTTTGCCCTTTGCCTTGTGATCTTTGTTGGACCCTTATCAGTAGTTCTGCTTTTGCCCTTTGTCCTGTTCCCTCAGAAGCACATGATCTTTGTTAGACCCTTATTAGTAGTACTGCGTTTTGCGCCTTGAAGCATGTGATCTTTGTACCTACTCCCTGTTCTTATACCCCCTCCCCTTTTGAAACCCTTAATAAAAACTTGCTGGTCTGAGACTCAGGAGGCCATCACGTTCCTACCAATATGTGATGTCACGCTTGGCAGCCCAGCTGTAAAATTCCTGTCTTTGTACTGTCTCTCTTTATTTCTCAGCCAGCTGACACTTATGGAAAATAGAAAGAACCTACATTGAAATATTGGGGGTGGGTTCCCCCAATAAATTAACATGGATATAAGATATAAGAAAAATCACTTCACTTCTGCACTTTAATTTTCCTTCAGTACAAAGAGGATCATGTTTAATTTCTTTACCTACAGCAAAAGGATTTCTATGATGATTAATTCAATAATGCATTCTAAAAACTAAGTTTTAAGGATTATAAATGTCATAGAAATGAGCTGATGAAATAAAGCTAAGTTTTAAAATTTAAACTAGTAGAACACTAAATTATATTTTACAGTGTGATACCATCAATGTAAAAATGCATAGTATAATCCAAGAAGAAAATAATCTAAAATTTTAATGGTGATTCACTCTTAATGATAGGATCATGGACAACTATTATTTGCTTCATAATATATTTTTTACATTTTCCACAATGGGCACATAATTCTTTTATAACAGAGAAAAAATATTCATCTTTTAAAAATCTGCGCTATCTGAAAGAGGCACCCATATAAAGAGAAATCCCAATATTTAAAACTACTGCCACAGTTCTGGGGAGGACTGTGGGGCTTGATTACTTACTGAACTGTTACAAGGAATTGGTCCTCTCTTCAAGCTTCTCCCAGAGTTAATGTACAGGAGACATTACCAAGGATAATTCTGGACCATCTCCACATTACCTGGCTGAGGAGGATGAAAGCAATACAGAAGCTGACAGTTAATTAAAGAGGTTGCCACATGGCTAACAGGTCCAGACTGTGGTGGGTGACAACTGTAGCTCCTGTAGGGCCTCAGAATAAAATTCCTTATACTAAACCAGTGAAATTCCTTATACTAAATCAGCACTAAATAAAGTGAAAATTATATTTGGACTTTAGAGAAATTGCTAAGTTACATTTCAGTCAATAATATTCTCTACTAATTTTATACATACCATCTAGAGGAACTGAAGAATAACCCAAAAAGGAATCATATATAGATTCTTTCTTGGCAGCTGGATTTTCATTAAAAACTATTTTCTACCTTTCTGTATTTTCAGCTTCTTGGCTTGTCTCTTTCACAGAGAAAGTTCCTTTTAAGTATTTCTACCATGCAGGAGAGTAGACCCACACTAATGACAGAGGCACAAGTAGATTTCTACAGCTTAGTTCTTCTCACTTCACACAGAACAATCTGCATAACAACCTTTTTTAAATATAATAGACTTAGTAAAAGTCATCACTGGAAAAACTTGGTAGCTTTAAACCACTGGTTCTCAACCAGGGGTGATTTTTGTCTCCAAAACAACATTTGGCAATGTCTGGAGACATTCGTCATTATACAGTTATATAACTGAAGGATCCTGCTGGCATCTAATGAGCAGAGGCCACAAATGCTGCTAAGTATTGGGCAATGCACAGGACAGCCCCCACAGCAACTAATTATCCAGCTCAAAGGTCAACCATGGCAGGTTGAGAAATCCTTGAACAACCAAAACAAAGAAAATCCTAGATCTAGTTCACACTCACCAGCATTCAAGAGTGAGAGATAAATTTATATCTTGTTGTTGTTTTTGTTGTTAGACTCAAAGTCAATTACATTCCTCTTAAGTGCCTGCCCAGTAAAACTTGAGATTCTCTACAGAAACTGGGAGAAAGGGTCAATTGTCTAGTCTTTACCAATCTCTCCCCACATAATACAAGCAGCAAGCCTTTTCTTATAAATAGAAAAGAGAAAGCATTCCTTCTAAATTTCATACATACCTGCTCATCACATTAACTATTATTTTATCCCATTAGTTAGCATTTTATATTTGGCAGAGACTATTTAACAACCTGAGAACAGAGAACAAGAATTAAATACAAATTAGGCTCTGGGGTTGTGTGGAGCCATAGGGAGAAGGAGAAGGATAGGTAAAAGTGGATTAAGAAAATGTGGCACATATACACCGTGGAATACTATGCAGCCATAAAAAATGATGAGTTCATGTCCTTTTAGGGACATGGATGAAGCTGGAAACCATCATTCTCAGCAAACTATCACAAGGACAAAAACCAAACACCGCATGTTCTCACTCATAGGTGGGAACTGAACAATGAGAACACATGGACACAGGAAGGGGAACATCACACACCGGGGCCTGTTGTGGGGTGGGGGGAGGGGGGAGGGATAGCATTAGGAGATATACCTAATGTTAAATGACAAGTTAATGGGTGCAGCACACCAACATGGCACATGTATACATATGTAACAAACCTTCACATTGTGCACATGTACCCTAAAACTTAAAGTACAAAAAAAAAGTGAAGGTAATCAAGACAAAATCCAATAACCTCAAATTGTGCCTAAATTCATCATACCAAACAAAGTACATGAACTTTGAAATAAGTTAAGCGGAGTTTGAATTCCAACCCTCCCATTTAGTTGCTGCACAATATAAGACAACTACCTTCTATGAGTCTGTTGTTTTCTATCTTAAATGGAAATAATAATGACACCTTCCTTCCAGGGCTCTTTTTGATCCCCAAAACCATAAGTGATAAATAAACATTGGCTTTCTTGTCCCCTCTACATTCAATGTTCTAACAGTGACAAGGTCATGTTTATTTTCAAATACTCTTCCTCAGTGGAAGATTATTTAGTATCTCAGGGCTTTGATTTTCACATGATAAAGAGTATGCACGTCTCACATATATAAAGTGAATATCAAACAATTTATTAGCATCTAGTATTATGCCTGGTACTCAGATAGTGCTGTAAATTGTTAGCTATTGTTACTCCCCAGAAAGGTCCCATGAATGCTCATCTTCCTGAAGAAGTCATCTTGGCCCACTGTGTGTTCTGATTAAAAGTCTCCAAGATCTGTGTGATGCTGCACCAAGAAGTTGCCTTCTCTGGGTATTGCTCCCTTAGAACACCTGAGCACACCATTCACTCACTCCTAGGGAGTCACTTGGATCCTGGTGAGAAGAAACTAACATTTTCCAAACGTATTCCCATCTTTTCCCTTATTCTGGGGCTTGCAAGAATGAAAAATTTTAAGTTTCAAACATCAGGGTTTGTGTTCAGTATTGTACCTAGACCTTGGTGTACAGATAAATAAATCAATAACAAACCAGAAATAGAATCTTGTGTCTGGGGCTTTGAAAGGGAGAACAGAGGTGTCCTTAGAGCTGTATTCTCACTAACCTTATATTAAATAATCTCTGAAACGTTGCCTACTTCTCTACTTTGAAAGCCAGGCTAACTTTTTTCTATTATGATTTTTGTAGCATATTTGAGAGATTGTGTCTAACTATAGCCTGTCTGTATCTTTTTACAGCTTTTGACCCAGAGCAGTCAAAGTCAGCCTCTCAAAACTGTTCCATGTGCTATGCTGTACAATCAGCCCTACAAAGAACTTCATTTCTCCTCTAGTTTGTCCTGCTTTCACCCTTCACAGAAACACTAAATTGATTTGGCAAAGATTCATAAATGCAAGAAATATTTTGTCCTAGAAAAAAAATTCCATATGTCACATCTTTCTATTGCAGCGGATTTTTCCCACAGCAGCTAGGACAATGCAGTATGAAAGGAAGTTTACAGTTAATTTCATGTCTTCTTCCATGAACTAATTTCCAGATAGTCCCTCAACACCCCTGATCTATCCTCTATCTCAGGACACTAAAGAGCTCACCATTCTTTACTTGATTCTTTTAAATATACAGCTTGATGTGTATTTATCCTCCAGCCTTGTACCTATTTACCTATCTTCCCAAAAAGACACGAAGGAGATTCTAAGCAGGACTGGCTCATTTCTTCCTGTAAACTGACATAGCACAGGTAATAGTCCATTAAAGGTAAGCAGTAAATGTTTGTTGAAAGAGTTACACCTAAAATACATCTCTATTTGTATACAAAGTATAAGGCAGGGAGACCCTATATACCATCTAAAAACCCATGCACAGAGATGTTTTGTAAATATATGTTATTGCACTAACTCAGGTATCAAATGAACTGATATCTGAACTGATGACAGACTGAGAAAGGTCATCTTGGCCTTTGAGTAATGGAAACTCATAGTGCCATCCAGCAAACTCAATTCACAATAAAGAATTCTAACACCTATGAGAACTGGCATCAGAGTATCTTACTTTTTCTTTCAGACAGGCCAGTTCAAATTAACTCCAGCTCTTACCTGAGGGTGTGAAACTTCAGCTTAATTTCCATGGAACCATGTTCCCTGGCTCATCCCTCAGAGGGATAGCTTCTTCTTTAAGGAGCTTCGGCAGTGACATATTCGAAACACACTTACCAATGAGTAGCTCTTAGAATGGCTCCAGATCATGAGACTTGTGTACAGTAAGCAAAAAGCAAACATCTTCTAAAATTGCTACAAGTGATGTGAACTTCAACAAGAGCAAGAAAAGAGGGCAAGAGAAATGCTTTCTCGTTTTACTATAACAATCCTGTGTACAGTACTGCAGTAAATGTTGGAGAAGAACGTATCTTACAAAAGCAGCTTCTAGGTCATTTTCAAGAACAGGAATGTTCTGAATAATCAATAATTCCATTAGCAAAGGGATAATGGTTGATGTTTAGTCAGTTTTAGGTACTTTATTGTCTGTGATGGCTCAAACTTGAAAACACTCCTAATTTCCTTTAGAAACGGAAACTGGTGTGCTAAAAAAAAAAAAACAAAAAAAACTTAAGGGTTCATCTGTTCCAAATCTCATTGTACAGATGAAGAGTCAAAGCCTAGTAGATTACAAAAATGTATCCAACTTACCCAAGATTTCTATTTCTTTATTTATTTGCACTCCAACTTGTTCCAGAAAAGATTAATGGCAACTACCAAAAAGGCACTCAGTTTGACAAGAGGAAATAAATAATTGAATGAGGTTAAAGAGGGATGGGTAGGAAAGAGTGAAGTCAGCGCACCAGAAAAGCCTCCATGTTAGTTAGAAGTAGGCAACAAAATTGCTTCCAAGCGTTCTAAAAGCCAATCATATAAAGAAAGAATCGCAATCTGGTTCATGGTTTCACATCTATAAATTAAGAACACACCAGTTTCTCAGGAAGTTATTAATCCTGTGCCAAGATCACTGAATAATTTCTTTCAAATGTTCTCATAGAGAAGACCCTGAGTGTCACAGAAAATGCAGCAGTTAAGTGTCAGATGATTCTTTCTCATAACATCCACCCCGAAAATATGATGGCATCAAACTGGTAGCTTCAACTGCTGTTAAATAAAAGTGATTCTTGAAAGGACTAAGATGTTTTGGGCACATAACTCAATTAAGAGGTAGAATCTAGGGAATAGAGAGAAGTAGGTGAACTGCATAACCTTGAGGCCAGCCTCAAGAAATAACATTTTTCTCAAACATGATTGTGATAGATGTTGAGTAGCAGTGATTTGTCAATACTTAACCAGCCCTATCCTCCATGTGTTCTCTCAAGGTGGCCTTCCATTCATCCACTCACTGTTCAAGCAAGATCGAAGAGCATTCCTTGATGTCTCCCATTATTTTCCCACCCACCAGTCAATAAGTTTATTAACTTTGCCTATCAGAACAAACCATTTCCCTCTATCCTAAACTTCTACACTAACTTGTCATGATTTCACCTAAAACAAAATTCCCTGAATGTAATCTTGTGCTCCCCCAGTCATGGTTCACACAGAGACTTTGTGACCTTTTTAAACACAATTCTAGTGATATCACTTCCCTACTTAAAACATTGCAGTATTTCCCTGGTGTCCTCAGAATAAAATTCCACGTTATTCACAGCAGGCCAGGCTTTGCATTGTCTGGTTCCTGACTGCCTCCAGCCTTATTTGGGGCTCCTCTCCTCTTCACTCTTTAACCCAGGCATATGGGTCTTTGGGTAATTTGAGGAGGAACTTAACCCTTTTCGTTCATCAGAACCTTGATGTCTCCAATTATTCACTTTTGTTGAACCTTATTTGCATATGCCACATTGTAATGAGTTGGTATTTGTGTGATTATGTTGTTAGAGTCTCTCTTCACTATGGAATATAAGCTTCACAAGGTCAGGAACTGCATATTTCTGGCTCACTGTTGTATTTCTAACCTAGCACAGTTCAATGTAAGCACTGAGATATGAGAATGAATAAAGAAAAAAATGGGATGATTAAACAGATTAATAAAAAATTAGTATGTAGAGTCTAGCTAACTCTTTTCTCTAGACATAAATACACAATAGACAGATAGAACATAATTTTATATATTATGATGATATGTAAAGCCATGTGTTGGCAGACATACCCCACAGTTTTCTTGTGTTTCTGCCTGTCTTCCAAGAAAAAGGTATTGACACCTTTGTTCTGGACTATCTCTGCAAAGATGTTTACACAGCCTTAGAAGACAGAAGTAGTGTCTCCCTCTAGAGTAGAGGGCATATTTGTTTTCTCGCTGGGATAATAAATGTAATGTCTTCCTCAGGTTGGGGAAGTTTACCAGCAGCACTCTTACACAATTGAGGGTTTTCTAAATTCAGGGGTTCTCAGCTGTGACAAAAATCTACTGTCTGCACAGCGTCTACCTGGGCTACTTTTCATTGCATTTATGGGATATAATGGACAAGAAGAACCAATGTGAACATGAAGCTCATGATACTTGCTGTGCTAGGAGAAATAAAGTCCTTCGTCTCTGACACAAGAGTTTTATATCTCCTGCCGGCATCTACGAAACTATGGCAGGCTAACTTGTTAGCTTTCAATTAGGGTAAAATCACAGATCCTTAACAATTTTTGACATTAGGTGCTTTAACAATTGACAGCGTTGGGAGGAGAATAGTGGAGGCCGATATCTTCCTGTGAAAAAATGGGAAATCTAGCAAAGACAATATCCCAATTTGTTGTGAATTGGAAATCCTCCTTGAAAGGTAATTTTGGGGTGACCCGAAAAATAAATGAGAAATCTTGGTTCCAGAGATGTGTATCATAAAATAGAGTTAATAAATCTGTGATTCTTAGAGCACTTGCGAAAGAAATGCCTATGTTTAAAATGAAGACCCCATGCCAAATACCAAATCTATTAAATCCAAACTATACTCATAGGATTGTATTTCTAGTTGACAAATCAAGTTTGCACTGATTTTTTTTATTTTTCCCTGACATTCTCAAAACCATGACCATGCATCTTCCCTGAGACAAAAAAAAAAAATTTAATGTGTCTATTGTACAAATGGCACTATGTTAGGGTTGGGCCAAAATAGGAAGCATATAGAACTTGTTCAACACCAAGATCAGAAACCCTGAGCTCCTAAACACATTCTAGCCATGCCCCCATCTTTCTCTCATTTCATTCTCAGTATTTGCAATTATCCCATTCATTGTCTCCAATTCTATATATTACTATTATATAAACGTTATAGAAAGATGATGGGTGGGTCGACAGATGAAAGCTAGCTAGCTAACTAGATAGATAGATAGAGAAATAAAAGTAGATCCAAAAGCAAGATAAACAAGATATACTAAAAATCTCCATTTTGAACAGAACAAGTATGTAAGTTATCCATTTAAGAATTTTAAAGTTTTACACTAGCAGAAAATGAATTGTTGGAGTAGTCCTCTGTTTAAATTCATTGGTGGAAAATTAAATGACATTCCCGGCAACTAAAAAGCTCAATATCTAATAGTCTTAATTGCCAAAGTATAGTCTGCATTTTCTGCTTCCTTTACTTCACAAATACGCTCCAAACCTTGCAGTGTCCTAGCATGACAAGCACTGCTTGTTCAATGCCAGGAATGAAATATCTAATTACTGATGGAAACTCACCTGTGAGCAAAACCCAGCAAGAGCCACTAGTGGGGCTCATTTAGAGACTCCTAATGGTTTTGATTCAAAGAACTCCCTGAAAACTGACCTGATTACATCAGAATTTCTGGCTGCAATGGTCAAAGTAATATCCACAGGATATGACAGGAATTATGATAAATATCAAAAGCTCTGTACGTCAAAGAGTAAAATCACTTTTCTACCTGAGAGTTCTGTTCCATATAAAATGCAGAATACATCAACAGTGAAAAGCTAATCTTTTTACAGTGGAAGTAATGAAGTTATACAACACATAGCTTGGCTAAAGAAAAGAGAAAGAATCCCTTCTGCATGAAGATTTTCTCTTCAATTTAGTTGGAAATGTGAATATCATACTAAATAATTCATTGAATTATTAAATGTCCACCAGATTAACTTGGAAAAAAATTGACCAGCCTTCACCATATATGTAAATCTTTTGTTGAAAACTTTCTCCTTTCAAATCAGTGTCTTCCAGATACCAGGTAGGTCTTTGAAAGTGACCTGAGGTTTGGTGCTATGACAAAAATAAGAAAAGTCTGAGAAACTGTCATAGCCAAGAAGAGCCTAATGAGACACAATAACTAAATGTAATGTGATATCCCAGATGGGATCCTGGAACAGAAAAAGAACATTAGGTAAAAACTAAGAAAATATGAATAAAGCATGGACTTTAGTTAATACAAATTGATTAATATTGGTTCATTGCTAGTGACAAATGTACCATACTATAAGATGTTAATAGGAGAAGCTGGAAGTAGAGTATATAGGAACTACATGTACTATTTTTGCAATTTTCATGTAAATCTAAATCGATAAAATATAAAGTTTATTTTTGAAGTTTTTTTTTAAATGAGCCAATAAACTATTTTCTGAGAAACAAATTAAAGCTACGAATATCTGAAGCAGACTTGATGGTAAGCCAGTAGTGATTATCTGATTATATCCATGTAGGCTAATTATAAAACAGCTACATTTCAACAGAACTAAACATAATCTAAAGCAAGACAGAATGTTATATATAACAAACCAACCAGAGAACAACAGCACACCCAAGATTAGAAAATCTTCTATGCCTAAATGACTAGCATCTTCCTAAATGTCCACTTTTCTAGGACATTTTTTCAAAATGAAAACCACTATTTCACTGTTCCTGGGAAATATAAGCAGGAAACTAACCTTAAAGGGCAGTAAGAATGAAGTATGCAGAGATAATAAGCCATGAATTCAGGATAAAAAGTTACCTTCTCTTTTAAAACTTTTTTCTACACATGGTACTTAAAAATTATTTTCCAGGGTATAAAGTATCTCACTATTACAGAGACTTAATTGTAAATTCTTCTGACCCAGGACAAATTAAATTTCAACTCAAATCTAAATGACTGGTAAGGAGTATTTTGCTTCCACAGCTGGGCGATGACCTTTCATGAAAACATGGATTGAAATGAGAAAGTGAGAGAGAGACATAGGAGGAGATGGTCATATTCATACTATAATTCAGCAGCTCAGCTGTATTTGAGCTAAATATAGCCTCAAGAGATATACTGGGAACCAAAATACCAATTATAACATAATTTTAGTATAAAAATGTGTTTTGATTTTCAAACACTAAACTATAAACAACTGACTTTGGAACTCAGACCTTGTATAAAATGGATGCTGATATATATTTATACTGTTAGAGAGTAGGCAGATAGCCAAAAATGAGTAGGCAAGGGAGCCTCTTAGGAAAAGAAGTCCTGGAGATGCTGCCCACTGATGGTCAGGGCTGCCCACTGACAGTCAGCAACAAGGATGTTGGCTACGTTGGCTACATCTGGCCTCGTGGTTGGGATCCTCTGGCCCTGAAGGGGACTTACAATGCCTTAGCTGGAGACAGGTATGCAAGGGATTTTCCCCACTGACGAACATGCCCACTCCTCTAAAAACTCACCCTAGAATAGCCTTCTACTCATTATAATAGTAAAAAACACACCTCTGGGAGATTTTAAATGCTAATAACACATGCAATGTTTGTACTAACATGTACAACCATAGAGCCTGTGTACCCAAAAAGACCTCCCAAAACATGCTTGCAATTAGCACCCACTCACGCCCCTTCATAAATAATCATGTAAGATTCTCCTAAAGAGTGTCCCTCAGCATTAGCTCTGGGTTCATTCTCTTGTGCATTCCACTCTGTTTTGACTTTGAGAGTGTACTGTCTTTTTAAATAATGGTGATACTGCTGCTGCTACTATTTTTCCAGCTGGACCAACCCAGAGCTGTTTTCAACTCCTCTCCAGGAATGTACCTATAGTCCTTCAGTAAATTCTGCTACAATGTGTCTCTTGACTGAATTCTTTCTTCCAAGTCAGACAAGAACCAAAGATGCTCACACTTCCTGATAACAATACCAGGAATTTTACATGTTGCTGTGGTGTTTGACTAGTGCTATGCCTATCCTCATCTCCACAGAAGGCCTGTTAAAGTACTGATGCTATTTGTCCTATGGAAAAAGTTGAGAAGATGAACTAAACTTTGGTTGCAGAGTTGTTCTGTATTCAAACTAGGGATGAGCTAATTTCCAGCCAAAAAGGAGACTGCAGAAATGGATATGTACATCTATATATTGGTCTGTTATGCAGTTACTAGAAAGGCTATAGAAAAATGTGCAATATCAGAGAAAATTTTTTATAATACAATTATTGTATTATACACAATACAATACATTAAATACAATAAATTTTTTTATTATACTTTAAGTTGTAGGGTACACGTGCACAAGGTGAAGGTTTGTTACATGTGTATACATGTGCCATGTTGGTGTGCCGCACCCATTAACTCGTCATTTAGCATTAGGTATATCTCCTAATGCTATCCCTCCCCCTTCCTCCCACCCCACAACAATCCCTGATGTGTGATGTTCCCCTTCCTGTGTCCATGTGTTCTCATTGTTCAATTCCAACCTATGAGTGAGAACATGCGGTGTTTGGTTTTTTGTCCTTGCAATAGTTTGCTAAGAATGATGGTTTCCAGCTTCATCCATGCTCCTACAAAGGACATGAATTCATCATTTTTATGGCTGCATAGTATTCCATGGTGTATATGTGCCACATTTTCTTAATCCAGTCTATCATTGTTGGACATTGGGTTGGTTCCAAGTTTTTGCTATTGTGAAAAGTGCCACAATAAACATACGTGTGCATGTGTCTTTATAGCAGCATGATTTATAATCCTTTGGGTATATACCCAGTAATGGGATGGCTGGGTCAAATGGTATTTCTAGTTCTAGATCCCTGAGGAATCGCCACACCGACTTCCACTATGGTTGAACTAGTTTACAGTCCCACCAACAGTGTAAAAGTGTTCCCATTTCTCCACATCCTCTCCAGCACCTGTTTCCTGACTTTTTAATGATCGCCATTCTAACTGGTGTGAAATGGTATCTCATTGTGGTTTTGATTTGCACTTCTCTGATGGCCAGTGATGATGAGCATTTTTTCATGTGTTTTTTGGCTGCATAAATGTCTTCTTTTGAGAAGTGTCTGTTCAAATCCTTCGCACACTTTTTGATGGGTTTTTTTTTCTTGTAAATTTATTTGAGTTCATTGTAGATTCTGGATATTAGCCCTTTGTCAGACGAGTAGGTTGCAAAAATTTTCTCCCATTCTGTAGGTTGCCTATTCACTCTGATGGTGGTTTCCTTTGCTGTGCAGAAGCTCTTTAGTTTAATTAGATCCCATTTGTCAATTTTGGCTTTTGTTGCCATTGCTTTTGGTGTTTTAGACATGAAGTCCTTACCCATGCCTATGTCCTGAATGGTACTGCCTAGGCTTTCTTCTAGGGTTTTTATGGTTTTAGGTCTAACATGTAAGTCTTTAATCCACCTTGAATTAATTTTTGTATAAGGTGCAAGGAAGGGATCCAGTTTCAGCTTTCTACATATGGCTAGCCAGTTTTCCCAGCACCATTTATTAAACAGAGAATCCTTTCCCCATTGCTTGTTTTTGTCAGGTTTGTCAAAGATCAGATAGTTGTAGATATGCGGCATTATTTCTGAGGGTTCTGTTCTATTCCATTGATCTATATCTCTGTTTTGGTACCAGTACCATGCTGTTTTGGTTACTGTAGCCTTGTAGTATAGTTTGAAGTCAGGTAGCATGATGCCTCCAGCTTTGTTCTTTTGGCTTAGGATTGACTTGGCAATGCGGGCTCTTTTGTGGTTCCATATGAACTTTAGTTTTTTCCAATCCTGGGAAGAAAGTAATTGGTAGCTTGATGGGGATGGCATTGAATCTATAAATTACCTTGGGCAGTATGGCCATTTTCACGATATTGATTCTTCCTATCCATGAGCATGGAATGTTCCTCCATTTGTTTGGAGAAACAGTGGTTTGCAGTTGAGCAGTGGTTTGTAGTTCTCCTTGAAGAGGTCCTTCACATCCCTTGTAAGTTGGATTCCTAGGTATTTTATCCTCTTTGTAGCAATTGTGAATGGGAGTTCACTCATGATTTGGCTCTCTGTTTGTCTGTTATTGGTGTATAAGAATTCTTGCGATTTTTGCACATTGATTTTGTATCCTGAGACGTTGCTGAAGTTGCTTATCAGCTTAAGGAGATTTTGGGCTGAGATAATGGGGTTTTCTAGATATACAATCATGTCATCTGCAAACAGGGACAATTTGACTTCCTCTTTTCCTAATTGAATGCCCTTTATTTCCTTCTCCTGCCTGATTGCCCTGGCCAGAACTTCCAACACTATGTTGAATAAGAGTGGTGAGAGAGGGCATCCCTGTCTTGTGTCAGTTTTCAAAGGGAATGCTTCCAGTTTTTGCCCATTCAGTATGATATTGGCTGTGGGTTTGTCATAGATAGCTCTTATTATTTTGAGATACGTCCCATCAATACCTAACTTTTTGAGAGTTTTTAGCATGAAGAGTTGTTGAATTTTGTCAAAGGCCTTTTCTGCATCTATTGAGATAATCATGTGGTTTTTGTCTTTGGTTCTGTTTATATGCTCGATTACATTTATTGATTTGCGTATGTTGAACCAGCCTTGCATCCCAGGGATGAAACCCACTTGATCATGGTGGATAAGCTTTTTGATGTGCTGCTGGATTCGGTTTGCCAGTATTTTACTGAGGATTTTTGCATCAATGTTCATCAAGGATATTGGTCTAAAATTCTCTTTTTTGGTTGTGTCTCTGCCCGGCTCTGGTATCAGGATGATGCTGGCCTCATATAATGAATTAGGGAGGATTCCCTCTTTTTCTATTGATTGGAATGGTTTCAGAAGGAATGGTACCAGCTCCTCCTTGTACCTCTGGTAGAATTTGGCTGTGAATCCATCTGGTCCTAGACTCTTTTTGGTTTGTAAGCTATTGAGTATTGCCACAATTTCAGAGCCTGTTATTGATCTATTCAGAGATTCAACTTCTTCCTGGTTTAGTCTTGGGAGAGTGTATGTGTCCAGGAATTTATCCATTTCTTCTAGATTTTCTAGTTGATTTGCATAGAGGTGTTTATAGTATTCTCTGATGGTAGTTTGTATTTCTGTGGGATCAGTGGTGATATCCCCTTTGTCATTTTTTATTGGGTCTCTTTAATTCTCCTCTCTTTTCTTCTTTATTAGTCTTGCTAGCGGTCTATCAATTTTGTTGATCTTTTCAAAAAACCAGCTCCTGGATTCATTGATTTTTTTAAGGGTTTTTTGTGTCTCTATTTCCTTCAGTTCAGCTCTGATCTTAGTTATTTCTTGCCTTCTGCCAGCTTTTGAATGTGTTTGCTCTTTCTTCTCTAGTTCTTTTAATTGTGATGCTAGGGTGTCAATTTTAGATCTTTCCTGCTTTCTCTTGTGGGCATTTAGTGCTATAAATTTCCCTCTACACACTGCTTTGAATGTGTCCCAGAGATTCTGGTATGTTGTGTCTTTGTTCTCGTTGGTTTCAAAGAACATCTTTATTCCTGCCTTCATTTCGTTATGTACCCAGTAGTCATTCAGGAGCAGGTTGTTCAGTTTCCATGTAGTTGAGCGGTTTTGAGTGAGTTTCTTAATCCTGAGTTCTAGTTTGATTGCACTGTGGTCTGAGAGACAGTTTGTTATAATTTCTGTTCTTTTACATTTGCTGAGAAGTGCTTTACTTCCAACTATGTGGTCAGTTTTGGAATAGGTGTGGTGTGGTGCTGAGAAGAATGTATATTCTGTTGATTTTTGGTGGAGAGTTCTGTAGATGTCTATTAGGTCTGCTTGGTGCAGAGCTGAATTCAATTCCTGGATATCCTTGTTAACTTTCTGTCTCTTTGATCTGTCTAATGTTGACAGTGGGGTGTTAAAGTCTCCCATTATTATTGTGTGAGAGTCTAAGTCTCTTTGTAGGTCACTCAGGACTTGCTTTATGAATCTGGGTGCTCCTGTATTGGGTGCATATATATTTAGGATAGTTAGCTCTTCTTGTTGAATTGACCCCTTTACCATTATGTAATGGCCTTCTTTGTCTCTTTTGAGCTTTGTTGGTTTAAAGTCTGTTTTATCCGAGACTAGGATTGCAACCCTTGCCTTTTTTTGTTTTCCATTTGCTTGGTAGATCTTTCTCCATCCCTTTATTTTGAGCCCATGTGTGCCTCTGCATGTGAGATGGGTTTCCTGAATACAGCACACTGATGGATCTTGACTCTTTATCCAATTTGCCAGTCTGTGCCTTTTAATTGGAGCATTTAGCTCATTTACATTTAAGGTTAGTATTGTTATGTGTCAATTTGATCCTATCATTATGATGTTAGCTGGTTATTTTGCTCGTTAGTTGATGCAGCTCCTTCCTAGCCTCAATGGTCTTTACAATTTGGCATGTTTTTGCAGTGACTGGTACCGGTTGCTCCTTTCCATGTTCAGTGCTTCCTTCAGGAGCTCTTTTAGGGCAAGCCTGGTGGTGACAATATCTCTCAGCATTTGCTTGTCTGTAAAGTATTTTATTTCTCCTTCACTTATGAAGCTTAGTTTGGCTGGATACGAAATTCTGGGTTGAAAATTATTTTCTTTAAGAATGTTGAATATTCACCCCCACTCTCTTCTGGCTTATAGAGTTTCTGCTGAGAGATCAGCTGTTAGTCTGATGGGCTTCCCTTTGTGGGTAACCTGACCTTTCTCTCTGGCTGCCCTTAACATTTTTTCCTTCATTTCAACTTTGGTGAATCTGACAATTATGTGTCTTGGAGTTGCTCTTCTCGAGTAGTGTCTTTGTGGCATTCTCTGTATTTCCTGAATTTGAATGTTGGCCTGCCTTGCTAGATTGGGGAAGTTCTCCTGGATAATATCCTGCAGAGTGTTTTCCAACTTGGTTCCATTCTCCCCATCACTTTCAGGTACACCAATTAGACGTATATTTGGTCTTTTCACATAGTCCTATATTTCTTGGAGGCTTTGTTTGTTTCTTTTTATCCTTTTTTCTCCAAAATTCTCTTCCCACTTCATTTCATTCATTTCATCTTCCATTGCTGATACCCTTTCTTCCAGTTGATCACATGTGTTACTGAGGCTTATGCATTCATCACGTAGTTCTCGTGCCGTGGTTTTCAGCTCCATCAGGTCCTTTAAGGACCTCTCTGCATTGGTTATTCTAGTTATCCATTCATCTAATTTTTTTCAAAGTTTTTAACTTCTTTGCCATTGGTTCAAATTTCCTCTTTTAGCTCGGAGTAGTTTCATCTTCTGAAGCCTTCCTCTCTCAACTCGTCAAAGTCATTCTCTGTCCAGCTTTGTTCCGTTGCTGGTGAGGAGCTGCATTCCTTTGGAGGAGGAGAGGTGCTCTGCTTTTTAGAGTTTCCGGTTTTTCTGCTCTGTTTTTTCTCCATCTTTGTGGTTTTATCTACCTTTGGTCTTTGATGATGGTGACGTACAGATGGGTTTTTGGAGTGGATGTCATTTCTCTTTGTTAGTTTTCCTTCTAACAGTCAGGACTCTCAGCTGCAGTTCTGTTGGAGTTTACTGGAGGTCCACTCCAGACCCTGTTTGCCTGGGTATCAGCAGTGGTGGCTGCAGAACAGTGGATGTTGGTGAACTGCAATTGCTGCTGCCTGATTGTTCCTCTGGAAGTTTTGTCTCACAGGAGTACCCGGCCGTGTGAGGTGTCAGTCCTCCCCTACTGGGGGGTGCCTCCCAGTTAGGCTACTCAGGGGTCAGGGACGCACTTGAGAAGTCAGTGTGCCCATTCTCAGATCTCAAGCTGCATGCTGGGAGAACCACTACTCTCTTCAAAGCTGTCAGACAGGGACATTTAAATCTGCAGAGGTTATTGCTGTCTTTTGTTTGTTTGTGCCCTGCCCCCAGAGGTGGAGCCTACAGAGGCAGGCAGGCCTCCTTGAGCTGTGGTGGGCTCCACCCAGTTTGAGCTTCCTGGCTGCTTTGTTTACCTACTCAAGCCTGAGCAATGGCAGGCGCCCCTCTCCCAGCCTCACTGCTGCCTTGCAGCTTGATCTCAGACTGCTGTGCTAGCAATAAGCGAGGCTCTGTGGGCATAGGACCCTCCAAGCCATGTGCGGGATATAATCTCCTGGTGTGCCGTTTGATAAGCCTGTTGGAAAAGTGCAGTATTAGGGTGGGAGTGACCCAATTTTCCAGGTGCCATCTGTCACCCCTTTCTTTGACTAGGAAAGGGAATTCCCTGACCCCTTGCACTTCCCGGGTGAGGCAATGCCTCACCCTGCTTCGGCTCATGCACAGTGCACTGCACCCACTATCCTGCACCCACTATCCTGCACCCACTGTCCAGCACTCCCCAGTGAGATGAACCTGGTACCTCAGTTGGAAATGCAGAAATCACCCGTCTTCTGCATCACTCATGCTGGGAGCTGTTCCTATTCGGCCATCTTGGCTCCCAAGAAAATTTTTTATGATATGCTATGGAGGTCAAAAAATTGTTCTCACTTCATTCCCCATCATTCTCTGCTCTGTTCCATCTCAGAGGGAATCATATTTCCTTGTCCTGTGGCTTCCAATAGTTGCAATGACAGGCACAAGCAGAAAGCTGAGCACAGGTACAGCCAACAATGTCAGTACTGCACCCAGATTGCCTGGGATCCCTTTTTTATGGATTTTGCGTGCATCCTAGCTGCTTTCATGTGATTTCATTTCAAGGAAATGCCTTCATTTATTTTCCTGAAAACTGTTTGCAGGTTCCCAGAGCCCACTTTTCCTAGCAAAGAACTGGAAATATCCAGGAGTTTAATTCCAAGAGTGGGGCAGTCACCCTTAACCAATGACTAAGATGACTGGAAGTAAGAAAACATAGCTCTTTTGCTTCAGGCTCAAATAATTGAGGTATAGCTTACACTTCAGATGGTCCCTGCAGGATTCAGCTACAGCTGTCCTCTAAGGTACTTTGCCTGGATTTTGGCTTTTGCCCCTCCCTTATCCTACTCCTTCCACTCCCCTATGGGGTTTCCCCAGAAACACTTCTGTAATAGTTCTTTCCATACAAATTCTCGTCCCAGTAAAACTCATTATAAACCAGTAGAAGAAAGGGAGACACTAAGGGATGTTTTCCCTGTCCCTCTGCCTCAGTGCTGTCCCCAGCAAAGTCTGCATCTGCTCCTCGGCTCCAATTTCCATCAGGTAGCCTTCACTGGGGTTATTCAATGCAAGTACACTCAAGTCTTTTACATTACAGTTAAGACATTATGTGGAGGAATGTGACTGCAAGATTTGGGATGGGTGTCTCAGATAAAGCTGAAAAATCTTAAACCACCAAAAACCTCTTGCTATTTTAGGGCAAAAATGGAGACTTGCACCTGCACCATTCCCTCATCTTATCATGTAGCCCAAGAAGCAGCTAGCCTAACAGAATAGGAGATGGTCTACAGAAGATTTACTGGGGTTGGTGTGCTATTTTCCAAGATCTAGTATGTTTTAAAACAGAGGCAAATATAAGGTGTTATTTTCTCCCATTGCCAGTACACATAGACCTGAAATCAACAGATGGAAATAGAAGTGGCTCTTTCACTATTACACAAAATATTCCATGATTGGAATCTTGCAGCCCTGTGTTCTGATGCTTTATAGATCTTAGTTCCTAAATGCCATCTGGTCATTTGGGGCTCCTCATGCCAATGATTCAACTGGCAGAAGAGGAGTTACTGCACCAGTTTTGATGGTTTACCCAATTTATCAAAGGGAAATTGCATTGTTAATAGGGACTGGGAAGACTATGTCAGGATCCACTAGGAAATATCGTAGTACTTCCATATCCAGTAGTAAAAGTTAATGGGAGATTATAACAACCAAATCAAGGCAGGACCACTGAAGACCAAATGTTTCAGGAAGAAAGACTTAGATCTCGCCACCAAAAGAGAACCCAGTTAAGGTGCACCTGAGTGTAAGACAACAGGGAGCAGATGGTGGAAGAAGAAATTGAAAAATATCAGCTATGGCCTCATGACCAGTTACATAAATGAAGACTGTATCAGCTATACATGTTTTTATTATTACTGTGCCTGTATTTCTTAACAAAATATCCATTTTCCCCTTTTATCTATTCTTTACTATTTTGTTGGAGGAGTACTAGTGAGTTCTAATTTTATAAACTTAGTTTTCAGAGATGACCCCACCATAAATAAGTATCCAGAATTAATGAAAGGGGCTACATATCACCTGGATAAACTGTCCTTGGATAATACAGTTACTTTTTGCCTCCATTTTGAGGGAAAGGAAGAAAGTGGTTTTTTTTCTATATAAATGACTGCTGTCTTCTCTTAGATGGAAATATTAAGTTGTTGTGTGGGCATTCAACATGGGTAGAAGGATGAAAATGGAGGCCAAGTAATAAAAGGATAGACTATAAACAGCCATTCTACTGTTTGCTTTTAAATCCATTTCTTCTCTTCTCCACCCTCCTATGTATCACAGCCAACTACATTTCCCTGGTCCAAAGTATATAACAAGCAGAAGGCCAAAGGATAGGAAAAGTGAGGAAACTTGGCTATGTTCTTTATTTTATTTATTTTTTATTTTTTTGAGATGGAGTCTCACTCTGTCACAAGGCTGGAGTGCAATGGCGCGATCTCAGCTCACTGCAACCTCTGCCTCCCAAGTTCAAGCTATTCTCCTGCCTCAGCCTCCCCAGTAGCTAGGAATACAGGCGTCCACCACCATGCCCAGCTAATTTTTGTATTTTAGTAGAGATGGGGTTTCACCATGTTGGCCAGGATGCCCTTGCTCTCTTGACCTCGTGATCCGCCCACCTCAGCCTCCCAAAGTGCTGGGATTACAGGTGTGAGCCACCACGCCCAGCCTATGTTTTTCTTCTTTTCCTGCTGCAGGTGCACCCCCAGCAGCAAATGTATCTTCTCTGTGGCTCCAGCTTCCACTTAACATCACCATTATCCCAGCTCTACTTTGCAGCCCCTCTGTAGATCTAACTCTCACTGGATGACCCTGGCATCTGTGTTATGTTAACTCCACTTCTTCTCTTTATTCCTTAAGGTCTATGAAAGTAGTAAGAAGCATTTTCCTACTGTTGATAATTTCTGGGTTCCCTCATCATTCTGTTTGTCTTCCCAACTCTTGAATCAGCAGTGTAATATGTTTCCTTTATTTTACACTTCTATTTAAAATATTGCTGTGGCTTGATTGTCCCCACCAAAACTCATGTTGAAATTTAATTGTCATTGTAACTGTGTTGAGAGGTGGAACCTTTAAAAGGAGATCACAAGAGCTCTGAACTCATGAATGGATTAATGACATTATCATGAGAGTATGTTAGTATCAGGAGAGCAGTCTTCTGATAAAACAATGTGCTCAGTATATTTTTTTTCCCTCTCTGTGCCTTGTGTACACATTTCCTTGCCATGTGATACCTTCACCAATGATGCAGCAAGAAAACTCTCACCAGATGCTAGTTCTATGTTCTTGGACTTCCCAGCCTCCAGAACCATGAGCCAAATAAACTTCTGTTCTTTATAAATTACCCAGTCTGTTGTATTCTGGATAATTTCTATAGCAGCAGAAAATGGACCAAGATAAACAAGTACAGTGGTTTCTATTTGCTTCTAATACCATTCTTAAGTGTACAATATAGAATACCACACAGTATGTACAATATGATCTCACTTTATTAAAGAAAATACATATACATACACAAAAATGTTTTGGAAAGATATACTTGTATATTACTAACAGTGGTCAGGGAAGTCAGGTGTATATATATATATTTATATATTTTTTATATATATTTATATATATTTATATTTATATTTATATAATTTATATTTATGTATTTATATATATTATATTTATATATTTATATATATATTTATATTTATATATTTATAAAATATATATATATAAATATATATATATATATTTGAGACAGGGTCTCACTCTGTTGCCCAGGCTGGCACGCAGTGGCATGACCATGGCTCACAGCAGCATCAACCTCCCTGCTCAGGTGATACTCACCTCTCCCTCCGGTGATACTCTCACCTCTGCTTCTACGAGTTTGACTATTTTAGATACTTTATATAAGTGGAATCATGTAGTATTTGTCTACTGTAACTGGCTTACTTCACTTAGCAAAACATCCTCCTGATGCATCCATATTGTCACAAATGGCAGAATTTCCTTCTTTTAAAAGGCCAGTAATATTCTATTGTATGAGTATGCTGCAATTTTTTCTCAACTCATCTATCTGTGGACACTGAGGGGTGGTGTTTTAGTTGGACTTATTAACGCTAGTTGTTCTGACACCTCTAAATCTCAGTGGTTTCACAAAATGAAGTTTCATTGCTGGCTTACCTCACAGTCCAATCAGATGTTTGGCAGATCAGCAGTGGTTTAGGGCTTTTTGCTTCTTCTGTCTGTGGTTCTAGTATCTATCCTTTGATATTCCTTTGGAGTTATCTGTTGGATCCTCTGCATTCAACCAGCTAATAAGTGAATTGGGAAGGTACAAACAATGGCATAAAATACTTAGGGGCCTGGTCTCTCCCAAGTGCTTGAATCATCCACAAGTGTTCTAAGTATGTCCAGTATATTTTTCAGGTTTCTTTTGTCTACACATAACAGAAATCCAAGTACACTAGCATTAACAAATCGAGGTTAATTTTTTCCACAAACAACAACAAAAATAAGCAAAAATGAGAAGTCTTACACTAACACAACTATACCAAGTTGCCACCAGGAACCCAGGATTCTATATCTTTTCACTTTACCATCCTTACCATGTATCTTTCTTCTTTATGCTTGCAAAATGGTGCTATACTACTAAAGATTAGCATATTAGATCAAGTTCCAGGAAGGAAGGGAGAGGAGAAAGTGTTAATAGCATGTGCCACCTGTCCATCTCTTTTTATTCAAGAAAAAAAATAGCTTTCCCAGAAACCATACCTAGAATGTTTTGTCTTATTTTTCATTGGCAAGACTGCATGTGCAGGGAAATTAATACAATGAGTATTTAACTAGCTGCATTACCATAGTGAACAAAGATGGGCTCCTGTAGCTAAGGCAAAAGGGAGGAAGGATGTTGGGCAGCAACTATGAGCTTGTGCTTCATGTAGATGTGCCAGTCCTCCAGCGCTTTAGTTGAGATCTCTAGTGCACTGATTTTTTTTCTCTGCCTCCTTTAAGACATTTAACTGTGCAGCCCAACCAATCAAAATAAACATCTTCATTTTCTTTAATATCCATAAGTCAAAGGAGTTGAATATTTCAGATTTGCTTCCTCACACAACCTATAACTCTAATTTCCTGTTTGAGTCAGACAAGAGTGTGACTCAAGATATAATAATATAGGGTGGGGTCCCTTTATAGCATAGGCTTGGTGTCTTTTCAACTGAGGCACTTTCTGCCATACTCTAAGTTTATTCATGTTTCCTGACCTGGGAATGTGATTCAAATGACTGTGTGTATAACTGTGGTTGGCAAGAACAGACACACGTGTAATTGGAGAGGCCTCTGGACATGCAGTTAATGCTTACTATCAACTTTGCCCGGGATCGGGGAGAGGCTTAGAACACAATTTTGCATTCGATAATGTGGTTTTAGTTCACTTACCTAAGATATATCTTTAAAATAGTTTCTGCTATGTGTAAGATTGATATTAGGTAATTGGGAAGACATGAAGATATATTAGACACAAAGCCATCTTCAAATATTTGAAAAATTAATATAGGGTAGATAACATGTATTACAATATCCACAATACAAATTAGATTATGATAAGCATAATGTGTGTAAAAAAATTATTTCCTTTGTGGGTGTGTAGAAAGATGACTATGACATCTATCTGGGTAAAATTTTGATAGGCAAATATAGGGAAGAGGAAGTTCAAATAGAGAGAAAATATAAGCATGTAAACTTAGCAAAAAAAAGGGGGGGTGAAGTCTATGTTCATAAAATCTAGAAAGTACTTTAAAAATGAAGATAACAACATGGGTTGAGACCAAGTTATGGGACCAGGAAAGTCTGTATCTTAGGTGAATTAAATATGTCCACCTGTCCTGAGTTGTAAAACTGACAAGAAGCTTTTTTTTTAAAAAGTCACATCTTAAAGGGGCAAGGGAAGAATTTGCAATAACAAGTTTTCCAAAGGTCCAATTAAAGGAGGCCAGAGGCTTAGAGTGAGGAATAAGGCTCATCTAAAGTCTACTCAAGCCGAAGGAAATGTTAAGTCTGTCTCGGTGGTGTCTAAAAATATAACCCGGGGTCTACACAGGTCATGGTTGTTTCATGCAATATGGAAGGGAACCATAATATTGAAGTAAAACATAGTTAACAAATCCTGTATCTTCTTAATATTCATATTTAGGGAGGTGAATAGTTTAAATATATAACAGGTTTTATAACAATGGCTTTATTGTAAAATTCAAAAGCATCTCTGTTCTCAAAATTTATTAAATCAGTGCACATTTCTAACTGCATGCCAAACAGCCTGCAGTACTGGAAGTACAGAGACGGCACCAAGACCAGAATCTTGCCTCATTTCTCCTAAAGCCAATAATGTTATGCTCGCTTGGCATTGTTGCCAGCACGACTGTAGCTTGCTGTCACTCATCTCTAAAAAATTAATGGCATTACTATAGAAAGTGTTGCCCTCCTACCAGTGTAATCCTGAGTTACTGGTGTCACTAACGCGAAGGTGGGAAGTTGAAGATTATTTTCATAACTGCTGCCTGCTCTGATGGAAACATACAGTGAACTGCTTTTTTTCAAGTGTCAATGAAAATACCATCTTGCACATATCATTTGAATGATTCATAAATCACAATGAAAGTTTGCCCTTGCTCAAAGGCAAAGAAAAAAATTTACAGGGGACTTAAATAGGTAGAAGTGGGTTTAAAAACAGCTTCTCAAACAAAAATGTTGGATAACACTAAGCGATGGTTAGAGACACTAGCTTCAAAATAACTCAGCTTTTCTTCAAGATTACTTGATTCTTTCAGAGTACATCTGAAATTTTCTATTAATTTTTTGCTTCTCTCAACTGTATGGATGGGAGGCATAATAAGATTTACTGTAGGTGATATTTCCAAAATATATTTATGTAAATGTCACTTGGATAAAAATCCTGTACTCCCAGAGCAAGAAAATCAATCCCCAACCTCACTGAATATTTGATCTATAATTACCTTCCAAAATTAGGTACTGGAAGGACATAATAGGTCTAATTCCACTGAAGTATTTTTAATAGCATATTTAAATCATCCCTGATTCCTCCCATACTTATTAACTGTTTTCTCAGATAATTTTATGAATGATAATGACAATCTTCAGGGATTACTTAAAAGGAGTTTTCAAAACCATGCGTCAGGAAGACAAAAAAAACAAAAACAAACAAACAAAAAACACTCCATTGCTTTTTCGAGTAATTTTCTCTTTAGTGAATGGAAAATAAGAATCAAACGTTTAAATTTCAGTGTTTCATGAAAATAAAATATCCCATTATGCCAAATTATTTAGGAATTCAAAATTAAGTCCAAAATATCTTCAGGTTATGGTTTAGTGCCATCTAAAAAATACATGGGGCCAATTTTCAGACAGAAGCCATATACTTTCATATTTTTCTTTCAAAACTAAATAACAGCAAGAAAAAGGGAATATGAAGAACACAAAAATAGGTGAAAGTAAGAAAGAAGAGAGGTCAGTGAATACTAAGCTGGCTGGCAATAATGTTTCTGCTGAACTTGGAGCCCTTCGACTTCTGCTTTGAAGTCTGCATAAGTCAGGGAGAGAGGCAAAACCTAGAGCAAGTGCTAAGTAAGGAATCTTATAAGAAATTATACTTCATAAAACTGAAATCTCACTGGGTTTCACCCTCAGTGTAAGGATTTGAAAAAGAAATACATACTCAGGCACAAAAATACAATAGTCTCAACCTTGGCACTGGAAACTGGAAAGAAAAGAGTTCCCTTGAGAACTCATAACCACAATCCAGACCTCATACTAGTATGCAAGCCAAACCATGCAGTCTGTGCAATCCATACAACTTTAATTGAGAATTCAAAGTGTTTCTGCATTGGTAGTGACCTAAAGGAACTGTCAGAAGCAAGCACAAATTATCTCTGGAGACCTCAAAAATATTCCCATAGATGAAATTCAAAGAAATACCAGCAAGTCAAGTCAAAAGTCACAAAACATACAAAGAAACAACACTATAGGTGAGGGCAATCAAAAATAATAAATGTTAGGATCTGACATGCAAAGAATTTGAGATTTTTGAAATTATCAAAATACTAATATTTCTCACAGAATATTAAAGAACTATTAAAATATGTATACAGAAATAAAAGGGATCATTGAAAACATGAGTAAGAAAACTCTAAAGAATTGTAAGATATATATGAAAATAATAGAATTCCTAAATATGAATATATATAATTAAAATGTAAAACTCAATGGATACATTCAACAGCATGCTAGACACAGAGAAAAAATTATTAACTAAAAGATAAAGCCTAAATATTATTCACAGCATAGCAGGAAAGACAAAGAAATGAACATATTAGTATTTGTTTAAAGAGAGATTAAGGAAATAGAAAAGAGATTGAGAGGATCTAGCATGAATCTAATGGAAGTTCCAGAAAAATAAAATAAAATAATAGGGGAAATTTAGAAGAATATGGAAACAGATATCTGAGAATATTCTAGAATTTTTGAAAGTCTCCACCTATCAGAAGCCCAACAATATTAAGCATGATATAGGAAAAAAATACAGATACAGACATAATCTCCACAGTTAGATACATTATTCATTTTGGAAAATGACAGGACACCATATTTCAAGAAACCTTAAAATCAGCCAAGGAGATAAGATCAATCATCTTGACTGTTTTACAGTAATGAAAGCTAGAAGCAAGATATGCTCCATGTGCTAGAAAACAAAAACAAAGAGACTGCCAGTCTAAAATTTTATAACCGGTGACAAAACCCTTCAATACTGAAGGTGAAATCAGTACATTTTGAGACAAATAAAAACTGAAAAGAGTTTGCCTTTGTAAACCTGAATGTATTAATCAGAGTTCTCCAGAGAATAGAACCAATAGGATGTCTGTACACACACAGACACAGAGAGAGAGAGTCACGGAGAGAGAGATAAAAAGAGAGAGAATGAGATTGATTATGGATATTGGCTCATACACTTAATGAAGGATAAGAAGTCTCACAATCTGCTGTCTCCAAGCTGCAGAACCAGGAAAGCCAGGGGTGAAACTGAGTCTGAGTCCAAAGGCCTGAGAACGAGGGAAAGGGAATGGGGATGTGGGGAGGAGATGCTAGTGTAAGTCCCCAAGTCCAAAGGCTCAAGAACCAGGATCTTCAATGTCTGAGAGGAGAAGATGGATGTCCCAACTCAAACAGAGAGAGCTAATTCACACTTTCTTTCCTCCTTTATGTTCTATTCAGGTCCTCAATAGATTGAATGATGCTCCTCTACATTGATGAGTGCAGAGTTTTACTCAGTCTACTGCTGCAAATGCTAATCTCTTCTGGAAATACCCTCGCAGACACACCCAGAAATAAAGTTTTACCAGTTATCTGGGCATCCCTTAGACCAATCGAGTTAACATAAAAAAATCACCACCACACTGCACTAAAAGAAATTCTAAAGAATGCATACTACAGAAATAAGCCTTCTACAATTTTTATATAGAATTTAAGTATACCCAAAGAAAAATATAATTGAGATGGAGGTACATTAAGTTATAATGTTTTAGGGACCTTATGTTTTCCTGGAGGAAGGTGAAGGTTTTGATTAATAATAGGATTTTATAAGTTAGGAATTTATGTTTTAATTTATGTGGATATAATAAAATAATAGAAACAGGCCAGGCCTAGTGACTGATGCCTGTAATTCAGCACTTTGGGAGACTGAGGTAGACAGATCACCTGGGGTGAGGAGTTCCAGACTAGCCTGGCCAACATGGTGAAACCCTGTCTCTGCTAAAAAATACAAAAAATTAGCCTGGCGTGGTGGTAGGCGCCTGTATTCCCAGCTACTCAGGAGGCTGAGGCAGGAGAATCACTTGGACCAGGGAGGTGGAGGTTGCAGTGAGCCAAGATCTTACCATTGCACTCCAGCCTGGGCAACAAGAGAAAAACTCTGTCTTAATAATAACAATAATAATAATAGAAACAAATTATATAAATTGTAGACTAGTAGAAAGAGAAACTGAGTTGGTTAAAAAAAAATCAATCTACAAAAGGGAATAAAAGAATACAAAGCCCAGGAAACATATTTTGGAGAAAAATGTACAAATTTATAAATGCATATGTAAGCTAAATATGAATAATACACTAAAATTTAAAAACATACATAAAAATGTAGAATAAAGTGAATGATAGTACAAATAAGATGGTAGATTTAAATCCAAATATATTATTATATTAAATGTCAACAGACTAAATGCAGCAAAGACAAAAATTACAAAAATGGGTATAAAAGAATTATATGTGCATTGTGTATACACAAACATACATATTAATATATATTTATATACACACATATATAAACTATGAGGAAACAGAACATTTCAAAGTTAAAAGGTAGAAAAAAGATAAATACTAACAAAAAAAACTGGTGAGATAAAGATACTAACAAAAGTTTTTATATATTTTTTTTTTATTATACTTTAAGTTCTAGGGTACATGTGCACAACGTGCAGGTTTGTTACATATATATATGAGCCATATTGGTGTGCTGCACCCATTAACTCGTCATTTACATTAGGTATATCTCCTAATGCTATCCCTCCCCCCTCCCCCCACCCCACAACAGGCCCTGGTGTGTGATGTTCCCCTTCCTGTGTCCAAGTGTTCTTATTGTTCAATTCCCACCTATGAGTGAGAACATGCGGTGTTTGGTTTTCTGTCCTTGTGATAGTTTGCTGAGAATGATGGTTTCCAGCTTCATCCATGTCCCTACAAAGGACATGAACTCATCATTTTTATGGCTGCATAGTATTCCATGATGTATATGTGCCACGTTTTCTTAATCCAGTCTATCATTCTTGGACATTTGGGTTGATTCCAAGTCTTTGCTATTGTGAGTAGTGCCACAGTAAACATACGTGTGCATGTGTCTTTATAGCAGCATGATTTATAATCCTTTGGGTATATACCCAGTAATGGGATGGCTGGGTCAAACAGTATTTCTAGTTCCAGATCCCTGAGGAATCACCACACTGACTTCCACAATGGTTGAACTAGTTTACAGTCCCCCCAACAGTGTAAAAGTGTTCCTATTTCTCCACATCCTCTCCAGCACCTGTTGTTTCCTGACCTTTTAATGATCGCCATTCTAACTGGTGTGAGATGGTATCTCGTTGTGGTTTTGATTTGCATTTCTCTAACGGCCAGTGATGATGAGCATTTTTTCATGTGTCTGTTGGGTGCATAAATGTCTTCTTTTGAGAAGTGTCTGTTCAAATCCTTCGCCCACTTGTTGATGGGATTGTTTGTTTTTTTCTTGTAAATTTGTCTGAGTTCTTTGTAGATTCTGGATATTAGCCCTTTGTCAGATGAGGCGATTGCAAAAATTTTCTCCCACTCTGTAGGTTGCCTGTTCACTCTGATGGTAGTTTCTTTTGCTGTGCAGAAGCTCTTTAGTTTAATTAGATCCCATTTGTCAATTTTGGCTTTTGTTGCCACTGCTTTTGGTGTTTTAGACATGAAGTCCTTGCCCATGCCTCTGTCCTGAATGGTATTGCCTAGGTTTTCTTCTAGGGTTTTTATGGTTTTAGGTCTAAGATTTAAGACTTTAATCCAACTTGAATTAATTTTTGTATAAGGTGTAAGGAAGGGATCCAGTTTCAGCTTTCTACATATGGCTAGCCAGTTTTCCCAGCACCATTTATTAAACAGGGAATCCTTTCCCCATTGCTTGTTTTTGCCTGGTTTGTCAAAGATCAGATGGTTGTAGATGTGTGGTATTATTTCTGAGGGCTCTGTTCTGTTCCATTGGTCTATATCTCTGTTTTGGTACCAGTACCATGCTGTTTTGGTTACTGTAGCCTTGTAGTATAGTTTGAAGTTAGGTAGCATGATGCCTCCAGCTTTGTTCTTTTGGCTTAGGATTGACTTGGCAATGCGGGCTCTTTAGTGGTTCCATAGGAACTTTAGTTTTTTCCAATCCTGGGAAGAAAGTAATTTGTAGCTTGATGGGGATGGCATTGAATCTATAAATTACCTTGGGCAGTATGGCCATTTTCACGATATTGATTCTTCCTATCCATGAGCATGGAATGTTCCTCCATTTGTTTGTGTCCTCTTTTCTTTTGTTGAGCAGTGGTTTGTAGTTCTCCTTGAAGAGGTCCTTCATATCCCTTGTAAGTTGGATTCCTAGGTATTTTATCCTCTTTGTAGCAATTGTGAATGGGAGTTCACTCATGATTTGGCTCTCTGTTTGTCTGTTGTTGGTGTATAAGAATGCTTGTGATTTTTGCACATTGATTTTGTATCCTGAGACATTGCTGAAGTTGCTTATCAGCTTAAGGAGATTTTGGGCTGAGATAATGGGGTTTTCTAGATATACAATCATGTCATCTGCAAACAAGGACAATTTGACTTCCTCTTTTCCTAATTGAATACCCTTTATTTCTTTCTCCTGCCTGATTGCCCTGGCCAAAACTTCCAACACTATGTTGAATAGAAGTGGTGAGAGAGGGCATCCCTGTCTTGTGCCAGTTTTCAAAGGGAATGCTTCCAGTTTTTGCCCATTCAGTATGATATTGGCTGTGGATTTGTCATAAATAGCTCTTATTATTTTGAGATATGTCCCATCAATACCTAATTTATTGAGAGCTTTTAGCATAAAGTGCTGTGGAATTTTGTCAAAGGCCTTTTCTACATCTATTGAGATAATCATGTGGTTTTTGTCTTTGGTTCTGTTTATATGCTGGATTATGTTTATTGATTTACATATGTTGAACCAGCCTTGCATCCCAGGGATGAAGCCCACTTGATCATGGTGAATAAGTTTTTTGATGTGCTGCTGGATTCGGTTTGCCAGCATTTTATTGAGGATTTTTGCATAGATGTTCATCAGGGATATTGGTCTAAAATTCTCTTTTTTTGTTGTGTCTCTGCCAGGCTTTGGTATCAGGATGATGCTGGCCTCATAAAATGAGTTAAGGAGGATTCCCTCTTTTGCTATTGATTGGAATAGTTTCAGAAGGAATGGTACCACCTCCTCCTTGTACCTCTGGTGGAATTCAGCTGTGAATCCGTCTGGTCCTGGACTTTTTTTGGTTGGTAGGCTATTAATTATTGCCTCAATTTCAGAGCCTGTTGTTGGTCTATTCAGAGATTCAACTTCTTCCTGGTTTAGTCTTGGGAGGGTGTATGTGTCCAGGAATTTATCCATTTCTTCTAGATTTTCTAGTTGATTTGGGTAGAGATGTTTATAGTATTCTCTGATGGTAGTTTGTATTTCTGTGGGATCAGTGGTGATATCCCCTTTATCATTTTTTATTGTATCTATTTGATTCTTCTCTCTTTTCGTCTTTATTAGTGTTGCTAGTGGTCTATCAATTTTGTTGGTCTTTTCAAAAAACCAGCTCCTGGATTCATTGATTTTTTGAAGGGTTTTTTGTGTCTCTATTTCCTTCAGTTCTGCTCTGATCTTAGTTATTTCTTGCCTTCTGCTAGCTTTTGAATGTGTTTGCCCTTGCTTCTTTAGTTCTTTTAATTGTGATGTTAGGGTGTCAATTTTAGATCTTTCCTGCTTTCTCTTGTGGGCATTTAGTGCTATAAATTTCCCTCTATACCCTGCTTTAAATGTGTCCCAGAGATTCCGGTATGTTTTGTCTTTGTTCTTGTTGGTTTCAAAGAACATCTTTATTTCTGCCTTCGTTTCATTATGTACCCAGTAGTCATTCAGGAGCAGGTTGTTCAGTTTCCATGTAGTTGAGCGGTTTTGAGTGAGTTTCTTAATCCTGAGTTCTAGTTTGATTGCACTGTGGTCTGAGAGACAGTTTGTTATAATTTCTGTTCTTTTACATTTGCTGAGAAGTGCTTTACTTCCAACTATGTGGTCAGTTTTGGAATAGGTGTGGTGTGGTGTTGAGAAGAATGTATATTCTGTTGATTTTTGGTGGAGAGTTCTGTAGATGTCTATTAGGTCGGCTTGGTGCAGAGCTGAATTCAATTCCTGGATATCCTTGTTAACTTTCTGTCTCGTTGATCTGTCTAATGTTGACAGTGGGGTGTTAAAGTCTCCCATTATTATTGTGTGGGAGTCTAAGTCTCTTTGTAAGTCTCTAAGGACTTGCTTTATGAATCTGGGTGCTCCTGTATTGGGTGCATATATATTTAGGATAGTTAGCTCTTCTTGTTGAATTGACCCCTTTACCACTATGTAATGGCCTTCTTTGTCTCTTTTGATCTTTGTTGGTTTAAAGTCTGTTTTATCAGAGATGAGGATTGCAACCCCTGCTTTTTTTTGTTTTCCTTTTGCTTGGTAGATCTTCCTCCATCCCTTTATTTTGAGCCTATGTGTGTCTCTGCACGTGAGATGGGTTTCCTGAATACAGCACACTGATGGGTCTTGACTCTTTATCCAATTTGCCAGTCTGTGTCTTTAAAGTGGAGCATTTAACCCACATACATTTAAGGTTAATATCGTTATGTGTGAATTTGATCCTGTCATTATGATGTTAGCTGGTTATTTTGCTCGTTAGTTGATGCAGTTCCTTCCTAACATCGATGGTCTTTACAATTTGGCATGTTTTTGCAGTGGCTGGTACCAGTTGTTCCTTTCCATGTTTAGTGCTTCCTTCGGGGGCTCTTTTAGGGCAGGCCTGGTGGTTACAAAATCTCTCAGCATTTGCTTGTCTGTAAAGTATTTTATTTCTCCTTCACTTATGAAGCTTAGTTTGGCTGGATATGAAACTCTGGGTTGAAAATTATTTTCTTTAAGAATGTTGAATATTGGCCCCCACTCTCTTCTGGCTTGTAGAGTTTCTGCCAAGAGATCAGCTGTTAGTCTGATGGGCTTCCCTTTGTGGGTAACCTGACCTTTCTCTGTGGCTGCCCTTAACATTTTTTCCTTCATCTCAACTTTGGTGAATCTGACAATTATGTGTCTTGGAGTTGCTCTTCTCGAGGAGTATCTTTGTGGCGTTCTCTGTATTTCCTGAATTTGAATGTTGGCCTGCCTTGCTAGGCTGGAGAAGTTCTCCTGGTTAATATCCTGCAGAGTGTTTTCCAACTTGGTTCCATTCTCCCCGTCACTTTCAGGTACACCAATCAGACGTAGATTTTGTCTTTTCACACAGTCCCATATTTCTTGGAGGTTTTGTTTATTCCTTTTTATTCTTTTTTCTCTAAAGTTCTCTTCTCACTTCATTTCATTCATTTGATCTTCAATCACTGATACCCTTTCTTCCAGTTGATCGCATCGGCTACTGAAGCTTGTGCATTCGTCATGTAGTTCTCATGCCATGGTTTTCAGCTCCATCAGGTCCTTTAAGGACTTCTCTACATTGGTTATTCTAGTTAGCCATTCAGCTAATCTTTTTTCAAGGTTTTTAACTTCTTTGCAATGGGTTTGAACTTCCTCCTTTAGCTCGGAGAAGTTTGATCATCTGAAGCCTTCTTATCTCAACTTGTCAAAGTCATTCTCTGTCCAGCTTTGTTCCATTGCTGGTGAGGAGCTTCATTCCTTTGGAGGAGGAGAGGCGCTCTGATTTTTAGAATTTTCAGTTTTTCTGTTCTGTTTTTTTCCCCATCTTTGTGGTTTTATCTACCTTTGGTCTTTGATGATGGTGACATACAGATGGGGTTTTGGTTTGGATGTCCTTTCTGTTTGTTAGTTTTCCTTTTAACAGTCAGGACCCTCAGCTGCAGGTCTGCTGGAGTTCGCTGGAGGTCCACTCCAGACCCTGTTTGCCTGGGTATCAGCAGTGGAGGCTGCAGAACAGTGAATATTGCTGAATAGCAAATGTTGCTGTCTGATCATTCCTCTGGAGGTTTCATCTCAGAGGGTTACCCGGCCGTGTGAGGTGTCATTCTACCCCTACTGGGAGGTGCTTCCCAGTTAAGCTACTCAGGGGTCAGGGACCCACTCGGGGAGGCAGTCTGTCCATTCTCAGATCTCAAACTCTGTGCTGGGAGAACCACTACTGTCTTCAAAGCTGTCAGACAGGGACATTTATGTTTGCAGAGGTTTCTGCTGCCTTTTGTTAGGCTATGCCCTGCCCCCAGAGGTGGAGTCTACAGAGGCAGGCAGGCCTCCTTGAGCTGCAGTGGGCTCCACCCAGTTCAAGCTTCCCGGCTGCTTTGTTTACCTACTCAAGCCTCAGCAATGGTGGGCACCCCTCCCCCAGCCTCGCTGCCACCTTGCAGTTCGATCTCAGAGTGCTGTGCTAGTAATGAGTGAGTCTCTGTGGGCGTAGGACCCTCCGAGCCAGGCGCGGGATATAATCTCCTCATGTGCCTTTTGCTAAGACCATTGGAAAAGTGCAGTATTAGGGTGGGAGTGACCCGATTTTCCAGGTGCCATCTGTCACAGCTTTGCTTGGCTATGAAAGGGAATTCCCTGACCCCTTGCGCTTCCCAGGTGAGGCGATGCTTCGCCCTGCTTTGGCTCATGCTCAGTGCACTGCACATACTGTCCTACACCCACTGTCCAACAAGCCCCAGGGAGATGAACCGGGTACCTCAGTTGCAAATGCAGAAATCACCTGTCTTCTGCATGGCTCATGCTGGGAGCTGTAGACTGGAGCTATTCCTATTCGGCCATCTTGGAACCACCCCCGCCAGTAGCGAAAGTTTTAAATCACCAGGATTTACAACAATCTTATATTTATATGTATTGCATAAAATGGTCTCAAAACATATAAAGCAAAATTGATAGAATGACAAGAAAATAGAAAATTCCAGCACCATAATAATGAAAAAAATGTGTCACCATGTTTCTCACTGATTGCTCACTACAAAAAAGAAAAGATGCTCAAAGTCATTAGTAATCAATGAAAAGCAAGCTATAGTCATAGCAAGATATAACATCTCATCTGCCAGCTTGGCAGAAATTTATAAACTGAACAATAGGCCATGAAGCAACAGGAATGCTCATCCACTTGCAACTGCTCAGAAAAAAAGAGTTTGGTATGTGCATTCCTTTGAACTAACAATTACACTCCTGGAAATAGACCTTAGAGAAACTTCGTGTACATCTGTATCAGAAAAAAGGTTTGTTCATGAATGTTTTTTTTTTTTTTGCATTTTTCAAAACCCAAAAGTGCAAACTACAGAAAGTATAAACTATGGTATATTTCTACAAAGGAAAATTGTAAAGCAACAAAAACAAATGAAAATAAACACAGCAACCACCAAATAATGAGGAAATCTCAGAAATTTAATGTTGAGTAAAAGATTCAAATCACAGGAGAGTATAAGAACTGTGATTCTATTTAAATAAAATTAAAAACAGGGAAAAGCAAAGAATATATTTGAGAGAGAGAGAGAGAGAGTGTGTGTGAGTGTGTGTGTGTGTGTGTGTGTGTGTGTGTGTGTTGCAATACAGTACAGTGGCTTGCATTGGGCCAACAAACCAAGTTGACTAAGGTAATTCAGAAAAATCAGGACATCTGGATGTGACAGTCCACACATTCAGGACTACTAGAACCCAACTTTCAGAACATTTTCCAGTTTTCCAAAATTTTCCCAAGTCAATATAGGCAATGAGGAATCAGAAAGAAATTTGAAGTTAAAAGGAATCAAAGCTCAAAGCTCTGAAAGAGAAATAGTAAGACTATGGCCTAAGAAACAAAAGCTGTACAAAGCCCACAGTATTCATCATATTCTCTCCCTCAAATCCTCCAATTACTCCCCATAATTAAATACTAATCCCTTAGCATTCTGAATTCAACCCACTTTAGCTAAGCAAAACAGGCCACTTTACCCTCCAGCTTCACATTTTCTTCATTCCTCATTTTTGTTACTATTATTCCCTCTCTCTAAAATCCTTTTTGCACATCTCATCATGTCAAATCCCTGCTGAATAGCGAAAAACTGAACGCCTTTTCTCTAAGATCTGAAACATGACAAGAATGCCCATTGTTACCACTGTTATTGAACCTCGTACTGAAGGTCTAGCTAAGGCAATTAGACAAGACAAAAAATAATAATAATAAAGAGCATCCAAATTGGAAAGGAAGAACTCAAATAAGCCTTGTTTGCAGAGGGTATGATCTTATATTTGCAAAAACCTAAAGCCTTCAGCAAAAAACTGTTAGAACTGATAAATAAATTCAGTAAAGTTGCAGGATATAAAATCCACATACAAAAATCAGTAGCATTTCTATATGCTAACAGTGAATAATCTGAAAAGGAAAGAAAAATGTAATCCCATTTACAATAGCCACAAATAAAATTAAATACTTAACCAAAGAAGAAAAAGGTCTCTATAATGAAAACTATAAAACACTGCTGAAAGAAATTGAAGAGGACGCCAAAAAAATGGAAAGATACTTCATGTTCATGAACTGTAAGGATCAATATTGTTAAAATGCTCATACTACCCAAAGCAATCTACAGATTCAATGCAATCCCTATCAAAATAGCAATGGCGTTCTTCACATAGATAGAAAAAACTATCCTAAAATGTAAATGGAACCACAAAAGAACCCAGAATAGCTAAAGAAATCCTAAGCAAAAAGGACAAAATGGGAGGAATCACATTACCTGACTTTAAACTATAGAGCTATAGTAACCAAAACAGCATGGTTCTGGCATAAAAGCAGGTGTATGGACCGATGGAACAGAATACAGAACCCACAAACGAATCTACTTACCTACAGTAAACTCATTTTTGACAACAGTGCCATGAGCATACACTACACAAAAGATAGTCTTTTCAATATGCAGTGCTGGGAAAACTGAATATCCACATGCAGAAGAATGAAACTAGACCCCTGTCTCTCATCATATACAAAATTAAAATTAAAACAGATTAAACACTTAAATCTGAGACCTCAAACTATTTAACTACTACAAAAATATTTAGAGGAAACTCTCCAGGTCTGGGCAAAATTTTCTTGAGTTATACCCCACAAGCACAGGCAACCAAAGCAAAAATGGACAAATGGAATCCTATCAAGTTAAAAATCTTCTGTCCAGCAAGAGAAACAATCAACAGTGAAGAGACAATCCACAGAATGAGAGAAAATATTTGCAAACTACTCATCTGACAAGGGATTAATAACCAGAATGTATAAGGAGCTCAAACAACTCTATAGGAGAAAAATCTATTAATCCAATGTAAAATGGGCAAAAGATTTGAATAAACCCTTCTCAAAAGAAGACATACAGGACTGGGTGCCGTGGCTCATGCCTGTAATCCCAGCACTTTGGGAGCCAAAGCGAGTGGCTCACTTGAGCCGCGGTTTGAGACCAGCCTGGGCAACGTGGTGAAACACTGCCTCTACAAATAAACACACACAAAATTAGCTGGGTGTGGTGGCACGTGCCTGTAGTCCCAGCTACTTGTAGGGCTGAGGTGGGAGGATTGCTTGAGGTCAGGAGGTCAACGCTGCAGCAAGTCAAGCAAGCAAGCACTCCATCCTGGGCAACAGAGCAAGAGGCTGCCTCAAAAAGAAAAAGACATGCAAATGGAAAACAGGCAGATGAAAGGAGCTTAACATCATTGATCATCAGAGAAATGCAAATCAAAACTATAATGAGATATCATCTCACCCCAGTTAAAATGATTTATATCCAAAAGATAGGCAATAACAAATGCTGGCAAGGAATGAAAAGGGAATCCTTGTACACTGTTGGTGGGAATGTAAATTGGTACAACCACTATGGAGAATAGTGTGCAAGTTACGCAAAAATCTAGAAATACAGCTATCATATGTTCCAGCAATCCCACTGCTGGTACCCAAAATAATGGAAATCAGTATATCAAAGCGATATCTGCACTCCCGTGCTTGTTACAGCACTCTTCACAGTAGCTAAGATTTGGAAGCAACCTAAGTGTCTATCAACAGAGGAATGGAAAAAGAAACTGTGTTACATATACAAAATGGAGTACTATTCAGCCATATAAAAGAATGAGATCCTGTCATTTGCAACAGCATGGGTGGAACTGGAGGTTATCATGTTAAGCGAAACAAGTCAGGCACAGAAAGACAAACATTGCATGTTTCTCACTTATTTGTGGGATCTAAAAATTAAAACAATTGAACTCCTGGAGATAGAGAGTAGAAGGACAGATACCAGAGACTGCGAAAGGTAGTGGGGAGGTTAGGGGGAGGTGAAGGGGAAGTGGGATGCTTAATGGCTACAAAAAAAAAATAGCAAAGGGAATAAATAAGACGTAGTATTTGGTAGCACAACAGAGTGACTATAGTCAATCATAATTTAATTGTACACTTTAAAATAACTAAAAGAGTATAATTGGATTGTTTGTAATACAAAGGATAAATACTTGAGGGGCTGGATATCCCATTTCCCATGCTGTGATTGTTATGCATTGCATTCCTGTATTAAAACATCTCGTGTCCCCCATAGTGGATGTGTATACCCCTATTATGTACCCATAAAAAATAAGCTAAAAAAAATGGATTGAGGTCACCAAGGGACAGAGTGTGGCATTTTTCTCAGGAAAAGTGACTAGCCTTCAATACGTGTTCCTATTGATAAGTATCAGATATTTAGACAAATGACATTATTAAATGTACAAAAGCCAGCTTCTTTCACAACTCTGAATACACTGCTTAGACGTGAAAGCTGCAAAAGAATGCAGACTGAAAAGTAGCCATCATTTAATGTTTCTCCACTCTTTTATGTACAGGAGTCAACAGTTTTATTATTTATTAGGATAATTGCATAGGCTGAACTATCAAGAATGAAATGGAATTGCCGAACCTTAACCCAAGGACTACCATATTGCTTTGAAACCCCAATTTTACTTCATCAGAAATCCCATTCATGAGGAATTATGAGTGTAGCACAGCTGTGCTATCTGTAAACTTTAGTCTCACCTCACCTTCTGTTTCTGAGGTGACCAAGGAGTTGCCTATAAACTCTACAATCTAGTTCTCCCATGTTTGGCCTGTTCAGTGAATGGAACAAATCTCATGGGGGCAGGAGAAGTTAGAGGACAAATACCAACCTGTGGACTACCTGTGGAGTAAAAGTTATAAACTCGGTGTTCTGCAGTATATTATCTGGCAACACCTGTAAGCTATCTCCAAACAATAAAAGTTAATTGCATTCATCTCTTCCCCTGGTCATAGTCTCTTCCCCTGGTCATAGTCATCATTCTAGCCCACATCAGCATACAGGTTTATTTAACATATTAAATAATGTTACAGCATTACAGGACTAGTTACTGTAATATCCCAGTTGATCCAAGCACTGCTTGGATATTGGCTGCAAGTCTGTTGGTTGCGACAAAATTCTCTTTGGAAAATCTCATGCAGTAGGGGTATGTAGAAGATTCATTGTGTCACTACACTTAATGAAACTGGTTTTTGAATATAAAATTTCCCCAAGAATTATATTCAAATATATTACTTCCATTTATGTCATTCACTTTCTCCAAAACCAGCTCAAAAATAAATTATTGAACTCAAAATATTTTACTCAGCCTTGATTAAACTCAGAGGTCATATGTTTCAGTAGCAACTAGTGGAAATTTTAAGTAAAGAGCTGTTGAAATAGGGTTTTTGAGAATGTAAAGCGGATGATTACAAATTATATTTGTTAAAATGAAAAATAAGGGGAATGTTAGTGGTATTTGCATATTAGTTGCCTCAAAATTTCAGTGAAAGTTGTTTTTTTAAGATCTTATAATTGTAGTTGATTTTTTCCTAAATCTGTTTACCCAAGGAAAAAAAATGAAATGTTTAACAACTACAGGAGTCATTAATTTATAAACTGGAGACTGTAAATGTTTATTATCAGAAACTATATTTGTTAAAAAAACTTACTCTTTCTTTAAACAATGTTTATCTTGGGAAATTGGCTTTTCTCACCAACCTTAAGATAATTAACCTACTATCTATGATTTCACTGATCTGGTTCTAATTTACTTAATCAGTGTAAAAGAACAGAAAGATACTCATATAATTAAAAATATACATAAGAGAAATCAATGCCCAGAGTGATGATGTGAGAAGTGTGGACCCTCTTGCCAGTCAACCATTCAACTGCTGAAAATGATATAAAAAAAAACTCCAGAAATTGTCTTAAGGCATACAGCAAATGGAAATCATTTAGTCCAGAAAATCTACTAAATCTCACTAAGGACAGCAAGAGCCTGGGGCAATTGAGCCATGAATTTGCTCACATACCATCACTTCCCCCAGGCCCCAGATCAATATGATGGAAGCTCTACTGCAGGCATGTGCAGCTGAGACCAAAATTCTTCTCTACCTAGCTGCCAGCTAGAGACATATAGAACTAACAGACATCTATAGAACACTCACTCAATAAAAGCAGAATATTCTTCTCTAGTGCACATGGAACATTTTCCAGGAGAGCCCATATGCTAGGCCATAAACAACATGGATATTAACCATAGGAAAAGGTCAAGAGAATTGTAAAGAAAGAAATTCTAACTTCACTAAACCCCTGAACCAACCCCAGCAGCCACCTACTTATAGATTTCTTGTTATGAGCTGAAAATAAACATCTTTTTATTAATCTGCTATTAGTAAGGATTTCTATTTCTTGTTGAAAGCTGAAAGTATTCATAAAAAATTCTATTGCTATACCAGAAAGAGGAGAAGATGGTGCTTAAAATTTTGGCAGGAGACTGAGGCTTTTTACAAAAGAATATGCGTTTTTCTTCCCCACATACACCATTCTATTAGGACAATGTTAGAAGTCACTTGCACTATGGCCATCCACAATCTCACTTAATACTATGCACAGCCTGACAGTAGAGCAGCCCAGTCATTCACCCTTATTGCTCAGGCTCTCAGTGTGCATGTGTAATGATGTCAAATCCTTCCTGTTTGTTTTCAAGGCTCTCAACTTGTAGTTTAAAGCCTTTAATAATGATCTAAAAATCACTTTTAATTTGGTCGACAAACTGAAAAAAAATTAGAGTCGATATCAGAAAGTGGTAAACATCTTTCCTAGTCTCTTCCCATAAACTCTTATACTGGATCTCAAAGTGTAGTCCCCAAGCCAGCTGCATCAACATCATCTGAGAACTTGTTAGAAATGCAAATTCTCAGGCCCCCACAGACCTTCTGAACCACTTGCTCAGAGTTTGAGAGTCCCTCCCTACAGCACAGAGCCATATCAGGTGATGCACTCTCTCCTCCTACTCTTATGCTTTTCTTTCTTCCCATCTTCTTCCAGTATCTAGCTTTTCCCCTCTCTTCTGTCAGCGTTAAAAGCCTGCAGATAGTATCCAAATCCATCATCTGATCTCATTAATTATCAGGATGATTGCTGGCCCCACTATAAGGCTCACGGGAGATTCTCCACTTCCATATCATAATACATAACCCAAAAGCCCACGCCCCAAATATTTAACCACAGACTGTCAAAACCAGGAGGTAAGTAGAGTAAAAGGTCCTATATGTCTGTCCCCATCCCAAGTAAAGACATGGGACCTCTTTCTTCATTTAATCCACCCTTAATCATGGGCCCTTCCTCTAATTTTTCCTTCCTTCCCCCTCTTATCTCTTCACCTAGTACTCAGTCAACTCACTTCATGTTCAAAATAGCTCTCACTGTCAACTCTACCTCATTTCAAACTCCAATTATTATCTTTACTCTGTCTAAACTTCACACTGTCTATTTTCATTTCTTTTAGCCAGGAGAATGAAAGCTGAGCATCGAAGAGCTGTGTGTATATATCCTAGAGATTCAGCCTAATTATCTTGTGTTAAAGACAATGTATTATTGTTTCATCCATTTTTAATCAGCCCTCACTGCAGTGAAAAATGTCCTTTTTGAAGAAGTGATCTCAGTGTGAACCACCCCCAACCCTGGTTACGTTTTACTAACCTCTAATTAATGTACATATTCACAAGGTTGTTTTTATATGCCTCTCACTGTGTATCCCCTAGCAGATTTTTTAACAGATATTTCTCATGTATTTTTCTGATTACTTGAAGACTTTTAAAAATCTGACTTTGGTTATATGTTCATTAAAATGTCATGCAGCACTATCCTTCCAACTAGAGACAAAAAAGTAATGAAAGACAAACGAAAGCCAAGAGACTCCTCAGACTGGGTGTACAGTAGAGTTCACCCCAATTACAATAAAGTATCCCTCATTTAAGCATCTAAAAAACAAGTTTAAACAGTACTATAGAACAGACATCTCTCCTCAGGAGTGGCAGCCATTTGAAAAAAGATTTGAAGAGTATAATGGAAGTAATGCCTACATGTGTCTCTATTTACTGTTCTATGAACAAAGTTACACTCTGCCAACTTTTATATTCTTCTTTTTTCCTTGGTACTGATATTTCTCTATTTTTATTTTATTTTGCTGTTTGAAGCCACCACAAATCCTTCTTGGAAAAAGCATCATAAAACCAATGATTTATTCTTAAAAAGAGTTTCAGTAGCATATTTGTTACTTTTAGTAATATTAAAGTGATAATAATAGAATAACTTATATAGTGCTTTTAACTTTTCTATGCATTTCATTAACATTTTTCCATGGATTCTTACAGTAAATCCAAGAGCAGGAATTTTTAAATTTTAACAATAAGGAATTAAAATTTAGAGATGTAAGTCTCTCAAGGTCATTCATTTAGATATTATTAACAATAACAAAAACAACAGCAGCAGCGGCTCATTACATTTGCAGATTGCTAAATAGGACTTAAACTAAGGACCACCGACTCCGATTCCTACACTATTTTCTCTAGTCACAACATACTTCTCCAGCACCTATGAGAAAAAGTAACTAAAGTACTTAGAATTATCAGGAAGGAGAAATGATTAAAGCCCAAGCCAATGATACACATCATCAGTCACTAGCATACACCTGAATATTCACATAGCTGCTCATTTCTCTATTTAAGAAAGTCTAATAAAGAAAGAAGTTAGCAAAAAAAGAGCCTAAATAACCAGAGAAATCCTAAGCAAAAAGAACAAAGCCAGAGGCATCACATTGTCCAAATTTAAACTATACTATAAGGCTACAGTAATCAAAACAGCATGGTGCTGGTTAAAAAAAAAAAAAAAACACACACAGCAGACACATAGACCAATAAAACAAACTAGAAAGCCCAGAAATAAAGTCACACACTCACAACCATCTGATCTTTCACAAAGATGCAGAAAGGACACCCTATTCCATAAATGGTGCTGAGATAGGTCGTTAACTATACGCAGAAAAATGAAATTAGACACTTGTCTTTCACCAGATACAAAAATTAACTCAAGACGGATTAAAGATTTAAATGTAAGACCTCAAACTATAAGAATCCCAGAAAAAAAAAAACCTAGGAAACACCTTTCTGAACATTGGCCTTGGGAAATAATTTATGACTAAGTCTTTGAAAGCAAAATTTAGTAAGTGGGACCTAATTAAACTAAAAAGCTTTTGAACAGCAAAAGAAACTATCAACATGGTAAAAGAAAACCTACAGAATGAGAGAGGAACTTAAACAGTTGAACAAGAAAAAGTCAAATAACCCCATTTTTAAAAATGGGCAAAGATATGCACAGACACTTCTCAAAAGAAGACATACATATTAGCCAACAAACATATGGAAAAATATTCAACATCACTAACATCAGAGAAATACAAATCAAAACCACAATGAGATACCATCTCACACTAGTCAGAATGGCTATTATTAAAAGGTCAAAAAATAACAGGTGCTGGTAAGGTTGCTGGGAAAAAGGGAACACTTAAACACTGCTGGTAGGAATGTAAATTTGTTCAGCCACAGTTTGAAGACTTCTCAAAGAATTTAAAGAACTGCCATTTAACCCAGCAACCCAATTACTGGGTATATATTCAAAATAAAATAAGTCATTCTATCATAAAGTTACATACACTTGGATGTTCATTACAGTACTATTCACAATAGCAAGGATATGAAATCAACCTAGGTATCCATCAGTGGTGGACTGGATAAAGAAAAGGTGGCACACATACATCACAGAATACCATGCAGCCATAAAAAAGAGTGAAATCATGTCCTCTGCAGTGACATGAATGCAGCTGAAAGCCATTATCCTAAGTGAATTATCACAGGACTAGAAAACCAAATCCCACATGTTTTCACTTATAAGTAGGAGCTAAACATTGGGTATTCGTGGACATAAAGATGGCAACAAAAGAAACCGGAGGCGCTAAAGGGGAGGGAAGGAGGCAGAAAAGGGTTGAATAACTATTGTATGCTCACTATTTGATTGACGGAACCACCCACACCCCAAACCTCAGCATCACACAATATACCCAGGTAACAATCCTGCACATATACCCCTTGAATCTAAAATAAATATTGAAATTATTTTAAAGAGAGATTGAGGTTCAGTGGTAGGACAAAATAATAGAAAAATCAGTGGCTCAAGATACACCTAGTAGGTAGAACCAAGACTAATTACTATTCTTATCACATGCTGGGAATGCACCATTACTTCCACTTGAACCTATTCTTTTCTGTCTTCCACTCTAACATACAAACTTGGAGTAGGTCATTGAGTTCTATGAACCTTGGTAGTGTCGCCTGTAAACTAACGTTATTGGACTAGATGATCTCTAAGCTCCCTATTCTAATGGCCCCTGCTTCTATAAATAAGAGGTGGGCAGGTTCTTTTAACAATTCTTGAAAAGTAACAAGTGAGAAAGCAATGCTCACAGATCATCAAGTTGGGCTTGATCAACCCTAGCTAATGATTACCACACTTTAGTGTGCAGCAAAATCATCTGTAGTATGCTTAGGATTCAGGCTGCGTATGTGGGGAATATAGCAGAGTTATGTGTATAAAAACTACTTCAATCTCAGTGTTTTAAGTTCTCAACTGAGGAGCAAAAGGTCTCAGCCTTTTTATATAGGGCCTTCTCTCTCCAAATAGTTGAAAAAGTTCCAGAAGTACCCACATGTACCATTTAAATGGCCCCTAACCCTCATCAGGATTGGACCTCTTATAAAAATCACTTTTTCAGTCTCCAAGGGAGGGATTAGTAAGGGAAGAGTTCACCAAACACCATGAAAGCAACTCCTTACAGCTCAGGTCTGGGATCTTCCAGTGATGCTGGTCTCGGGCCTCTGTCCCCCTACAGGTGCTCATTTGGGATCATTGACTGTTAGCCCTGGGATGTGTGTGGCTTATCATTCTCTCCAGTTAATAGAGAACTGCTTTCCCTTTTCCTGTACAATTTTATAATATTATCTCAGAGTAAAGCTGTTTTGAACCCAGACAACAGTGGGGTTTTTCTGTTTGTTTTTTCCCACCCCTCATGAGACTTATGCAGTTATGTTTATCTTCCTTGAGCACCTAGAGCTCATTGGTGGTGGAGGGCATCTTACGGCATAGGTGGCCTCTCAGAGTCTCAGCAAGGTCACTCTTTTCCATATGTAATAATGAGCCATTGTTCTATTCATCATGACCTCATAGAGCCTTTTCTTTTTCTCAGGTCTCATTTACTTCCTCTTTTTTTTTTTTCCTTTTCCTTTTCCTATACCTTCCTTTGGTCCTTATAAGTATCCAAATTGCCCTGTAAGTATGAATTTTACAATAATGTCCTCAATTTGGTATATCAAGACTGATCTTAGTAGTTTCCTTGCACTAGGCACGTTCAGCTTAAAAACAAAAAGTGCAATCTATTTTCAATAGGAATAGATAATGTTGTCCAAAAGCCTGAGGATAACAGTTAAACCCACTGAAAATCACTAAAAAGCCCTTTAAAGGCTACTATTTTCTTTAATGACATTTTTTGTTAGTGTTGGATGTCCCCTACCACCAGACAATTGGTAATAGGATTGCAACTGGTATAGGGAAGGTGGAGGGACTGAGGAGAAAAGAGAAATTGAATTTATGTGTCTCCTTCTTAGCACAGCCTCAAATTTCTTTTTCAGAAAATAACTTCTGCACATACAGCATTAGGAAGCAGTGTTTCCCAACCACTACATTTGAATGGTGAGTACCCAACCCAGAGGTCTCAGGAACCTACTAGATTCCCAACTCTGTCATGATTTTGCACCAAAGGGCACTTAACTTATTTGTGGATGTAAAATGAAGAGAAAGATGCCTGCCCATCAGAAGCCAGCACCATGCTCCAGGCATAGGGCTTCAAAAAAACAGAGAAGATTCAAAAATGAGGATTGTCATCTCAGAGAAGTTTATGAAATTATTAAAATTTGCAAAACAATTTTAATCCTATCCAGGGGTCAGGAGCCGCTCATCTTCCATCTGAGGGACTGGGCCAGGGACAGTTTTATCGAATGTGAATCTAGGCATTGCACCTCCATACATGACCATCAATGTTTACAGTTTTCTTTTCTGCATTTACTCTGGTTTCACCTTTCATATGAGACTCCTCTGATCTTCAATTCTGTCCCAACTCATGTCTTACCAGGCTGGCTCTAACATCTGATAACTGACATCATCTGGCCCTATAACTTCTCTCTCTCATGAATAGGCAGTCAAGGTCTGGCATATCCTGACTTCTGTAATCAATTGTTGTGATGAAAAAATTCATTTAAACAAACATAGAAGTGTCAGAAACATTTTTAGGAAGGCAGAACCGACCCTGGAAACAGAATAGGAAATGATGACAACATGCCAACTCGAAAATAATGTAAGTTATTCTACAAATAAAACCTAGTCAACATGAACAAATGACTCAGCTGTTTCTCCCAACAATAGCTGTAGAAAAATTTTTTTAAATGTTGAAAATATAAATATTTGGGTAATTACCCACTGCCATTACTCCACACAGCGTCTGGATTTTCAGCTTTACCTTCCAGTCAGATGAAAGATTCTTGAACTGGTATGTGAGTTCCGCATCTTCTTTTTAGGAGAACTATTTAGACAATGCTCAACTTACAAAGAAATTGCCACTACTCCTGTGTGAAAAAAGGGCACACAGGAGAAGTAGTGGCAATTTCTTTATAAGTTTAGAGGAACTCTGCTAGTTGAGAGGAACTGCTCAAGTTTCTCTCAACTAGCAGACTTTCCTGGGCTGCCTGAATCCCTGTCTGCCGTAAGAAGAGAATTTCAAAATGAACTGGTGCTCTTGGAGAGTTCCTGGGTTCAGAAGCGAGGAAAGGGAAGAAGTTTCAAGATCTATGTGTATCAATTACTAATTTTTTTTGCAATTAAATCAAAAACTCTGGTAACAAAAAACATTTGTTTCCTTAGCAAGAAATTCAACAGGAGGACTGAGAGAAAGGCCCCAATTTAGCAACCGGGAACCCAGAATCAAATAGGTTCAGCGGACTTCAGTAGAATGGTCAGGATAGAGACCATGTTGCAATGGGTTGTCTAAGAATAAGCAGTTTTTTTTTAAGTGCAGAGATAAATTATATACTCTAGACCTTAAAAAACTTAAAAGACACACAAATGGCCAAAAAGTATATGAAAAAAATGTTCAACATCACTAATCAACAGAGAAATGCAAATCAAAACCACAACGAGGTATGATCTCAGCCCCTATTATCAAAAAATAAAAACTAATGAATGCTGGCAAGGATGCAGAGAAACGGAAAACTTATATGTGTTTAGTAGGACTTATACTAGCAAAGCTACTACAGAAGACAGTACGTGGTTCCTCAGAAAACTACAAATAGGGCTACCACATAATCCAGCAATCCCACTACCGGGGCATTTATCCAAAGGAAAGAAAATCAGTGTAACAAAGAGACCTCTTCACTCTCATTTTTATTACAGAACTATTCACAATAGACAAGATATGGAATCAACCTAGGATCTAACAACAGATAGCTGGATAAAGAAGATGTGGTATATACACACAATGGAATACAATCAGCCATTAGAAAAAGAGGTTGAATTGGACTTACAGTTCCACATGGCTGGGGAGGCCTCAGAATCACGGCAGGAGGCAAAAGGCACTTCTTACACGGCGGCTCGGCAAGAGAGAATAAGGAGGAAGCAAAAGTGGAAACCCCTGATAAACCTATCAGATTTCATGAGACTTATTCACCATCACAAGAACAGCACAGGAAACACCAGCCCCCATGATTCAGTACCTCACCCTGGGTCCCTCCAAAAACACGTGAGAATTCCAGGTGATACAATTAAAATTGAGATTTGAATGGGAACATGGCCAAACCATATCATGTATATATATGACATTTCATGGATAGAACTGGAGGACATTATGTTAAGTGAAATGAGCCAGGAGCAAAAAGTTAAACACCACATGTTCTCATTCATATGTGGAAGCTAAAAAAAGTTAACCTCATAGAGGTAAAAAGTAGAACAGAGGATACTAGAGGCTAAGAAGTGTAGGGGAAAAGGGATGGGAGGTAGGGAGAGATTTGTTAAAGGATATGAAATTATACCTAGATAGGAGGACTAAGTTCTAAAATTCTATAGCACTGTGGGTAACTATAGTTAATAACAATATAAAGGTTCAAATAGCTACAAGGAGGATATTGAATGCTCCTAACACAAAGAAATGATAAATATTTGAAATGATGGATATGCTAATTACTCCAATCTTATCATTACACATTGTTTGTATTGTCATATCACTACGTACCCCATAAATATGTATGATTATCTATCCATTTAAAAATTTTTTTAATTTAAAAAATAGAAGAAAAAACCTTAGCTTTAGAATTTGGCAGAGTTGCAGAGACAAGAAAAATTTCCCAAAAGGTATCTATAGATATTAAAAAACATTACAGAAGATTAAAAAGGGAAAGGGTAGGTTTTATGGTAAAATAATTTAGGGATATACAGAGTAAGCAAAGGTAAGCAGATGTCTTTTCATTACTGCAGAACTTCTCAGCACCTTTAACAAGCTACTGTGAGTTCTAAACATTCAAAAGGAAGTTAATAGTATATGAATGACCCAAATTTATTTGAGGAAATGATTCTTTTTTCCACTGAGTACCTCCTAAAACTAGTGTTTAGAAGAGAGGCTATGGAAAACATGGCTTAAAGGATAGAGGATGCCATTTTATAACCAGGTAGAAACAGGAAGTAAAAAAGGAGAGATTAAAGAAGCATTAAGGGATACCTGATGCGAGAAGGGCTCAGAAAGTATAAGAAGGGATGTGGCAAAAGTGAACAGGTGGAGGCTAGAAGGGTGCTTCTTCCTCAGCTGTCTGAGAGGCATAAAGAGAGAGGGAGAGAAAAAAGTGTCAGCACATCTACACAGAGCAAAGGGAGTGGAGGAAATTCACAGGGGAAGACTTCATTCTTTTCATAAAAGAAAAGGTTAGATGTGCATAAAGGACAAAGGGCGGGACTGACTAAGGGAAAGAGAAATATAAAGCCATCAGGGCCTGGGAAGGGGCACCAGGAACAAGGAATAAGTGAAGAAAGGGAGATGGGACAATATCAATTTCAAAAATATGCTTTTATTAACTGTCAAGATTGTAATTATGCATAAGCTTTGACGTAAAATTTTATTTTAATGGCATTTACTCCATATATATATATACATATATATATGTGTGTGTGTATATATATACACACACACACATATACTTGTATAAGTCTGTAGTTACAAGCCCTAGGATGTTTATTAAAACACTGTTTACAGTAGCAGAAAATTTTTAAAAACATCTACATGTAAATTACTTAAGGATAGTTAATAAATTAGCCCACATTCTTATATCAGAACAGTAGATAGGCAGACAGTAAGAATATACCGACTTGAAAAGATGTCCAAGATATTTTATTAAGTGAAGAAATCAATTTATAGAACAATATGTATAACATGAACCCATGTGAAATAAGACAGTGTGTGTGTGTGTGTGTGTGTGCGTGCGCACATGCGTGCACACAAAACAATGTCTGGTGGTTGCATGTCTAAGTACATAGTTCTAGGCTATGGTTTTGGCGGAACTCAGGCTGGAAAAAAAGGAGGAATTTTTACCTTTTACTTCATATCCTTCTGTTTGGACATTTTTACAGTAAGCACATACTGCATTTATAGTTGTTACAGTTTGTTCCTTTCTGGATCTGCACTCTTGAGACCCGCCTCCTTCTCCCCTGCAGCACGACTTTGCCTCCCAGCTCCCAAGAATCAAGGGCAGGCTGTACTCTCCTGATGTGACTCAGGCCCTCCTAGACCTCAGGGCCTCATGAAAGACAGAGTTTGCTTAGATGTACTGATAATTTCACTTTGTGACTTCACTTTGTGGCCAATCCTTTCTGGCTCTCTGATCTTCAGACCACAAAAATGTCATCCAGCTCTAAGTTTGATCCCAATTCTACGCAGACTAGAAAGGGCATGCTGGGACAATGACAAAACATTAATTTTGGGGGCAAACAAGCTTTGTTTCCAATAAATAACATAGAATGAATTCCTGGAACATAAGTGTGTTATGTTCACCATAAGTGTGTTATATAAGTCCAGCCTGATCACATAATACTAAAAAATCAGTAAAAATACCGATTTGAAATTATTTTTATAGAAACATGATTTTACCTGAACTTCCATATTATTTTTTCTATGGACTCAAAATTCTTCTCTCATTTTTATTTTATTTATTTTCAAGGAGAAATTCATTGTCCGATATTCACTTTTCAGAAAATCCAGTCAAAATTTGCTTACAAGCCGTGCAGATGTTTCTTATAACCACTAGGGGTCAGACTACTACATTAGTAGAAGTCAAACCCAACTTGAAACGTGGTATTAATTGGTTGAGGATCAGGCTGACATTCTCCTGCATAAGAACAGAAGACTGACCATTTAAATTAAACATTTTATAAAGGAGATAATGAGAAAGAATGCATTTGATAAGAGAGACTCAGAAAGTTGAAACTATCATATATAATAAATATAATATAGTAAAGAAATTTCATCCTTAATAAAAATTTCAATTATTCACTTGCTCATTCTCATTGGCAAGATATTACTCCAGTCTAAGTGGGCTCAGATCAAAGGATTAATCATTGAACTTGGCAAATGTTAAGAGAGCAGAAACAACTAAAATCATGAAACTGTCAGCAAAAAAGAAGAAATCCTCATTTATAAAGGATAAACCACATGACTAGCAGAGGATTGAGATGAATGGCAGAAACATTTTTTCCAGTGGATTTCAGCCATGGTAACAATAAATCTGAGTCATCTCACAGCCATGGGTGTATTCAGGAGTGTGGGCAGAGGGCAGCTCTGGACTGGGCCTCTGTTCCACTCCCAGCTCTGCCACAAATTGACCCTGTGGTCCTGAACACACTCCTTCTCTTCTCCTGATCTCAAAATGTCTTGAGTAAGATTACATGATTTATAAAGAATCTTCAGGCCTTAAAATTAAACAGATTTATCTAATAATATTGTTACATAAAAGGTAAGAAAGTGAGGGGAAAACTTGCCAAGATTTAAGTTTTAACAAAAATTTTACAAATGAGGGTATTCACTCTCAAGATACATTATTACAAATTGTGTTTTTTAAAAATGGAACAAACTGAGATCATAGACCATATTTACTGTCAGACAAAGTAATAAAAAGTCAAAATTTATTTACATTTTTAATGATAGTGTTTTAAAGTAAATACTCTAAGTGTATATGTAAACATATATGCAGGTTATTCCCTGGAATGATAAACAAATTAAAAAGTGGTTACCTTTTGGGGGTGGGGTAGAATTAAATGGATATGGATAGTGTGGCTATAAGAATATAAGGTTTGCTTCTTCACATATTGTTTTGATGTTTTTGTGATTGTATTACATGATGTATTACATTTTTTAAATTTTGAATATATCCATTGCCTATTCAAATTTTTTAAAAATTAATTTTAAACTTTATACATAGGACAAAAATGTGGGCCAATACAAAAATAAACACAACTGAATATGAAAATCCTCCATGATTTGAATGGGGGTTAGAAATGACACAGGGATATTCGTTACTAATATAAGTTGGCAATACAACAGTGATACTGTGTTTTAAATGGCCTGCATCAAAATACCTCAACCAAATTGGTCACATCTTAATAGTTGTATCTAAAGATTTTATTTGGTAGATTTTTCACCTGTGCCCCAAACCCTCACTGAGCTGCTTATACCTCATATGACACCAAAACAGGAGAAGGAAGAAGTTCCTCCCTCCCCCTTTTTTCTTTACATACACACATGCATGCACACACAGGCACACACTGGCTTGTGTGTCAATGAATATTAGTATATGCAAATAAACAATGGAGATGGTTACAGGGAAATTGATTCTGCAAATTGCTAACCTAACTCACAGCCTTCTCAATATACAGGTCAAATGTAATTTCTATCAAAATTCCGGCAAGAGAATTTGTAGATGTAGACAAGATTATTGTAAAATGTACATGGAAAGGCAAAGGAACTAGAATAGCTACAACCATTTTGATAAAGAATAAAGGAAGAAGAATTACTCTACTTGATTTCAAATTATATAGCTACAGTAATCAAGGCTATATGGTGATAAAATAGACACATAAATTGATGGAACAGAATGGAGAACCCAAAATAGACCCATACAAATATGTGCAGTTACTTTTTCACAAAGGTGCAAAAACAATTCCATGGAGGAACGATAACTTTTCAACAATGGTGCTGAAACAATTGGACATCCGTAAGCCAAAAAGATGAACGTGGCCCTAAGCTTCAACATCAAATTAAAATTAACTCAAAAAGTATTAGCCTGAGCAACATGGTGAAACCTCATCTCTAAAAAAAAGTACAAAAGATTAGCCAGGCATTATGGCATGTGCCTGTGGTACCAGCTACTCAGGAGGCTGAGGTGGGAGGATGGCTTGAGTGTAGGAAGTCAAGGCTGCACCCCAGCCTGGATGACAGGGCAAGGCCCTGTACCCAAAAAAAAAAAAAAGGATTAAAGATTTAAGTGAAATTTTAAAACTATAAAACTTTTAGAAAAAAGTAATAAGAGAAACTCTTCAGAATCTAAGACTAAAGAATTTTTAGATTTGACACCAAAATCATGCCATAAAAGAAAAGATTGATAAATTGGATTTCATCAAAATTTCATACTTTTTACAAAAAATTAGCCGGGCATGGTGGTGGACACCTATAGTCCCAACTACTCTGGAGGCTGAGGCAGGAGAATGGTGTGAACCCAGGAGGCAGAGCTTGCAGTGAGCCGAGGTCACGCCACTGCACTCCAACCTGGGCGACAGAGTGAGTCTCCATCTCAAAAAAAAAAAAAAAAAAAAAAAAAAATCACACTTTTGCTCTGTAAAAGGTTCTGTTGAAAGGATGAAGAGACAAGCTTCAGATTAAGAGAAAATATTTGCAAAAATGTATCTGGCAAAGGACTAGTATCTATAATACATAAACTATTCTAAAAACTTAACAAGGAAAAACCCAATTAGAAAATGAGCAAAAGACATAGACATACTAGTGAAGAGGATATACAGGTGGCAAATAAGTACATTATAAGACATTTCACATCATTAACTGGCAGGGAAATGTAAATTAAAACTACAATGAGATATCATTACACACCTATTAGAATGGCTAAAATAAAAAATTGTGACAACACCAAATACAGACAAAAATGTGTAGAAACTGGATCACTCATACATTGCTGGTGGGAACATAAAATGCTACAGACACTCTGGAGATTATTTGGGCAGCTTCCTATAAAACTAAATATGCAACTGTCATCCAACCCAAGAACAGAATGGAGAACCCAAAATAGACCAGCTTTTAGTTGCGGGGGGCAGGAAGGGGGTGGTAAAAAACTTCCATCCATAAAAAAACCTATACATGGATGTTTTTAGCTACTTTATTTGTAATAGCCTAAAACTGCGTACAGCCCTGATGTCCTTCCATGAGTGAACAGTTATACAAAATCTGGTATATCCATACATGCAATACTGCTCAGCAAGTAAAAGGAGTGAACTATTGATACACACAACAACTTGAATGAATGTCCGGAGAATTACGGTGAGCCCAAAAAGCCAATCCCAAAAGGTTAGGTACTGTATGAGCCCATTTATATAACATTCTTGAAATGACAAAATAATAGAAATGGAGAACAGGTTGGTGATTTCCCGAGGCTAAGAATGAGGTTGGGAATGGGTGAGAAAGAAGGAAGAATACTATAAAAGAATGCTACAAGAATCTTTGTGATGAAAATTCTCTTCATCTTGACTGTATCAATGTCAATATCTTAGTTGTAATATTGTACTAAAGTTCTGTAAGATATTAGCATTGGAGGAAAGTAAGTAAGGGTATATGGGATTTCTCTATATTATTTCTTAGAACTGCGGGTAAATCTACAGTCATCTCAAAATGATTGTTTGGTTTTATATATATATATATATATACTTATATATATGTGTGTGTAATTTTAATTTTATACCTATATAAATATGTTTATTTTACATAAAATACTTCTAGAAGAATAATATAAACTATGACCTCGAGTTGTTATGGAAATGAGGATTATAGTAGCTATGCATATTTTTTCCTTGCTGGATGTGCATGTGTGTGTATGTACAAATTATTAAGTTATTATCTACCAATTCCAAAGCTACTCTTCTCTCTGCCTTATGTTTCTGGAACTGAGACTTCACAAACCACACTTCTATTTTCCCAACTTAGGCTTTCCCTCTTAAGCTCCACCAACATAGGGAAACTAAAAGACAGAAGGAGAATAAAGGAACTTCCTCCTTCTCATTTGCTTCCTGTGGACTTCTCTGTTCCATGTCCCTCTGGGCATCATACAATAATAGGTCTTCTTCATCTGAGAGTATCAAGGCCTTCCAGTAGCAGCAGCTGAATCCAATTTGCATGTTTTCCAATCCTTGCAAAACCAGTCACATTGAATGGGTGTCAGCAAGCTTTTGCTATAAAGGACCACATAGAAAATATTTCAAGTTTTGCAGTCCATTCATTCGTATAGCAACTACTCAACTCTGCTGTTGTAGCAACAGGTGTAGATAATATTTAAATGAATATGCATGGCAAGTATAACTTTATTTTTGGACACTGGAATTTTAATCTTATATGAATTTCATGTGTCGCAAAATATTATTATCATAAGTGGAATTGTGCTCTCAAAAAGATATGTTTTACTTCTAACCTCCTATATCTGTGATTGTGACCTTATTTGGAAATGAGGTCTCTGCAGATAATCAAATTAAGGTGAAGTCATTAGGGTGGCCCTAATCCAATATGACTGGTATCCTTTTTACTTTTTTTTTTTTAGAAATGAGGTCTTGCTATGTTTCCCAGGCCAGTCTTGAATTCCTGGGCTCAAGTGATCCTTCTTCCTCCACCTCCGAAAGTGCTGCAATTACAGGCATGAGCCTTCATACCCAACCAAATGGTGCCCTTATAAGAGAAAAATGTCATGCAAAGACATGGACACAGAGAGGAGTCCGTTCTGTGAATGGAAGCCAAGATTGGAGCAATGCAGCCACAAGCCAAGGACTGATTGCCACCTCCAGAAACTAGAAAAAGTTAAAGAAGGATTCTATCTAGAATCTCCAGGAAATCATCGCCTTGTTGCTAACTCTATTTTGGATTTCTAGTTCCCAGAACTGTAAGAGAGTAAATTTCTGTTGTTTTAAGTCATGTAATTTGTGGTACTTTGTTACAGGTGGCCCTAGGAAACTAACACCCTTATTCTTTTATTTTTTAATCAATGTTTTAAAAATATAAAAACCATTCTTAACTCCCAGGTTATACAAAAAAACAGGTAGTAGGCTGGGCAGGCCTATAGGCACCTGACCCCCACCTCAAAACATCAACATGTGCCAAGCAATGCCCATACAGTCTGAGGTTTAGACCTACACTACTAAATTTTAAGAATTTCAATCTCTTCCCTTTTCCTCCACCCTGAGGGAAAGGTAGATGCTTCTGTAATTGCTACTTATATTACACTTTGCTATTCTCTCTTTCCTTTTCAGTTACCTAGCTAATAATTGTATAACTATTTAATAATTATTTATGTTAAATTTTCTCTTGTTAAAATAACTTTTTTTCCTGGCTGGATCCTGACTGATATAATTTTCTTTTTAAAAGATTATTCAAGATTTTATATGAAGTACATTGACCTTTAAGGCTTTTGGGATGCCATGGTAATTATTAAGTTTGATTTTAGGTAATTAAGTTTGATTTTAGGTAATTGAGACAACTCTTTGCAGAGCTGAAATCCCTGACACAAAAATTGCATACTTTATTTGTCACAAACTTTAATTAATAATCATTCTTGCTTTAATAGATTCATTCCTCTGAGGACCCTCAAGTACTTCAGAAGAACTAAAAAATGAATATCACGTTACACCAAAGAAGAAATGAAAGCTGCCAGTGTCTTCTGAAGTTAAACAGGCTCCTGTTCTTTGACCCAGCAATCCAATCCTAGGTACTTACCCAAGAGAAACAAAAACATGTATTTACAAAAAGACTTGTATAAAATGTTCAAAGCAGCCTTATTCATAATAGCCAAAATCTGAAACAACCCAAATGTCCACCAATAGGATAATGAATAAGCAAACTGAAATACAACCATATAATGAAATAGCACTCCATCAATAAAAAGGAATGAACTTCTGATACACAGAACAATGTGAATAAATTTTAGGGACATTATGTTGAATAAAAGAAAAGATACAAAAGAACATATGTAATTTTGTTTATATGAAGTCCAAGAACAGGTAAAAAGTAATCTATGATGAGGGAAACCAGAAGAATGATTGACTTAGGGCACAAGAAGAATGTTGACTGGAAAGGGGCAGGAGGGAAGTTTTGGGGTGATAGAAATATATCCCAGTTGAGATAAGGATGAAAGAGGCTCATATATTTGTCAAAGCTCATCGATACGCACTTTTTTTGTTGTTGTTGTTATTGTTGTTTTTTAGATGAAGTCTCACTCTGTCACTCAGGCTGGAGTGCAATGGCACAATCACTGCTCACTGCAGCCTCAACCTCCAGGGTTCAAGTGATCCTCTCACCTCAGCCTTCCCAGTAGCTGGGACCACAGATGTGCACCACCAAACCCAGCTAATTCTTTTATTGTTTGTGGAGATGGGATCTGCCTATGTTGCATAGGCTAGTCTCGAACACCTGGGCTCAAGCAAACCTCCCACCTCAGCCTCCCAAAGTGCTGGGATCACAGGTATCCGCCACTGCGTCCAGCCAATCTGCATTCTTAATAGGTGCATTCCACTTTATGTAAATTTTACTTTAAAATCTTAAGAATAAGTAAAAGAAAAAAAAGGCATAGGTGAATCTCTAATTTTCAGATCTGAAATTCATAGATAACCTTTGGAATTATAGACTCTAAGCCTGTAGAAGGCAAGCACTAACACTATCTTGTTTATTTTATATATAATTTAACATGCTGTAACATATCTATTGATCCAATAGGTATTAATATTAGAAGCATGAGCATTTTTCAAACATATAAAGTAGGTATCACTTCCAAATAAAATCTGCATAAGTAATTCAAGTTTGGCCTTCCCTTTCATCCTTCCTCTGTTACAGTATAAAAGATTCTGAGAGATTTTTTTTTTCTGAGAAATTTCTTCTCTCACCACATTTTGATTCCCAGCAAGCATCACCAATATACAATAACTCATTGAAGGAAAGTATTCTTCCTTTGGGAAAAGACTAAAATTAAACACTTTTCATCTACCTAAAAATCATTACAATGGCGTCAAAATGTGAATAATTTAATCTGCTCATAAAATATTGCCTACCACTGACAGTGCTTGGCCTTATGTTCAGATTGACCCAATTTAAGAATTTCTAGACACAGGCTGGGTGCGGTGGCTGACGCCTGTAATCCCAGCACTTTGGGAGGCCGAGGCGGGTGGATCACGAGGTCAGGAGATCGAAACCATCCTGGCTAACACGGTGAAACCCCGTCTCTACTAAAAAATACAAAAAATTAGCCGGGCGTGGTGGCGGGCGCCTGTAGTCCCAGCTACTCGGGAGGCTGAGGCAGGAGAATGGCGTGAACATGGGAGGCGGAGCTTGCAGTGAGCTGAGATCCCGCCACTGCACTCCAGACTGGGTGACAGAACAAGACTCCATCGCAAAAAAAAAAAAAAAAAAAAAAAAAAGAATTTCTAGACACAAAAAGTCAATTTCAAGTTGAAAAGTGGTCACAACACTCACCTTTTCAAGTCTAGTCCACAGACATTATGAGTAATTTTTTTGCAGCGTACAAGCCATTTTGGCGTAACATTTGCCTTGTGTCATGAATGGCTAAGTGCTCCTTGTCTTTTTTTTAACCTTACTTTTAATTAAACAAATAATATATTGTTGGGGGCTGGGCATGATGGCTCACACCTGTAGTCCCAGTACTTTGGGAAGCCAAGACAGGCAGATAGCTCGAAGTCAGGAGTTCAAGACCAATCTGACCAATATGGTGAAACTCCATCTCTACAAAACAAATAAACAAACAAAAAAAACCCAAATAACAAAATAACATATCGTTGGGTGTGTGTGCATGTAACTTAGAGAATAAATTTGAAACAACCGAAGTGCTCATTAATAAGAGAATTGATGAAATAATTATGGAAACATGCAGCTTTTTTCCTTCTTAATGAGATACCTTTAAATGTGGTGGCATGAAAATTTTTCCTGGATATATTAAGTTGCTAAAAAGGAAGTCACAGAAAGATAGGCATAGTATGATCATATTATCTTCAAAAATCTATAACTGCATAAAACAAAATGTATACAAATGCTATCAAAAGAATAAAGAAAACATTTAGAAGGATCCATCTACACTGTTAAAGTGGTTAACTAGAAAGAAATGTTAAAAAGAAGGTGTACACAAAAGGATTTGCACTTGAATTTTATAATCAGCACATAAATCCAGTTTCTGGAACAATGCTTGACACAAAGTAGATAACAAATAGTTGTTGAATGAATTAATAGATTACTTAAGGAATCAATGGCTTCTATAACTTTAAAACAAAACAATTATATGAAAAAAACACAAATAAATAAAACAAATAGAAACCACTTAAAATCTGCCACCCAAAGAACTGTTGTTTACATTTTGGCATATACATGTAGACCAATATTTTTATTTTTAATTTTCAAAAATTGTATATATTTATGGTGTGCAACATGATGTTTTGATATATGCACACATTGTAGAATGGCTAAATCAAGCCAGTTAACAGATCTATTACCTTACACACTTTTCTTTTGTATATGTGATGAGAAATCTAAAATCTACTCTAAGTAATTTTCAGCAATTTTAATAAGTATACAACATATTATCTATATTCATCATGTTGTACAATAGATCCCCTGAACTTATTCCTCCTACCTAAATGAAATTTTGAATTCTTTGTATCCAATATTTTTCTTTTTAATATATAATATTAAAACACCAGGCCAGGCATGTAGCACAAGCCTATAATCTTAGCACTTTGGGAGGCAAAGACAGGTGCATCTCTTTAGGTCAGGAGTTCGAGACCAGTCTGGCCAACATGGTGAAACCCCATTCCTACAAAAAATACAAAAATTAGCCAGGCATGGTGGCACACACTTGTAGTCCCAGCTACTCAGTACGCTGAGGTGGGAGGATCACTTGAGCCTAGGAGGTGGCGGTTACAGTAAGCTGTGATCATGCCACTGCACTTCAGACTAGGCAACAGAGTGAGACCTGTCTCAAAAAACAAAACAAAACAAAACAAAAAGATAAAACAATGCACAATATTTTGTAAATTGTCTCTTTCCCCAATCAAAAATATACCAGGGTATCTTTCTTTTCTTTTCTTTTTTTTTTTTTTGAGATGGAGTCTCACTCTGTTGCCCAGACTGGAGTGCAGTGACACAATCTCGGCTCACTGCAACCCCCGCCTCCCGGGTTCAAGCGATTCTCCTGCCTCAGCTTACGAAGTAGCTGGGATTACAGGCATGTGCCACCACACCCAGCTAATTTTTGTATTTTTAGTAGAGACAGAGTTTCACAATGTTGGCCAGGCTAGTCTTGAACTCCTGACCTCCAGTGATCTGCCTGCCTCGGCCTCCCAAAGTACTGGGATTACAGGCGTGAGCCACTGTGCCCAGCCACCAGGATATCTTTCTATGCCAATAAATACATGCCTCAATAATTTTTAATGTCTTCATTTTATTTTAGCATTCTTTTTTTATTCTAACAAAACTACTCTGCTTAATTTAAATGCCAATAATGTTCATTCATTCAGTCAGTCAGTCAGTAGGTGAATCAATAAATAGTTTTAAAGACCATGCAATATTTCAGGCAGGTACTCAGGCAAGCATGGGAATACGATAGTTAGCGAGGAGAAAAAAGGCACCTGTCTTCATAGCAACTTGAGTCTATGAGGTGAGATATACATTATATGAATAAATAGAAAGATAAATACATAGTTTTAAAATATAATAAGAAACTTTTTTAAAAAATTTGGAGTCAGGGTCTCGCTGTGTCACTCAGGCTAAAGTGCAATGGCAAGATCAAATCTTACTACAGCTTCTATCTCCTGGGCTCAAGTGATCCTCCTACATTAGCCTCCCAAGTAGCTGGGACTACAAGTGTGCACCATTATGCCTGGCTAATTTTTAAAAAAAATTTTTTAGTAGATATGAGGTCTCTCTATGTTGCCTATGCTAGTCTTGAACTCCTGAGCTCAAGCCATCCTCTGGCTTCAGCCTCCTAAAGTGCTGGGATTACAAGTGTGCGCCACAGCACCTAGCCAAGAAACTTTTTTAGAAGATGCTATTCATAATAGAAAAAAATACGTTTAGAAGATGTAATTCAATAATTTCCCTTTGTGAGTGTCCAATTTAAGCTGAACTTGCAGGATGGATTGAATTTGGCCAGGCAAAGACAGAAGAGAGCACTGCAGACAGTGAGAACAGAATCAGAGAAGAGCACAGCACTGTGGAATAGAGAGAAAGCAGAACTGAAGAAACTTCTGGAGGAAGGGGGTGGCACTAGACTAGGTTGCAGGGTAGAACTTTGGATTTTATTATAAGTGCAAAGGGGAGCCACCAAAGAGGGATTTTGTTTTTGCTTTTGTCCCCTCCCCATCCTATGTATAAATGTACAAGATTTTTCTTTCTTGAGTTCACTGACTACTGAGAACAGAATGGATTGCAGAAGCAAGAATGAAAATACACCGATGATGAATAAAATGAGGGTTTCCAGGCTTGGGAAAGTGTGAAGGAGTAAGAACAGCTGTCCATGAATAGCAAGTGTTGCAGAATGACTTGGCAAAGATGATGGGGAGGGAGTTGGAAAGTGTCTTTCTGTAACAATTCGATGCACACAGTATTTTACATATAATTTCAGGGTCTTTGTAGAACCCCTGGGTAGAAGACCATAGCTTTAAGACAGGTCACCAGCCTCATCAAGAGAAAAGTGGGATTTGAGATGGGTTTAATAATTCTCTTGCCCTTACTGCCCTACTTGCCTTCCTTCCTTTCCCTTGAGAATGCACCAAGACCTCAGGAGCCAAGGTAAGGTTAATCTTAAAATATTAAAACTAATTTACATTGTCAGTGTACCGTCATACTTGTTTAAAAAAAAGGAGACTGCCCAGAAGGAGTGTGCTGGGAGCAGAAAGAAACCAACTTAGTGCTATACTCTTACCACAAATCATTTAAAATGAACATTTACGAACTGGCTGGTAGGCGATGAAATACCTTCCCAAATTTCTCTGCTTGTCTTTCCCTGTCTGGTCATTTACTGTGGCACTTCTACATTGCTAAAAATAGGTTCTCAAATATGCCAAGAATAAGTGAGTCCACTTTCCTCAATCTCCAAGGGATAGGAGGCTGACATTAAACTGAAAGTAATCATTCTGAATAGCGAGATGTTTTATTGTTTGGGGCTTGTTGGTATGGATTCTTCACCAGTGTTTTTTTGTTGTTGTTGTTTTTCTTGTTGTTGTTTTTAATATACTTTAAGTTCTGGGATACATGTGCAGAACGTGCAGGTTTGTTACATAGGTATACATGTGCCATGGTGGTTTGCTGCACTCATCAACCCGTCATCTACATTAGGTATTTCTCCTAATGCTATCCCTCCCCTTGCCCCCATCCCCCAGCAGGCCCAGTGTGTGATGTTTCCCTCCCTGTGTCCATGTGTTCTCACTGTTCAACTCCCACTTATGAGTGAGAACATGCAGTGTTTGGTTTCCTGTTCCTGTATTAGTTTGCTGAAAATGATGGTTTCCAGCTTCATCCATGTCCCTGCAAAGGACATGAACTCATCCTTTATTATGGCTGCATAGTATTCCATGGTGTATATGTGCCACATTTTCTTAATCCAGTCTATCATTGATGGACATTTGGGTTGGTTCCAAGTTTTTGCTATTGTGAATAGTGCCGCAATATACATACATGTGCATGTGTCTTTATAGGAGAATGATTTATAATCTGGGGGGTATATACCCAGTAATGGGATTGCTGGGTCAAATGGTATTTCTGGTTCTAGATCCTTGAGGAATCGCCACACTGTCTTCCACAATGGTTGAACTAATTTTCACTCCCACCAACAGCGTAAAAGCATTCCTATTTCTCCACATCCTCTCCAGCATCTGTTGTTTCCTGACTTTTTAATGATCACCATTCTAACTGGCGTGAGGTGGTATCTCATTGTGGTTTTGATTTGCATTTCTCTAGTGACCAGTGATGATGAGCTTTTTTTCATGTTTATTGGCCACATAAATGTCTTCTTTTGAAAACTGCCCGTTCATATCCTTCATCCACTTTCTGATGGATTTTTTTTTCTAGTAAACTTGTTTAAGTTCCTTATAGATTCTGGATATTAGCCCTTTGTCAGATGGATAGATTGCAAAAACTTTCTCCCATTCTATAGGTTGCCTGTTCACACTGATGACAGTTTCTTTTTCTGTGCAGAAGCTCTTTAGTTTAATTAGATCCCATTTGTCTATTTTGGCTTTTGTTGCCATTGCTTTTGGTATTTTAGTCATGACTTCTTTGCCCATGCCTATGTCCTGAATGGTATTGCCTAGGTTTTCTTCTAGGGTGTTTATGGTGTTAGGTCTTATGCTTAAGTCTTTAATCCATCTTGAGTTAATTTTTGTATAAGGTGTAAGGAAGGGGTCCAATTTCAGTTTTCTGCATATGGCTAGCCAGTTTTCCCAACACCATTTATTAAATAGGGAATTCTTTCCCCATTGCTTGTTTTTGTCAAGTTCGTCAAAGATCAGATAGTTGTAGATGTATGGCATTATTTCTGAGGCCTCTGTTCTGTTCCATTGGTCTATATATCTGTTTGCGTAACAGTACCATGCTGTTTTGGTTACTGTAGCCTGGTAGTATAGTTTGAAGTCAGGTAGCATAACGCCTCCAGCTTTGTTCTTTTGGCTTAGGATTGTCTTGGCTATACGGGCTCTTTTTTGGTTCCACATAAAATTTAAAGTAGTTTTTTTCTAGTTTTCTGAAGAAAGTCAGTGGTAGATTGATGTGGATAGCATTGAATCTATAAATTACTTTGGGCAGTATGGCCATTTTCACGATATTGATTCTTCCTATCTATAAGCAGGGAATGTTTTCCTATTTGTTTGTGTCCTCTCTTTCATCTTTTCATGTAGTCCCATATTCCTTGGGGGCTTTGTTCTTTCCTTTTCATTCTTTTTTCCCTAATCTTGCCCTCATGCTTTATTTCATTAAGTTGATCTTCAATCTCTGATATCCTTTCTTCCGCTTGATCAATTCGGCTATTGATACTTGTGTATGCTTCACAAAGTTCTCGTGCTGTGTTTTTCAGCTCCATCAGGTCATTTATGTTCTTCTCTAAACTGGTTATTCTAGTTAGCAATTCCTCTAACCTTTTGTCAAGGTTCTTAGCTTCCTTGCATTGGGTTAGAACATGCTCCTTTAGCTTGGAGGAGTTTGTTATTACCCACCTTCTGAAGCCAACTTCTGTCAATTTGTCATACTCATTCTCCATCCAGTCTTCTTCCCTTGCTGGTGAGGAGTTGTGACCCTTTGGAGAAGAGGCATTGTGGATTTTGGAATTTTCAGCCTTTTTGCGCTGGTTTTTCCTCATCTTCATGGATTTATCTACCCTTGGTCTTTGCTGTTGGTGACCTTCGGATGGAAATTTTGCGTGGTCATCCTTTTTGTTGATGTTGATGCTATTGCTTTCTGTTTGTTGGTTTTCCTTCTAACACTCAGGCCCCTCTTCTGCAGGTCTTCTGGAGTTCGCTGGGGGTTCACTCCAGACCCTGTTTGCCTGGGTATCACCAGCAGAGGTTACAGAACACCAAGGATTGCTACGTGCTCTTTTCTCTGGAAGCTTCTTCCCAGAAAGACACCCGCCAGATGCCAGCCAGAGCTCTCCTGTATGTGGTGTCTGTCGATTTCTGCTGGGAGGTATCTCCCATCAGGAGGCATGGGGTTCAGGGACCCCACTTGAAGAGACAGCCTGTCCCTTAGCTGAGCTTGAGCACTGTCTGTGAGATCCTCTGCTCTCTTCAGTGCTGGCAGGCAGGAATGTTTAAGTCTGCTGAAGCTGCACCCACAGCCACCCCTTCCCCCAGGTGCTCTGTCCCCAGGGAGATGGGAGTTTTATCTATAAGCCCCTGACTGGGGCTGCTGCCTTTCTTTCAGAGATGTCCTGCCCAGAGAGGTGGAATCTAGAGTGGCAGTCTGGCTATAGCGGCTTTGTGGTGCTGTGGTGTGCTCCGCCCTGTCCAAATTTCCAGGCGGCTTTGTTTAAACTGTGAGGGGAATACTGCCTACTCAAACCTCAGCAATGGCGGGCACCCCTCCTCCCACCAAGCTCCAGCATCCCAGGTCAATTCTAGACTGCTGTGCTGGCAGCAAGAATTTCAAGCCAGTGGATCTTAGCTTGCTGGACTCTGTGTGGCTGTGATCCACTGAGCAAGACCACTTGGCTCCCTGGCTTCAGTTCCCTTTCCAGGGGAGTGAATGGTTCTGTCTTGCTGGCATTCCAGGCATCACTGGGGTATGAAAAAAACTCCTGCAGCTAGCTTGGTGTCTGCCCAAAAGGCAGCCCAGTTTGTGCTTGAAACCCAGGTCCCTGGTGGCACAGGCACCCAAGGAAATCTACTGGTCTGTGGGTTACAAAGACTGTGGGAAAATCGTAGTATCTGGGCCAGAATGCACTGTTCCTCATGGCACAGTCCCTCATGGCTTTCCTTGGCTAGGGGAAGGAGTTCCCTGACCCCTTGCACTTCCCGGGTGAGGCAACACCCCACTCTGCTTCTGCTTGCCCTTCGTGGGCTGCACCCAGTGTCAATCCAGTCCCAGTGAGATGAACCTGGTACCTCAGTTGGAAATGCAGAAATCACCCTCCTTCTTCATCGATCTCACTGGGAGCTGCAGACCGGAGCTGTTCCTATTTGGCCATCTTGCCTGGGAATCCCTGATTCAACCCAGTGTTTTTAACTAAAAGCAAAAATGTAGTCATTTCTCTGCCCCGATAAGGTACTGCACCATATGTTTTCACAGTGTTCTGTAATTATCAAGAATATGACATGTCTTTGCCTTTAGGTATAAGGGAAATACCAACATAGTTTCCAGTCTGTAACTTTCTGCTGGGAGGGCTAAAGGAAAGAGTCATACCATAAATCTAAGGGTCTCTTCACTGAAGTTTCTGTAGCGCCTCTCTAACTTCTCCATGCCATAGGGTCCTCCCCTCCTCTGAACTCATTCAGTGGTCATAGGCTCCTCATATTAGGTATCTTTTGTAATATATGTCTTGCCTTCACAAGACCCTGGAGGCATTATCTCTTACCCTTATCTGTGCTTCCCATGAAATTGGTACAGTGCTTGCTCCCTATAAGCACTCAGCTAATGCCGATTCATACAGCATAAAAGTTTCTAAAACTTGGTAGGGGATAGAGTCTTTTTTTTTTTTTTTTTTTTAAAAAGGGATCCAGAATAACAAGATGTTCTAGACTTTAGAACAGTTCATATGGCTATTAGGTCATCCTCCGAGATTCACATTCTTGTGAATGTGGTACAATCTTGAATGTTTTTAAGGAATCCTCTGGCTCTGGGTTTGTCTAGGCAATAGAAAATGAAGACTCTAACCCCAAGGAGGGCAAAGCTCCTGGGAAGTAACGTGAACACCTCATCTCACCACCTCTGCCTTGGGAGTCAACACAAATTTATCTTTAAGAAAAAGCAGACATCCTAAAGAACTCCAGGGCCAATGGAGGACCCCGGCCTTCCTCAGAAGCTGACACAGAAGGCCAAACCTTGCTCACTCTCAATCTAATTTCCCTAAGCTCATTTTTAACCGGTCAGGTCACCACAACCCAAATAGCCAGCATTCCCACAAGAACAGGTCCAAGTCAGGATAGCTGTATTAATTGTATTAATAGTATGATACCCACAATAAAGGAAATGAGAAGCCCATCCTCCCATCATGAACTCAGCCCTGCACTGACCAAACCCAACGGAGCAGTCAAGGAGCCACAATTTAAGACAATGACATATTAAACTGAGGCAAGAGGTGAGAGACTAAAACTGCATTTTGAGGAATCATTAAAGGAAGCTGAGGGTGTTTGACCAAGAAAAGAGAAGGCCTGGTAGCTGCATTGTAGAATTTGAAGGAAGAAAGTATATGAAAGATGTTGACCATTCCAAAGCCAGCCAGATGGCAGAATTAGAAGCAGTGAGTGAAACATATACAGGGCAGATGTCTTAGTCAAGTTTCCTTAGAAAACGGACTCTAAGGCAAAGCTTAGGCATTACTGCTTTATCTGGGGGCAAAAGGTAAAAAAAAAAAAAAAAAAGACATGCGTGGCAAGGAAGGAGGGAGAGCAAGAAAAAAATAGTATGTTATCAGGCTGTACACAGCTTCCCAAGAAACACCACTGGTCACACGTCTCTGCAGAAGCAGGGCAGGCACTGCACTATGCAGCAGTCAGCAGGAAGAAGAGGAGCTAGTCATTTATTTCCCGGATACTTCCTGACTCTTCACTCTCCACATGGCACAAATATCCCTACATTTCTTTTTGTTTTGTTTTGTTTTGAGACAGAGTCTCACTCTGTCACCCAGGCTGGAGTGCAGTGGTATGATCTCAGCTCACTGCAACCTCCGCCTCCTGGGCTCCAGGGATTCTCCTGTCTCAGCCTCCCCAGTAGCTGGGACTTCAGGTATGTGCCACCATGCCCAGCTAATTTTTGAATTTTTAGTAAAGATAGGGTTTCACCATGCTGGCCAGGCTGGTCTCAAGCTCCCTATCTCAAGCGATCCGCCCTCCTCAGCCTCCCAAAGTGAAATACCCCTACACTTCTTAGTAACCTTCTCCTACCCCTTCAAGGGGCACCGAGAGAACCAGAGCCTCAGTGGTGCAGCAGGATCTGATCTGGCCCAAGCCCTGGAGTTGCCACAGCTCCTACCACAGAGAATGTGACCAAGGCTGTGCCAAAGCCCAGCCGTCACACCCAGGAAAGTCAGAAACTACTGAGTGTAAGGAGATGAGGTGGCCACAATGGCAGTGGTGGCCAAAGCTTTATAACTGCAGGAATGGCCAGAAGCTGGGCTAACAGCCGAGGCTGTGGGGATGGGTTCATAGACCACACCAGAACATTAGGTTTTCGTAAGATGTCAGTTTGAAACCATTTAACATTTGAAACCATCTAACGATAGAATTAGCCAGTGCTTTTCAAACATTACGTATATATGAGTACCCAGTACCCAGGAATCCTGTCAAGTGAAGATTCAGATTCAGCAAGTCTGGGATAGGGACTCAGATCAAGCATTTCCTACTAAATCTCCAGGGATGCCCCGTTGCTACTCCCAGGCTACACTCTGAATATTAGGTGAATGTTCTGCTTCACAAAGTGGTGAGTTTTACATCCCTAGGTGTGTTTTAGCAGATCCTGAATTGATTGATCTTCTGTCACAAAAAGTCAGGTATTTTGCAGAAAAGGTCTCCTGCCTGGGAATAAAAGGTTGAACTAAATGACCACTGTAGAACTTTCCAAATCTAAGATTTGTATTTATTTACCAAAACCTGATGAGCACTAAACCAATAATGAATGATACATTAGGTTAAAAAGAAGAAATGCCTAGCTTTAATCTTATTCATTGCTCACTTTTCAATGACTCCTTATCAAATCCAAAGTACAATTAGCCAAGATCCTGATTGAAATTTAGAGCCTTACCTAATGACGGCTGACCAGAAATGGATGTAATTCAGTCAGTAACTAATATGAGTGATGTTTTTCTCATCATCTCCCTTTCAAAATCCTTCCTCAACCACAAGAAACTCAAGGAGTAAATGCAGAGATGTTAAAAGGTATAGACAGGACATCTAGGATTATAGGATTATTAGAGACTGTCTCCTCCAGACTCTTATCAAGCCTGAGTTAAGTGTAAAGTGAAAATTCAATCCTTTCACTTCATTCCCTGATGAATGAAAACCAAAAGAAAATCTCAATCCAGACGCTTAGGAATGTGAGTTTCTAGACAGCTGAGTTTTCTAGCAAGATAAAAGCTAACGCTTTAGAACTAGATATATTTTTCCTTTTGGTCTAATGATTTTATTCTAATTATCACTTAGAACTGCCGTACAAATTTGAATTCGCCACTTCTCTTCACTTTTCAATTAATTTATCAAGTTTTCATATTCCCTATTATCAAGAGGCACGGTATCGGCTTCTTTAAGCCTTCTCCATATACACACTGGGCTTTGTCCCTGGATGCTGAAGCCCTCACACTCCAGGAAGAGAGAGCTGCTTAGTTTTCAAGGCTGGGCTGGGAGAACCCGCATGTAATTCTACGGAGTTATAACTGTCACTGCTCCTCTCTGCCACACGGTGGCACTGTTGAAGACTGGCTCTACCCAGTGATGCGTGTCCGCTGCTGCAGAGCCTCTGCCCGCCTAGACCCAGGTAGAAATTTCCGTGGCTCCCAGAGGAAGGACGGCCCCATCTCCCAAGGCTGAGCTCAGCCACGTGGTTGCAGCTCTTCCTTCCTTGCACTCTCGTGCCGCATACGCCAGCTTCCCCAAATGCTGCCCAGCCCCGAGGGATGCTGTTCAGGACTCTTCCAACATTCACCACTTCTCAGATCCAGAATCCTTTTCTCTCTTCCCTCCCTCAGAATGGGGTGTATAGTTGGATTTTAAACCTTCAAAATACAAAAGGTCTTATTACAGCCCTCTTTCCTGTACAACCTACACCAACCTCTCTCAGGAAAGCTATCCTCAGTGACTCCTAGTTGCCCTTACCCAGCCCCAGCCTCCTATTCACTTTCCTGACTTCTTAGACAAGATACACTGAACACAATTTAACTTTTTGTTAACAAAAAGCTTTAACAAAAAAGTCTCACAGCCATCATTATGAACATCATAGTTTGGTTTGGTTTGGCCGTGGTATTTTTTTAAGGCAAGCATGCACGTGTCTTTTGTATTAGAAAAATTATAGATTGGAGACATGATTTGACAATCCTATTGCAGAGCTAATATTTTGGGGAGATCCTTGATTTCTAACCTATCTCTGGCTGGGAAGCACATGCTCTTTGCATGTGGTCTCCCCACCTCCCTGCCTCACTGCCTCCCTACCCAGGACTCTCTGACATATGCCATCACTTCTTCAGTCTTACTCACTTCTTTTTTACATACATATCTTTATGCTTCAGCTAAATTTAACTATGACCATTTCTCCAAAAACAAGCTATACTTTCCCACCTCTGTGCCTTTGCTCATGTTGTTCCTATTTTCCTAAATTGCCCCTTATTTTATCCCTGCCTTTTGAAAGCTTAACCACCCTTTGAGGTCCACCCACACGCTAAATCCTCCTCCAGGTTTTTCATAATCCCTCCCGCTGAATGTGATCTCTTCCTCCTTTGTACTTCCACAGCAAATTATGCATTATCTCTTTTAAGGTAATTTCATACCTACATTGCAAACATTTGAGATGTTGACTTCAGTGAACATAGAATTTTGATTTTTTTTTCTACAGCATTGAGAATAGCATCTTATACTTAGTAAGCATTTAGTAAATACATACTGGATGGAATTTCATTGCCAAAAGCATACTTGAACCTTTAGTAAAATTCTTCTGCTAATCTAAGCTCGGTCCCTTTTAGCGTACTCTAATCGCATGAGGATTAAATTCAAAAGAGAAAATACAAAATAGGAAGAAAAGGAGGATACTGAAGTTTTGTATAGGTTGCAAAAGTCCCAAATGGTTCTGAGAGCTAGGAATTTCTACTGATACGTTCAGTGACCTCACGGCATAGAAGAAAATCATCCATGTTTGCAGCTGAGAAAGATAAATGGGGAATTGGGGGATGTAAAAATGGGGGTGTCATTTCATAGAGCTGATCACTCTCTCTTCTCTTGGTTCCCATGATGACACTCTTGCTTTGCTTTCCTGACATCCAGCTGATCCCAGTTCCCTCTCCTCAATCTCTTGATGCTGGAGTACCCCAGGACTTAGTTCCACCTCTTCTATTGTTCTCCATCTACCCCTTCTTCCTAAGAGGTTAACTTTGCCACATGAGCAACTTACAATCCACTAGAAAATGACTGATAAGGAGCGCTGATCTTAACCATCATAATATATTTCCAGCTTCTGACATTGGCACAGAGACTGGCAGGCTGTGAGTGACAGGTGGCAGTGAGTGTATAAAATCAGAACTTTAGTTCACCTAGGTGTTTCTTTGGACATGCGATGATTTGTAAGACTTGTGAATAAAATCAAGTGCATGTTTGAGAACCAGCCGTACCCAGTGATGTGTATCTGCTGCTTCAAAGAGCTTTTGCTGGTCTAGACCCAGGTAAAGATTTCTTTTACCTGGAAAGAAAAGGATAAGTAGAAATGATCCTGAACCAATGTTTTTCCTTCTGCTTTTCTTGATGGTAATCAGAGAACTCCACAGACATTAGACCTCATAAGGCAAGTCACTGTGTGTTTACACATGCCAAATGTTTTGTTCTTTGGAGCCTTTTTAAGAATGGAAGAAAATAAAAAATGCAAGAGCCTTTTATGATCATTTATTGTACCACTGCTAATTTGAAGCCTGCCACTCATAACATGGGGAATGATGATTACTATACATATAGTACTATATACATAGAAATATAAAGTAATATAGATATTATCATATACATTTATATATAGTATATATTATATACTATAATATATAGTATATATTGTTTATACATAATATACTATATATTCCTATTTTCCTAAATTGCCCCTTATTTTATCCCTGCCTTTTGAAAGCTTAACCATCCTTTGAGATATATATTATATAATGTTATATATTATAGCCTATTATATTATATATTTTATTATATTATATAGCATACATAATATAGTATATGTAAAACAATATATACTATATATAGACATAGTAATATATATTACTATAGATTTCTATATATAGTAATATATATTACTATATATACTATATATAGACATGTCTATATATAGACATAGTAATATATATTACTATGTCTATATATAGTATATATTGTTTCACATATAACATATATAGTAATATATATTACTAGATATTAAAATATATATAAAAATATTACTATATATTTCTATATATAGTAATCTTATTATATATTACTATATATAGAATATATTACTATATATTTCTATATATATAGTAATCATCATTCCCCTTGTTATGAGTGGCAGGCTTCAAATTAGCAGTGGCACAATCAATAATCATAAAAAGTTCTTGCATTTTTTATTTTCCTTCCATTCTTAAAAAGCCTCCGAAGAACAAAACATTTGGGATGTGTAAGCACACAGTGACTTGCCTTATGAGGTCTAATGTCTGTGGAGTTTTCTGACTTTATATATATATGTGTGTGTGTGTATATATATATGACTATATATATGACTATATATATGACTATATATGACTATATATATGACTATATATATGACTATATATATGACTATATATATATAGTACTATATAGAGTAATCATCATTTAATAATCATTCCATAATGAGAGAAAAAGAGAGAGAGAGAGAGTCTTGCTCTGTTGGCCAGGCTGGAGTGCAGTGGCACAATCACAGCCAACACAGTCTTACCTGTACCTCCTGGACTCAAACAATTCTCCAATCTCAGTTTCTCAAGTAACTGGAACTACAGGTGGTGCCACCACACTTGGCTAATTTTTAAAAATTTTTTGTAGAGATAGTGTCTCCCTATATTGTCCAGGCTGGTCTCTAACTTCAGAACTCAAGCAATTCTCCCACCTTGGCCTCCCAAAGTGCTGGGATTACAGGCATGAGCCACGGCACCCAGCCTTATATATTCTTCTACCATGGAAGTTAGTAGCTTTGTCTCTGGTAAAAAGTCTTTACCCTAGGATACATAAATGCTGGTGTGTGTATGTGTGTGTGTATTTGTGAGTATCTAAGTCTGTGTGTATGTGTAAGTGTATATTTGTGCATGTGTGTATAGGTATTAATGTGTGTATATGAGTGTGTATGTGATGTGTGTGAAATTCTCTCCTTACCCAGTTCCACACACTGATGCTTTAACTGAATCAAATTGCATTCTCCAGAGGTAGCTGCTGAACTTCCTGATTTTATTCTATACAAAATACCAAAAATACTTCCAAATAAATGGGTTGTTAAGTACCCTTCACTACTTTGGAGGGCTGTGCCTGACTTTCTTGCCACTGTGGGAATTTTACCAATAGTATTGAATGGAAGTCAAATGTTTAAATTAAAAAATAAACAAAACTTACTTTCTAAAAACAGCTTCATTTAAATCATTTTAGAAACTATCTTTAAAACCTGATACCTATAAAGAAAACATTTTTATTTAAATCTTCATAGGAGAATACGAGTCATCCAATTCATAAATTCTTTCCTCTTATAGTGAAACTTTGGTTAGTTCAGAACTTCTATTTCTTTGATAAATTACCCTAACATGTCCTATATCTGAAGAACCTAAAATAGCTAGGTTTAGAAAGGAGGAATCTAAGCCACATTATCATGGCCAGTGGTCCCTAAACATTTTTAATTACATACCTCATCAATAAAACACATTTTAGCATTTGATCATATTTATGTATATTTATTTGTAAATTATATACATGTACTACTGTATAGATATCATATTATCTATATAGCAAAGTAGAAATAAAATAATTTTAGGAGCCAAATTAAAATAAATGTCACTATTTTAAAATTTTTATTTTTTAATGGCACAAAAAATCCTTTCTTCTCCTCTTAGAGATTTTATTATTGATGGTAATATTTTCAGTGGCAGCAGTGAATTCAATATATTTCATTTTTGTAAAGTCTTGGTTTGTCTTCATGTTCTGAAAGCATAGTTTCAAATGTCTTTCTGGTCGTAATGGCTTCACACTATCATTAATTAATAACTCAAGGCATAATATACAATGACTAAGGCACATGGCTAATGAGACTGGATGTGAATCTATATTAGTTTGTTACGGCTGCCTTAATAAAGAGCTAAGATTGGGTGGCTTAAACAACAGAAATTTCTTTTCTCACTGTTCTAGAGGCGGGAAGTCCAAGATCAATCAAAGTGTTGGCATCGGTTTATTGTGAGCTGTTCCTGCGAGGGAAGGATCTGTTCCAGGTCTCTCTTCTTGACTTGTGGATGTTTTTCTTCTCCCTGGGTCTTCCCATGTTCTTGCCTCTATTCATATCTCTGTGTCCAAATTTCCTCTTTTATAAGGACACCAGTCATATTGGTAGAGCCCACCCTAATGATCTCATTTTAACTTAATTACCTCTGTAAAAACCTTATCTCTAAAAAATGTCACATTCTGAGATACTGGAGGGTTAGGATTTCAAAATATGAATTGGGTGGGGTAGAGACACAATGCAGCTCATAAGAAAATCCATATTTCAAATAGTTTTGTTTATAATGTTGAAGTTATGGGTCAATTTCTTGTCAGATGTGATCACCTCTGCCATTGACTTTGCATTACCTTTATCACATGATTTCAATACATAAATCTTTTAAGACCGTTGCCCATTTCCCATGCTTATAAACTGCAAACCCTCATAAGATGCTGAAAGAAAAGGATGAATGACAGCACTGTTGTGCGGCACCACCCCTCCCTCATGGCACCTTGACCATCTGAAATCTAGACCATCTGAGGGCACTACCAATTTCTTCATTGCATAAAGCTCTGATTCATCCTTTTTTATATTTGTTCTAATATATGATAACTAATTTTATATTTAAGTACTATATTTTATATTAGTTCTAATATTTTATGCATACTATATATATACTTAGTTATAATATGTTCTTCCAGTGTGGCAATGGATTGTCTTGTGGGTGTGATCATCCCATGTTGGAGACCTCTGATCCAGACCACACTTTCTAAAAACTACCTGAACATTTTCAAATTCAGACTGAAAAAGTTATTTATAAGAAGGGCCTGTGGCTGTGATGTAGGCTGTGAAATCATGTTGCAGTCAAACCAAATCAAAAGGGCCCACAGACTTATGATACTCACTTTCTCTTTTCATTGCCTCCAATACACAGGTATTTAATTGTTCCCTGAGGCTTAAGGCAGTGGACTGAGGATAATACAGGCTCCAGCTTTCATTAATTCAATGGATGATGCTGTTCAATCCATACTGTTTGGGGCATTTGTTGAAAATGTCATTCAGAAGATATCAACACTTTCTGAGTCATGGTTTGATTGAATTTATAGAATTATGTGATAGAAACCGCATTCTTCACAAAAGTCACAAGGCAATAATGACGACAAGGGTTGAAAATGAAAGATACCAAATATTCTGATCAATTCAATAAGGCAAAAATACAAGTTAATTCACTCAGTGCTCCAGGCATCAACTTCATAGAAGGAATGGAAATTCTACCTGTTTCCTAAAGAACTACAGAGGTAAAATCTCCTTTGTTTATAATGCATTTGGCCAAGTGTATTCTAGTTCTGGGGGCCTAAATAGGCCATCAAAAGAGCAACAATGCAGAGGCCAAATTATATATTCAGAGGAAATTAACAGCCTGCCAAAAGGAAAGGAGACCTATCAAAAAGAACAAGACGGAACACCCTTTTGAGGTGGCTCTAAAATTCTCAGAGCTGGTCCTGCAACCATAATGCAAAAATAGCAACAAAAGCCAATTAAGTGGAGAATGTTTGATGTTTTTCATCCTCCAAGTGCATCCTAAACTGGCACAAAACAATTACTTTCTACAGTTCTGGGTAGAAAGGAAATAGCATGGGTGAGCATTACAACGGTATCTAATCATGGTACAGCAAAAGTAGAACAAGTCTGGAGCCTTGGTCCTCTGTGACCTAGGGATACTTACCTCACATCCTGCCCCACCTCAGTGATCTTAATTCCCAAACACACCATGCTTCTGGGTGTTTCTATGACTTGTAATGGTAGTTAGAAGCTAAGTTCATGTCTCTGCTCTATGTAGCTTAAACTGTCCTACTCAAGTCGCTTTGAGTACTGCCTCTATTTCATTGCACATAATTCTACAATTATCCTTCTTACTACATCACAATGTTCTTATCTAAACACTAATCTCCCTTACTAGACTACAAGTTCCTTAAGATCAGGGATCATGTCTAATCTTTGTATTTCCAGTGCCAACACAGATACTGACATTTAATAAGTACACAGTAGGTGTTTGGGGGACATAAAAAATAATAACCTGTTCTACTGTTGAAAATTTTCAAAATCCCTAGTGTTGTCATACACATGGTCTTATAGACCCCTCACAATAAATTCATTATCAATATTCTTATTTTAAAGATGGAAAAATTGTGATCAGATGAGATAAATGATTTGTTCAAGGTCACAGAGCTTTTAGGAGCAGAAGCAGGACTTCCACCCAGTTTCTGATGCCTAGATTAGTTAATATTTTTTCACCACCCTACAGCAAATTCATGCCTTCTTCTGAGAGGGAGGGAAGGAGGCACTCATGCCCAATAGTAAGGGAACCTGAGGCAATATTCTAGGTCTGTAAATGAGAGAGACAGGACCTGTGAGTTGCTTTCTTATACCGATAGAATACCTGGAAGGGTAGCCCACTATTCTGTACAATTAGTTAATGAATAAATGAATGAACAAGCTGCCAGACTTCAAGGCACAGAAAGCAATTTTCATCCAACAATACAGCTCATCACTGGCTTCAGGTAAGGGCCTCAAATGTCCAGATGAGGCCTGAAGGCTTTGAGGCTGATTCTGAGAGAAAGTACATGTGGGGTAAATCAGTTGTCATTACAATTGACATCTCTGTCCCACAAAACAGGCACTGCATTAGTTCAGCTTATGATTAACGTTTTCCAGTAACTGCAAAGAGGCTAGGCATGTGTCCCTGTCTGCCCAGTGATCACTCCTATGCACTTCCCTTGGGATTCTGGACAGATTTTCTAGAGTAGGGGTATTGAGAGTTCTCAAAAGAGAGGCTTTGGAGACAGATGGGCTTGGGATGAAATCGTCATTCCTCTCTCACTGCCTGTGTGGTGCTGGACAAGTTGTTTAACCTCTGTGTGCCCCAGAGTCCTCGTTGGTGGAGTTGGGTTGATGCGCGTGTCTATGTCATAGGGTTTCTGTGAGAATTAAATGGGGCTGAAACTTAGGTGATAATTCAACCAAGGTTTCTTAATTTGGAGTCCTAGGTCCTCTGAGAGTCCTCAGATTTTTCTCAAAATTCAAAAGGTCCATGAGAATGTAACCTTGTGTTTTCATTTTCATAATATAAATATTAATGCAACACAGCTGTGTCATCTGGATGAACATGAGATTCTAACAGCTGCCTATGTATTTGTGTTCACAATCAGGTGTACACCAAACAGAGGGCAAATGCTGTTACCACTCATTGTGCAAGACTTTTGAGGCAATTTGGACATAGACAAGTGATGGGAAAATTGAATCATTATATGGCTCATGACAGTGTTGAAAACTCAAACATCCAAGGACCTGTACCTTTGCTAAGTGCCATGCATATGTTGCTGATAAAGATGCAATAAATACTCTTTTGTTAAATTATACTTATTATTTTTCAGTATGGGGAGCGTGCATTCTAAATTGAGCAATCTTCAGTATTTTAAAATGACTTTATAATTAAAATAGCAAAATAATAATAACAATTACAATTTAAATAATGATTAGCAATAATTAAGATTGTCATGAGTAAAAATAATTATGCCAACTCAGCTTTCTATTAATATACCTAGCATTGACAATTTAAGTTCAGCCAATATCTGCTTTTTAAACTGTCATGAATTTGAATTGTATTGGTTGTCATTTTGTTTATATATACATACATATATCTATATCTATAGATAGTTTTTTTTTTTTTTTTGAGACAGGGTCTCAGTCTGTCACCCAGGTGGGAGTGCAGTGGCACAATATCGGCCCACTACAACCTCCTCCTCCTGGGCTCAATCCAACCTCCCACCTCAGCTTCCAGAGTAGCTGGGACTATAGGGTACACCACCATGCCCAGCTAATTTTTTGATTTTTTGTAAAGATAAGGTCTCATTATGTTTCCCAAGCTTGTCTCAAACTCCTGAGTTCAAGGGATGCACCTACCTCGGCTTCCCAAAGTGCTAGGATTACAGGCGTAAGCCACCATGCCCAGCTTATATTTAATTTGCAAATTTGTTTTCGTTTTTATGATTGTATAGCACACATGTAGTTTTATATTTTTACATATTTCAGAAATTTTATAATAAAAAGTAATAAAGGTATGCTGAAGATCTGCAAGAATTTATTTTCTTTAAAAGAGATTTGTATGTACCCTGGATTACTCAAATTCAGATATTAAACGAGATTATCTCTTTCACATTGAAATCCCTATGATAAGGAAACTAATAAGTGCAGGATACAGACGGAAGGGATAGGAACCAATGGGGTGTCCTCAGATCATTATGAGACTTTTCATTATAATCATTAAACTATTTTATTTTTTGAGACAGGATCTCACTCCATCACCCAGGCTGGAGTGCAGTGGCATGATCTCAGCTTACTCCTCAACCTCCTGGGCTCAAGCAATCCTCCCACTTCAGCCTCCCAAGTAGCTGGGACTACAGGCATGCACCACCACACTCAGCTAATTTTGTTTTGTTTTGTTTTAGATGGTGTTGTTGTTGTTGTTGATGGTGGTGGTGGTGGTGGTGGTGGTGGTGGTGGTAGAGACAAGGATTGAGAGTGAGTTGCTTGGGTTGGTCTCAAACTCCTGGGCTCAAATGATCCTCCCACCTCAGTCTCCCAAAGTGCTGGGATTACAGGCGTGAGTCACCATGCTCAGCCCAAACTATTCTTTCTGTCTGCTTTCCTACAAGGAGAAAGTAAAGACAGCAGAGATATTCTAGCTGATCAAGAATGAAATGCTACCATGCAAATTCAAAACTATAAAGGGAAGCATCTCACACTTTGCATGGTTGTATCTCATCACTCAGAGGTCAGTAGACAGGGAAAGAGCTAGTAGTTCCCATCTAGTCAAATAAGGACTGTCTTGTCCGTGGAGGATTCATTACAAAACTGCTCTTAATATTTGTGAGCTACAAAGTCCACACATCTTAGTGAATTAACCCAGCAGTTTTGTTGCAGGAACCCAGCTGGAAAGTGTTTCTAAATGACTGATAGCAGCTCCTGTTTTCTTCAAGCCTAAACAATGACAAAGATATTTCTTTTTAAAGTTCTGGGGAGGGTGAGAAGGGCACGGCTTTTTAAATGTGTAGTGTTTATTCCTAGATTGGCATCCTCTTTGCCTCTATTGATGAGCAGCACCTCTCCCTTTTATTTAAATTCACTAGTTTGGTGATCAAGCAGTTCCAGAGGAGAAGGCAGAAGTGATAGTGCAGCAGAGTCCCCACTCCTGTAACCCATGTGCCAAGTTATAATCTGATAGATTCATGTAATAATAGGTTTCTAAATTGTGGAGTCAGACACAAAAGGTCATCAGCAGATGGTGAAACTGGTTGGGCCAAGCGAAGGGAATAAGGCACCCTGAAGGGCACACTGCCTTGGACTGACGCAACATCACACATGCTTTCTTCCTTCTTTTAGTCCTAACGTGAATGGATCTTCTCAAGTACGTGAAGTACTAGAGACCAGAGGAGGGCATCTAACCCCAGACAGCAAAAAGACAGGATGTCCACAGATGCTTGGTGGGAGAGATTGGACCAATAACCGTGACAGTGACTCACTCCAGCAATCTGTGCCTCTTTCGCAAACATTTGAACTCAGATTGAGAGTGAGTTAATGGTAGATATAACTAGAAGCATAAAGACACAAAAAGACAATAATGACAGCTTGATATTTTGAACAGTTACTGGGTCCCGAGCAATGCTTTAAACATGTTACACCCATTATCTCATTTGATCCTACACCAAGTCTATGAGGTAGGTAGCATTAGTATGTGGAAACTGAAGCCAAGAGAGATTAGGTAAAGTGCCTGATAGTACACATAATAAGCCAGAATTCTAATTCAAGTAACCTCATTCCAGGACTCCAACTAAGCCACTATGCTGGGAGCAGAGATGGGGAAGAATTGCTGAGTCATGATAAGAGAAGGCACTACAGGAAGAAACAGTGAACTCTTCACAGCTGGGCAAGCAATGAGTCAGCCTGGGTGGTCACTCCAGATGCTCCCAGACACATCCCAATTTCTAGGATGCCTTGCTGTGAGTGGTTTGTCACATATGTCCTAGTTGTGCAACTGTTCCTTGGGTTCCTATGAAGCCTAATCTCATTTCCACAAGTATCCTTGTAATAAGCCTTCTCCATTGTTTTGGATAAACTGTGGATAAACTGTCTTGCCTCCCAAAAGCCTAAACCTGGAGTAAACTGGAAATGATTCTCCAGCAGTGGTTCTCAAACTTTAGTGTATATCAGAATCACCTGGAGGTTTGTTAAACCAGATTGCTGGGCTCCACCCCCAGAGTTAGTGATTCACTAGGTCTGGGAGGGGCCCAAACATTTCCATTTCTAACAAGATCCCTGGTGATGCTGATGCCACAGATACAGGGACCATATTTTGAAAATGGCTAATTTAGAGCCTAACCCCAACGTGGAGATGCCCAGAAACAGTGGCCTCAACTGGGAGCTTGTTAGAAATGCAGGGTCTCAGCACCCACACAGGCCTACTGAACCAGACTCTGCATTTTAAAACCCCCAGGTGCTTTGTGTTCATGTAAAGTTAGAGAAGCACTGCTAGAAATATCAGGAAGCCACACACACAGAGGCTAATTTAGCAGGTTGGGAGTGTGGCCTGGGCATGGTGACTTCCCGAATCTCTCTATGTGATTCTAATGTGCAGCCAAGGTTGTGAACTGCTAATCTTTTGGTGACATACTGGCATTTTCTTTTCCTCCACACCAATGCACAGGATATGTACTTTTCAAGGAAAAAAAGTGGTCACTATATATATTAAACTGACAGAGGAAAAGTGGAAATAACATATGTCTTAGATCTCTGTTTTGGCGAAGACAGGCTTCAGCTATAAAGAATCGAAGAATAAAATGAGACCAACAAAGTGAAATCATTTCTGAACCCAGTAACTATTACTGCAGCACTGATCTGCTGAACCAGCAGACGAGTCCAAAAGAAAAATCTACTCATCCCAAATGAGTATTTACTCTCAATATGATGTGTTTCACTAGCTCCTTTCCTCTAAAGCACTTTTTTTCCCTTGCATTGTTTTTTTTTCTAATTATATGTGTGGCTTTAGACAAATTATTCCAATTCTCTGCACCTCGAGTTTATCAAATAAAAATCAAGAATAATCTCTAGCTCATAGTGTGTAGAGACTGAGTTTGATTCTGTATGAAGTGCCCAGCGCAGGCCTGGCCATCTAGTGAGAGAACAGTAAATGGTCTACTTGGGAGAACTCCTCAGTTAGAACTTTAATGATTAGGTAGCTAATGATCTGTAATACCCTCTTTAGCACCTGTTAATCTCACTTTAATAAGGAGAGTATGTCCGGCCTTTTACAGGAAGCCACAGATACTCCAGCCAGCAAGGTTGGAGGCAAGGCTGCATCTGGACCAAAGAGGCTGGTCAGCAAGTGCTTGGGAGCCAAGTCCTGAGAACATTCATCAGAAACATTTCCTGCAGCTTCAGTGGCCTGTAGACTGGGCAGCAGGCAACTCTCTAAATTTTACTGCAGTCAGAAGTTCAAGATGGGAACCTGCTCAGAAAGGGTGGGACGCAGCATTTCAGGGGTTATGGTCATCTCCAGGAGAGTGGAGTAGGTTGTGAAGAGGCGAGAACTTCTGCAGAATCTCTAAAGCCATCATTTTGACATAGGAAATATAGAGGGTAAGGGATTGAGATGAAAAATGAAACTACTCTTTCAAGTGTGTTTCCTCCACACTTCTCTCTTATCCTCCTTTGAGCTCTTCCATGGGTGGATTTTAAAAGATGCCTTTTCCAGTAGAAGTTTTGTAATACTTTAAAAATGCTCAGAGGCATTTTTCCAATTTGGAGTCAATATACTTTGTATACTGATGCGATACTGCAGTTAAGTAATTAGCTGTCTGCAACTAGTTAATTAAGAGATACTGCAGTACCTTGGCCTCAGGCATTAAGCAAGTCTAGCTGATAAGCTGGAAATTGGCAAATAGGAGGATTGACAAGACACAAGAGCATAATGCGACACTCAGTCGCATTTGTCAAAAAAAAAAATTTGTTTTTCCAGTGGGTAAATGAGTGAGTGCCACCTAAAGTCCTACAGGTGGGTCTTTGAAGAATCCCAAATACTGTCAGGAAAGCGGAGACTTCCAACTGTTGGAAAATGTCACAGTAAACAGAATTCTTCCTGAATTTCATTCCATTTTTATTTTCCTATCACCCCAGTCCTGAAATTACTGAATTCAAGGGGAGAGTTAAGACTGAGAAACCCTTGAGGTTGCCACCTGGCAGGGTCACAACTAGCAGAGACCTCGTGTGGACTTTTAAAGGGCAGCTTTTCCTCTAGCCAGACCCTTGCCCTTGCTCCAGCATCCAGCTTGCTGAGTAGGACCTGAACAGGACGCCACCTACACTTACCCTTTGGGAATTCATGCTCAACCTGCACAACCGTAGGCAGGACCCCCACCTCCCACCCACCCAGATCAAAGGAAGACTAGACTTTGGAGAGTAAATCCTCTCGGAGAAGAGATCAGATCATTTCTCCCTACCTTGGAAGGAAAGGAACATTTCCAAGTGAAAGGTCTTGTCTGCTACTCACCTACAGCGCAAGTCCCACGGTGCCTTGAGTGTTTGCGAGTGTCTCCTCACACCCAGAAATGCCCCACTAAGGGACATCTGTGTTTCTTGGAGCTAAGAATTACCTATTGGTGAGTGGAGTAGGAAATAGAGGAATAGTATCAGAATCTGGGCGGGCCTGCCACATGCCCACCTGAAGACCATGATGTGTGACCACGCCCCCTTAGGAGCATGCCCTCTCCCACTCCTGGCTCCCATCGCTTGCAAATTCTTATGTAATGAGAAAATGCTGAAAGAGTATACACATGTGAAGAGGATCAAAGCAGAAAACAAATTGGGAAATTACAGATTCCTCCTTAAGTCAAAGCACTAGACTATTTGAATGGTATCTCTCTCCCACACAGTGTTCTTCAATGCCGTGCTCATTGTGAGCTGCACTGACTGTCTGCATAAGAATCACTTGGATACATGTCAAAAATACATCCTAGGCTTACTAAATCTGAATTAGTAGGAACAGAGCTAGAAATCTATATCTTTTAACAAAGTCTCCAGGTGACTTTCATGTATTTAGAAGTTTGTGAATGACTAATCTACCAGGACTGGTATCTTATACAGTCAATGTTTGTTTCTCTATCAGAATCTGGGAGGGCTTTCCACACGCCCACCTGAAGACCATGTGTGACCACGCCCCCAGAGGAGCATGCCTTCTCCCACTCCCCAATCCCATTGCTTATGACTTCATTCACATTTAGAGCGTGGACAGTGAATCCCCAATGTCATTTACACAGGTATCTATTAGCCCAAACCTAGTATAATTCTACTTGACTGTCAGCACAGAACAGCAATCTAACTTCCACTGGCCATAAATAATCATGAGCTTTTGCTAAGCTGTTTCCATTGAACTTATATGGGATCAGTCATCCAGTTCTGAAACTGCCCTAAAACCAATCATATCTCAAATACATGCCCGTTATCATGTATCCCCATTCACTCTGTTTCCAAATCTTGGGACAGTGCTGAGAAGAAGCTCTTTGCTGAAAGAGTGAAAGTATAGTTGGGATGGAAGGAGAAACACATGAGTAGGTCAACTTGTCTCTGAACAAGGCAGTCCATTTCCTGGCCACATTCAGAACCGCCTTTTTAGTGCCCATAGAAGACTCCATGAAGTTAAAGGGTGCAAAGGGCTTCAGGACAGACCAGGAGAACAGCTTTAAAGTAGTCAGGGTGTGTTAGTTTCCTATTGCTGCTATAGCAAATTGCCACAAATTTGGTGGCTAAAAACCATACAGATTTATTATTTTATAGTCCTCTTTTAGTTAAAAATCTGGTATATGTCTCACTAGGCTAAAATCAAGGCACCAGCAAGGCCGCATGCATTCCTTTCTGTGGGGTCTAGGTAGGACATTTCCTTGCCTTCCAAGTTCTAGAGGCTGTCTACACTTGTTGGCTTGTGACCTCCTTCCTCCATCTACAAAGTCACAAAGGCAAGGGAAGTCCTTCTCATATCGCATCCCTCTGAGCTCCTCCTGTGCCTCACTATTCCACTGGTAAGGATCCCTGTGACTATACCGGGACCATCAAGATAATCAAGCATAATCTCCCCATTGTAAGGTCAGCTGATTGACAACCTTAATTCCATCTGCAACCTTAATTCCTCTTTGAATGTAAGCAACGTATTCACAGGTTCCAGGGATGAGAACATGGACATCTTGAAGGGGAAGGTGATTATTCTGCCTACCACACAGGAGAACTCTGAACCCTAGTTAAGGATGAGAGTAGATGTCATAAACACCACATGTCAATTCCAAGATATGAGGTTAGGCTAAAAATAGGAAAGTAAATCTAGTGATCAGAAGCATGAGGGATTGAAGCAAACCAAGTTGCAGAACAGGAAAGAGGTTAGATAAAGTGGTTCAGGACCCATACAGAGAGTTACGCAGTAGAGTTCAAGGCTTGCTTTCACAGGATGCCAGTTGCATTGTGGCACCACTCATGAGCTTGAAAGGGTGTGTAGGTCCAGACAAAATTTCACTGATGCTATCTCATCTCTCAATCTCTTGCCATTTTTCATAATCCTCCTGCTTGCTTTTCTCTCTTCTGTTTACCTCTCTGATCTCTTCCATATCTTCCTCCTAACCCTTATTTTTCTTCAAAAATAAATGAAAGAAAATCAACTATATATAAAATTGGGTGAAAATTAATGTTTTTACAGTATTTTCCGAATTTCATTACATGCATATACTACATGCCAATGACATCTGGTTTGATTATAACCTTCTAAGAGGCATTGCCTTGTATTTATCTTTGAAAAAAATTGAAGAAATTTTACATACATTTTAGCACCTATTACAAAGAATCTAACAGTGTCATGAACCCAGTAAACATTAAAATGTAAATTGATGGGAACAAAAAAGCATTTAAAAATTGTTTCAGGGGAAAAACAAGAGGTCAACCTGAGGTTCAGAGTTAAAGGAATTGCTGAGTAATAGATAAGGCTACTAAGAACACTGGCTGAAGTACACCGGAATGCAGAAAAAAAATGGATTCCTGTTCTACTGGCTGCAGTTCTGCCTGGAGCAGGTTTTTTTTTCTTTTCTTTTTTTTTTTTTTAAATGATACTTTAAGTTCTAGGATACATGTGCAGAACATGCAGGTTTGTTACATAGGTATACACGTGCCATGGTGGTTTGCTGCACCCATCAACCCATCATCTACATTAGGTATTTCTCCTAATGCTATCCCTCCCCTTGCCCCCCACCCCCTGACAGGCCCCAGTGTGTAATGTTCCCCTCCCTGTGTCCATGTGTTCTCATTTTTCACCTCCCACTTATGAGTGAGAACATGCAGTGTTTGGTTTTCTGTTCCTGTATTAGTCTGCTGAGAATGATGGTTTCCAGCTTCATCCATGTCCCTGCAAAGGACACTAACTCATTCTTCTTTATGGCTGCATAATATTCCATGGTATATAGGTACCACATTTTTTTTATCCAGTCTATCATTGATGGGCATTTGGGTTGGTTCCAAGTCTTCGCTATTGTGAATAGTGCTGCAATAAACATACATGTGCATGTGTCTTTATAGTAGAATGATTTATAATCCTTTGGGTATATACCCAGTAATGGGATTGCTGGGTCAAATAGTATTTCTGGTTCTAGATCCTTGAGGAATCACCACACTGTCTTCCACAATGGTTGAACTAATTTTCACTCCCACCAACAGTGTAATAGTGTTCTTATTTCTCCACATCTTCTCTAGCATCTGTTGTTTCCTGACTTTTCAATGATCGCCATTCTAACTGGTGTGAGATGGTATCTCATCGTGGTTTTGATTTGCATTTCTCTAATGACCGGTGATGATGAGCCTTTTTTCACGTTTGTTGGCTGCATAAATGTCTTCTTTTGCGAAGTGCCTGTTCATATCCATCACCCACTTTTTGATGGGGTTGTTTGTTTTTTTCTCCTGGAGCAGATTTTTTTGGATCTCCTAACTGGAGCAGATTTCAGCATGTGTCTGTGTTTCTGAATTAGATGCTGATACAGAATCATCCATGACTTTAAGTCATTATTCTCTGCCTCTGGCTCAGAAAGATAGTTGTATTCTACTGACTATTCACTTTTGTGTTGGGTTTATTTTATATTATAACAGTAATAGATGCTCAGTTTATCTTCCCAAAATTCAAACCATGCAGAAATGCATGAAGAGCAAAAGTCACTGCTCTACTCCTTCCCCATTCCACCTTCTCTTCCCCCAAAATAACCATTAAAGGGTACATATTCTTCCTGGCCTTTCTCTGTGTCACACAGAGGTATATGAGCACATAGGTATATCATTTTTGTTGTTCTCATTAACTTGCTTTTTGCACTCAATACATCCTGGATATCCATCCATGGAAGTATAATTAATTCAACCACCTTTTTAATTGGCTTTGTAAAGGGAAAAATGCCCTGTGATTTGTTTAACTCCTCCTTTGTGAATGGATATTTACTTAGTTTCAGTTTTTTTTTAAGTATAATGATTAATTTCACTTGCTTTTTCCTGATCAGTTTCAACATTGGGCATATTCTCCTGCTATATTGTGATGCTTCCTTTGAAGGCTATTAGGCTCCTGTGGATCCTTTGGAAGGCTGCTGTGGTCATCAGTACACAGTATCAGGCCACCTGGAGTTAATCTGGAACAAAGCAAACTGAGATTCTGGACAATGGAGCAGAACCATCCTTCATTCTCCCCTGGGCATCTCCCTATCTACCCATAGGCTTCCTCTTCCCTCTGTGAACTAACACAGAGGCTTGTGGGACTTAAATCGATAGTTCTCATGGGGCAAGTCATCAAGTTTGGGGAATATCTTAGTCTTCTTTATTCCTCAATTTATGGAATAGTATTGGGAAACAATCTCTGAGAATTCTCAAAATGGCATTTAAAAAAGAACATGGATTTTAGAGACAGACAAATCTAAATCCTCCGTCTGTTAAATTCCTGATCTTGACCAAAACATTAAACATTTGTGTTAAGGGTGCTCCCAGGATTGCTGCAAGAATTAAATAGAATATTAGATGCTCAATAAATTTAAGAGTTCCTTTCATCTTCTTGTCTCCTTCTGTGTAGTGCCCTTGAATACCTGGGTCTCTCCTTCAACCCAACAAGGCATCAGTGCCAGCCAATATAGTCTTGCCCTCTCCTTGAATCATGGACTGGAGGCTGCTATTTGGTCTCGGTTCAGCCAGCTGATTTCTCTGAAGACTAGGTTTTTGTCCTTGCTCTTCTTTCACCTCATGTTTAGAAAGGAAAGATTTTCTTGAAGGACATTACTCCACCTAATTGTCCCATCCTTGTTTCTCTAAAGCTTAAAAGCCTCTGGATTCCAAAGCCTACCTGACATTGGATCAAAATTCCCAAGCTTGGATTTAGACTTGACCTTCTCTTATTCATCATTCCTTTCGTCTCCCCCCACCCCATCATTCAGTCTCCATTTATGTTTCTGTGCCCCCATTCCCTCCAATCTGTGCCTCCATTCCCTCCAATTCCTGTGCTGGATCTACCATAGCTTTCCTTTGCTAGAACAATGAGGCATTGCCATGCAGTCCATTAGGCTCCCAGAAGTTCACCTGGGCTGACTGTTTATCTTGGTTCTAGTAAATAATGCCGATAAAGAGAAGGAAGTAAAGTTGTCCAAGAGAAAGGTATGTTTCTCTCTCCTCTCTGTCCCTCTTTCTTGCCTATTAGTCACTCATGGTACAGGAAGCTCCCCTTTCTCCCAAATTGGGAAAATTTATCAGTCTATGGAGATAAATCTCTGACAAAGTCAAATAAATCAATGAGCATACAATTGCTTATTATGGGAGCAATGGGCGAGAGCAGAAAACAAAAATAGCCATTAATATTCCGCAGGTCTGAGATCAAGTTAAAACCTTATTGAAACTAATCAAAGCTTTCGCCTTTTTATATTTGTACCTGGCTCTGTTATTATTAGAGTTATATCTAAGTGCTTTTCTGAAACATATGCAAATATGATTGCCAGCATGGCAGAGGCATAATGTCAAGCATTCTGCTTTCATTAACAAATCTATCATAACTTGCCCCTTAGCTTTATCACTAAGACCGTTAGTGTCTTTAAGCATTAAATAATCATAATAATAAAGAAGGAAAATGTTGTATATAATTTGCAGAGGTGCTATCTGTATTCATTAGGATATTATTTCAGCTGTTTAAACAGAGACCAAATCACAATAGCTGAAAACTAGATAAAAGATTATTTCTCTCATTAAAGTTCAATCAGATAGGTTCAGCAGGTAGACACTGTACTCCACAAGATCACCCAGGGATCAAAGCTCCTTCTATCTTGTTTTGTCATTTCTTACAGTGTTGTTCTTGTCATGGTCTAAATCAGCTTACCCCACTGCCACATTCATCCATCAGCCTATGGGAAAAGGGAAAAAGGACATGGAAGGCAAGCAGCTTCCTTTTGGGAACATGATCTAGAATTTTGGACGTTATTTCTGCTCACATGCCATTGGCCAGAACTTGATTGTGTGGCCACACCTTGCTAAGAGAAACTGTGAAATGTAATTTCTAATTGAACAGTCATGTGTCCACTTAGACCTCAGGTGGTTCTGTTACCAAACTTCACCGTGCCACATATACAACTTCTATCCTACTTAAAAATATGTATTTTAATAATCATTTCCCCATGCTGTTAATAAATCTTCATGAACATCATCTTTAATGACTATGTAATGGTTGTACCTATGAAAGTATTTCCCTGCTGTCAAACATGTAGGTAGTTTCCAGTTGGGGATTTTATAAATAGTACTGCAGTTAATATCTGCCATATGAATCTTAATTTGCTTTTCTGGTTATTTCCTTGGTATTTATTCCTACAGGTAAGACTGTTTTACTGAAAAGTTATACCAATTAACCTTCTCCTCAGAAGCAAATGAGGGGGCTACATTTTACACCACCATCACTTGCAATAATTTGGTCTTATTTTTTATCTTTGCAAATTTGATCAATTGAAAATTATATCTAATTATAATTTTAAATTTCATTCCTTTAATTATTAGTGCATTTATTACTCATGAATTTTAACATGTTTCTGGTATTTATTAATTACTTGTATTATTTCTCTTAAGAATTCATCTTTGCCCATTTATTATCTTAGCTTTTTTCCAACTGTAGAACAAGATAGTAATAGTACCTGCCTAATAGGGTATGGTGAGAATCAAACAAGAAAAGGAATGACAGAAACTTTGTTTCTTCTGGTTTCTTCTGAACAAGTTCTTCAGACTTGGGCTCAGTCTATGTTGTAGCTACAATGGAGTGGTCTGAAGAGCCCTCATCACTCTGCCGCACAACCGCATCTTATTTTCTTCATCGTACTGATGATGATCAAAGATTCTATTTTTCAATGGTTTACTTATTTTTGTCCCTCCCCTTCCCCACTAGAACCAGGCCCTGGTCTCTCTTCTCTACTCATATTTCTTTATCACCAAAACAGCATCTGCCACACAGTAGATGCTCAATTAATATTTTCTAGATAAATAAATAAACCTCCTTCCCTCACTGCCAGAATCTCTTGACCTTGTTAAAAACTTAGGCATAGTCTTCAATTACCTCTTTGACAAAGACAAGATGTGATGCCCCCAACAAACCCTCCCACATTCATGCATACTCACTGACTCATGCTTCTAGGCTCTTCTTGCCTCAGCCCCCATCTGTCACGCTTACAATCCCAATTCAAAGTGCCACCATCAGTTGCTCCCTAACATTCCACTGAACTGCATCACACATCTGGCATGGTTTCTACTAAAACATATAAGTTTCTAATTAGGAGTAGTCTCTAATGTAGTTTCTAATCAAGAATGAAAAGAGAAGGCAAAAAAGAGGAGAAAACTCTGATCTGGCTGACTATAAAATGTTATCCTCATGCAGAAAGGAATGTGGCTGCCTGATTTTCTGGTTGGAATCTGAGAGCTAGCAACAGGCTGTGTTGGTAACAGAGAGCTTTTTCATATCCTCTGCCAGATGATGTGTACTTTTCCACACCACAGGGTGGAACAAATGGAATCCATGACTGTGCTTCTCAATCCAACACCACTGATGTGGCAGGATTTGGAAATTCTCAAGTCCAGCACGTAGTCTTTCCTGCTTATCAGAGCTGCTGCAATTAAAAAATATATACTTGTACATTTTGAGACAGATTTTAATGGGGTGTTAGGAGAGAACAGATGTGGTCCCTCTATCTAGAATAAAAGTCTAGTTAATGTCAAATTTTAAATTTGCTTTATTTAGCATGCAGTAAGAGGTATTGTACGTTTTTTTCTTCAATGTCTTGTCCTGTTTTACTTTTGTTGCTTCAGAATTAATATGAGTAGTTTCAAATGCATTTTAATATTTGAAAATTAATTCCACTTTAATTGGCAACTATTATGGTCTATAGGAATAAATGTTTTTGAGACCCAATAATTAAGGAATTAAATTTTAGAGTCTCTTTGACAAATTAAAAAGCAGGGAGAACATATTAATTGTTTTTGGAACTTAGGGCTGAATACTCCCTAATAAAAATGTGAGCTATCTTTCTGAAGTTTCCATGGAAGGCATACCTCCAGTTCTCTCAATTCCGAAGCCTCTCTCAAACTCTGCTTCTCTTCCTGCATATACTCAGTTCCTTTCTGAATTGAATGGAAGTCCTCTTTGGTAAACCTACTTCAAAAGTATGTTCTGATCACCCTTAACCCCAGATCTTCCCATCTTGAAACAAGGTAAAATACCCTCTTCTCTCATTGTTCTATTTAAAAGTGTCTATAAACTCATGAAAAGACTGCATGTTACTTTAGAGTCACACAAGACACATTTTTTACTGGAGATTCACTGGCAAGGGAATAAGTGGTTGGCCAGATAAATCTTTTCATGTGTCCCATTGTCTCACTATGTCCTAAATGTTCGTTCAACAAGGCTGTCTATTGTGGCCAACATTCAGCATGCCTGCAACTAAAGCAGACTTTGTTGTTACTTCAATCTTTTCCAGATACGGCCTGGGATTTACATCTGGGGAGCAAGGATATAGCAGCCCAAGAATAATTAGATGGGGCAAAATATTTACTCTGATGAACAAGGCACTGACATGGCAAGCAAACCAAAATATCCCCAGTCACGGATACGATGACAAACTCTCTCTCCAAGTCCTCCTGTCCTACTGTTGTTTGAGTGATTATACCTAATTCCATCTCCATTCCTCTCAATGTTCCTCACAAATTGATGACCTAATACTTCATGCCAGGATATTCTTGGTTATACTGGATTTCTAAGGCATTTTAATTATCATTATGCATTCAGGGATACTGATTTCTACAATACAGAAAATGTTGAAACTTACAAGTCTGTGAAACCAGAACTTACAAAACCTATCTTGTTCTGAGTAGCATTGAAACTGTCAAGGGATAAATTGGTATTTAATAAAATCATCTTTTTATTATTACCATGGGAACTCTCCACAGTACACAAATACAGATGCTGACAAGGAATAAAATACCCAGCACCTCTGGCATATATTAATATAAAGGCAACGTAAAATGACATACAAATATACAAAATTCTAAAATAACTACTCAGGACAATGTTTAAAAGTTTCCAAGGTTTTCAGTTTAGAAGACCAATTTTTTACAAAGTTCTAGTATGTCAACAAAAGTGGGCATCAGTAAGACCTAGCCCAGTAGCTAATGAATCTGGAAAATTCAATCTAAACAGGACTGTCTTTTTTCCATAGTAATTTAAAAGACATTACATATCAGATGTTCCAAGATTATTCTTCAGAAGAGTTCAGAGAAATGGCTTTGATAATGACAGCTTTGAACGTGGGCAGATCTTCATTTCTAAGAGGAAATCTGAAACTAGGTTGTGGCAGTGACAGTCACAGGATCCTATAAGCAAGGTCACTGTTAGGAAAGTCAGTAGCATGCCATCCTCTCAGCTGATAGGAATGGGGCCTTGGGCCTGAAATACTTCCTTACCAAGAGATAAAGAGTCCTCACAGCCTGTGCTGGACTTGTCACCTTGGGTGGGAATATCTTTCCCTGTTTCAGACTCAATGTATGCTCCTTTGTTCTGCATAAGCATGTGTGTTATTTGGCACCTGGCCAACCCCATGATTATATCTGTTCCCTGTGGAAAGGGAGTGGCATTCTTCCAATATAGCACAAGAGGGGTGTGTGCAGGCCAATGACCCTGTGCCAGCTGCCAGGAGGGACCCCTTGGCCATGGAGGACCAATACCTACCACTGAAGCTGACCTCACTCCATCTCTTTTCTTTATGAGTGAAGCATTGCTCCATCCAGTACTTCACTGCTTTGGGTTTTCCTTGGAGACTCCAATACCAAGATGCAGTGGGCAGAAGTGCTCCTACTTCTGCTTCTGATAATAGGCAACAGATGCCACTTGCTTGACAGTCATGCTTTAGATGCAGCAAGAGTCCTGCCTCATAAGCACCTTAGAATGAGAATAAGTTGAAAATGCTAAGCTAGCTGCAGTAGCAGATGAGCTTCCAAGTTATCCTGCAGGACTTGTAACATCACATAGACATCACTAAGATGGGTTCATCCAGAGGAGATGTGGAGGGAACACTGAACACTCTTTGTCTTGAAGAAGTTGTAGAAACTCCTAGGAAAAGCAGTGTACTTACCTGGATTTAATTTGTGAACCCAACCCAACGGTAAGCCAACAATGAACTCACTGAGTTGCAATAGGCCATCGAGGCCATGTGATCTAAACATTTACATCATTATTTCACAGAGGCCAGCCTGCCAAACAGCTGTATCAGAATCCACCTGGGGGAACATTCTTTTTTTTTTTTTAAATACTTTAATTTCTGGGATACATGTGCAGAACATGCAGGTTTGTTACATAGGTATACACGTGCCATGGTGGTTTGTTGCACCCATCGACCCATCATCTACATAAGGTATTTCTCCTAATGCTATCCCTCCCCTAGCCCCCCACCCCCCACAGGCCCCAGTGTGTGATGTTCCCCTCCCTGTGTCCATGAGTTCTCATTGTTCAACTCCCACTTATGACTGAAAACATGCAGTGTTTGATTTTCTGTTCCTGTGTTAGTTTGCTGAGAATGATGGCTTCCAGCTTCATCCATGACCCTGCAAAGGACATGAAGTCATTCTTTTGTATGGCTGCATAGTATCCATGGTGTATATGTGCCACATTTTCTTTATCCAGTCTATCATTGATGGGCATTTGGGTTCCAAGCCTTTGCTATTGTGAATAGTGCTTCAATAAATATACATGTGCATGTGTCTTTATAGGAGAATGATTTATAATCCTTTAGATACATACCCAGTAATGGGATTGCTGGGTCAAATGGTATTTCTGGTTCTAGACCTTTGCAGAATTGCCAACACATTGTCTTCCACAGTGGTAGAACTAACTTACACTCCCACTAACAGTGTAAAAATGTTCCTATTTCTCCACATCCTCTTCAGCATCTGTTGTTTCCTGACTTTTTAATGATCACCATTCTAACTGGCATGAGATGGTATCTCACTGTGGTTTTGATTTGCATTTCTCTAATGACCAGTGATGATGAGCTTTTTTTCATATGTTTGTTGGCCACATAAATGTCTTTTTTGGGGAAGTGTCTGTTCAGATCCTTCGCCCACTTTTTGATGGGGTTGTTTTTTTCTTGTAAATATGTTTAAGTACTTTGTAGATTCTGGATATCAGCCTTTTGTCGGATGGATTGCAAAAATTTTCTCCCAAACTGTAGGTTGCCTGTTCACACTGATGATAGTTTCTTTTGTGTGCAGAAGCTGTTTAGTTTAATTAGATCACATTAGTCAATTTTGGCTTTTGTTGTCGTTGCTTTTGGTGTTTTAGTCATGAAGTCTTTGCCCATGCCTATATCCTGAATGGTATTGCCTAGGTTTTCTTCTAGAGTTTTTACAGTTTTAAGTGTTACATTTATGTCTTTAATCCATCTTGAGTTAATTTTTGTATAAGGTTTAAGGAAGGGGTCCAGTTTCAGTTTTCTGCATATGGCTAGCCAGTTTTCCCAACACCATTTATTAAATAGGGGATTCTTTCCCCATTGCTTGTTTTTGTCAGGTTTGTCAAAGATCAGATGGTTGTAGATGTGTGGTTTTATTTCTGAGGCCTTCATTCTGTTCCATTGGTCTATATATCTGTTTTGGTACCAGTACCATGCTCTTTTGGTTACCATAGCCTCGTAGCATAGTTTGAAGTCAGGTAGCATGATGCCTCCAGCTTTATTCTTTTTGCTTAGGATTGTCTTTGCTATGCAGGCTGTTTTTTGGTTCCATATGAAAATTAAAGTTTTTTCTTATTCTGTGAAAAAAGTCAATGGTAGCTTGATGGGGTTAGCATTGAATCTATAAATTACTTTGGGCAGTATGGCCATTTTCATGATATTGATTCTTCCTATCCATGAGCATGGAATGTTTTTCCATTTGTTTGTGTCCTCTGTTATTTCACTGAGCAGTGGTTTGTAGCTCTCCTTGAAGAAGTCCTTCACATCCCTTGTAAGTTGTATTCCTAGGTATTTTACTCTCTTTGTAGCAATTGTAAATAAGAGTTCACTCATGATTTGGTTCTCTGTTTGTCTATTATTGGTGTATAGGAATGCTTGTGATTTTTGTACATTGATTTTTATCCTGAGACTTTGCTGAAGTTATTTAACAGCTGAAGGAGATTTTGGGCTGAGACGATGGGGTTTTCTAAATATACAATCATGTCATCTACAAACAGACAATTTGACTTCCTCTCTTCATCTTTGAATACCTTTGTTTCTTTCTCTTGCCTGATTGCCCTGCCCAGAACTTCCAAGACTATGTTCAATAGTAGTGGTGAGAGAGGGCATCCTTGTCCTGTGTTGGTTTTCAAAGGGAATACTTCCAGCTTTTGCCCATTCAGTATGATATTGGCTGTGGTTTGTCATAAATAGCTCTTATTATTTTGAGATCCATTCCATCAACACCTAGTTTATTGAGAGTTTTTAGCATGAAGGGGTGTTGAATTTTATCAAAGGCCTTTTCTGCATCTATTGAGATGATCATGTGGTTTTTATCATTGGTTGTGTTTATGTGACGGATTATGTTTATCAATTTGCTTATGTTGAACTTGCGTGTGCATCCCAGGGATGAAACTGACTTGATCATGGTGGATAAGCTTTTTGATGTGCTGCTGGATTCGGTTTGCCAGTATTTTATTAAGGATTTTTCTCATCGATGTCATCAGGGATATTGGCCTGAAATTTTCTTTTTTTATTGTGTCTCTGCCAGGTTTTGGTATCGGGATGATGCTGGCCTCATAAAATGAGTTAGGGAGGAGTCTCTCTTTTCAAATTGTTTGGAATAGTTTCAGGAGGAATGGTACCAGCTCCTCTTTGTACCCCTGGTAGAATTCGGCTGTGAATCCATCTGGTCCTGGGCTTTTTTTTGGTTGGTAGGCTATTAATTACTGCCTCAATTTCAGAACATGTTATTGGTCTATTCAGGGATTTGACTTCTTCCTGATTTAGTCTTGGGAGGGTGTAGGTATCCAGGAATTTATCCATTTCTTCTAGATTTTCTAGTTTATTTGCATAGAAGTGTTTATGGTATTCTCAGATGGTAGTTCATACTTCTGTGGGATCAGTGGTGATAGCCCCTTTATCGTTTTTTATTGTGTCTATTTGATTCTTCTCTCTTTTCTTCTTTATTAGTCTGGCCCCTCTGCTGCAGGTCTGGTAGAGTTTGCTGGAGGTCCCTTCCAGACCCTATTTGCCTGGGTATCACCAGCAGAGGCTGCAGAACAACAAAGATTGCTGCCTGTTCCTTCCTCTGGAAGCTTCGTCCCAGAGGGGCACCCACCAGATGCCAGGCAGAGCTCACCCATATGAGGTGTCTGTTGGCCCCTGCTGGGAGGTGTCTCCCAGCCAGGAGGCATGGGGGTCAGACACCCACTTGAGGAGGCAGTCTGTCCCTTAGCAGAGCTTGAGAGCTGTGCTAGGAGATCCTCTGCTCTCTTCATAGCCAGCAGGCAGGGATGTTTAAGTTTGCTGAAGCTGCACCCACAGACGCCCCTTCCCCCCGGTGATCTGAGGGAGATGGGAGTTTTATCTATAAGCCCCTGACTGGAGCTGCTGCCTTTCTTTCAGAGATGCCCTGCCCAGAAAGGAGAAATTTAGAGAGGAAGTCTGGCTACAGTGGCTTTGTGGAGCTGTGGTGTGCTCTTCTGGGTTCAAACTTCCCAATAGCCTTTGTTACACTGTGAGGGGAAATGGTCTACTCAAGCCTCAATAATGGCGGATGCCCCTCCCCTCAATAAGCTGGAGTGTCCCAGGTCAAATTCAGACAGCTGTGCTGGCAGCCAGAATTTCAAGCCTGTGGATCTTAGCTTGCTGGGCTCCATGAGGTTGGGATCTGCTGAGCTAGACCACTTGGCTCCCAGCTTCAGCCTCCTTTCCAAGGGGGTGAATGGTTCTTTCTCGTTGGCATTCCAGGTGCTACTGGGATATTAAAAAAAAACTCCTGCAGCTAGCTTGGTGTCTGCCCAAACATCCACCCAGTTTTGTACTTGAAACCCAGGGCACCAGTGGTGTAGGCACCCGAGGGAATCTCCTGGTCTGCGGATTGTGAAGACTGTGGGAAAAGCGTAGTATCTGGGCTGGAGTGCATCATTCCTCATAGCACAGTCCCTCACACCTCCCTTGGCTAGGGGAGGGAGTTTCCTGACCCCTTGCACTTTCTGGGTAAGGCAACGCCCCACCCTGCTTCTGCCCGCCCTCTGTGGGCTGCACCCACTGTCTCACCAGTCCCATTGAGATGAGCCAGGTACCTCAGTTGGAAATGCGGAAATCACTCGCCTTCTGTGTTGATTCGGCCATCTTACCAGCGACCTGGGGAACATTCTTAAAATACAGATTTCCAGGCCACATCTTGGGGACTTCTAAATTAGTTAGTCTAGAATAGGGCCCAGGCAACTCTACTTTTAACAAACTCCACTGTTGGAAAAGCAACTTGAAAAGATGCATGTACATACTGGACAATGGGTGATATTCCAGGCAGGAAATCATGTCAAAGAACCATCAGACTGTGGGTCCTAGCAAAAGGCTGAAGCATGGCAGCATTTAGAGATGAAAGCAGACAGGCAGGCTGGCAGAGGCCGGCAGTTCCTGTCCACAAAGCTTAGAAGAAGGAGCACAGTCACAACCATGAAGTGAGGTTTAGTGAAAGCTGCTCAGTGCTGAAAATGATCAAATCCTGAGCAGGTTATCCACACAGGGACACAAGCATGGCAGGACCAAAGAGGTGAGTGGAACTGGACAAACCTGGGGCTTGGTCATGAGAACAGGACAGAGGCCCAGTATTTAAAGCTAACACAGAATTAAGGGGCATTAGTGCTTGTTGAACATCAATTCTGTGGAAGGTGCTTTTCACAGGCTGGCTCTGGTGTTACCCTCACACACACTGATTTAATCCCCATTTAATAGATGAGGTGGATTTAAAAGGTGAACAGGGGCTAATTTTTATCTTACTGGGCCACAATACCACCATCTTTAAAATGAGTAGAATAATTCTTACCCTGGCTTGGTATGGTCCCTGGTACACAGTAATGTTTAGAAGAAATTTCATAGTCTCTGAAAGGAAACCCTACACTTACATTTTGCTATTTTGCAATACAATGTGTTCAAAAACGTACCACAGCTTTTTATATCTAGTTAACTTCCCTAACTAGCTTTTAAAGCCCTCTCTTACCCAATCACATGCTCCACACCAAATGCATTTCTCACACTCCTCCGAGCCCCACACTCCATGCAAACTAACCCAAAGGCACACCAGGCCTCCTTTGCCATCCTCTCTATTGCTAGGTGGTGGAACACATCTGTACATTTTCCCCTTCCTCCTTCCTTATATATATAAACAGTGAATTTGTAGTAAATACATGATCTATGCCAGGCACTGTACTGCATATTTTATTTGCATTATTTCTTTGAAGAGTCATGATGACCCTATGAGGTAGCTATTATTATTTTAACACTTTTACCAATGAGTAAAGTGAGGCCTTAAAGAAGAGACACAGCATACATAAGATGACACATTTAGTAAATGACAGAGACATGCTTTGGACTCAGGTTTATCTGTGAACAAAGCCTTCGCTTCTAGCATCTGTGCCATGCTCTCTGCTGTTGACCCAAGCTGTTGGTCATACAAGGCTGAACTAACACTTACTTCCTCCCTGAAGGGGAGGGCACCTCTAGGCTTCACTGGATCAAAGGCAACACCAAAATTTTTATTTAAGCACATCAAAGTCTGGAAACCAAATAGAGAATCAGTGAGAACACTTCATTATCCCTTGCAAAAGGTGCCCTCAAGGCAAAACAGGGAAAGAGTGAAGCTCTCTGACTCCTTAATACTTGAGTCTTGTTCCAGGAAGATATTAGCTGGGCCTCATTTATTTATTTATTTTTATTTTTTATGGGAATTTTTAAATTTGTGTCTAAGTAGGTATATGTATTTGAACATAAGACAGGCCATATTTCATACAGATTGTGTGTATTATGGGTGAAGACATATTTTGTGCAAGTCAGAAATAGGCATCACTTTCACCATGTCTCGCCTGGGGTAACTGTTTTGGTTGCAAAGCCACTTGGTGACCAACATCTGTTAGTCTCTTAGGAACCAATCTAAATTAGATAGGTGGCAGAAAGAGAGTGACTCTGCGTGTGTAGCACTGGAAAGTCAGATATCTTCAAATAGCAATCTTAAGGTAATTTGGGGTACTGTCTTTTAATATGTTTTCTGATTATAAAAATAATACATGGTAACCATAGTATCATTGAAAAATACAAAAATATATAAAGAACAAAATTCTTTAATCCTGTGATCCCACTTCCAGAGATAACAACTAATATCCTTTATCTTTCTTTCTAGTGAAGTGATCTTTAAAAGCCAAGGAAAGGAAGACAGGAAAAATGAAGATAAATCCCAAAAGATCAATATTTACTTTTAGTCTGCATTTAAGTGTGCATCGTTGAGAGAATCCACGGCAACTTTTATTAAAGATAGAAGTTGTACTTGCCAACACATCAACAATTTATGTTTAGAAACAAGATACTCAATCTCAAGTTATCTTCCCTCTGTAAGCCGCATTTAGCTTTTTAAAAATCAAGATATTGAGATGCATTATACATATTGCAAAATCGATGTTTTTAGGTGTACCATTTTATAAATCCTGACAAATTTATACAGTTGTGTTTACAATACCACAAACAAGAAACAGAACATTTCTATCACTCCAAATGTTTCTTTGTGTCCTTTATAATCAGTTTTCTTCCTCCAAGGCCAGAGCCTGATAACTACCAATCTGCTCTGTGTCTTAATAGCTTTGCCTTTTCTGGAAGGACATCTCAATGGAATCCTATAGTATGTAGCATTTGAGACGAGCATCTTTCTTTTAATATATTTGAGATTCATCAGTGTTGTTGCATGCTAAATAATATTCCATTGAATAGGTTTGCTGCAATATGGTTTATGCATGCACCAGTTGGTAGACATTTCTGTTGTCTGCCAATTTTGGCAATTATGAATAATACCAATATAAACATTTGTGTGCAAGTCTTCGTGTGCAAGATGTGTTTTCATTTCTTTTCAATAAATTTCTAGTGGTGAGATTTTGAAGTCATATTGTAAGTGTATGTATAACTTTAAAAGAAACTGCCAAACCATTTTCCAATCAGGCAGTAAAAATCTGCATTTGCATTGGCAATGTGTGATAGTTTCACTCACTCCACATTACTATAAGCACTTAGGATTACTGAGTTTTTAAATTCTTAGCCATTTGACTAGCTGGGCTGTTGTTATGATTCAGATTTCCCTAAGCACTTACAATTATAGGATTTTTTTTTTTTTTTTTTTTTTTTTGAGACAGAGTCTCGCTCTTGTCTCCCAGGCTGGAGTGCAATGGTGCCATCTTGGCTCACTGCAACCTCCGCCTCCTGGGTCTAAGCGATTCTCCTGCCTCAGCCTCCCAAGTAGCTGGGATTACAGGTGCCCATGACCACGCCGGGATAATTTTTGTATTTTTAGTAGAGATGGAGTTTCACCATGTTGGCCAGGCTGGTCTTGAACTCCTGACCTTAGATGATCTGCCCGCCTCAGCCTCCAAAGTTCTGGGATTACAGGCGTGAGCCACTGCACCCAACCAGATTATCTGATTTTTTAAATTTTAGCCATTGGAATAGATGGGCTGTGGTTATGATTTAAATTTCCCTAGTGACTAATGATAGTGGGCATCATTTTATGATTTTTTTTTTTTTGCCATCTGTATCTCCTTTGGTGAATTCAAATAGTTTTGCCCATTTTAAAATTCAGTGTGTTTGTTTTCTAATTATTGTGTTGTGAGAGTTATTTATATATTCCGCATACCAATGCTTTGTCAGGTAAGTGTTAACCAACATATTATTCTAACGTGTGGCTTGTTTTTCATTTTCTTTTTTTTAGGATTTTTTTTTTAATTTAAATTTTACTTTAAATTCAGGAGTACATGTTTATGTTTGTTACATAGGTAAACTTGTGTCATAGGGGTTTGTTGTACAGATTATTTTGTCACCCAGGTATTCAGCCTAGTATCCATTAGTTTTTTTTCCTGATCCTCTCCCCCATCCCACCCCTCATTTTCCAATAGGCTTTGATGTGTGTTGTTCCCTTCTATGTGTCCATGTGTGCTCATCATTTAGCTCTACCTTGTAAGTGAGAATATGTGGTGTTTGGTTTTCTGTTCCTGCATTAGTTTGATAAGGATAATGGCCTCCAGCTCTACTCATGTTCCTGCAAAGGACATGATCTCATCCCTTTTTATGGCTGCATAGTATTCCATGATATATATATGTACCATATTTTCTTTATCCAGTCTACCATTGATGGGCATTTAGGTTGATTCCATGTCTTTGCTATTGTAAATAGTGCTGCAGTGAACATCCGTGTGCACTTATCTTTATGATAGAATGATTTATATTCCTTTGGGTAAATACCTAGTAATGGAATTGCTGGGTCAAATGGTATTTCTGGCTCTAGGTCTTTGAGGAATCGCCACATTGCCTTCCACAATGGTTGAACTAATTTACATTCCCACCAACAGTGTAAAAGCACTCCTATTTCTCCACAGCCTCATCAGCATCTGTTGTTTCTTGACTTTTTAATAATCACCATTCTGACTGGCATGAGATGGTATCTCATTGTGGTTTTGATTTGCATTTCTCTAATGATCAGTGTTGTTGAGCTTTTTTTCATATGTTTACTGGCCGGATAAATGTCTTCTTTTGAGAAGTGTCTGTTCATATCCTTCACCCACTTTTTAATGGGATTGTTTGTTTTTTTCTTGTGAATTTGTTTAAGTTTTTTGTAGATTCTGGATATTAGGCCTTTATCAGATGGACAGATTGCAAAAGTTTTCTCCCATTCTGTAGGTTTTCTGTTCACTCTGATGATAGTTTTATTTGCTTCAGAGAAACTCTTCGGTTTAATTAGATCATATTTGTCAATTTTTGTTTTTGTTGCCATTGCTTTTGATATTTTTGTCATGAAATCTTTACCTGTGCCTATGTCCTGAATGGTATTGCCTAGATTTTCTTCTCATAGTTTTGGGTTTTACATATAAGTCTTTAATCTATATTGAGTTAATTTTTGTAAAAGGTGAAAGGAAGGGATCCAGTTTCAATTTTCTGCATATAGCTAGCCAGTTTTCCCAGCATCATTTAATAAATAGGGAATCCTTTCCCCATTGCTTGTTTTTGTCAAGTTCCTCGAGATTAGATTATTGTAGATGTGAGGTCTTATTTCTGAGATCTCTATTCTGTTCCATTGGTCTATGTGTCTGTTTTTGTACCAGTACCATGCTGTGCTGGTTACTGTAGCCTAGTAGCATAGTTTGAAGTTGGGTAGCACGATGCCTCCAGCTTTGTTCTTTTTGCTTAGGATTGTCTCAGCTATACAAGTATTTTTTTTTTGGTTCCTTATGAATTTTAAAGCAGTTTTTTCTAATTCTGTGAAGAAAGTCAGTGGTAGCTTGATGGGGATAGCACTGAATCTATAAATTACTTTGGGCAGTATGGACATTTTTGCGATATTGAGTCTTCCTATCCATGAGCATGGAGATGTTTTTCCATTTGTTTGTGTTCTCTGTTATTTCCTTGAGCAGTTGTTTGTAGTTCTCCTTGAATAAGTCCTTCACTTTCCTTATAAGTTGTTTTCCTAGATATTTTATTCTCTTTATAGCTATTGCGAATGGGACTTCATTCCTGATTTGGCTCTCTGCTTGTCTATTATTGGTGTATAGGAAGGCTTGTGATTTTTGCACATTGATTTTGTATCCTGAGACTTTGGTGAAGTTGCTTATCACTTAAGAAGCTTTGGGCTGAGATGATGGGGTTTTTTAGATATAGGATCATGCCATCTGCAAACAGAAACAGTTTAACTTCCTCTCTTATCCTTCATTTCTTTCTCTTGCCTGATTGCCCTGGCCAGATCTTCCAATACTATGTTGAATAGGAGTGGTGAGAGAGGGCATCCTTGTCTTGTGCTGGTTTTCAAAGGGAATGCTTCCAGTTTTTGCCCATTCAGTATGATATTGGCTGTGGGTTTGTCATAAGTGGTTCTTATTATTTTGAGTCATTCCCTTCAATACCTAGTTTATTAAGTTTTTTTAACATTAAGGGATGTTAAATTTTATCGAAGGCTTTTCTGCATCTATTGAGATAATCATGTGGTTTTTGTCTTTAGTTCTGTTTATGTGATGAATTACTTTTGAGTACGTTGAACTGGCCTTGCATCCTGGGGATAAAGCTGCCTTAATTGTAGTGGATAAGCTTTTTGATGTGCTGCTGGATTCTGTTTGCCAGTATTTTATTAAGGATTTTTGCAACAATGTTCATCAGGGATATTGGTCTGAAGTTTTTTTGGTTTTTTTTTTTTTTTTTTTTTTTTTTGTATCTCTGCCAGGTTTTGTTATCAGGAAATGCTGGCCTCATAAAATGAGTTAGGGAGAAGTCCTTCCTTTTCAATTGTTTTGAATGGTTTCAGAAGAAATGGTACCAGCTCCTCTTTGTAACCCTGGTAGAATTTAGCTGTGTATCCATCTGGTCCTGGGCTTTTTTTGGTTGGTGGGCTATTTATTACTGCCTCAATTTTAGAACTTGTTATTGCTCTATTCAGGGATTCAACTTCTTCCTGGTTCAGTCTTGGGAGGGTGTATATGTCCAGGAATTTACCCATTTCTTCTAAATTTTCTAGTTTTATTTGCATAGACGTGTTTATAGTATTCTCTGATTATTGCATTTCTGTGGGGCCAGTGGTGAGGTTTTTTTTTTTTTGAAATGGTGTTTTGCTCCTGTTGCCCAGGCTAGAGTGCAATGGCACAATCTCGGCTTACGGCAACTTCCACCTCCCAGGTTCAAGCGATTCTCCTGCCTCAGCCTCATGAGTAGTAGGGATTACAGGCATGCACCACCACTCCTGGCTAATTTTGTATTTTTAATATAGACAAGGTTTCTCCATGTTGGTCAGGCTGGTCTCAAACTCCCGACCTCAGGTGATCTGCCTGCCTCGGCCTCCCAAAGTGCTGGGATTACAGGCATGAGCCACTGCTTCTGGCTGTTGATGTCATTTTTTTAAACAGTGAGTCAGAAGCATGAAAACAAATAGTGATAAATGCTTTAGAAAAATCACTCTAGACTTTGGTTTTAACAGCATTTCAGGTGGAAAGTGTATTTTAGAACAAACAAGTCAGTCTGCCCAGTTCTCATCTCTGTATTCTTCCTGTCTTTGTGCTTGCATTAGGGCTTCTTTACTCACACCCGTGGACTCAGCCATGGTCAGCTCAATCGTGGGACAGGAGGAATTTAAGAGCTCTAGCCTCACACTGACTGAGGATTGTGTTTGTTTATGCTACTCTGGCCCTGACCTTATACTCAGGTTCAAATACTAAGACATGATTGATTGATAGACAGATAGATAGATAGATGATAGATAGATAGATAGATAGATAAACAGATAGATAGAAGTTTATATTATACACATATGCAGAGATCTATGTATCTGTATCAGTCAACCTAGCTGTCGATCTATATAAATATATCTGTATGCCAGTCACCTGGTAGGTGATATGGCACAGTTTAACAAATATTTATAAAGGGCCTACTATGTACCAGCTTCTGTAATAAGTAAGACATTACTAATAAAATTAGAATAAGATCTGGCTCCTGCACCTAAATAGTTTATAGTCAGCATTATGCAAGTAGAGATTACCTTTTTAAATCATCAAAGTAACTCTGTAATGCAGCTATTATTTTAAACAGAATTGTATTTAAAGGACCAGAAAAACACAGAGAAATGGAACAACTTGCTCAAGGCTCTGAAGAGAATAAATGGTAGATGTCTTTGACCCCCAAATACAAACACTTAATACACTTGATATACTGCCTGATATACTGCTACTGCCTGTGAATCTTTCCAAGATCTGGTCCCCAACTTTCATCCTGTTTCTAGTATGTCAATCAACCTATTAATCACTCTGCTTGACTCTTCTCTTGCTAACTCTTAAGAGTCCTCTAGGGAAGTCCCTAGGGACCAAAATTCTCCCTCTGTACCCCAGGTGGCGCTTGAAGCAGTGCTTGCCAGATGCCCAGAGCTGGGCCCTCAGCTCTCCTCTCTGGGTCCCCCGTTCAAGGCAGAGAGAGTCACAGTGCTGAAGTCCATGGGCCTAACAGGATCCCTGTTTTTCCAGTGGTGACCTCCCTAATGCTCCTGGCTCATCTGTCTCCTAGCCCCATGGATACCATGCCACTGCCTAGCTGCCAACACACCTCTGGGGCCTCCAAGGCCTGGCTGGGGGTGTTCTAGGTTCTTGCCTCTCCGTGTGTGACCTATCTCAAGGTGGTTAGTCAATTTATGCCTGGCCACACCCCACAATATTACAGGAAGTTCCATAAAGGCATTCAGTCTTCCAGCAGAGCAGTCAGTCACTAAAATCACACAGCAGTGGGGTTCTGCACCGGAAGAGAGAGGACTGGCAAGCTGGAGGGAACGGTGCAGTCTATCTCTGTTTCACACATGCATACACACACACACACACACACACACACACACACATGCATACTGCCTCTCTTTCTCTCTTTTCACATACACACAGTCTCTCTCTCTCCCACACACACTCTCCTCTTCCTCTCTCTCCTATCCACACTTGCTCTCACTCCCACAACCCCCTGAGAATTATGGTTCTCTGGAACTGAGCCAAAGCAAGGAGTCTTCACCCAAAGCCACAGTGAAGGGGTCAGAGAGTCAGAGTCATTTGCTATGAAACTAGCGACACTCAGGCTTTAGGGCCCCTTTTGTTCACTGGCCTCTGTGAGTCTTGGGGGTTGCAGAGTGTTCTATGTGGCAAAGGGAAACCAGGCTACAACAGGAAACATTTCATGTGAGCATTTCTGATAAATTCCTTAAAGATATCTCTCCAGAAAGGGATAGGAGCCATGCTGCGATTTATTTTCTCGTTCTAAATAAGTGTTCTTATTTATTCTGCAGGAAAATCAGAGATCACTTCCAACTCTCCTTAAGCTCTTATGCAAGTTCTTCCAGCTGGATCTAGAAACCAAATTGACACCAGGCAGATTAACAAGAGAAAACGTACAAATCTTATTCATTTTACATGTACGTGGGGATCTTCACAAGAAAGAAAATTAAAAAGTGGCCAAGGCAAGATGCTTTTATGCTTTTTAGACAAAGAATGATAAATTTGAGAAGAAATGTCAAGACAAAGAAAATCTGGCTAGGAGTAGTACATTTCTAGGGGAGTCAGTAGGAGATATATTGGGGGACATGTAAAACTCGTGAAAGATAAGAGTTACTTCATTAAGCATATTTATCCAGATCCATTACAGTTCTCAATTCCCAGTGTCTCATGATAAGGGCCATCTTCTCACCCTGGTACAGAGAGAGTACCCCTCCCAGAGGAACCTTTATGGCTTGCTGCATGCAGGAAGAGACAGGTCAGCTAGCCTTTTCTAAACTACAATTTCTCCAATGTTTTCAACTCAAAATAATCAATACACCAATTCAGCATGTTGTGGGATGGCACATCCTTCCCTCCTTTAATATCTAAGTTAATATTGATGATTTTGTATATTAAGAAGGTCCCAAAATCGAATGAGCTATGGGCACCACAAAGCCAAGATCTGCTCCTTAGGAGGGGTGTACTGGTACTGAAGAAGCAAGGAAACTCAAAAATTGTGCTGTGATCAAAACATCAGAAGGAGAATCTGAAGTGTCAGCCCACTGGAAGAAGCAAAAGCATTTAAGGAAGTAGTTGCATGGAGTCTGGGATTCTGGAGTCCAGTTACAAGCAAACAAAGTGGGAAGAATTCAAAGAATTGCCTGAGTAATTGCGGCTAATGGACAAGGCAGGGTGTCAGGGACCCAACCAAGAGAGCTGGAGTTGGTTTTGTGGCTGCAGTCCAAGCAGAGGAAACCAGAAGATGAGCGCCACTGCACAGACTAGGCAGATGGTGGGAGAGGGGAAGAGAAAGCCACTAACAGTCACCGTCATCGACCCCGAGACATTGTACTTCAGTAGTGGGGTTGGGTGCCTTACGTTTTTAGGCTGCATCAGGGATTCCTCAAAGAGGATACAGTGCTAAACCTGCAGTTATCAGGACAGGCAGCAGAATCTTGCCCATAAAGAGGGAATAAGAATGCATACCTATCTTACAACATTGTTGAGATGATTCAGTCAATGGTGTAGATAAAATGTGTAGCCTGGTACTTTATGCAATCATGGAGAACAACTCAAGTTCTCTGGAATATGATCCTACCTTGAATATAGTAAGAAGAAAAGGAGTTTAAATTCTCCTGGTAGGAGGGATGCAAATTCATTCAAACGAAATAAGGCAGTAGGAAGGAACAACTAATGTGGCTTTTAGAAGTAAATCATCAATGCAATGCAAAGATGCTGTTTATGTGCTTGGCTTATTGATTTAATAAGTTTCTTGGTAAACTTTTTTTCTGCTCAGTTAGCATTTGGTTAGTTTTCCTTTGTAGTAATAGTAATAGTTTAAATGTTCCTTGCAGTAATGACTGTCATTGCTATATTTTATTTTCTAAGTTGATTTTGTACTCTAATATCACTCTGCTATGTTTTCCTGTGTTGTAGGAAATTATTTTTAAATGTCTTTCCATTTCAGTGCCATGTTTGTGGACATCCCCCCACTGCCCTTCATCCTCAGAAAGGAACAGCCTCCTGTGGGTTGACTTGGTGATATCTGTCCATAGATAATGTCTCCAGCCCCAGGCTCATCACTCAGACATCTGCCCTCAGGAGGACACGTTCATCCCCAGCACCAGAGACATGTCTGCCAAGGCTTTTGGAACTGATTTTATCCCCATGCAAAAAGCTAGATTCTAATTCTGTCTGATCACAAAAGGTTGAATCAAAGCCCTACAACTGAGCTTCATAGACCAAAACAAGAAATACATGGAAAAGTTGCCAAAGGATTTTAGAAGATCAGAGGCTGTAATTCATTATAGATGTGGATCCTTTTGCTTTCCTTTAAGGAAAAAAAATATTCAATTTTATTAAGAAAAAATTCCCACTAACTGTGGCCATGTTCAAAGCACTCACAGAAAATATTTTGAACGCACAGGGTTTCGCTCAAGGAAGAATATTCATCATTTCAGGGTGGGGGAAAGGAGCTGGTCATTCATTTTCTCTCACCTTATCCTAACATTTATAGTTAAAAAGGGATGGATTTGTCTTTGCCTAATCTCCATGACAAAGCAATTCTTGCCTGACCTCTCAAATTCTCCCCACTCCAGAGATTGTATGACCAGAAGGTGGGATCATAAATTCCCAAGAGATGACAAAGGTGAAAATGGAATCAACAATCACTACCTAAATTTTCAGGCTCTGAGACACCTTCCTAAACTATATGAATAAGCCACAGCAAAATGCTTAAATCTCTCCAGCTATTTTTTCTTTCATTGATAAGTTATATTTCTTTTTGAAGGAAAGAAAGTATCTACCTCAGCTCTTATTTATTAAAACTTATATAACAAAGACACTACAGGTGAAAACACAGCCACCATCACTCTATATTATTTTCTAAAATGATTTATAACATAACATTCAGCATAGATAACAGTAAAAGTTTAAAGAGGATCATGAATACAAAATAAATCCAATTTAATAAAGTGAAAACAAAATCATTGTTCTTTTGTAAGTGTTGATCACAAAGCTTAAAAAATGTACTTGAAATGAAAAGCTTCAGAAATAAAACAATTGTACCAAATTCAGTTTAGTATTTTGTATTTAGCATGTACCAAATAAATTTTTATTAAATTATTCATGATCTGTGTCACCAACAACTGTGATGATCAATACACAGTCATATGATCTTGGGTGAAGTCTGTGCAGCTCAACATAATTCAGTTAATTCAATACTATAAGTGCCGCTGCTAATTTGCCCAAATTATACTATCAATTCCTCCTTAATTATCTAGTTGATTTCTCAGCCCCACATTCCACTTTACGCCTGACCTCAGAATGACATACAAACATAAAAGTGGAAATTTAAGACCTGTCAGATGTAGTTCAAAATCTAAATCCATGACAGCGTGGGCGGCAAGACTAGTGGTACTCACACCATGAGGCCCCTAGGGATAGAGGTGTTCACAGGCTGTCCCTGTAGCCATGCCCTCGCCTGTGATGAAGGAAACCACTATACAGTGACTTCTCTGGGAAAATCTTCCCTCTGCTGTAGAGAAAATACAATCAGGGCATTACCTGATTGGGCAAATTGATTTCTGCTCTAATAGGTATTGATTATCTGCCAGGCCATGGCCTCCTTCTGGGGGTACTACAGAGAGAAACCCACAGACATTTTTCTCACACCAGTCAAGTAGCTTAAACTATTACCTTACACGGTGGCTAGGGCAGCTTGTAAGTAATATAGTTCAGCCAGTTTGAGAATCTGGTTGGAAAGGCAGAGAAAACCGTTGTGGTGCTTTGCAAATGATTCTGACTCTGAGATATCAGAAAAAGGGTGCTTAGGAAAAAAATAGTATAGGGGAGGCAAAATTTTACCTCTAGTTTCATAGGACTTTTAAGCTGGGCCTGAGAATTAAACTGACCTCAGACAGATTAACAGAAGAAAAGTAACAAATTTGTTTGACATAAGTTTTACATGACACCAGAGCCCTCATCAGGAAATGAAGACCCAAAGAAGTGGCACAACTGAAATGATTTTGTATATGCTAGGTTGAACAAAAAGAGTCAACTGTTGAAAACTAAACAATTCGGGGAGGCTAAAGGAAGATAAAAATAATTTTAATAGGGTCTGTTTGTTCAAATTTTCTCAGTCTCATCTTCCCATTCTAATGATAAGAATGTTACTTTCCTTCTGATATAAAAAGGACATCTTTCATCTGGGGGTTTTATCTCCTGCTTTTAGGAAGAAAAAGGAAAGCATCGGAACACCCTTCTTGTACCTGCTGGGTTTTTTTGTTTTTTTTTTTATTATTATTATACTTTAACTTTTAGGGTACATGTGCACAACATGCAGGTTTATTACATATGTATACATGTGCCATGTTGGTGTGCTGCACCCATCTTTTTTTTTTAAATGACTTTAATTCAAAATAATCCTTCTGCTAAAGTGGCACGTTTGTCAGGGTGCAGGGAATATTCTGCCTCCTTTCAGTAGGTGCAGATGGATTGTCAGTACAGATGAATATGTCTAAGTGCTCATACAACAGGCAGATCTGCCTCCCCGCCCCCTTGGGATCTTTCAGTGGTTGGCTTTGAAGTTGGCATAATTTTTATCTTGAGTTTATTAGACATTCATCGTAAGACTGAATACTTTTACTAGGAAAACTGGTCTTGCTAGCTTTTAATGGTTTCAGTTGTAACTTTCAGTGACAAGGAACACATTCCACAGTGCAGTGTGGGAGGAAGCATTCCTGACTATGAGTCACAAGACTCAGGTCTGGTTCCACCTCCACCAGCAATAATCACATAAAACCACCATCAAGGTCCATTCTCCATCTCCCAAATGGAATTGATAGGCTACTCTCTGCCATATCCAAAAGGACTATTGAGAGGAAATATTATAAGACAGTTCAAATAACTTTGGAAGAGAAGCAAATATACCCTGATAAGATAGTCAGGGGCATAGGCTGTCTGCACACAGAGGCAGAGAATGAAGGCAATTAGTCAAACAGTTACTGCAGAAAATACTCCTACCTCCCACAGAGAAAAAGAAAAAAAAAAAAAAGACAATGCACAGGGACTTACCAACACTTATTTTACTCAGGAGAGTATTTCACATAAAAGGAAAATTTTGGCTGACTGAATTACCCAGATAGTTTCCTTAAAACCCTCTATGTCACATGTGTAGTGATAACCTCAATAAGGACCCTATTCTCTCTCTAGGAAATGGGACAGTAGACCTGAAATTACATCTTTCCCTTGGAATTTAATTCCTAAAGAAGACAAATTATTATGTTACATTCACCCAAATGGAACTTCAGAAGGCCACAAGACCTATCTGGAGTTAGCTAAGGGGTTAAGATTCAGAGTCTTCCCGACAGTGTTTTTTCAAGGCATATTTTTAGAGTATCAGACTGAATCCCGGGGATTTCTGGGTGACTCTTGCAAAGGATTACAACTTAGCCCTGTGGTCGTGCTGCCAGGACACATACATCAGGATCTCAATAAATTGCAGCGCTTCAGGCTTAGACAAGCTTTGGGGGATTTTATTGTGATCATTATTTTAATTTCTGGAAAGAGATTGTGAAAGTTCTTCTCAAACCCATAGATAGGATAAGAGGATGATACACCAGTTTTGGACACCCAACTTAAATATTATTTGAAGGGAGAGAAAAGGAAATAATTCACTTGCTGTGTCTTGCTCTTAGATTCCAGAAATGAATCTACATTCCTAATTTTTCAAAGACATTTGATGGAAGCCTGTGCTTCTCAATTTACAAGACTAATTCACCCTCTACTGTCTTTATAGCTCAAATATACTATTTAGCATGACAATATCCATATATTTATAAAGCAGATCATTTTAATAATGCATAATAGTTATTGAGAATTTCAATTAGAAACCCTTTATTTATGCTACTTTTTTTTTTTTTTTTTTTGAGACGGAGTCTCACTCTGTTGCCAGGCTGGAGTGCAGTGGCGCGATCTCGGCTCGCTACAACCTCCACCTCTTGGGTTCAAGCAATTCTCCTGCCTCAGTTTCCCAAGTAGCTGGGACTACAGGAGCGCATCACCACACCCAGCTAATTTTTGTATTTTTAGTAGAGACGAGGTTTCCACATGTTGGCCAGGATGATCTCAATCTCTTGACCTCATGATCTGCCCATCTTGGCCTCCCAGAGTGCTGAGATTATAGGCATGAGCCACCACACCCAGCTGCTATTTATGCTACATTTTTATAATCAACTTGGATGGAAGACAGACAGAGCTCTACATTCATGGCTACAAAATGTTTTATATGCAAATTCCTGAGTATAACCTAATTGCCTATAGAGAAAAAAAATGCTCTTCTAGAAGCAACTTCTGTTGAAGTATCTCATGTTCAGGAGAAATTGAACAAATGTGACAATGCAAACTTCATACCTACTTATGGTAGCACTCCAGGAGCCTGCCACACCTCCTGGAAGCTGTCAAATTCACTTCTGGGTCTCAAAAATGGGAATACAAACATTTTTCTAAGTTACTGCATAAGTCTTACCCAAACCTAGCAGAGGCCAAAGTCTCCTCCCTCACCCTTAATACTAAGACCCTTTTATCTAGGCAGTGGCTTTACTCTGTCCTACTAAGAGATAGGCTCTCCCTTCAACTGCTCATCTCAGACCAGGCCAGGTAATCAACCCTGCATCCACCATTCCCACCTTCAGGAGAGCCACCTCCTGCTGGGTCCATACTGGACCCTAATTCAGAGCAGGAACAACCTGATACTACACAGGAAACTAGCAGCAGCAAGGGAAAAAAAAACAGCAAAAACAATAGAAAACTAGTCTCTGTCCTAATCTTTCTAAACAAGGTTTTCATACAGATGCAATTTGAACCATACTAAGAGCCCAGCATTAGATTTATGTTTGGATTTCCAGACCAACAAACACTTACTTGTTTTAGAGATTCAAAGAAAAACATGATGTGCAAAGACATGTCAGAATTAAGGATCTTGTTCAAAAATATGCTCTGTGCCAGGTGTAGTGGCTCCTGCCTGTAATCCCAGCACTTTGGGAGGACAAGGCAGGAGGATCACTTGAGACCAGGAATTCAACACCAGCCTGGGCAACATGGTGAGACCCTGCCTCTACAAAAATGAAGAAAACAATCAGGCATGGTAGTGTGTGCCTGTAGTCACAGCTACTCAGGAGGCTGAGGCAGGAGGATCGCTTCAGCCCAGGAGTTCCAAGCTGCAGTGAGCTATGATCACACTACATCACTCCAGCCTGGGTAATAGAGCAAAACCCCGGCTCCACCTCAAAAAAAGAAAGGGGGGGTGGGCAAACATAAAAAAAAAAAAAGTTCTGACTACATACAGAAAGTAAGTCAAAGTAATATAACTATATATCAAGTTCCAAAAACAAACAACTTCTTTTTTTTTTTTTAAGACAGGGTCTCTACTCTGTCACCCAGGCTGTAGTGCAGTGTTGTGACACATGGTTCACTGCAGCCTTGACTTCCTGGGTTCAAGTAAGCCTCCCTTCTGAGTAGTGCATGGTGGTGCATGTGCCTGTAGTCCCAGCTACAATAATGCACCAGTATGCATTATTTTTTATTTAATGTAGAGATGGGGTATCAATATGTTGCCCAGGCTGGTGTTGAACTCCTGGGCTCAAGCATTCCTTCCACCTTGGCCTCCCAAAGTGCTGGGATAACAGACATTAGCCACCACACCTGTTCCCCAAAAAATTTTATTGGAAAATGTCTTCTTAGACCTAGCAAGGCCTCCAAATTAAATATATGTATGTAAATATATATTTGTCTGTATTTGTGTATCTTGACTCAGTATTATTGAATGTCAGGTTTAAAGGGGGCCCCAGGATACTGATGCTCAAATGATGATCTACAAGCCCATTAAACCACTATTGATGTTTGCAGGATCTAATTAAAATGATAGTAAAAGATGTGTGTGTGTGTATGTGTGTGTGTGTGTGTGTGTGTGTAGCATTGTCAGTTTGTCACTATCCTTATCCCCAAAAGATCTATTCTCTATTGTGTCCTTCTGTTTTTTTGTAAAAATTATCTTTTATGAAATGATAGTTGTAGTAGAAAGTCATTTTGGTTTTTTGTTGTTGTTTGGCTTGGGTTTTTTTAATTTGACAAAATAAAACATTGAAAACCTGGTAAGTCCACATTTTGGGGTGGCATGGGTATTTTACTGATCCTTGAAATTCGTACATCTGGGATGTATGACCTAGACAACATGTACCAAATCTATCTGATGTTTGAATGCTTCTTAGTAACTTTCACCTATTAGTCCTAGTTCTAGCTCCTGCACCCACACAGACTCAGCTGTCCCTGTTCCAGATGAAAGTCCTTTCTATAGCTGAAGACAGTGCTTCTGTTCCCCCTAAGATCTTTTTTTCTCCAGAATTAAAAATCTTCTATTGTCTTCAACTCTACTTTTGAGCCAGACCTCAAAATAGAGCCTGTGAGATAAAAGAAAACATTGAAAGAAAGAAATATGTATATACTTAAAGAAAGAAATGCCATTTCTTTTATGTTTTATAAATGAGGAAATTGAATCCAAGTGCTTAAGAGACATAACTAAGATCTAACAGTGTGTTACTGACATTCACTACGCAGCAAATCAAAACATCTTACCCTTGAGAAATGTTTGCATTAAAGCAAAGAACAAAAAGACAGTAGCAGATGTGTGTAAATTGATTCAACAAATATTTTCAGTGTCTAAACTATGCCATGAATTACGGTAGCTAAAAGGAAACAGGTTCCCTGCTTTTGAGGAGCTTAGAAGCAAGAAATAGTAAGTAAATAAAATAGCAAAAATATGAAAAAGTAGCATGACAATAGAAACAACTACTTCAGTTGGGGAAGCTGGAAAGGCACAAGAGAGGAAGTGAAATTGAGGTTGGGCAATGAAGGATGAATAGGAATTTTCCAAGGAAGGTTAAGTGTGTTTGGAGGAAGATATAATGAGTTCAATTCCAGAGAGCTGAACTTCAGGTAATTTTGAGGCACCCGGAGGAGATAACCAAGGGGCAATCACACCATGAAAAAAGAAAATTGAAAAAAAACAGACATATGTGGTACATGCCCACAGAAAGTAGTGCTGAAAGAAAACTTTTTCATTTTTCTACCAGATTGGAAAATGCTTTGTATAAAAGTTTAAGATGAGTTTACTTTTAACTATATGGACAAGGAAGGTTTTCTTTCTAAATCATGATGGAGAAGTCCATTCTCATTGATAGCAACAAAATAAGAAAGAGAATAGGAAATATAGCTACCAAGGAGGTGAGTTTCAAAATAATGAGAATAAAGTTACTCAGTGTTAAACTTCCTATCTTTAACTTGTAGATACTTGTAGAGGTAGTGTTAGCTTTGAAATTTCTTGAGATTTCATGCTTAATAAGATTAATTTCACATAAATATTGAAGTTACTTCTTGATACTTGGTAAGCACTTTGAAGTTATTTTTATCCCAGTACAGACAGGTAGTTTCATTTGGAGTTCAGGCAGATCAGGATTACTCCGTAGTAAGAACAAGTACATTCAATACAACAGGCTGCATTTGTATGACACAGTTCCACTATGATCTCTTCAACCACGTGCCCGGTGGGCCTGCCTCCTCCATGCTCCCTCTACCACCCACAGACTTCCACTCCTGGTGTCTTACGGAACATAAACATAGACATCATCACCTCAGCTTCCAGAAACACTTAAACACAATACCGTGCACATAATAGCAGCTTAGTAACTATTCCAAACACGATAATTACAATTCTAAAAAAATAAATAAATTTGAATCAACAATACCTAGCAACAGTGCCTGTTCACATGCTTGGGATATGTATTTGGAGGTCTTTTAGCCGGCATAGATCTTGGAGAAAACTTCTTGTAGGTACTCCTTCCTTTTTACCCATCTCTTTGAAAGTTTCAACTCGAAATTTTAAATAATATCCTGGATACTCTATTTGGTTATGTTAACCTCTAATACTACATTTAAACTTACTGAATAAAATGATCATTCTGTCCTGGGGCTTCTATTTTGAGTTTTCTCTTGGCACCATTTTAGCATGCACTTAAAAATGGGATTTTTTTTTTTGAGCTTGGATGAGATGCAGAATAATTTTCTGTTATGCATGACTGAGAGGCAGGAAAGATATTTCAGAAAAACAAAGCTGTCTCTAAGTGGTTATAAGAATAATTTGAGATAGGACCGCTAGAGAATTTAATTTTAGCAGTATTAATATGTGGAACAAAATACTAAAATGTTGCTTTCATACTTTGTGGTACATTGTTAATCATACATAACAGCTATGATTAATTCAAACTTTGGTTGCATCTAAAGAATTCTCTATTTTCCTGCATTATTCTGTAAATATGAGATGAATAAAAGCATTTTAGTCTGATGTTGTTAATTATCTCACCCCTTAGTCATAGATAAATCCCATGGAAATGGCCTTTGTAAATGCACTCTAATAACGACCACAGAACATTTAATTCATGCACAAAAGTTGCTATAATTATTTCTCTTGGTAGCTTGTTTTAACACATTGATAGCAAGAAAATCAAGAGCCTCCATTAAAAATATAGAGCTTCAAAATAAAAAACCAAGACTTAGATACAAACTATTCAAGGATATTGTTCTCTTGGGCTGTTGGTCAGCCTCTCTCCAGTTTAAACTGCCTCTCAGCAAAAATGCCAAGATAGTTTCAGAGAATATTACACTCAAAAATATTGCCTCTATATATATTGGCAGTGAGCATTGTCTGGGAAGGAATAATATTATCTCAGAAGGCTACAGAAATTGTTCAGTGAAAAATAATGAAGTAAATTCAATGTGGCAATTCAAAACATTGAAAGTAAAGGCCTATTTTACAAAGGTTTTCAAAGCTAATTTGAAGTTTTCTTTTGAAAGTTTTTGACTCCAGCATAGACCCTACTCCTAAGGCTTAGTAAAAAAAGAAAAAAAAATCTCCTTTGTAATGAATGCTTCAAAGAAACTTCTGAGCAATAACTTGTGGTACTGTGAGATAATTCATTTTAAAGCTAATTGTGAAAGCAAGGCCATAATTTAAAGAAAATCAATGGACAGTTTTTCCAGCTAATCACAGAACTGATGTATTCCTTGTTCTCTTTCTCCTTGACTTCTTTATACCACTAAATACAGTTGAAAACATTTGCCCCTTTTCCTCTGATCATAGCGCTTGCCTTGTTCTTTACCTTTCTCTCCAACCATATTCTAGGTCCCTCATCTCTATGTTACCTTCTATCCCCCTCTGATCATTAACTCACCATCAAAATTTTATCCATGTAAAGCAATGGGATTCTATCTTTAACTTTATGATTTCCCACATCAAATTTAATGCTGACTGTTTTAGTTCTAGCAAAGGCATATTTATTATTCCAACCACTCAGAATTACAACCTCGGTCAACTGATTATCTCATACTCATGCCCCATATCTAGTTAGACACCAGCCCCTCTGGATGTTTTCATTGTAATGTCACCTAACAATATTCATTTCTGTGTGATGGGATTTTGTAATAAGTGTATATTAATTATTTAAACACACACAAAGTACATCTCTAACATATTCATAGGCAATACAACCCCTATAGATGTATATCTTCTATGTGTCTTGTTCTAATCTCATTGTTAACCTTTCTATTCATCTTTGCTTGATTTCCCAGCTCATTTCACACGTCCTCAATCTCCCACTTCTATCCTGTACATGTAAAGTAGACAACTTCACGTCTTAGTTGGCTAAGAAATATTGAAGCCTTCCAGTGTGGGTTTTCCCCATTTACATTCTTAAAAACCCTCAATATTTTACAGAATCCTCATTCATTCTTCACTTTCTTCATTTTCCAAGTGGCCTTAGTTCTTTGCCTTTCTATCTGTTCTTGGATCTTGGCCCATCAATCAATTATCCCCTATCCCTCTCTGGCATTTTCTACCTCCTTCTGAAAAAACAACTTCTTCCCTTCTACCTGCAACATTCTCAAGAACTTCATCCGAGAAAAAAGGACCTTCTTTTAACCCTGCTAATCTCTAAAACTACCAGGCCAAGTCTCCCTTTCCTTCACACTACTCTTCTTGAGTGGGCTCTGCCTCCCCTTCTTAATTTCCCACTGACTTCTCAACCCACTGTATTATTTTCAGTCTTGAGCACTTTGCTGAAATAGCAATCTTGAAGACCATTGCTTAATTACTAAAAGCCAAATCCAATAGCCTCATTGCAGTTCTTAGTCTTCTCAGCTTCTCTGATACATTTGCCACTGCCAACTGCCTGCTGATTCTCAAAATTCTCTCTTCTATTGGCCCCTGTGATTTTCCAATCCCCTGAGTCCCTTTCTATTTTCTTGAGCCTTATTGGGTTTCATTTTTGGCATGTCTTCCTCTTTCTATCCTTTAATTATAGATTTCTCCCAAGGTTCTATTGTTAATCCTTCCCTTCTCTCTGTATATTATTTTTTAGGCCAATTTCACTGGCTTGCATGTGGCTAGCAAATCTGTATATCTTCCTTTTCTCTTGAAATGCAGACCAGATTTCTAACCACTACCCAAACAGCTCTATTTGGTGTTTTGCAGGCACCTTCAACTCAACATATACAAAATGTAGCTTACCACTTTCCCTATAAACTTCTCATCCTTGCCTGAGTTTTGTTTTATCAATTTCCTTTCATATTAAAAAAATCCAATAGAATTATTCTATTTACTGTCCCCAAACACAGCTCAACCATTACTTCCTAGATATTTTAAGTTATCCTCATTAACGGAACTACTTTCTTCTCTCTTTCTAGCCATCCAAATACTACGTAACTTTTCAGATTTAGTTGTTCAGTCTCTACTGTTCCACGGTCTGACCACTTCTCTCCTCTGACTCCTACATCACTGATGGTCCCTTTCTTTGTTTCACATTTAACAGATTGTTACTTATGACTCATTTATTTTTTATCATATTTTCATTTAACTTATTGTCTATAACTTATTTACTAAATTTGATTGTAATTTTTTTCAAAAGCATCACTCATAGATTATATTTCCTCAATCTACCTCTCTCATTCATGTATTCAAAGCATGTTTGTGAGGTATGTATTTGTCTTGTTCTATTCAGGCTGCTATGACAAAATGCCATAAATTAGGTGACTTATCATAACAGAAATTTCTTTCTCACACATCTGGAGGCTGGGAAGTCCAAGATCAAAGCACTGGAAGATTTGGTGTCTGATGAGGGTCCACTTCCTTGTTCATAGATGGCCATCTTTTCACTGTAACCTCACATAGCAGAAGGGGCAATGAAGCTATCTGTTTTTTTTTTTTAAATAAGGGTACTAATTCCATTTATGAGGTCTCTATCCTTATCACCTAATCACATCTGAAAGGCCCCAACTTCTAATACTATTACATTGGGTGTTAGGATATCAACCTATGACCATTGGAGACACACAAATATTCAGTCCATAGCAATACTATATGACAAACACAATGTTAGACTCTGGGAAAAGATATATATATATATATATATATATATATATATATATATATATATATATATATCATGTTCCTGTCCATGGAGGAATTTACCATCCAGTAAAAGTGTCAGAAGTAAAAACAGATAGGTACAGCAATGTTATAAGTGTTTAGTTAGAGATGTATATGGTAGGCTTTGGGCACACAAGAAAGTAATGCCTTAAGGGAATTAAAGTTTGTCCCAAAAGATGCCACTTAGGTTTATTTTTAAAGGAGGAATAATATTTAAGAAGGTAGACAATGACAAAAGGGCATTCCAGGCAGAGCAAAGATAAGTAGTCTAAAAAATATGTAATTAATTTTCAGAACACAAGTAATTACACATGGGAATACTAGGATAGTGACAAGAATTTGGAAAGACAAGAATCACAAAAGGCTTTAAATATCAAGCTAAGGGTTTTTATTCTATCCTGGGGACAATGGGAAGCCATGGGAGGCGGATTTTTAAATATAACCTTTTCATTTAAGTCATACATACAGAAAGGTGCACAAACCGTAAGTTTACAGCTCAATGAATTTTCACAAAGCAAACACACCTGTACAAACAACACATAAATTAGGAAAGAAAATACTACCAGAACCAGTGGAAAGATTTTAAGCAATGGAAACATATTATCGGACTTGCATTTTGAAAGATCTTTCTGGTTCATTGGGGAAGGAAACTGTTGGCAGGGAAATCATTTCAATTGTAAAGGCAAAAAATCACAAAGGCCTTAAAGTAGTGGAACTGTGAATAGAGAGGAAGGATTATGTTTAAGAAATATTTAGGGCTGGGTACAGTGGCTCACGCCTGTAATCCCAGCACTTTGGGAGGCCGAAATGGGCAGATGGCTTGAGTTCAGGAGTTGGACACCAGCCTGGCCAACATGGCGAAACCCCAAATCTACTAAAAATGCAAAGATTAGCCGGCTGTGGTGGTGCATGCCTGGGATCCCAGCTACTTAGTAGGCTGAGGCACAAGAATCACTTGAACCAAGGAGGCGGAGGTTGCAGTGAGCTAAGATCACGCCAGCCTGCACTCCAGCCTGGGTGACAGAGTGAGACTGAAAAAAAAAAAAGAATAAAGAAGGAAGGAAGGAAAGAAAGAAAGAAAGAGAGAGAGAAAGAAAGAAAGAAAGAAAGAAAGAAAGAAAGAAAGAAAGAAAGAAAGAAAGAAAGAAAGAAGGAAAGAAAGAAAGAGAAAGAAAGAGGGAGGGAGGAAGGAAGGAAGGAGAAAGGAAAAGAAAAAGAAGGAAGGAAGATTTAGGAGGCAAAATTAAGAGACTTTAATAAATCAATGTGTGAATTGATGGAGAAGTAGAATCGTGGAATCTAAGACATGCAACTGGGTTAATTAATGATGGTGGTGGGTAGTTTGCAAAGATAACCACAACAACCCCTCCCATTCATGAGTGGATATTATTTTGTAATTGACTTTGCCACTTCTCCTGTCAAGAGGGAGAATCTATTTCCCCACCGCTGAATTCTGGGCTGGCTTTGGGACTTTCTTTGACCAATAGAATTTGGCAGAAGTAGCATTGTGTGACTTCTGAGGATAGATTTCAAGGGGCCTAGCAGCTCCTGCTTTAGTTCTCATGGATACTGCCCAGAGTCTGCCATAGATAGACACTAGTCCTAGAAAATAAGAGGAAATATGGTGTGAGGGCCATTAGGTGGGCTGGGGTAGGGGTGGGAGAAGGCATGCTAGCCAATAGCCAGAACCAACTGTAAAACAAATGCATGATGCCATCTTGGACCTTCCATCCCAGATGACTTTCTAGCTTAATGCATGAGTAATCCCAGGGAAAAAAAATGCCAGAACTGCCAGCTAACCAATGGAATCATGAGAAAGAATGATTTGTTGTTATCTGGGGTGATGTGTTGTGTAGCAATAGATAACTAAAATAAAAATTGGCACTTGGAAGTAGAATAGAGCGATACCATAACAAAAACTTAAAAGATATAGCATTTGTTTGGTGACTGGCAGCTGGTGGAGGCTGGAAGGCAGTGAGGAGAATGTCAGTGAAAGCCATGAGGCATTGTTATTAGAAGCAGGAATAGGGTGACTTGTGTTATGAAATGGTGGAACAACTAGCAAATATATCACTTGTGGTAATTTATTGTAGAAGATATATAATTTGCCTACCAAGATTTTGGATTTCCAGGTTGAACACTGAACTTATCAAGTGGCTTTTTTTACCTGGGTATGATAAAGAATTGCAAAATAAAGATTAGCTGAAAAGGAAATTATTTCATTTACCAGCATAATTTACAGGAAATATAGATGGGTCAGGATTTGTTAAGTTGGAAAATAAAACTGTTTCTCATCCCCATTCTCTTCAGAAAGCAACAGATTTTCAAAGTTAGAAATGGTAACAAGATAAAGATCAAACCAAGAATATGGTTTATTGTAAGATCCCTTGTTAAGACCTCTGAAAGATTTTAAATAGTGACTAGTAGATAGATTCAGTTGGGGAAAAAAAAGTCTTCCAAGAACCTAAAGTTACTACCCTATGGCAGCCTTACAAATAACTCAAGGTAGAGAGAAAGGTCTGTCTCAAAAAGAATTATGGATGTGACTGACTTGTGGGGCATGGGAATCCAATCGGATATATAGGAAACTCACAATGTTTTAAGAAAATTATATCACCTTTGACTAAAAGGTCCAAAGATCATTCACAATGAAAAGAGAGCTCTAGGCCCTAATTTCCTATTGGCAAGAAGCAGACTGAGAAAGGTACTCAGCTGCAAACATGGTTCACTTCTTAAAGAAAAACAAGAACCCAGAATATGAAGCAAGAGCCCTGAGTGTAGAGCCAAGAGACTAGGGGAACAATGGGTTAGGGAACCACTGAGAAAGCAGAATATACTCTAATTAAAGAAAACAGGAGAAATTGGAGAAACTGGTGACATGTACCTGGCTACAGAATTGCTGCAGACTAGTTGTTGGTCTTCCTCCTTTTGAATGGGAGCATCTATTGGAATGATCTGTTTGGATGTGCGAAGTGTGGGTGGCTAGGTCTTTTAAATTCACAGATCTCTGGAACAGGATCCACACCCAGGACAAGACTGAATGTACAGGAAATTTATTTAGGGAAGTGCCTGTGAGAGAACGTGGTAAGGAAGCCTTTTATAAAGGCCAGATGCACGAGTCTGCAATGCCATTCTGACCCCAAGTGAAGGAGAGAAGGAAGGAAAGGTGGATGGAAGCATCTTAGACTGCTGTGTGGTTGTAAGGAGTGTTTGGCAAGGTCACCAGAGAAGACTCATACCAACATCACTTATCATAGTAGTCCCTCATTTCCAAAAATTAGCCTTCCATTGTATCCCTTCTGCACCTTGTCATTGTCTGGGAGCAGCCCATGGGAGGTTGGCCACAGTGCAAATACAGGAAGGATTGTGAAGCACAGAAGCCAGCTGTGCATAAATCAGTTACGCTCCCTACTGTCACTGATCTGAGAGATGCCTTCACGTAGCCACCACAAACCACCACCTGACAATTCCCAAACCTTAATCTCCAAGCCTAGTTTCTGTTTAAGAATTCGAATCATAATTTTTTTGTCACCAATTATGTTCAGCAGAGGCCCCAAATACACCTCATTAATAAGTCATTATTGAGTCCCTATTATACACCAGACATTGTATTATTCTGAAGAAGCTCATAGACTGAACAGAGAGATAAATATGTAATAAATCATTACAAATCATATGTTATTTCAACAAGTATTGACTATGAACCTATTATATACCAGGCACTGGTAAAAGTGCTGGAGATATAACAGTAAATAATACATGACAATGTGCCCTACTTGGATGACTGGGCCAGCTGGATAAGTCAAATAAATAGCCACATAATTATCATACAATGTAGTATGTGAGTTAGAAAAGACATTCTCTATAGCTTAAAATACAAATAGTAGCTGGAGCTGTTCATGTAAAAAAGGGGAAAGGCAGGGTTTCCCAGATTCTCAGAACAGAGTAGGCAATGACATGTAACAATGTATTTTGTGAAAAACTACCTGATCTTAGTTGTCGCAACTGGCAATTTAGTAATTGAAGTGAAAAATAACAAGTCCTGAAGTTGAATGTTTGCTGAATGAATGAACAGTTATGAAAGGAGAAAGGGGGTGTGGAAAAGATGAGAAAGATATTTAAGAAATGCAATTGTGAGGATTTGGTGAAAGATTGGATTTGGGGTGGCAGAAATAAAGAATCCTCTCAGTCTTAATATGTTCAACACTTGTCTCACCTCCTGTATTTTATCTCTTTCTTATTCCACCATTCACGAAGGTGCTCTAGTTGGAAACCATAGAGCTTGGTATGCATGCCGTAAATGCATATTGAGTAAATTAATTAATATGAGTCAAAAACATGAACTGATGTCATTGCCTGTATTATCAGGGTTCTTAGCTGCAAGCACAAAATCTATTCTGGCTAATTTAAGCAGAAAAATGACTTATGAAAGGGTATTAAATAGCTCACAGAAAAAGGAGGGAGCTGGAGAAACAGATTGGAAGTTGAGCTTTTAGGAATAATGCGCAAGACCAAACAGCAGAACTGGGATGAGAGGAAATCGTGCCACCACCTCCAATGCTAAGAACTGAGCGCTAGGAACTTGACTGACATGGCTGCTGCAGATGGCACCACTTCCACTCTTCATGATGTATTTGGCCTTCCCAACACCAAACTGCTGCCACCCACAGCAGCAACGACAAAGTCTTCCGTGAAGCCTGTTTCCTTAGGCATCAAGTCTTGTATGGGCTTATCTGATTGGTGGAGCCTGAGTCACTTGCCTGAGTCTCAGCTTCATGGAAGACTGAAGGATTTGAGTTTTATCTTCAAAGTCAGAACACCTATGTTGAGAAAGTGGCATTCAATGTGAGAAATTCCCCAAATATGGAACGTATTCAAGCCATGATGGGCAGTCATGCAGATGATGAGCATAACTTCACTCATCTTGTGATTTTTATCTAACAATTAACTTAAATGCCTATTTAGAAAAGGCTCCAAGCAAACCATCCAAAATTAAAAAGGAATAGTCCCTGTCTTAAAGTACACATTTCAGAAGTTAAAACCCCTTTAGAAACTGTGAGACTGTTCCCTCCTGCAAACAAAGATAGTGTGTCACAAGTTTTGATTGCAACTAATGTGTGACACTGTTTTAAATAAACAGGACTATGTTCCTCAAAACACATCCTCTTTCTCCAAGTGTACAAAGTTGGCTGACAATTTCTTCCATTTAGTGGGTTCCGTTATTTATCTTGGATTGAATAACAGTCTATTTTCTTCTTTCTTCTTCAAATTGAACAGTTTGGGAGTGCTGTGTATTATTCTGTCAGCTATCACTGCTAGTTCTTGAATAAAATTTGCTCAAATATTTCATAGTCTAATCCAGTGCTTCCAGTAGAACTGTCTGTGATAATAGAAATGTTGTGTATCTGTGGTGTCTGATCAGAAACCACTAGCCACATGAAGCTATGGAGCCCTTGAAACGTGGCTACTGCCAGGGTGAGATTGAATTCTTCATTTAAAATTTTAATTTAACTGTAATTTATCTAAACTGAAATAAATTGTCACATATGGCTGGTGGCTAGTTAATTAGACAATGTAGGTCTAAAGCTTAAATATTCACAAAATAATCCTAGGCTCTTCAACTTCCAGCATTCTTTCCTTTACCTCTCTTCAACTAAAATATTACTAACTTTAAGATCTGGGATTGGGTCATTCTCCCTTTCTTTAAAGTTCATTGAAAGTCCCTGGCGTAGAGTTACATAAGTGTCTCCTTTATTGGAATCAGTCAGAACTGGACACAATCCAATGACAAAATCAAGATGACCTAGACAACTGGCTACAAGGTTCCTTGATCCATCCCGATCTCACTAGAAGAAAAATCCAGTGATTAACAGTGAAGTGGATTATACAAAAAAAATTAGGCCAGGTTATATACATATCCATTTTAACAATAGAGAGATAGACAATTCATATTAATTACACATACACTTTAAAGTCTAGTCACAGAAAAAAAAATGGTCACAATGCTATTAACGCAAATATGCATCACTACAATTGTAGGATTAATTGTATGATCTTAAATGAAAATAAATGCATAATGATGAAATTAAACCAATCACAATTTAGGTTTTTTAAAAAAGACAGTAGTGATGAAAACCACATCAAAGTAAGTCCACACCGATAAGGCACCTAGAAAGCAACTCTCACTCACATACATGCTCTTTGGGAACCTGCTTCCCAGCCAAACAATGTGTGGCAGCCTGAATTCTTAGCATTACCTAGATTCAATTTTAGTTTATAAATACAAAATTTTATAACTCATTTGAGAGAGCAGTTAAATTGAATGCAAATTTACATCCACATAAGTTGCGCATCACTCACCTGGAAAACCTGAAGGAAGGACATGCTTTGCTTTAGATTGATTCACAGCCCCAACCAAGGACTCTCACACCTTAAGAACCCATGAGCCAGAGAGGACCTTAATTGAATTTGGACTCTGCCATTGTGTTCTCCTCATTTGGGCCATAGTCTCCAGAATATAAATAGATAAACAAGCAGATCAGATAAGCAAGGGTCAGACACATGATACTTTACTGGATTGGACATTAAAATGCATCCTTATCTACACTGAGATCAGTTTTCTCACTCTTCTAAGATGTAATCTTCTCCATTGTGAAAGCCATCTTGATCACTACAAATGAAATCAGGGAGGAAACGAAGTAGGGGAAACTGGAAAACTCAGACGGGTCTACAAAAGTGTCATTCAGAGCATGGACAAAGACATTAAAGCAATGTGACCTCTCCCAAATATACTTAAGTCCAGCTCTGTTCCTTGGCATTCTTTAAGAAAGTGAAATCTCCCAGACAGAAAATCATTTACTTATTTATTCATTCAACAATATGTATTGGGGCCCTGCTTAACAGCCTCATCCTAGGTAAATAAATACAGAGAAACATAAACACTGCTCCTACCTTCCAGGGATTACAAGCTACTCACTGACACTAATTTACCAGGCTCATTCTCAGCCTGAAGTGACAAAATTCAGTTCATCTTAGCATTAGGTGACACTCAATTTTTTTAAAGGATGGCACATCACATCTAAATGTTCCAGAAGTTCTAATTCATTTAACTATTTTTATATTATTACAGTACTGAATAGGAACAAAATAACTAAGGAATCACTTATTCATAGCAATAATCACAGCATTATGATAATCAATTGTATAAAATGGCAATATTTCTATGATGAAAGATCAGTATATAAAAGTCACCCCTGAACATCTAGAAAATTCAGAAGTCAGATGGAAATCAAACATCAGATTCTTTATTTTTGAAGAGTAATATAAAATCCAATGTATTGAGAATAGTTTCACAACCAGGGACAAAGATAATCTTTAGAAAAATAGAACATTAAACTAGTTTTAATATTTCTACATGTAAAACATCGTGTTCAATGTGAAGCATAAATGAAAGTTTAGCTCTCCTCAATCTAACCTCCTTCCATCAATTTAATAGTAGGGACTACTTGCAGACATTTTTACTCAGCAGGTCCTTCCACTACCTGGAGGTAGAGAAGAGTAAACCAATAAATTAATGCTGTTTCACATTATCTTTGTGAAAATCCTTAGAAGATTTTCTGTGACACGTTCATGACAGATTTCCAAATATAAAAATATGGATAGCTGCCTGTCCAGAGAGACCACTCCTTATACATTTTCATATACTATAACCTCCAGCTTAGGAAGCAGACACAAGCAAATCTTTTAAGCTCCTCTTCCATATACATTCATATTCTACAGCACTAATCTCCAAAGCAATGTGCACATACCCCTGCAGGATACAAGATAATTCATCGGAATTCTGAGAAGAATTTGGAACATTTGCTTGCATGTATATAAAAAAATAAGAAATAGATTAAGGTGACTACACACAACAGCCCTCATGTGGTCCACATGTCAGATGGTCACACATGTGCACAGCACAAGAGGTCTCCAGAGGGAAGCAGAGGAGTTCCATGACACTGAGCGACTGGTATTGGCAACCCCACCCAATCTTTGCCTCTAGCATACTGCAATAAATTGTTGTTTGCATGCACTTTGTTAAGTGTATTTAAAAATTCTTTCATCTATATTAGTAGAATCCCCGGCACCGGAGTCTAGCTGTCAAAAGCAGAGTTGTTAAAGCCAAAATGGCTAGGTCCAAATCCTGCATGATTTTGAATAAACTTGTTGTTATTTAACTAATCTCTGCCTTACCTATCTCATCTGTAAAATAGGAATAAAACCTAACTCATAATGTCATTATGAAATTAAATTAGTTAATATTTGTAATAAAGTGCTTACAGTAGCTCGGAGCAAACAGTAAGCACCATATAAATCTCTGTTAAATAAATATGTGCTCATGAGATGAGGAGTATGCCTGAAAATATCTTGCACTGCAAAGAGATTCGATGATTAGCTTGTGGCAAAATATTTCAAACTCTTGTCAAATTAAAGATGAATTATATTTTAATCTTCATTAGTAGAATTCCAGGCATCAGAGTCTAGTTGTCAAAAGCAGACTTGCTAAAGCCAAAAGGCATGTACTCCAAATTTGCTGATCTTTTCTGTGATAAGTGGCTGTTAATATTGAATGTTCTAGCAGATATTAAAAAAAGAAAAGAAAGTTGGCTGATATTTTCTGTGAAGTCAAGTGCCTCCTACAGACATGTTATACACACTAATATGTCCTATCAAGGTAAGGGTGATATTTGAGCAATGAGTAGAAAGTAACTGCTTCTTTTTGAGTGGTATGAAAGCAGTATATTGAAGATGAGTGTTCAGAAAGAATGTTTCTATCATTGTGTGACTTTTTTGTGATACGATATGTGTCATCCATTAGCATTTTTATTTCTACACACAGAAAAACTTGAAAACAGAAGTTTATAATTTGCTTTGTAAAAATCCAAAGAGTTGCATTTGTTTGAATGCATTTGTTTGAAGAGTTGGAATTGTTTGAAAAATTTTAAATGCAACAATATCCCATTTGTACTTTATATTTTTATTTATTTTTTAAAGTGGGGCTTGTTTTATCTTTGTCACATTATTTATAGATTTTCCTTTTGTGTTGTATGCTCATGTTGTATTAGTCAAGAAGAAACATGTATATAATTTATAAATAAGTAAATAAGGGCTATAAAATAAAAATATATTTTTAATAATTTGGGTGCATGATTGAAAAAAAAAAGACCACCATTCTACTATCTGGAAACAGTAATCACTGAATGCCTTCTATGTGCCAGGAACTTATCATACATGATTTTATTTAATCCTCACAATAACTCTAAGAGATAGGCACTCGTGTTATTTCTATTTTACAGAATAGGAGATTAAGGTTAAAAAGGTGTTAAATCATTTCCCCAGAGCCATAGAGCATGTAAGTGATGGAATCAGGTTTGGAACACAGCTTTATCTGGCTCCAAGGGCATGATCTTGGCCATGCTTAATGGCCAATTTCCTAAATACAGAACAGAGGGACTGTGGTGGTATTGCATGGCAAAATAACTTGAACAGAATAACAGCAGAAAATTCAGATTGCTTAATTTATAGTAAAGACATTTAACTGTACTTTGGTTACATATGCGCAGCCTTCAACTTTCAAATGGTTTGTACTCTAAACTTGGAAATCCCTTGTTAGAAATGTAGAATGCATTTTATTCTGGCAACAGGATTAAAGATAGTGGCTGAATTTCTGGATTATACAGAATCCTATTTTTCTCATAATATATCTGAATTATTAGACATTAGCAATGAAAAATAGTAGAAAACTAAACTTTGGCAATGTCAGTAATTAAACACATACACAGAATCAGAATATTGCTACTTAAGGAAAAACATGTTTTAAAGTACTATGATAATGCATAGGGTAATTTTGCACATGCATTCAAATGAATAATTTCTAATTTTCATGGACTGTAGAAGTTAATGGCATTAGTTCTTCACAATGCCTAATTTAACATCAAAGTATATAAATTTAATTTTCTTGATAGAGGTGAATAATTAGTGTTCTTTTACTTTTATTAGAATTAAAGCTGTCTTTTGAGCAAATGGAAAAATGGGAAAGTGAGCAGACAGAGAGGGGTTGAGACTTTGGTTTTCCTGAGGTAATTAGGAAAAGCTAGAAGAAAAAGAGAAAAAAAAAGGAGATTAATGATATGTGTATACTTGTGGGAAAAAAAAAACAAAAACAAACTATTGTCTTTAGTAAAATTGGCTGACCCTTGGGATGTAGAAAATCAACTGGAGCATGGCCCATGCTTATTCAAGCCCATTCGTGTGGTTCTGCTAGGTGCCCAGCACATCGTGTATTGTAACCTTGGTTAATGCGTTTGGATGATATAGTGCCCCTTCTCCCAAGGTTGCCATACCTTCGGTTCTGCTGGTCCAGAGCAGTTTGGTTGATGGTGGTAGTGGTGGGCAATGGGTGTCTGTGATGAATGGATGTCATCTAATGTCTCTAATGCTAGAAGAATGGCCTCAAGGTGGCTTTGATCGCAGTGAATAACCAATGCCCAAATTATGTGTCCAGGATTTTAAATTCAGGAAAACTTAAGATGAAGCACAATTTTTTCAATGAATTAAATGAGCAACCTCCATTGAAAGAAATATTTTACAAGGCATCTTTGAAATCTCCCAGTACTCTCTAATTCACAAGAGGAAAAACATTAGAATTGGAATGGTTTTTGAAGACCAGGTCATTCTCCTTATCTTTAAGAGATGTATTTTCTGTGTCAGCTTTCCCAGATTGCTGAACTTAGAAATATACTGCCTACCTCCATTTTTTTTACAATATACTTCAAAATTTATTGTAATTTAACTTCTTAACCCGTGCCCTCTGTAACCTTAAGATGGGGCATAAATTGATATGACTTACCCCCTTCCTTCTTGAAACTCTTTTCTTCTACTTAACTCTTCTTACTCTTCTACTGTGTAAAATGCTCCATTTCTGTCTCTCTCTGTGACTTTACATTTACTACACTTCTAAATTTAAGTGTCCCTTGACATTCTTCTTTCAGCTCTATTTTTCTTCCTTACACTCTTTCATGGGATGTCATCCACACACTACTTGAGCAATTGCTACCATTGCATAACTCCCTGATGTACATCTCTATGTACCCCACATTTATATATCTTGACCTCTAAAGTCTCATTACTTTCCATCAACATCTGACAGTAAATCAACTTGCTAAATTCAGTAGATTCTATTTCATCAATGATTTTCCCATTCAGTCTCTCTATACAGTCATATCGTCACCTCAACAATTTGGAGGCAATAAATACATCCACCCTGGGCTGTCAAATAGCAACCCAAATACTCCCTGCTTCCACCTTTCCTCTGTGGATTCCTTTTGCCCAAGTAACCTTCTGCAAGCATTTTCTAAACATATAGTGTCCTTGTTCAAAAACATTTGACAGCTAACAGAAGATTATACACATATACATAAAATGTATATACATATCTACATATGTGTGTGTGTTTTATTATACAGGTATACAGAAATTAGTTTCAATGACTTTTGGTATGCCATTCTCTCCACAGTATGGCCACAGCCGATGAATATAATGGGGCAGTTTAACATACTGGTTAAGTGCATGGACTCTGAAGCCTGACTATCTGGGTTTGAAAACCAGCTCTGCCAATCAGTAACTACGACAGAGAGAATTCTAACATGGCCCTAAGAGTCCTGGCTCCCGGTGCACGCACACCTTTTTCCAGTTATTCAGTCAAACAATAATCTAGGCACTGCCTGTGAAGGTATTTTATAGAAGCAATTAAGGTCCCAACTCAGTTACCTTAGGATAGGGAGACCATCCACGTGGGCCTCATGTAGTCAAACAAGCCCTTTACAGACTGAGAGTCTCCTCTAGTGACTAGCACACAGGCCAGTCAGAGATTCAAAGCATCGAAAGGATTCAATGCGCTGATGCTGACTACTTGAAGATGGAGAAGGCCACACGGCGAGGTATATGGGCTGCCTCTGAGGACTGAGAGTGGCCCAGCTGACAGCCAGCAAGGAAACGGGGACCTCAGACTTATAGCTGCAAAGAAATGAATTCCGCCAACAATAAGAACGAGTATGAAACCTGATTTCCACCCCCAGACTCCAGATGAGAGCTCAGCCTGCCTGACACTGCGGTTTCAGCCATGTGATACCCTGAGAACCTAGCAGTGCTGTGCTGGAATTCCGACCCACAGAACTGGGGGCTAACAGATGGCTGCTGTTTTAAGCTGCTAAATGTGTGGCAAACGGCTACACAGAAATAGAAAACTAACACAAGCTTCATGACATGGCAGCTATCTCCCCCCAGAGTGAGACAGCAAGGAGGTAACCGCAATGCTTTTTTGTAGAAAAACAATGCCAGAGTCTACTTGTTAGAAGTCGTCAAGTCACTAAGCCCAGCCGACACTCAGTGAGAGAGATATAAGGCACCATCCCTTAAAAGAAAGAGTATCAAATAACCTATGGACATATGGTAATTTTTAAGTTACCATAAGCCAGGCATAGTGGCTCATGCCTGTAATCACAGTACTTTGGGAAGCTGAGATGGGAGGATAGCTTGAGCCTGGAAGGTCAAGGCTACATTGAGCCGAATTTGTGCCACTGCACTCCAGCCTGAATGACAGACGGAGACCCTGTCTCAAAAAAAAAAAAAAAAAAAAAAAAAAGAAAAAGAAAAAAAAGAAAGAAAAAAGAAAAGAAAACCTACCATAATAATAGTAATCATTAACGCTTTCTTATTTTTACTATTGCTAGGTAATAGCTTATTTAACCCCCAAAACAACCTTCTAAAGTAGTTAGTATTTTTACATACCTTTTATAGGTGAGGAAAGTGAAGCACAGAGAAGGTAAGTAATTTGCTCAAGATCATGACTGGCAGCTGGCTGTGCTAAATGCCAGTCCCGAAATCTTAACTCTGAAGCCTAAGCTCCTACCCACTATGTTAATTTTAGCTATACACTTGAAAATATGCTTCACAATAAAATATTGGCCAATGAAAATGAAAACAGTAATTGAGTGAGCTGGTAATTAGTTCAATGACCATTTTCAGAGATGACCAATTAATGACAAATTCAAAGTTGACCTGGGGTCAGGCTCTGTGGCTCAGGCCTGTAATCCCAAAGCTTTGGAAAACCAAGTCAGCACCCTCTTTTGAGGCCAGGAGTTCAAGACCAGCCTAGGCAACATAGCGAGACCTTATTTCTACAAAATAGCAAATAAAAAAAAAACTTGGGTGGGCATGGTGGCACACTTGAGCCCAGAAATTCAAGGTTACAGTAAGCAATAATCCAGGCACTCCAGTCTGGGTGACACAGCAAGACTCTGTCTCTTAAAAAAAAAAAAAAAAGTCACCTGGAAGGAAACATTCAGTAGTTTGTTTAGAATTCTATCACCTACATTTATTTCTAAAACAGTTTGTTAATGCCTTGAATATGAACATCAATGGCATGCTTACTAAATTAATAAATGGTAAGAAGTTAGTAGAGTAGCTAATATACCAGCTGACAGAAACAAGATCCTAAAAGTTCTCACAGTATATAATTATGGGTCAAATCTAACACAATGAAATTTTAAATGATAAATTTAGAAATTCAGCACTTGAGTACTGGCTTGATGAGAAATAACTTGATATGCACTTATAAAAAACCAATTTTAGGCAGGTGTTAGTTGACTCTAAATTCAATATATGTCAACTCAGTGAGGTACCTGCCAGAAATGTGACTACAACCTTAGGTTGTATTAGAAGCAGAAGTGATGTTGCTCAGAATAGATCTACAAAAATAAATTCAGCACTGGTTGATATATTGCAAAGGGATGCAGGCTGCACGTGATGACTCATGCCTGTAATCCCAGCACTTTGGGAGGCTGCGGTGGGCAGATCGTTTGAGCCAAGGAGTTTGAGACCAACCTGGCCAACGTAGAGAGACCTCACCTCTACAAAAAATGCAAAAATTAGCTGGGTGTGGTGGCACATGCCTATAGTCCCAGCGACTTGGGAGGCTGAGGTGGGAGGATATCTTGAACCCAGGAGTCAGAGGTTGAAGTGAGCTGAGATCGCACCACTTCACTCCAACCTGGGTAACAGAGTGAGACCATGTCACAAAATAAAACACAAAAAGAGAAAAAGAGAAAAGGGATGAAGGAATGTACAGGGAACAGATTCACTAGAATTGCAGGAGTCTTAAAAAGCATGCCAAAGGAGAAACAATTGAAGGACTCAGGAATATCTAATTTGGAAAAGAGAAGAAAGAAAGGAGACTATATTTCCTGACTCAAATACTAGAAGAACTGATATGAAAAAAAATTTCATTTTATTTTGTGTGATTTCAGAAAGCAGAACTAAAATAAATGGCTAGTTCTGAGGAGGCAGGTTTTTGATCAATACAAGAACTCTGACAATTTCAGTCACCCGACAGCAGTCCAGGCTTCCTGAGAAGACAGTGACTTCTGAGTCACTAGAGGATTTCCAAGGGCAGCTGAATGGCCACTTGTCAGACCTTGTAGGGAAGATCGATTTTGCAGGTGGAGAGTTGGAATAAATTACTTCATCACATTCAAACTCTAAATGTCTTCAATCCTATGCTGTGATTCATTGATACTTCTTCAACCTTAACTTTCACTGTTTGGCCTACTAAACCATGCCTGCCAGCAAAGCATGGATAGTTTGTGTCCTCTGTAATTACCTTTCATTTCTTGGCTCCACACCTTTTCTCATCTTCCTTTCACCTGGACTGACCTTTGCCATCTTATGAGACTGGCAAAACCATAGCCATTCTTAAAGATCAAGCACAAAGCTATCTTATCCCTGATACTTTGTCTAATAATTGATCTAATTATCCTCTTCACTCTCTTAGTACTATGTTCATCTCTCTAGTACAGCTTTATGATATTCTGTCTGGTATTATACATTTTTATAGCTGTTTTTATTCACTATAGAACTGAAATCTACTTGAAGGCAAGGGCCATAGATTGCTCATTTCAGCATTCAAGGGCAATTTTTAATACAACTGCCTATGACTGCCCTAACAATAAATACTTACTAAATAGGATTTGACACAGTTGCTGCATAAACTCAACAGTGAGATTGGAAGGATAATTTAAATGTATTCTCCGATTAAATGAACTTCTGAAGCAGAATACCTATGCCTCTCTTTCATTGACCCTACTACTAGTTCCTTTTCTTTTTTCTGCCTATTTTTTTTTGTTGTACTAAAATATATAATATTACCATTTTACTTATTTTAAAGTGTACAGTAGAGTAGCATTTAGTATAACTGTCACCGCTGTGTAGTTCCTTTTTGATCATCCAAAAAGAAGACACCATACCCCTTAAACAATAACTCCTTATTCTTCCTCTCCCCAGCCCCTGGAACTACTAATCTGCTTTCTGTCTCAATTCTCCTAGTCTTTTGAGTTCGGGCACAGTCTTGTGCCAACTGGTTGGTTATTCAGTAAATATCTGTAGAGCTGAATTTGAATAAAAAGGCAGTCTCAGAAAATACACATGATGAAAGAGAAATAAAAAGACCAAGATGGATCTATTGCCTGAAGAGTAAATTATTTTAAAATAATATTGTTTCTAAGCTTAATATTGTATAGAAAAATGTGATTTCCAATTTGCCAGTCAAATACTTTGAAATATGCATTTTTATGTAAATCTAAAGAAACCACAAATACGAAAGTAGCTGTGCAAAAAATATATTTGAAGGAAGCCTTTTAAAGTCTAATTTTGTAATCAGAACCTCCTAATTTCCCTCACAATATACATGAACAGTTAAGATAACAAAGAGACATCATAGGAATTACTCTTGAAAAACTGTTAGATTTTTCATAAATTCTTCACCACAATAGCTTATTTTGTAATATTCAAAATGCTATTGTATCTGACCTTGCCTTCTTAAAATAAAACCATTTAGTAAAGAAGGATTTCCTTTTTATGTACTTGTGTGATTTCTGGAAGTTAGAGAATTCACAGGGGTAAGTTTCCCAAACCAGCTGTCACTTCTAAGCAACAACCCCATTTAAAATTCTGGCACTGGTTTGTTATCTCATTTATTAATGGTCACAAAAGACTGAGTTTGGCTCATAAAAATATTCCTTCACACTAATTTTCTCTTCCTCCATGATAGCATCTATACCTTTATAATTTTATTATATGTTTTATTTCTGCCAGGGGAAGATCTCCTGCTTCCTGCCTCAGTTTCTGCACCTAATACATTAGTTCAATAGATTCTGTTACTTAGAGGAGCTGTACACTTTTTGTTCAGTACTAAGAGCTCTCTGAAGTGGGTTTACCAAAGTATAATTATGTGCAAGTGACAATTTAAGTTAATTAAATTCAGTGACATTAAACTAACCATAAAACTCCCAATGTATACAAAATGACTCATTTTCAATAAGTCCTATTTAGTATCATGAAATTGTAAAGGGTTATGATTTCATTAGATATTATTTCAAACAATGTTGAGACCAAAATTAAGAGGATTCTTTTTTTCAAAGAAAAAAGGCTGCTTTGCTGTCGCGGTTATTGTCAAGGTTATTTTTACTTATTCTATCCCATTGAAGACATTTCTTGGCAGGGCGTGGTGGCTCAAACCTGTAATTCCAGCACTTTGGGAGACCACAGCGGGTGGATCACTTGAGGTCAGGAGTTCAAGACCAGCCTGGTCAACATGGTGAAACCCCGTCTCTACTAAAATATAAAAATTAGCCAGGTGTGATGGCGGGCGCCTGTAATCCCAGCTACTCGGGAGTCTGAGGCACAAGAATCGCTTCAACCTGAGAGGCAGAGATTGCAGTGAGCCAAGATCCTGCCACCGCACTCCAGCCTGGGTGACAGAGAGACTCTGTCTCAAAAAACAAACAAACAAACAAGACATTCCTTAAGTCATATTTTGTTTCTTTGTATATCACAGGAAAAATGTAATGAGGGAATTTTTTGTGTGCTCTAAATGGAGGAAGAGACAATATTAGATACACAAAAGAAAGCAGGCTGGGTGTGGTGGCTCATGCCTGCAATCCCAGCACTTTGGCAGGCCAAGATGGGTGGATCGCTTGAGCTCAGAAGTTCAAGACCAGCCTGGACAACATGGTGAAACACCATCTTTACAGAAAAACAGAAAAATTATCCAGGTGTGGTGGTGCTCACCTGTAGTCCCAGCTACTCAGGAGGCTGAGGTGGGAGGGTCACTTGAGCCTGGGAGGTGGAGGTTGCACTGAGCCGAGGTCAACAGAGTGAGACCCTGTCAAAGAAAGAAAGAAAGAGAGAGAGAGAGAGAGAAAGAAAGAAAGAAAGAAAGAAAGAAAGAAAGAAAGAAAGAAAGAAAGAGAAAGAAAGAAAGGGAGAAAGAAAGAGAAAGAAAGAAAGAGAAGGAGAGAAAGAGAAGGAGAGAAAGAGAGAGAGGGAGGGAGGGAGGGACGGAGGGAGGGAAAGAAAGAAAGAAAGAAAGAAAGAAAGAAAGAAAGAAAGAAAGAAAGAAAGAAAGAGAAAAGAAAGAAAGAAAGAAGAAAGAAAGAAAGGAAAGAAAGAGAGAGAGAAAGAAAAGAAAAGAAAAGAAAACAGTGAGGGTGGGGAAATCTTTCAAAAAGCAACACTGAGTGTGGATTGGAAGGTGTGGTAGAATCACATGGCTAGAGAGGATGTAAACAGATTCCATCTTTCTGGGCTTACCTTGACAAGGGTCTCAAACATGTGCATACCCTTTGCATTAGCAATATCACTTAATATATTATATGGAAATATTTGGAAAAAGTGAAATAAATGTATAAATAATAATGTTCCTTTAAGTGTTATCTATAATGAAAAACGAACCCCAAATAAACCTAGAAACAACCTAATATTCAAAGCTAGGTTATGAAATACCATATAGCCAGTAAAAACAAGTATATAGCTCTATATTATTGTCAGGCAGAGAGATGACAACATAATGATAAAAACAGTTTACAGACAGTATGCACAGTCTGAGTCCATTGTAATTACATATATAACTGAAGTTTTGAAAAGATAAAGAAAGACTATCTGTAGGTGGTACATTTATGGAGTTTTCTTCCTTCTTGCTTATCTATATTTTCCTAATAATGATGATGGATTTCTCACATAATTTGAATGCAGAAATTTCAAATAATTTTTTTCTAACTCTAAATTCTTATGCAAATTACCTAAAACCCACCACGTTGTTCCCAGAGGACTATATAAGCTGGAAAAATAATAAATGCAGGTAGATGGATGGATAGAATAGAGAATTATTTCCAAACAATATTACATTGCAGTCCTGTTGCTACTCATACCACCTTGCCTTATTTCAGAACATTTGTTTTGGGAAAACTCCTGCTAAAATATTTAAAAATGAAATGACTTGATTAATTTTGAATGTCTTCATTTTATTTATTTTTAAATTCAATGTATTTTAATGCTTTATTTCATAAGAGCTATATAGTGAGCCCATGCCTTAGTCCCTTTGGGTTGTTACAGCAAAATATCATAAGCTAGGCAGCTTATAAATGACAGAAATTTATTCCTTAAGTTCTGGAGGCTGGGAAATTCAAGATCAAGGTGTGGGCAGATTTAGTGTCTGGTAAGGGGCTGTTTCCTGGGTTATAGATGGCATTTTCTGGCTATGTCCTCACATGTTAGAAGGACAGAATGAGCTTCCTTGATCCAGTTTTATAAGGACACTAATCGCATGCATGAGGGCCCTGCCCTCAAGACTTAATCATTTCCCAATAGGACCCTTTCCTAATATCATTACCTTAGAGGTCAGGATTTCAACATATGGATTTTGTGCACACAAACATTCAGACCATAACATCCCAGTGCATTTTAAGCTAAATAACATGACTAAGTGGTTTTGGTGTGCCCACATTTTAGGGCTACACAAACATAGTAAATGCTCATGGATCTGCCGGTGACTACGGCTTAGCTGCTCTAGGTTGGTTTGGCTGGGAAGTCATGCTTCCGGATTCAGGATGGCTGAACTTGGCTTCAGGCTTTGGATGGGGTTCTGGTCTGCTCCATTTGTGTTTCTTCTAGAATCCAGGGTGAAGCAGCAGCAGCTATCTGGGCATGCTCTTCTCATGCCATATCTCTGGAGTACAAAAATTAAGCCAAATTACCCAAATACATGTATAACTTCTCCTCGCTTCCATTAGCCAAAGTAAGTCACATGGCCAAGCTTAAAGTCAGTGGGTCAGGGAAGTATATTCTGTTCCTAGGGAAGGGAAAGTGATTGGATATTGGATAAATGATTATCCTAATTATCACAGTAAATGAATCCATGAGTGGGAAGTAACCTACAAGTCATTGCATGGAAAACCATGTGAAAGGAGACTTTAATTTTGGCATTGAGAGAAACCTTACGCCAGTTCTTGGGTGAGCATTTCCACGTTCTGTTTTTGCCTTAATTACCCCTCTACTTTCCCTCTCATTTTATTCACTAAGTCTTCAAGTAATCTTCATTTGTCCATATATGAGGCCGCTACACTATGGTAACAGACACTCTCTGTGGACCCATATGACTATTATGGGCTGAATGTTTCTGTCTCCCCAAAATTCATGTGTTGAAACCCTAACCTCCAATATGATAGAATTAAGAGGTACAGCCTTTGGTAGGTAATTAGTTCATAAGTGAGGAAGCCCTCATATATGGGATTAGTGCCCTTATAAAAGGGATCCCAGAGAGCTCTCCTCACCCTCTTTCTATCATGTGAATACAATGAGAAGACAGTTTACAACCCTGAAGAGGGCCCTCACAGAACCCAACCAAGCTGATTCCCTGATCTTTGACTTCCAGCCTCCAAAACTGTGAGAAGTTTCTGTTGTTTATAAACCACCCAGTGTATGGTACTTTGTTATAGGAGCCTGAATTGACTTAAGAAAATAGCTTTTGATAGGATGAAAAGTATATGTTCTCAACATCACTGGACAACTTCACAACAAGTCTACCCCTGAGAACAGTCAAAATCAGTTGAATCATTCTCCCAAAGAGTAGCTAGTTTAAGGTAAATGAGATGGTGGTCATAGAACGGGATTTTTCCTTTGTGACCTTGAAGGGCTCCTGTTGTAGCTGAAAGAAAGAAACATAAGTTAAACATGACCATATTTAATTCTTTCCAGGTGAAAATTAAGAATGTCACTGGAAAAAATGCAATCAACCGTCCCTGAGTACTCTTCCTCTGGCATACTGGCACCAGCCAGGCAAAACCTTTAAATACACGTCTGCTCACTCTCCTCCATCCAGTTGCCAGGGGTCACCAATATTCCCATTTACTCCTTTATCCCCAGTGGCATATAGGTTATATTGCATCATACATTACACAAAGGGAAAGGATAACATATTTTCTTGACACCTATTTGAATATGCCCAGTGACACAGATAAAAGAGAAAAAAATGAAATGAGTGACAAGGAGATCTATTTTGTTTCATGAGACATTCATCGCAGCAGTGACTTTGGGCTGATTCTGGTAAACATAACACAGTTGTAGTTATACAGAAGATAATCTGCATAAATTTGATTTCTTGACAAGAAGAATTTGTGCATGAGGAGAGAATGCTTTATAACAACATAATTAAAACCTAAGGTGCAGAGTTAGGGGAAGTGAATGCAGTCTTGCCAATTTTGTTAAGGCCAGTCCTTTTGAGGGCTCCTTCCTCTTTCTTTTTCTTTATTCATGAGTACCACAGGGTGGTGACACTCTGAGTCATGTTGAAAAAAGTGAATAGTCAAGGTATAAGTGGCAGGTTGGAGGTGAAGGGTTAGAGAGTTTCCCCTATCCCACCCTTCCTACTCCCCAAGCTGGGAAAACAACAGTTCCTGTCCTTCCTGGCCAAATCATCTCAAGTCCTTTCTTCAGTTCCTGAATGTCAGAATATCAGAATGAAAAAGAAAGAAAAAGAAAGAAAGAAGAAAGAAAGAAAGAAAGAAAGGAAGGAAGAAAGAAAGAAAAAAAACATCTTATTCTGATACTTTCAGTCATCTTTGCCTAATGCATATCTGTCAAACTGAGATCAGAATTTATCTGAATAAGGTAGTTTTTTTCATTTTTAGGGAAAGGAGCACTTTTGGTGAAATTCAATAAATAATAAAAGAAATAGATCATTTGTTATAGATTATTCAAATTCTTGTATATGTAGTAAACTGTATATTCTATATGCTGCCTATTGCAAAAATAGGGACTTTGTGCATTTAGAAAGTGTGTTATTAGGCTGGACAGCTGGGCAGGTTTAAAACTTTTTTTTTTAAGTTTTTTTTTTTTTTTTTTTTTTTGGCCCAGGCTGATCTCTAACCTAACTTCTCAAGTGATCCTCCTGCCTCAGCCTTCCAAAGTGCTGGGATTACAGGTATGAGCCACCATGTCCGGCTAGGTTTAAAACTTTCAAAGATTTAATCCTAAATTGAAGAGAGTTAACTAATATATAAAATGAAAATAAAGAGATGCAAAAGTAATAATTATCACAAAGAACTTGGTGATCAAATAAATATATCCTGCTGAAATTGAGCTATTAAATGAATCAGATATGATTAAAGTTTAAACTTATAAAAATACTTTTAAAACCACCACTTTAATAAAACAACTGTTTCTTATCCATAGAAGCACATCATCTTGCCTGACCTCTCAACAGTATTCAACACAGTTGACCACACCTTCCATCTTGAAATACGATTTTCCTTGCTCTAGAATTACTCAACACTTTTCCAATGTGCAAGTCACCTTTGACAGCTCTACCTCCTCATCAAGACCTTCTAATTCTGTATAGTTCCTTGTGGCTAAACATGGGCTTTTTTCCTAGTCATTCTACAATCATTCTATACTATAGCACTAAATACCATCTAAATTCTAATTGCTCACAAATATATAATTTCCAAACATCTATTTTCTGAGTTCCACACATGTATTTTAAACTATCTATTTGACCCTTCCATTTAGCTTTCTGACAAGATCTCAACTTCTTGTCCAAAATGGATTTTTCAGTTGCCTTCCTAAATTTTCAAGCATAAAAAATAAATGAATGACATCATTATCTATCCAGTGGATTAAGGAAGTAATATGAAGACTATAGTTAATGTTTTCATCCCTATTCCCAATCCATTAGTAAAATTTGTTTTTCTTACCTCTAGAATATAGCTTAATCTGACTACTTTTCTTCATTTAACAGTTTCATATCTAGTCTAAACCACAGTCATCTCTCTTGCTTGGATTACTGCAATCCAAGCGGTAAACCACTTTGGTCCCCAAAGTGGTTTCCCTTCATCTACTTTTTCTGAGTCAGGCTGGAGTGCAGTGGTGCAATTATGGCTCACTCTAGCCTCAACATCCTGGGCTCAAGCAATCCTTCTGCCTCAGCCTCTTGAGTAGCTGAGGACTACAGGCAGGGGCCACCACACCTGGCTAATTTTTTATTTTTATTTTTTGTAGCAATGAGGTCTCACTATGTTGCCTAGGCTGGTCTTGAATGCCTGGGTTCAAGTAATCCTCCTGCCTCAGCCTCCCAAAGTGCTGGAATGACAGGCATAAGCCATCATGCCCAGCATCCCTTTTTCTACTCTTCATTTGTTTCAATCCATTTAACCATATAGCACAAGAGTGGTTTTATGATGTAAATTCATCCCTCCCACTCTTCTGCTTGAAAAGCTTCAGTGGCTTCCCTGCAGGTTAGAAAGATAAATCCTGAAGGCACTGCATGACCTGGTCCCTCAGTTTTACCTTTCTTCTCTTACTCATTATGTTCCAATCAGTCTGGTCCTTCTTTTTCTCCTGTAAAAGAGGAAATATCAAACCCTCCTGTAAAAGAGGTAGCATTGACCCTTTCCCACTTTGGGGTTTCTGTTCCTAGTGTTTCCACCTAGGACAGCCTTCCACTAGTCCCTTCTTGGTTAACTGTGATTCTTCCATCACCTCCTCAGAGGGTGCCTTGATGAACAGCCCCCACCACACTGCAACCAGCTTAGGTCCCCCTGTTATATATTAATATACTCTTACTTCACAGCATGAGTTATGGGTTGTAACTATATGTTTACTTGCTTAATATCTTTCTCCTGCATCAGACTGTGAGGTCTATGTTGGGAATCATATTCGTGTTTTTCATAGCTGTATCCCCAGTGTTTAGCACAGTGCCTGACCTAGAGAAATTTTTAATATTAGATATGTGATTCATTGCAATAATACTTTTATATGATTTTATGTTCTGAATATTGTCAGTTGAGCTGGTTTTATAAATGCTCTAGTAAGTTATCCCATTTACTATCTATAAAAGATACATAATATTCCATCAAATAAATATGATAAAATGTACTTATTTCCCCATTTTCTTGTTACCCATTTTTGCTGTTATAACTTTGTTATAATAGAGCTGTTTCTTTTTTTTTTAAGTATCTCCTTGAGGAAAACTTACAGAGGTGAGACTCACAGGATCACAGCTTCTGAATATTTTTTTCACATAAGATCAAGATCACCAATTTTTCTTCGAAAGTATAACAAATTACATTACCCCCAAATGACTCATCTCGGATAAACTGGTCATACTTTTTAAATGCTTATCAAAGAAAATATGCCTACTCTATGTGAACTGCAGGTCCTGCCACAAATCTGTCCATGTGGGTCATACTAATTGTATGAATTGCAACTGTATCAACACTAGTGAAGTCTAATTTCTTGTAAGTCCTAGGAGCATTGCCCATTATACTTTATGTGTAATAAAATTATAGTGACACTGGGATATCTGTTGGGAAGATAGATTTATCATAAATATGGCATCGTATGTCTAATCTAGATCAAAGTTTTTAATTGAGTCTGCTATCAATTAAAAGTGACGAAATGACTTGTTCTTTTCCTTTCCTTTTTTTTGTGACATGGTCTTTCTTTGTCACCTAGGCTACAGTGCAGTGGTGTGATCGTGGCTGTGATCATGGCTCACCACAGCCTCAACCTCCCAGACTCAAGCAAACCTCCAGCCTCAGCCTCCCAAGTATCTGGGACTACAGGCACACACCATCATGCCTAGCAAATTTTTTTTAAATTTTTTTGTAGAGATGAGGTCTCATTCTGTTGCCCAGGCTGGTCTCCAACTCCTGGGTTCAAGCAATCCTGCTTCCTTGGCCTCCCAAAATGCTGGGATTACAGGCATGAGCCATCATGCCCAGCCATGACTTGTTCTTTTAACTTGTAAGTTGCAGCCAGAAACTCATTGCCTTTACTCAATGAGGCATTACAAAACTTGAATTATAAAAACTAAATATTTTTCAAAAAGGTTTCTTTATAAAGAAAAGATGCCAGAAACTGAAAAAGCTTTCCCAAAATACGTTTTTTAAAGAAATAAACTAATATATTAACTCTTAGGTGGGAATAGACATGAGACAAAACGTAGGGAAAGAGGGTAATCCTTTGAGAGTCCACAGCATGCTTAAAGCCAGAGGTCAAGGCCCTAGCAAACAGAAGTTTTATTCTACTTCCAGAAAGAGAGGGTAGGCTGATTTTGGCCAGGTCTGGTTGGGGAGTGTTGTGATGAGGTGAATTCGGGTCTGATCCAGGCCAGTAGCTCCTGCAAAACTGGGATAGTTCCATGCCCACAGTTAATGGGGGCTCTTCTGGGATAGATATAACATGGTTCCTGGGTTCCTGTATCAAACAGGCTCAAGTCCACCCCCAGGGCTGAACTCAATTTTCTAGAGCTATGTACTACACTCATTGAGCTCTTTCTCTCCTCTCTTCTTTCCTTCCTTTCAATAAATAAATAAGTTTTTGTTTGTTTGTTTGTTTGTTTTTCTGGGACTGCCCTGCTAGACACTGTAGAGAGTATAAAGAAGGTTCCAGCAAGGCCTCAAGCAAGACAGATTAGACCCATGAATAGATACCTGTACAGTGTAAGAAGCAAACCATGGTAAGAACCAAAGGAAAAATATACAGGTAAATGAGTGGGAGATGCCGCCGGCTGACTCTATCAGTGAAGATTTCTGCAGAAGAGGCATTTCAGGCAGCTCAAAAAAAGGGGAGGATTTAGCTACACAGAGATGGGGCCTGGAAATTGGAGTAAGAAAGGGCATCAGGGCAAAGAAAATTGATTTCACTTTTGAAGTGCTTTTTGTTTTTCTCCAGTCTTTCTGGCTGGGTATCCTAGCGAGGGCAGTGCTTCTTAAACTTTAATATGTAAATGAATTACCTGGAGATCTTGTTAAAGTGCAGATTCTGATCTACCAGGTCTGGGCTAGGTGGGAGAGTCTGCATTTCTACAAGCTCCCAGGATGATGCTGAAGCTGCCAGTCCAAGAAGTGCACTTTGAATAACAACATTCTAGGCCTTATGTTTCCAAGATGGGGCAGATGCAGTGGGAAATTATAGGGCCACGAATCTGGCTGTGCAGGTCCATGGGGCCTGGAAAGTTTCTGAGGACAGAGCAGCAGTGCTTCTCTCATTGTTAGCCTTTTGGCAGGGGTCAGGGACCCTAATAAACAGAACAGAAGGAGCTGCCCTGCATTTGTAATATAGAAGACCTCTCCATCTCAGACTGCAGGTGGACTGCATCATTCCATCATCTCCAAACCAACAGCACAGAAACTCTGTGTGGTCACTGACTCACTTGTGTCCTAGCAGAATAAGGGATTCTTTGTTAGCTCAAAGTCTAGCAGTTCTTCTGGCTCTTGGTGGAGACAGAGTAATTTTAACCCAAAAATAGGTCTTTCAAAAATATTGCTGAAATAAAGGAAGCAGTAATTAGGATGGTTCAGTCTACCAAACTCCAAACTTAATACAACAAACCATGTCTGCATTAAGATAGAGGCCTTGCTGCTGCAGAGGGTGGTTAAAACAGCCTTTGTATGTTTTTATTTTTCTGCTGGATATTATTCTGTAACACTTCTAATTCAAGCAATTCTAGAAATAAGGGAAGAAGAGCCACATGTAACTATTTATGACCACAATCCAGAACTAGTCACATCTTGAGTCATAACTTCATAAACGTAAATAATGAAATCTCTAAACTATTAGTCTACTCTTTTTGAGCTTGTATTTGGAAATACAGTAATAGGTGGAAACACTAGGATATCTGGACAAGAGAAGGTAGAAATTTTTTTAAAGCACTTTCTATGTATATAACATTTTCTGTGTGTGAAAAAAGAAATGCTATATTCCATCTGTAGAGTAAAAGAGGATTGCCTGTGGCAAAGGCAAGGCTTCTAAGAAACAGCTCAGACTGGAAATTCAAAACACACTCTGGGTTTCCCCCTTCCATTTTTCTTGAAGTTACCAAGATGAGTGGTCATGGGATGAAAGTGCAATATTTATTCAGCATTTGCCGTGGGCCAGATACTGTTCTAAGCATATTACATATGTGCTCCCTTTTAATCCTCCAATTACAACTATAAATAGATCTTAATATGCCTATTTTAGAGATAAGACAGCTGACAGAAAAGTTGTAGAAGATCATAAAGCAAGGAGTTGGAACAGAATTTCAAACCCACATTTATCCAATATAAAATCCATACACTTTGTACCACGGCATGGTGCCTCCTAATACCAGATTTCTTGGTGTCTCTTGCTGAGGACAGTTTGCTTTTTGTGGCAGCTGTCCTTATTAGATGTTGGGTTACATAGAAAAGTCTGTGGGATTGGCAACAGGTCAAACTTAAAGACCTTTAAGATTCCTTCCAACCTTTACATACATCCTTCCACCATAGTGCCTTTGTATATGCTATTTTCTCTGCCTGAAATTCTCTTTGCTTTTTTTTTTTTTTTTTTGCCTATTTAACTACTTCAGATTTATCCTGCAGACCTTAGCTTAATCATTTCTTCAAAACAGTCTTCTTTTCCTTTGTTCTGTTCACTGTTTCTACTACAAATTTTTTTTTTTTTTTGACAGAGTCTCAGTCTATCACCCAGAATGGAGTACAGTGGCACGATCTCGGCTCACTGCAACCTCCGCCTCCCAGGTTCAAGTGATTCACCTGCCTCAGCCTCCCAAGTAGCTGGTATTACAAGCCTGTACCACCACACCCAGCTAATTTTTGTATTTTTAGTAGAGATGGGGTTTCACCATGTTGCTCGGGCTGGTCTTGAACTCCTGACTTCAGGTGATCCACCCACCTTGGCCTCCCAAAGTGCTGGGATTATAGGCGTGAACCACTGCACCCAACGTCTACTACGCACTTTTAATAGCGCAATGTACCTTTTGATTGTGTAACTTATCACAGATGTAATTTTACATTTATGTGTGTGTTCTAAATATCAGATTCCTTATCTCTAAAATGAACTATTTGTCTCCTGTCCCCAATGACTCACCTGAATGATAACAAGTTGTAACTGTTATTTGTTGATTGGCTCTTTCCTCTGTGCTAGGTGTTTGATGAGGTAATCAAAGATCTTTAAGACTTGTTCTTGGCACTCAAGGAACTAATAATCTGATTGAAAGGGTGTTGCTGAGAAATATAAAATGATTACAGAGCAACCAAGTTCAGGATGTAACCACGTCTTTTGCAAGAAAAAACGGCTTTCTTTTGTTTTTTTCCCAAAGAGCTATCTCTCCTTCTAATCTATGTCTTACTTATAAACACTGGCATATGAAAGCTGATGCAGTTTCAGGAATAAAGTAATATAATTAGAAAACTAGAAAGAAGCTTGGAGAACAGTGGAAAACCGATAAAGGTGAGAAGGAAGAAATGAGAACCACAGTTTGCCACATATCTCAGAAATGTTCCATCTTATAGTGAATGATAGTGGGCCAAAGCTCACCAAATTTGATATCAGCAGTCAATATTTATCTTGACTCTTAAAAGCAGAGCAGAGAAGGAACTATATGTTTAGTAAATTAGAGATAAAATGTGGACCATGTCACCTCAGTCAAAAAAGAAGGTGGACTCCAGTTATAGACAGCTAGAACCCTTAAAGGATAAAACCACAGACCAAGGGTAATTGTATAGGAAACAGAATAGGGTCCCAAATATAAGCTCCATAAGCCCATCTGAATTCCGAAGGTCTCCCAGATCCCATCATACCGATGTTACCAGAAGTGACACATTTCATTCCCAATTTACAAATGGCACATACATACAGTAGGCGCAGACCTCTCCCTAGTCTGGAGGTGCTCACTGCTACTGGCAAGACAGCCATTGTGAAAGTCAAAATGAAATCCTAAACTTTAAAAGGATCCATATTTTTAAAGTAAAAGGGTGAGAAGAAATTACAAAATGTAGAAAAATGGGGAACTGAACCAAAAATTCCTGCTCCTCAATATATTATTTCTGCCCCTCACTACCAGGATTCTTTCTCTAGTCATTTTTCAAACTCCAAAAGTTTCTTATGGAAGTGTTCATTTGCAACTACAAGATACTCTTAAAATTGCACATGTCTTTGGAACGGCAGATAGTCTTGCACACGACTGTGAATTCATTTAATCAAATTATTTTACTTAGTTCCAACTTGCAGCATACTAAATGAATGCTGATTGTTAAGAATAAAGAGCAAAGACAAGCTGATTGAGATAGAAAAAGGCCAGACAGAATGAGGACAATAGGTGCAGGAAAAAGGATTTCAGGAGAATATTGGAGAAGTAAGGTGCAAAAAGAGCAGAAAGGAAAATAATTATTATTTTCACCTATTTCAAGGCCCAGAAAGGCCGGTGCTATACCCCTCAAGAGAGGAAGAGAAATTTCTTTCTTTTTCTTGACCCTGTTGAACAGAATAGGCTCAGCTCCTAGGACCAGATGTGAATCTGGTACCATTACAAACCACAAACATTAAATAGGTTTTTTGGAACTAGCTTAGTGACATAGCTCTTGCAGGAAAATGTGATATTCTAAAAAGCTTAAAGGAAGTCCTCTTACAGCTCTAGAACAAGGACTAACTTTGAGGAATATAATGAAGATGGAACATTTGAAATTTCCAATATTTTAGAAACTATGACCAATAAAAACGGCAGTTTCATATGGTTCAACCCAAAAGTTAATAAGCTGATGACTTCCTAAATGTCTTATCTGAAATTACATCATCAGAATGAAGAATTTGAAAAGCTACTTGCTACACCATGTAGCAGAAAAAAATTTTAAATATAGACTTTACTAGTCTTGAAGACATACTGTGATTGATGATGCATAAGAGATGCTGTTCAAAATAGTCACATTATAATACCCAATTCCAGATCAAGCCCTCTGTGTCCATGTCAATTTATTCCATTTGTTATTTAGACAGCACTTCCTTCAACAGCCATAGGGAACCTAAGACATCTATATCCATGGGTGTTTTAGGTTGAGGTCGACAGTGGGCATTATGGGTTTCAGGGCAACTTTAGGTGAACTCAGTTTTCCCTTGTATCACTTAAAGTGATTAATGTTCACACGGAGGGTTTTGCCACGTGATCTGGCATCCTTACAACCATGAGTTTACTTATGACACGGGGAAGATCGCTTTTAGGTTTTCCTTTTCTTTCCCAGAATAGCAATTTAAAAGCCTCTAACTTAACATCTAGATGAACCATAAGGTCTTTTTCAGTTCTATCATTTCATGGTTAGATTTTATGGAAAAGAAAATGACTATGCTTGCTCTCACATGCATAGGGTATTTCTATAACTATATGCAAGAAACAGGCAACATTAGTCTTTCTTGAGAAGGGAAATTTGCTTTTTCTTGTACTGAGCTTTTGTTCATTGAACTTTTTTAAAATACCATGTATTATTTGCTAACAAGAATTAAAAATACAATTTGAAATGTAAGCAAAGCATTTTACTTGTTAAAGTACAGAACCTCTCCCTGTATAAATGTTTAGTTCCTGTTCTTCTTGTTCTTCTTTATGACCTTACCATTATTGTGATTAAAAAAAAATATTACTAGGCACTGTGGGAGGTGAAACAGATGCAGAAGACTTTGACGATGGAAATTGCTATTTATTCTGCAAATATTTGTAACTACTTGTTATGTGACAGATCCTGGGCTAGGTACTTCCTCCTTTACATGACTTCTGGAAGGCTTCTTGTTTAAACATCCAAGGTTTTTTTTGTTTTTTTGTTTTCTTTGAGAGGTCTGCATGCTTAAAATGCTTCCCATAGATAAGCAGTGGTTTGTTCTCCATGAATGCAGCAACAGATTAGGTTACCTACCTGCAGGGAGAATCACCTCCCACACTAAAGTAGGTCCCAGGTGTTTGAGGCAGACACTACCGTGATGACCGGTACATGAGTTAAAGAACACTTTGTACAGAGGGAGAGAGTCCTCTTGACTAGATCTGCAATATTGAGAACAAAAAGAGGCAAGTGAAGATAAAAAAAGGAAGGTAGTAGAGGGAGATGACTGGCAATAGAAGCTAGTACAGTAGTATCTTACTTCACAAAATTATTTAGTTACCCAAAAGCTGATTCCAAAGTTTTGTAAATATCATCCCAACACATTAGAAAGGCTTGCCAAATTAAAGAAGCTTGCTACTTAGAACTTTTGTCAAGCAAAAAGGCCCTTATTTCAATTCAAATTTTACATAGATGACATGTAGGTAAGAACTCTCAACATTTTCAAAGCCTTTAGACATATATTTCTTTGGATTCTCACAAAAACGCCATGAGAATTGTTTTCCCTTCCACAGATGAGGAAAGTGAAGCTTAGAGGTTGAGCCACTTGCCCATGGAAGCCTGGTAGGGGAATGGCTGAGGTTTAGACCAGGACCCCGGCGTCCTACTCATTGGCACTAAGGTAGCCCCATGACATGTCTCTACAGAGATAGGCAGAGCAAAAGAAACTTACTTTTTCAGGCAATTTTCTCTGATTTTCATAAAACTGTAGCTACCAAATGGGGATACCTAGGGTATCAGTTTTATGATATCCTAGGTATCCCCGTTTCTCCCATTCTTCCCCTCCAAACCATCTTCCTGGGTCTGCTGCCCTGTCCATCTTCACAGAATTCAGTTTGGATTGTCTCCTCCCCCAGCATCTCTGCTATCTCCACGTAGTCTACAAATAAAGTGCAGGAGCCACAGACTGACAGTCAGGACTTCTGCCTGAGCCCCCATCCACAGCTCAAACCCTCTTTCCTATTTCACTATGCTAATGCTTACCCCTTGCACTCCAAACAAGCAGGTCTGTGTACCACCATCTAACACCCCAACAGGGCCAGGCTAGGGTGAGGTGAGTCACAGCATTTAAAGGTTCACCAAAGAACTCAGTAATCAAGGTTAATATTTTAATGGAATATTTAAAAAATCAAAATTAATATCAAAAATGCATGATGAAAAATATCAAAATTTTAAATAAAGACAGGGTAAGTTTAGGGGTTTTTCCTATTGCTTCAGGCTCAAAAGTGCCTTCCGGGGCACTGTTATCGGCCCTGCAGTGACTCCCCACTCAGATACTTTTACTAATGATGTTTCCCAAAAGTTAGTTCTTAACAACCGCTTTCTACATTAGTAACGTCTTTCTTCTTGAACGCTCCAGCATTTAAGTGTAGCGCTGTACTGTCAGGAAAACCCATTTCCCCTAGTAACTAGTAGTACTTCGAAGATATTCTGAATCATCTTGGATCCTTTCCAGCACTTTCCCAAACCACAGTGAGCACTCAGCACCACTTCGCTAAAAGAGTGCAGAATCACAATGCTCAAATCACTGTCTGGGGGGTTCAGCAGGGAGGGGACGCAGATATGTTTTGTTTAGTCCAGGGTGTTTTGAGAAAATTGAATTTGTTATCAAGATTTTACAAATCAGGATATTGTACATGAATATACTCCGTCATTTCTGGAAAAATCAGAAAATCTAGCAACACTAGGTCTAATTCTTGCCCGATAGCAAGGGACCCTGAGAGCAGATAAGCGGCCCTGCCTTCGGAGCTCTCTCCAGTTCGCCTTCCCCCAGTTACAGTGCCTGTCAGGCCCCATTAGCTCTTTGAGTTTGCTATCGTAAGAATAAAGGAAGGAGCGCACAGGATAAAAACCCATCGGCTGGGTCTATTCGTTTTTTCCTAGAGAAAAAAAAAATGTTTCCTGTTTGTCCTTTCGAATATAGTCTCACAGAGAAGCTCACAGAAGCAGCCCACCTTTCTAGCCCACAAACTTCCCACAAGCCGTGAAAGTCGCACCGGCTCTTGCACCCAGATCGGTTTCTCCCGGGTCTTTGGCTCAGGGCCCCCGCCCCTACATTGGCCTTTCCCTTCCTCCGCCACCTCCGCGCTCCGAGGCCTGGGGCGGGTCGCGGGTACGGGCCCCCAGCCCCCAGCCCCTAGCCGCTGCTCTTTGCCCCGGGCCAGGGCTCTCGGGCTCGCCCACGGCGGCACTGAGCATGCTCAGAGGCGGCCGCGGGGGCAGGTTTGCTTCGCAGGCGCTCGCACTCGGCGGCGGGCGGGCGCGCGGCTGCAGCTGGAGCTCCAGCGCCCGGAGTTGGAGTTGCCGGGAGTTTCCCCCCAACCCCTCCCTTTTCGCGCGCGGCAGCAGGAGCCGGCGCGGGAGCCGCGAGCGGCGGCGAGCCAGCACCCGGGCCGGCTAAGCCTTGTCCGGAGCCCGGAGCCCCGCGCGGGGCAGCCCCCCGGGGAGGAGCCTCGTGCTCTGGGACGCGTGCCGCGCACTGGCACGGCTGGGGCGCGAGCCAGGCTGCACGGTAGGACCGGGGCGAGGGAAGCCAGGCGGTCAGGGCGGAGGCCAAGCCCGGGAGATGCGGTTGCAGCCGCCACGGCTGTTGGGGCGCCTGGCGCTCCGTCCGAGGCGGGTGGCTGTGAGGCCAGGGGAGTAGGCAGGCGCCCAGAGAGATTCTTCCAAGTTGGCGGGTGGCGGGAGAGGGGGCCGCGCGCCCCGGCGCAGCTGCTTTGTGCGCGCAGAGAGGGACTCGTGTCCCTGGTTCTCTCCAACCCTGGGACCCGTTGTGCGGGCAGTATTGGGCAAGCCGCGGAACGGAGCGATTTCCTCCGAGAAAGTTGAGGATGGAGCCTTTTTTTCCGCACCGTCCCCGCGATGGGATGGGCCCCGAGAATGCCGCCCCGAGGCTCCCAGTGTGGGGGAACTCGGGGTCGCTGCGCCTCTAGCTTGAGCACAGAAATCCGCGAATCACTCCGATCTTCGCGAACTCTGGCATCTTCTAGGAAAATCATTATTGCCAAAACTGAGGCGAGCTTTTCTGGCGGGCACGGCACCCTGCCCCCAGGGCGCTGGCCCTGGGCGATGCCCCCTTTCCGATCTCAGTCTTGGTCAAGGGCGCCAGGTTCCGAATTCGCGCTTGCAGTGCACGCCAGCATCGAGCCTCACCAACACCGCCGGGCAACGTGGCTGGAGTAGGTGGGTGGCTCGATTTTCCCTCCAGCCTTTCCTCAGGTTTACAACACCCCGCCACCTCACCACCCCACCCCGTTCATCTTCACAGAGGACAGGACCTGCAGGTGGAGAATTTGGAAAGACATCTTGCTCTTTAGGAGAAAGTCCCCGGGGTGTATCTGCCTTTGATTCTGGCCCCAGGATTTCATAACGAACCTTCTTCTCCCCTTCCTATTACGCTTCCCTAGGGACTGGGTGGGAGAGAATAGGGTCGGTAGGTCCGCAGGAACTTCCACCTCATTCCACCCTCTCCTAAGATTGCCTTCCGGGCGACCCCAGGACCCTGGAACTGGCATTGTGCGGATTGTAAGGGTGTAGAGGATGCCGACGAATTTTTCCTGGCTTCACTTTTTTCACTTCTTGTTTTGAGTTTTGGGGTTTTGCCTGCACACTAGTCAGAGCTGCGCACTAGTCAGAGCCACCCTGGGGGTGGAGGAGCTTCAGCCGAGGCTGTGAGCCGCTGTTCGTCTCAGAGGCTGCTAGTGGGAATCGGTCCAGAAATGATTATGCAGGCTAGAAATATGCCTCTCTTTTTTTCTTTTTTGGCTGAACACCTTGGCTGTTGGGTTTGTGTGTTACGTTCTTAAAGGGACACCCTCACACTGCTCAAGTGCCAGGATTTAGGGGCTCACCATTCTGCTGCCTGTTTTTCTCTTTGCTTTTTCCTTGAGGGTAGTCTGCTTTGGGGCAGATTTCTAGATGTGCGAATCACATAATGTGGATACACTATACAGTTCTAGAGTCAGACAGACTTGAGGTCAAGTTTCAGCTTTACAGCTGATGACAGTGCTGATGGACAAATGATTAGTCACTCTGAACTTCAGTTTTCTCTTCTGTCAAACGGAGATAATCGTGGCCTTACCTCCCTCCATTGCAGGGTTGTTGTAAACTCAGATGAGATAATGAAAATGAAAAGTGCTAAGAAAACTTTAAAAGCACCATTCAGGTCTTAGATATTGTCTCTGTGCTCTTCACTCAGTTGTTTTGAATGAGCTAATTCTTAATTATAACAAGACATCTAGGTCTTCTCTCCTCTCTGTCCACTCCTCACCAAGTGGTTTAGTTGCTTGGGCCTTTGGAAGCATCTGTTTACCCTTTTTCTTTCTCTATCCTCAAATCCATCTCTTTTGATTTTAAGAATTGGAGCTCCAGTCCTCATATTTATCTGAGGAAGGCGGCATGATGTAGATTAGGAGATGACTGGGGTGGCCTTATCAACATTGAGAGTCCTAGGCCCCAGAATTGGCACGGTCAGAAAGGCCTTAGTTTGAAACTCAAGGCTGATGAAGAAGTCAGCAAATCCTGGAATGGAGCTCTGACTTGACCTCTAATAGTGACCTTGAACTAAGGACTCAACTCCTAATCTGTGAAATCAGTCTATGAAGATTAAAAGCCAATATCAATTGAAGGCAAGAACAGGTGAGATTATCACTCAGTTAAAAAGGGTTCACACGGGCTCCTGAGCCACCCCAGGTGCAGCATCTTCCCTAATCTTAGGGCAGTGGTTCTCAGATCAGAATCATCTGGAGGGCTTGTTAAATCTCAAACTGTTGGGCTATACTGCCAGAATCTCTGATTCTCTAGGTCTAGGGTGGAGGCCCAAGAATTTGCATTTCTGACTAGTTCCAGATGATGCTAATGCTGCTACAGACCATGCCTATAGAATCACTAACTTATGGGGTGGGAGATAGTAAGAGAGATGAAGTTTGTTGTGAAATGCCATTATTTTACTAGCTCATATACAGAGACAAGGTTTCTTTGGGGGTGTGTTGGGAAGTCTCCTTAGGCATTTTATGTTCCAATGCCTGTGCCACTTACCATTATCTAGGTTTAATAATTCTGATTGCTCTTCAAATGGATGAATTTTACAAAGAGGTAGGATTCCCCCTTCTTTTCATAGTGTAAAATATGTAGTCTCAGGCTTTAGATCACCCTTGGGTAGTGCCGGATTGGTGACCTTTATAATTTATAAAATCTAAAAACTACCCCATTTCCTTTTTTGGAGAAACCTCAGACATTTGTGGAAAGGAGGTTACGTACAGTTCTGACAGCTTGAACCTTAAGGTTGGAGGACAGAATAGATCACCTAGGGAACAAGTTTAAGAAGAATTTGCAGTGGTGTCTTTTCCGAATGGACAGCTTACCCAGGCCCTGGAAGGAGCATGAAGTACACCCCACGACAAATGTCCCATGGTGGTTAGACCTGGCAAAGCCCTTTCATTCCTTCTGGAGAATGGTAGTGGCATTGGCAGCGGCTGAGACCCTCTCTTCGTCTCTAAGAGGGTTGAAGGCTGGCTTTCAGGGGCAGCTGATCAGTATTAGTGTGGTGTCCTGTGTAACCTAGCTTGTAATGAAGCACTATTGGGACCTAACCCAATCTTAAGCTCTTTTCCTTTTCCCCCACGCCATAGTCCTGTGCTGTGAGCTCACCATGACTTCCTATGACCTAGACTGTGGCCTTGAATTTTGACTGCTTTGCATCAGAGAGGCTGTGGGAGCCTGCTTGAGTCAGGAGGGTTCCTGCAATAACATCCTAAGGAAGAAATAAAGTTTACATAATGTAGCGCCCAAATCAATTAGGTATAAGAGGAGGTCAGTCAGTGCCTTAACTAGTTCTTGTGTTGCTAGGCCAAATGGGATCCCAGCTCACTGTCATGCTTTATCTCAGCTGTCCATTTGTGCTTTGTTTTAGTTTTAAAATGATTAGCACTAGAGAAACCTATCAGTAAATCAGAAACCTTTAAAAAACTCAAGTGTACACTTAGTGTTTTAGTAGATAAAACTTCCAGGCCCAAACCTGTCTTCCTGACAGCAATCAGCACTTGGTGAAGGAACAGCCTTCTGGTTGTCACTCTTAAGATTCATTAGCTAATTTCATTGGTTTTTCCCACTTAGTATAAGTAGGGAACATTTCTATTTTAAAATTTCTTCCCATAACCTGATGTTTATATTTTGGGTGTTACCCATGCTTTGAGGGCAGCCTCTTATCACTGTTGTTCACTTTTCTCAGTACATGGTATCTTTGCTCCCTTTAATAAGTCTGTTGTGAGACGGTCATTATGACACTTTATTTCTTTTTGGTCATTAGGACTGTTATTACTGAGTCACAGAGAGTCAGGGCCCATTCCTAGAGCATTATTCTCTATGTTCCTAGAGGGTGCTTTTAAACTAAAACACTAGTTATACTGCACTAGCTCATTTCTAAGATACATTCTTTTTCTGATTTCAGAAGCCCAGATGGATCTTAAAAATTATGAACACATTTAGGCCAGGCGCAGTGGCTCACACCTGTAATCTCAGTGCTTTGGGAGGCTGAGGCGGGTGGATCACCTGAGGTCAGGAGTTCAAGAGCAGCCTGACCAACATGGTGAAACCCTGTCTCTACTAAAAATACAAAAACAAATTAGCTGGATGTGGTGGTGGGCACCTGTAATACCAGCTACTCGGGAGGCTGAGGCAAGAGAATTGCTTGAATCTGGGAGACGAAGGTTGCAGTGAGCCGAGATCGTGCCATTGCACTCCAGCCTGGGCAACAAGAGTGAATCTCCATCTCAAAAAAAAAAAAAAAGTATGAACGCATTTAATGTGCAGTTTTTTTTTTCTTCTGTAACCTAGTATGTTAGTGTAGTGACTATCAATTGATGACATCCTCAAACAAAGCAAGGTTAGTTCCTTATTCTGGTAGAAAATATGGTTTCTACACAGTGCTGTCCAGCTGATAGAATTGCTGAGCAGTTAGCTCAGCAGTTCCGAGAATATGTTGGGTAAAGTGCTGTTGGGGTGAGTATTAATCAGTGTGCTCTTATAAAGGGCAAATCCATTTGGGAAGCACTGCCTATTATTTTTTTTTCCTCTTGTAGAGATTCTCAACATGGGCATCATTATATCAAAGACTATGAGAAGTACTATAGTTAACTATATCAACGACAAAAACTTGGTTACATTTATTCAAGTCAGTGTTTCCCAGAATACAGAATTTTCTGAGGTTATATATGTATCTTTTAGGACTCCATTACTGAGTTAGCACAAACCACAATTTTAATATGTGATTTAATATTGTGGGTGGGATGGTTTCACCTAGTATATCCTGAAAATATAGGGACATTCATTAAGTATGGCTATTAATTAATTAACTCTATAAGTGGTTACTTATTTTTTATTTCAGAGTAGAGAAGAACATTTTAAGCTGTAGTGGCTAAGAAAGTCTCCACGAAGGAGCTGGACTGTGATAATATAAATGGTGGATAGCACTCTTTGATAGATAAGGGACATTTTAGGTTGGAGGGATAATGAAGCAGGAGTAAAGACTTGCATTTGTGCCTGCATATAAATAATTTTCAGAGCATACAACAAAATGGATTGTGCCCAGCACAGTGCGAGATTTACTGAATCTGTGGTGGTGGTCAAAGAACCTATTAAGCCCAGGCTTGGTTGCTCATGCCTGTAATGCCAGCAGGTCAAGGCTGCAGTGAGCCCTGATCGTGCCACTGCACTCCAGCCTGGGCAACAGAGTAATATCCTGTCCCAAAAACAAAACAAAAAGTTTTTTGATTCTGTAAATCCGTTGAAGTAGCAGACGAGTTATAGAGAGGACTGGACAGCTGGTTGCAGGAGTGGAGGCGCAACACTCAGGATGAAAGCAGTCAGGGGTGCCTGGAACTGGACGGGGGCATGGAAGTGTTCCTGTGCCATTAGTCATTAGGGGGATGCAAATCAAAACCACAGTGAGATGGCACTTCACACCCACCAGGACGGCCAGGTGGAGAATGTGGAGAAATTGGAAGCTTCCTACATTAGATTGCTGGTGAATATGTAAAACCGAACAGCCACTTGGGAAAACAGTTTGGCAGTTCCTCAAAATGTTAAATATTGGCTTCCTAATGACCAATTCCCCTCCAAGATAGCTACACAAGAGAACTGAAAACATGTTCATGAAAATATGAATATTCATAGCCGTATTCCTTTTTTTTTTTTTTTTTTTTTTTTTTTGAGGCAGAGTCTCATTCTGTCTCCCAGGCTGAAGTGCAGTGGCACAATTTCTCCTCACTGCAGCCTCGACCTCCCAGGCTCAAGCAATCCTCCCACCTTGGGTTCCCGAGTAGCTGGGACTACAGGCATGTGCCACCACCTCCAGTTAATTTTTTTATTTTTGGCAGAGATAGAGTTTTACCATGTTGCCCAGGCTGATCTCGAACTCCTGGGCTCAAGCAATCCACCTGCCTTGACCTCTGGGATTACAGGCATGAGCCACTGCGCCTGGCCAGCAGCCTTATTCTTAATAGCCCTAAAGTGGAAACAACCCAAATATCCATCGGCTGCTGAATGGATAAACAAAATATGGTACATCCATGCAAGGAAAACTATTCAAACATAGAAAGGAACAAAATGTTGATTCATGCTACAACATTGATGTACCTTGAAAACATGCTATGTGAAAGAAGCCAGATACAAATGACCATGTATTTACATGATTCCATTATGAAGTGTACGCAATAGGAAAATCCACAGTGACAGAAGTAGATTAGTGATTGCCAGGGGTTGGAAGAGGGAGAAATGGGGAGAGACTGTTGATGGGTCTGAGGTTTCTTTTTGGGGTGATGAAAATGTTCAGGAATTAGATAGGGTGATGATGGCACAATTTTTTGAATACACTGAAAACTACTGAGTTGCACACTTTAAAAGAGTGAATTTTATGGTGTATGAATTATTAAATTTTTTAAAATAGGAAGAAGGTAGTTGCATCCAAAGGAGAGTTTTTTGTTTTTTGTTTTTTTAAAAAAAATGATGAGACAACTCCAGAAATAGGGTTTCAGTTTCAGGTTAAATTTTCTGCTATTGGGAAAAAATATCTGGATTATTCCTTTCTCCTTGTTTGTCTTTGGCTTTCTAGAATGCTCTTGTTACTCTCTCATTCGAAAGTTTACTACCTGAATTAAAAGGATTTTGTTCCAAGTTGCTCCTGAGTCAGTGGGATCGTTTTCATGGCAAGTGCCTTGTCATCTTCATATCTGAGTGTGTTTCTGGATTTTCCTCCAGAGACAAATTCCCTATTCAGGCTTCCTTGTGATCCACCAGAGGGCATGCTGACTCTGCAGTTTCAGTTTAGCTTCCCCCTTAAGATCTGACTGTGATAGACATTTTAGTGTCATCTTCTAATTTGTTTGTAGAACTCTGTCAAGACTGCCTCCTCCCTCTTTTTAAAAAATCTCTATTTAAAGAGGGTTCATGTGGTGCTCAGCATTACGTGAACATCAACGTATTTGGGTCCAAGAGGCATGATACTAAATGAGGTTTAACACCGCTGGAGCTGACACCGTTGGCCTTTGGGTAGACATTCTTCTCTCTTTAACAGTGTGGTGCCACAGGGCCTCTTGAGATTTTGTTAGAATGCTGGTTCTGATTCAGTAGGTCTGGGATGGGGCCTGAGATTCTGCACTTCTAACAAGCTCTCCCTGATGCAGATGCTGCTGTCGAGTGGATCACACTTTGAGTAGAAGCTGATACAGTTTAGAGAAGATGGCTTCAGAATGGGACAGGGCCGAGTGTGAAACATAGCTCTACCATTAACGTGTGCATGACCTTGCGCAAGTTAATTAACATCTGCGCCACAGTTTCTTATCTGTACGATCAGAGTAAGACCAAGCAGGTAGAAATGTATCTAGCATCATGTGCCTGAAATGCTAAATGTTATTGACCTTCTCCTGCCCACAAAGATCAAGAATTCTATGGTAAGGAGTAAGGAACAAAATACATGACTGTGATTCTCCCACCTGGAGCCTGTGCCCCTTGCCCTCACCAGCCTCTGCTTCCTCTGTTGCTTTTGGGACGGGCACTAATCCCGGCTGGCTTGCCTTCTTATGGGATTGGCATGAGGACATTATGAGCTGTAAGATGAAGCACCTCTGTAAAGTATATGCTATTACTCTACAGTGCTGGCTTGGGGAATTACATCCTCATAGGTTACCCAAGGTGAGTTGGTGGCTTGTTAAATTTTTTCTGTTTCTGTTTCCTTTATCATCATTTGAAGTGGAAGGAAATAGGAGATTGTGTTTACATTTCAATTAAGTTGATGGATCCTCTTTCTTCTGGGAAACAATACGTACAAATAGTTTTTAAGAATTAAACTAACAAAGCCACAAGTGCAATAAATCAAACTAGTTTCCAGTCTTCACAGCCTGATGTTTATTGCTTTCCTAAGGGTAGTAATTGTACCCTTTGAGACCCTGTTCCACCTTCTTGTTTGACTCTTGCATGGATTGTCAGGTTGGGGTCTTTAACGCCTGATGACTTTGAAGAATGAGATTGTTTACTTTGTTACAATGCCAGGGCAGAGCATTTGAACTGCTGTTGCATCGACATCAGGTAATCAAAGATAAGATATTTGGGTTGAAGCCTCATACACTAGGCTTCACTGGGACTCACTGCCCTTCTGGAAGGTAGAGGTGGCCGTGTCATTTGGAAGTGAGAATTATCTGATTCCTCTGGCAGGTGAATATGTGTGCTGCAGTCTAGTCACTTTCCATAACCGCTGTCTGGTGACTAAGCTTGGTCAGATAGGGCGTATATCAGTGAGCTGTTTTTTGTTTGTAGGCTGCCTAGAAATATGTTGACTTTGTACAGTCTAAGCTGAAAGCCAGCAGTAACTGGTGGTTAAGAAGTTAATATTATTCTTGAAAAATTTAATCTACCCTATCATTAAAGAGCAATAAGGAAGCAGTCCTGCTGCTGAGAAGGAGCTGGGAATATGAAGCTGGGTGTTCCTGAAGCAAGTTGTTTTAAGATTAAATCCTTATCCACTATAACAATATATTTTTTTTATTTTTATTTATTTATTTATGTATTTATTTATTTGAGATGGAGTTTTGCTCTTGTTGCCCAGGCTGGAGTGGAATGGCACGATCACATGCTCACTCTGCCTCCCGGGGTCAAGAGATTCTCCTGCCTCAGCCTCCTGAGTAGCTGGGATTATAGGCGCCCACCACCACTGCCCAGCTAATTTTTTGTATTTTTAGTAGAGACTGGGTTTCACCATGTTGGCCAGGCTGGTCTCGAACTCCTGACCTAGGTGATCCACCCACCTCGGCATCCCAAAGTGCTGGGATTACAGGCGTGAGCCACCGCGCCCGGCCCCGTTTTTTCTTTTTAAACTGTCTACCTTGAATATAGGAAGTTGGCACTTATATAAGGAGCTTAAAGCTAATAAAGTAGACATTTCTCCCAATTTCACTACTGAGAAATGAGACTTCAGATCCTTTTTTGTCATTGGCAACCACATACTTACTGGTCTATCTAATAGTTGATTTTAAAAGATGGAACAGGAATCTTGAATGAAGACATCGGCTTTAGGGACAGCCTTTGCTTTCAGTCCCCACTGGATTGTGAACTCCTTCAAAGACAAGGATCTTCATTTTTGTATCCCAGAGGATACAAACTATGCGTGTCTGTCATACAGTAGAGAATCAATAAACATATGTTGAGCTGCTTTTCTTCTGTGATTCCCCTTCACTATCTAGTCTATTATTTTTTGTTTCTTTATCAGAGAGAAACCAACTCCATGACATAAAAATAATAAATTTTTATTTAATACTACCTATACATTATCATATGCTAACATAATACATGGTTCTAAGCACTTTACAAATGTCGATTCCTTTAATCCTACAACACACTCTCAGAGGTAGGTACTGTTACTTATCTCTATTTTACACTTGAAAAGACTGAGATAGAGAAAGGTGAAGTGACTTTTGTCTAAGGTCCTGCAGTACTATGTAGCAGCCTCAGTAGACTTTAGCTCTCAAATATTACCCTCTTTTCCTGAGTTGCAGAGAAATGAGAGCAGACATGCCTTTCCACCTTCAATTCTAACTACCTCCCTTGTCCTCTGCCTCCTTTCTGACCACCCCCAAGTTCCAGAATAATGTGACTTGAGTTTGGAAAATAAAGTTACAGGTGTAAAACATGGCTCATTCATATGGCCCCAGGCTGGGAGTGAGGCCATTCACACAGGAGCCATTTAGGTTGAACTGTATGACCTTTGCAAGGCTGTGACCTCTAGCCCTAGGCCTCTGAGTTTGTCAGGTCACCATATGCCCCAAGTCGGTGCCTCTAAACCTTTATGTACGTGTGGTCACCTGGGTATCCCGTTAAGATACAGATTCTGGCTAGGCGCGGTGGCTCAAGCCTGTAATCCTAGCACTTTGGGAGGCCGAGGCGGGCGGATCACTTGAGGGCAAGAGTTCAAGACCAGCCTGGCCAACATGGTGAGATCCTGTCTCTACTAAAAATAAAAAAAAAAGTAGCCGGGCATGGTGGCAGGCGCCTGTAATCCCAGCTACTCGGGAGGCTGAGGCATGAGAATTGCTCGAACCCAGGAGGCAGAGGTTGCAGTGAACTGAGATCGCGCCACTGCACTCCAGCCTGGGCAACAGAGCGAGACTCCGTCTCAAAAAAAAAAAAAAGATGCAGATTCTGATTCACTGGGTCTGGGGTGTGTCTTGGGATTCTGCGTTTCTGACAGCATTCCAGGAAATGAAGAGGGCTAATCCTTGGGCCAATGCTGTAGAGGAGCCGAGTCTCCATGGGTCCAGCCTTAGTGTTCCAAGCACTTTCTTGCTTGAAGAAGGCCTAATTCCTAACCTGGGACCCAGAGAGAGACATAAGATATCCAGAGAGATATGCACCAAGAAACTGCAATTTATACAAAGACAGTCAGAAAGCAGCTGAAGACAGAATGAGAGAGAAACTAAGTAAAAGAAACTTGATGCCTCCAAAATGAAGAGTATGCCTCATTTCCATATGTGAACTGAAAAGCTCTCCACTTTTGAAATAAAGGCTTACTATAGAGCAGCACTGGTAATAGAACTACAAGACTTATAATAACTTCCTGTTTGAGTTGAAATGAAAACTCATAAAGAATCTATGCTATTAACCCCCTAATTTATACTTTTGTATTCTTTTATGTTGTATTTTGTATTTTATGTTGGACTTCTTTTTTAAAATTTTGTATTTATTTTTAATTGAAAAATAATTGTGTATACTTATTGTTGTACAACATGATGTTTTGATATATGTATATGTTGTAGAATGACTAAATCAAGCTAGTTAACATATGCATTACCTCCTATACTTATCATTTATTTGTGGTGAGAACATTTAAAATCTACTCTGTTAGCAATTTTGAAGTATAGAATACACTATGTCAACTATAATCATGGTGTTGTACAGTACGTCTAAATGTATTCATTTCTCCTATCTAACTGAAAATTTGTATCTTTTGACCAGCATCTCCCTGGTCACTCCATCTCCTCCCCTGGTAACTACCATTATTTATTTTTCTTTTTTTTAAAAAAAAGCTTTTAGTTTCGAGGGTACACGTGTAGGTTTGTTATATAGATAAACACAAGTCATGGGACTGTGTTGTACAGATTATTTTGTCGTCCACGTACTAAGCCTAGTGCCCAATAGTTATTTTTTCTGCTCTTCTCCCTCCTCCTACCCTCTGCCATCAAGTTGGCCTAATGTCTGTTGTTCCCTTCTTTGTAACAACCACTCTAATCTCTGCTTCTAAGGGTTCCTATGTCTGACTTCTTTCCCTCGATTTTGTGAGATTCATCCACGTTGTATATGCAGCAGTAGTTTATTTATTTTCATTATTGGATAGTATTCCTTTGTGTGAACATAAATTGCTGATGGCAGATGTTTGAATTGTTTCCAGTTTTTGAGTATTATGAATAATGCTGTTGTGAACATTTATGTGTATGTCTTTTGATGACCATGGGTTTGCTTTTCTGATTGTGGGTGTGTGTCTACAACTGCTGATTTCTAAGATGTGAATATGTTCAGCTTTAGTGAGTACAGCCAGTTCTCCAGTGTGGCTCTTCACACTCCTATCAGGTATGAATAAGAGTTACATTGTTCCACATTCTTGCCAACACTTAGTTTGATAAGTCATTTTCATTTTAGCCATTCTGATGTTTGTATGGGGGTCTGTCATTATGATTTTAGCTTATCTTTCGCTTATCACCATTTGAAGTTCAGTATCTTTCCGTGCCTCTTGTTTATGTTTCAGTTGTGTGTGTGAGTGTGTGTGTGTTCGTATTTTTAAAAACACAATGAAAGTTCCACAGAACATTTGTAAAAAGTCTTGAAATCTGTAGTCATGGGGGTTACCTGTCACTGATATCTGATTTTATCCTCAAATCTTTCTGGGGAAGGAGGACATGAAGTGGTATATAGAGGTATAAAACCCTTTAGCAAGGAAACTTGCTGAATAGTTGCAGCCAGCATAGATGGCCCAGGGCAATTGTAAAGTCAGAGACCATTGGAAAGCGTAAAACCATTTGATCTCCAGATGAGTTTGCCTTTTGTAGAAGTCCCTCTGGAAGATAGTAAACCACCTTAAAAAGTATTGCTGAAAACATTTTTTGGAATTGCTCTAAGCATGCATACTTTTGAATACTTTAGGTGCTTTTAAAATGACCTTTGAGCATGTACAGTGATTTTGGGAAATAGCAAGACTTCTCAGAGCCCAGTCCCACTGGAAGGAAGGACTAATGCCATGGGTGACAGACAAACAAAAAACCCTAAGCATTATTTACAACACTTGCCTGTAAAGGAATGCAACTTCCTTTCTTGAGTGAAGACTGAAGACATTAGCAGGGGGGGAGAAGATGCCATTTGAATGATGTCTTTTAATCTGTTTTGAGTATTATCATTATACAGATGAAAAGTCAGGTTTAGAGAGCAAAAGAGAACATGATTTAAAAGTCAAACCTTACTGTCTTGCCTTTTCCTTTCCCTACCCTGCCTCTCCTCTGCCAAGTGTTGGAGGAATTAACAAAACTCTGTTGCAGCCAGAAAAACAAGTGCTGATAGTGAAGTTCTGGTTTCCATTCCTGTCCTATTTCAGAGTCCCAGGAGCTCTCCGGGCCTCTGTCAAATGGGGCTCTGTGGAGACGGGAGTCCTAGGTGGCCTGTGTCAGGCTTCAGGACACTCCTGTTTCCCAAACCTGGTTCCTGCGGTCCTGCTGATCTTTGGAGCTCTTCAGGGCCTTTCAGGGTCCTGCCACATTCTGCCAGGACTGTCTTACTGTAGGCTTTGCTGTGTCTGCTCCTTTTTCTTCCTGACTGGCAAATAGTTACCCAGAAAATACTTTAAAGATATGCTGATGAATAATGTCACTGTTGTAAATATATTCCGTGTATATTCCGTGTAAAAAGCAGGTCTTTTTCAGGGTGGATACTTACATAAAATCTGACCAGTAGAGGAAGGGTATAGCTGATTTCTTTTTTTTTTTTTTTTTTTTTTTGAGACGGAGTCTTTCTCTGTCGCCCAGGCTGGAGTGCTGTGGCGCCATCTTGGCTCACTGCAAGCTCCGCCTCCCGGGTTCACGCCATTCTCCTACCTCAGCCTCCCGAGTAGCTGGGACTACAGGTGCCCGCCACCACGCCTGGCTAATTTTTTGTATATTTTTAGTAGAGACGGGTTTCACTCTGTTAGCCAGGATGGTCTCGATCTCCTGACTTCACGATCGGCCTGCCTCGGCCTCCCAGAGTGCTATGATTACAGGCGTGAGCCACCGTGCCGGGCCAGCTGATTTCTTTAATGTTCATTTATTCCTGAACTTAAAATCTCCTATTAGTTTTCCCCAAGACCCAGTGGGTTAATGTTCTTTGGTGTACAGTAAAGACTTTCAGAAATTTTTCCTGAAAAGAATGCCCTGGGCAGGTAGCTTTCAGATAGACAGTGGGGCATTTGGCTGCCCCAAGGGTCCAGAAGAAAGACATATGTGCTTGGCCATCCCAGAGACCTGTTCTCACCCTTTTGGGATCATGGACCCCACCACACTAGCCCTCTTCCACTGACACTGGGAATGTTGTCTATAAGCTGAGGATGTAGAAAGCTGCAATCCACAACCTGTATTTTTTTTTTTTTTTTTTTTTTAGATGGAGTCTTGCTCTGTTGCCTAGGCTGGAGTGCAGTGGCACAATCTCGGCTCACTGTAACCTCCGCCTCCCAGGTTCAAGTGTTCTCCCGTCTCAGCCTCCTGAGTAGCTGGGATTATAGGCACACGCCACCATGTCTGGCTACTTTTTGTATTTTTTGTAGAGACGGGGTTTCACCATGTTGTCTGGGCTAGTCTCGAACTCCTGACCTCAGGTGATCCACCCACCTCAGCCTCCCAAAGTGCTGGGATTACAGGCGTGAGCCACCGTGCCCAGCCCACAACCTGTTTTTCTGGCTCAAAGTAGTAGCAAAGAAACCTCTGTGTTTCTCCTGAGACTACATAGAAGAATGCTTTCTTCATTTGGTAGTTTCTTTATTTTTAACACCTATAATCCTGCACAGTCTTGGTTTTTACTGCAGAGTACTTGGCCGTGGGTAACCAGATTGCTAAATTTCCTATACAGATTATAATTTTATTTTGTTCATTTTCACACAGTTTTCCCTGGATAAAATGAGGTAGCTGAGAAAAAAAAAAATCTGAGGACATTTTAATGAAAACTCCCTCTGGTAAGATATTCATTTTTATGCCACATTTAATTCCTGTAAAGAATTCCAGGTGTCACTAAGAAGCAGTTGAACCCAGTGGCTGTGAATATCTGGTGATCTAAACTCATTTTCTTATCAGATTATATTGTCCTATACACCTGTGTAGGTTGTATATGTCAGATCTGGACTTGGCTGGTGGACGTTTGAACTTATTGACTTCCTGCCAAAAGAAAGAAACGTATAAATGGTGCTTTGTACTTTGAATTTCATGGTGTCCTGAGTAAACACAAAATATACATTGTGACAGGAGGAGTAAAGGACCGCCCACATCCTTATTTTTTGAGTGGGTGTAGCTAATGATTAGTTCCTGGATATGTAACTAGGATGTAGGTCAGGTCCCATTGTCATCTGCAGCAGAGGTACAGTAAGCACTGCCTCCCTATAGATGGCTGTGTTATCTCACAGGTACAACTGTCTAAAGTTCTTTTTATGAGAATTTTTTTTTTTTTTTTTTGGAGACAGAGTCTCACTCTTGGCACCCAAGCCGGAGTGCAATGGTGTGATCTTGGCTCACTGCAACATCCGCCTCCTGGGTTCAAGTGATTCTCCTGCCTCACCCTCCCGAGTAGCTGGGATTATAGGTGCACGCCTCCATTCCCAACTAATTTTTGTATTTGTAGTAGAGACAGGGTTTTACCATGTTGGCCAGGCAAGTCTCAAACTCCTGACTTCAGGTGATCTGCCCCCCTTGGCCTCCCAAAGTGCTGGGATTATAGGTGTGAGCCACCACACCCGGCCAAGAAGTTTTCTAAGAAGTTTTTAATAAGCTTCTTGGTTTAGGAATAAGGAGCTGACTTCAGTGAATATCTGAGGCTTCCTCTATGTGATATTGATTAAAATATTAATAGCTGTGCATATGTAGTGTGCTGGGCACTGTGCTGAGGACATTTTATGGATTCTTTCAACTCTTTTAATTAGGTGCCGTTAGTAGCCCTGTTTTACAGAGTCAGAAACCAAGGCTCAGAGAAGTTGTCCTTTGGTCCCAGGGTCACACATCCCATCCATGTGACTCTCAAGTTCAGGCTCTTGACCACTGCACTGTGCTGTACTGAGGCAGTGCGTGACTAGAGGGTATGGTCAGAACCTGGGGCCATTCTTGAGAAACTGGATTTCAAAAGAAAGAAGATCAGACGTTTATTAATAAGAAGTGCATCAGTATGAGCGACTGCATTTTAAATATGCTCAGCTTATGTGAGGGATGGGGAAATTGTAGCAGATTTTGAGAAGAAACTGGGTTTTGAAGGAGAGAAATGCCATTGACATTTAAAGGAGGGGAAAGATATTCAGCTTCATGTAAGGATGATGACCTACATCATGGAAAGGCCTCCACAGAGGGATATGGTTCTTGTGTGGGGGTGTTAGGGGGCAAGTTTACCTGGAACAACTCTTTCAGTAGGTTTAGTTGGTTTTTCTTTCAGTAAGTGTTTGGGTATTATTACCGGTACGTCCTTCCCCTGCCTTTATCAAAAGCAAACGTACAGGGCCAAGCTTCTATACAGCACCCTACTTCTTTCCTTGTCCATTTCATGTCCAGGCTTGGAACAGGAGAAAGGACAGACAAAGATATTATAGTTTCTCTCCCCTTCCTCACATAGATGCTGTGTCATAGTGCTATTTTGGGGTGAAGAGACCCCAGGAAATTCCTGGTTTAAAATCCTGCAGGGTCATATACCTGCATTTTCTCAGGCACTTTTTTCATTTTGTTTTGTGTTAAACTTAGATCTCTGTCTTTTCATTCATTCAGCAAAAGAGTCTATGTGTGTAACTGATTTTCATGGTAAGCAAAATCAGACAAGGTTTCTGCTTTTATAGAATGTTTTTAAAGGAGCTAAACTAATTGCATAAAATGTTACATGACAACTGTTGTAAGTGCTCCAGGGGGGTACATGTTTGAGGGAGTTTGGCCTAGTCAAATAAATTAGGGCAGTTTCCTAAGGAAGTCATGATGAGCTGAGATCCGAAGGATGAGTAGAGTTAAAGAGGGAGGGAGATGGCATTATGGAGGTGATGGAATGTGCAAAGGCCCTGAGGTAGGAAGGACCTTGGTATGAGCAAGGGGCAGAAGCCCTCTATGGCTGGAAGTGGAGGATAATGGGTATGAGAAAGTATTTTCTCAAGAGTCACCAGTGTTCCTAACATGGATTTGAAGTGATTAGATTGACAAGATTCATGTTTGTTGCAATAAAGGAAGTGGATGAATTGATTGTGGAAGTCCAAGAGAAGATACAGTGGACCAGTTTAGAAGTTTTTGCAGTAGTTTAGGAAGAAATGATGATAGTCTGACCAGGGTGGTAAAGATGGAGCGAACCGGGTGGAGGTATGGAGAAATAGAAAGAAGTGATATGACTGGGTGTGGTCATGGGTTGAAAGTACAGGGTGAGAAACAGGGAGATGCCAGAGTTGGCTCTTCAGTCTCTAGCTTGCATGACTGTGTGATGGTGGTGTCATTGCATGGACCGTCATGCCTCCCCAGGTAGACTATAGTCAAGATCTTTTTCTAATTGAAGTTTGAATCCTCACAGTATTACTTATAATAGCCACTCAGGTACCTTTTGTTTGATGGATTAGAGTAGGAGTTTCTTTAGAAAAGTGGTGTGTGTGCTTGGTGGGAAACAGCAGTTAGTGTACCAATGAGTGTGGCTGGGGCAAGAGAAAAGATTCATAGTTGTAGTACAACCCCCAATGCATTTCATCATATAGAGATGTGCCTGCAATTTTCAGGAAGCACTTACAAGTTATTTTGAACTTCTCAGCACTTAGAAATGTGTCTTTTTCCCTTTATGCTAGACTCAACCCTTCTGATCCTCTGTTTATCTATCTGTATGATGAGCCTAGTAACACTAACCTTCTGAGGTGTCTGTGAGGGTTATGTATTTAGTAACTTTGTGAAATGTGAAGGATTTTACATTGATCGAGGGACTCTGTGAATCTGTTCTTATGTTCTCCTGTTGTCCTCCCCACCACTAGTGGGAGCTGCTGCTCAGAGGGCATAGGCCCTGTGGTGACAGTTGGCTCTTGGTAGGTGAGGCTTCCCCCGACGGGTTGAGTGCTCCTGCTTAGGTAAATGCCTGTGTTTCTTTTTTCCACTCGATCCTTCCATAAAGTGATTGAATCAGTGGATGAGTTTTTGGTTAATGTGACTGAGGACTGGGGGAGAGATGAGTGAAAGATAGGTTAGATCTAGTTTCTTTTTTATTTGAGATTGTTTTACATTTCAGGCCTTGGGGTGCTCAAGTCACAACCCCAGGGCTGAGTGTGGACTGAGGACAAATGATGTCTTGATCTTGATCCTCTGTGTCGAGCGATGTCGGATGATGGAACTCACCACCAACCTTAAAACCAGAGAGAGGCTAGTTCCAGTGTGGTGATTGTCCTGGGGATCAGTACTGCTGCAGTGCTTTCTCTCTGCAGAATAGAATGCCTTCGCAGCGTTGGAGACCATGCACAAAGTGGCTGGTCAGTCTGTTTTCCTCCTGTGTGCCTCTGTTGTCTTTATTAAGGTTTTACATTTCAAGCCTCTTTATTTTTTTCCATCTCTGTCACTTCAAACTTTCTATCTTCCTGTCTGTATTTCTTTCTGTATTTACCACCATATTTCTTCTGTATTTTCCACTCCCCACCTTCTCTTGGAATCCAGTGATACTATTGTCCATTTCTTCCTTTAGTTGGAAGCAGGGCATTTCTTAGGCTCTTCGTTGTGGTCCAAGAGTGACCTCGGGATATTTCTGCTCTGCTGTGCTGGTCTGTTGTCCTAAGCATGCTGTTGATAAACATGTTACTGTCTTAAAATAACTAGAGATGGTGGGCAATAATAGCATGTGCCAAATTATCTTCATTTGTCCTGTGCATTAGGATATATAGAACTGAGCAAAAAAAAAAAAAAAATTGCTTGGGAGATACATACAGCCATTCTTCAAAAATATTTCTTACCACTCATTTTTATTTTGTAAGTTTGCATTTGCATAAGAATAAAAGTTTACTCTCATGCTAAGACGATTAAAGCCAATTTATTATCCTGTATCTTTATTTTCTTTGATGTTTTAAAAAGCTTTTATTTTTTAGTTGAAACAGAGGAGTAGTCTGTCTCTAGAAAGAATCTATTCTATGTATATTGCAATATGAATTGTTTTTCAGCAGGAAAAGGCTTTGGATATCTAACCCCTTTGTCATCTCTTCCTCCTGTACTCTCATCTTTCTGCCTGCCTCTGTTTTACAGGTGAGAAAACTGAGGCAGTACAATTCTACCATAAATGAGTAGTAAACTCAGAATTCTTAATTCCAATCTCTTGATTCTTCAGCTCATTGTGATTTTCTAGAACTTAAAATACTTCTAAGACGTTTCATATTAAAGCCTGTTTTTCAGTTTAAGGTCATTCTCTCTTAGAAGTTGTTTTCTTGCTTTTTTGTAACCAAAGCTTTAATTGGTTCAGTACAAGGGGAGAACCAAGTGATGGCTTTGTCTTGTTCTAAAATCAATGTAAAGATTTATAGGTCTATAAATATTTACAAAATTTGGCAATATTGTGTGTATGAGGACATAATTTCGACGTGTACCAGTATTTTATGTCTGGTCTGGACAAATTTCCACTAGCAATAGATTGAATTTCTGTTGAAATATACTGTCCTTTCTCGGTTTTTATGAGAGGTGTATTCTGGAACTTGTGATTTTTTTTTTTTCTTTTCATTCTGAGTTTGTGAAGGAAATCAGGATGTGTCTAATTAGTCATTATATAGGGTGTTAGGCAATTTCCATAACAGTTAATTTAAATCTACCTTAATTAAAAATAACATGTTGTATAGCAATGGGTAGGAATTTATGACTCAAGATGAAGCCAGGCCGTAGCAATTTCAGAGAGCATGAGGATTACAGCTTTAAAGGCCGAGGAGGGACAGATAGGAACCCATCAATGCTGTCAGCCTTTATTGTGCCCTGGTGTTTAGGTGGATATTGAAGATATATGTAACTGGTGATCTGTGAGCTACCAATTTTCCTTTAAAATCTGTCTGTTTAAAATCAGTTCTCCTGTTCCCTTGCCCAACACAGTAAGCATTTTGTTTTCTGTATTGCCCCTCAAGATGAAGAACCCTTGAGGGAATAGTGTCTTGTCCTCCACTCAAGGTCTTAGAGTCATGATTAATTGGCAAATATTGGCCTCAAAAAAGGGCAAAAGAGAGTTATTAGAGTCCTCAAGGCTTGTAGTAGAATAAAGGGTGCTGAGAAGGAAGTGGCCAGGCTCTCCTGGTGAGTTGATGAGCACCTTGGCTTCCTTTTCTCATTCAGTGGCTCAGGCCCTGCCTTTTCCCCTCATATTGGGCATGGGGTACTGTCCTGGATGCTGTGAGCAGACAGGCATGGAAGACCAGACTTTGGGGGCTAGGCCTAGTCACCTTTGTTACTCCAGCCTGTTGAATTGCTCTATCCAATTGCTATCTAATTGCAATCCTAATGCTATCTAATTGGCAAGGGATGCCATTGTAGTCATTTGATTTTCCTTCTTGAAAGCTCTGGGATCTTTCCTGAAAGATCCAGCTTCTTATATGTAAAATGGGATGGTAACCTTATGAGATATGTTCTATTATTAATAGGGGGATTAATTGAGACTTTCAAAGTGTTCAGCTCCCTGCTTTGCATACAGTGAGGACTCAGTAGGGTAAATGGTAGCTATTGCTATTATTATTGGCCTCTGGTGTGTGATAGAATCAAGTAGTGTCTGTTATAAAGGTTCTGAGGCAGAATTATCCAGCTCTTTGAAATAAGAACTTTTAGCTTAACTACCAAATGAGTGTCCAGGTGTTAGGATTCATTGCAAATGGGATTATACATTCTTTTTCCTCATCCTAATTATGTGGTAAGTCTTTTCAGAAGGGAAAGCACCTACCAGTTTCTCAGGGAGAGCTTTATACTCCCGCCAGCACTTGGTTCTAAAAGAAATTTTTCACATGAAGCATTATATAGGAGTCTTTGTGGTTGTTTAAAATAATATATTTATATGCAGGCATTCCTCAGAGATATTGCAGGTTCAGTTCCAGACAACAACAATAAAGGAAATATTGCAATAAAGTAAGTCACACAAATTTTTTGTTTCTTGGTGCTTATAAAAATTATGTTTACACTATACTGAAGTCTATTAAGTGTCCAGTAGCATTATGTCTGAAAAAATACATACCTGAATTAAAAATACTTTATTGCTAAAAAATGCCAATGATCATCTGAATCTTCAGCAAATAGTAATCCTATTGCTGGTCGAGGGTCTTGCCTCAACGTGGATGACTGCTGCCTGGTCAGAATGGTGGTTGCTGAAGGTTGGGGTAGCTGTGGCAATTTCTTAAAATAAGATAGCAGTGAAGTTTGCTGCATTGATTGACTCTTCCTTCCATGTAAGATTTCCCTGCAGCTTGTGATGCTGTTTGTTAGCATTTTACCCACTGTAGAACTTCTGTCAAAATTGGAATCAATCCTCTCAAACTGCTGCTGCTGCTTTATCACCTCAGTTTATGTAATATTCTAAGTCCTTTGTTGTCGCTTCAAAAATGTTCACAGCATCTTCACCACCTCAAGAAACTACTTTCTCTGCTCATCCATAAGAAGCAACTCCCCATTCATTCAAGTTTTATCATAAGATTGCACAACGTAGTCACATCTTCAGGCTAAACTTCAGATTCTAGTTCTCTTGCCATTTCCACCACATTTGCAGTTACTTTCTCTACTGAAGTCTTGAACCCTTCAAAGTCATTTATGAGGTTTAGAATCAGCTTCTTCCAAGCTCGTGTTAATGTTGATATTTTGACCTCCCCCCATGAATCACAAATATTTGTAATGGCATCTAGAATGGTGACTCCTTTTAGAAAATTTTGAAGTGACTTTGACTAGATACATCGGAGGAATCACTGTCTATGGCAGCTATAGCCTAATGAAAGGTATTTCTTAAATAATAGGACTTGAAAGTAGAAATTACCACTTGATCCATGGGCTGAAGAATGGATGATTAGGCATGAAAACAACAATAATCTTTTTGTACCTCTCCATTAGAGCTCTTGGATGACCAGTTACATTGTCAATGAGCAGTAATATTTTGACAAGTTTTTTTTTTTCGAGCAGTCAGTCTCAACAATGACCTTAAAATATTCAGTAAGCCATGCTGTGAACAGATGTGCTGTCATCTAGGCTTTGTTGTTCCATTGATAGAGCACATGCAGAATAGATTTAGGATAATGCTTAAGGGCCCTAGGATTTTCAGAATGGTAAATAAGCATTGGATTCAACTTAAAGTCACCAGCAGCATTAGCCTCTAACAAGAAAGTCATCCTGACCTTTGAAGGTTTGAAGCAAGGCCTTGACTTCTCCTCTGTACCTATGGAAGTCCTAAATGGCATTTTCTTCCAATATAGGGCTGTTCATCTACATTCAAAGTCTGTTGTTTGGTGTAGCTGATAACCTTAATGGTAACTGATAACCTTAATCAGTTATCTTAGCTAGATCATCCGCATAACTTGCTGCAGCTTCTACATCAGCACTTGCCACTTCACCTTGCACTTTTATCTCATAGACATGGCTTCTTAAACCTCATGAACCAACCTCTCCTAGCTTCCAGCTTTTTTTCTTCTGCAGCTTCATCACCTCTTTCAGCCTTCGTAGAATTGAAGAGAGTTAGAGCCTTTCTCTGGATTAGGCTTTGGCTTAAGGGAATGCTGTAGCTGGTTGGCTGGTTTGATCTTGCATCCAGACTGGTCACATTTTCTTCGTATCAGCAATAAGGATGTTTTTCTTTCTTATTCATGCATTCAGCAGAGCAGTATTTTTAATTTCCTTCAAGAAGTTTTTTGCATTCCCAACTTGGCTGTTTGGGGCAAGAGGCCTAGCTTTCAGCCTATCCTGGCTTTCGACATGCTTTCTTCACTAAGCGTAATCGTTTCTAGCTTTTGATTGAAAGTGAGAGACATGAGAATCTTCCTTTATTTGAACACTTAGAGTCAATTGTAGGATTATTAATTGGCCTAATTTCAATATTGTTGTGTCTTAGGGAATAGGGAGGCCTGAGGCAGGGGCATAGCTGGTGGGAGGAGCAGCTAGAATACATACATTTATTGATAGAGTTCAGACGAAGGGATAGAGACCGGGACAGGGCTGGTGGGTGGAGCAGCCAGAATACATGCATTTATTGGTTAAGTTCACTGTCATTTTTGGGCATGGTTTGTGGCACTCCAAAACAAGTGCAATAGAAACATATAAGAGCATTGATCACAGATTACTGTAGCATATAATAATGAAAGATTTTTAAATATTGCAAAATTATGAAAATGTGACCCAGAGACATGGAGTGGGCACATGCTGTTGGAAAGATGCCGCTGATAGACTTGCTTCACACTGGGCTGCCACAAACCTTCAATTTGTAAAATATAAAATATCTGTGAAGTGCAATAAAGCACAATAAACAAACTATGCTTGTATCTATGCATTATGGGTTCTATTTTGATATGGAAGCAAGTCAAATTGGTCTGCAACAGCTTGATTTTTGTGTCTGAATGCCATTGTTTGTATGTGTACATTTCTGTCCCCGCAATTGGGAAGCCATTTAGAAATCTGATAGGAGTTAGCTCCTAACAATATGTATGTATGTATGCATGTATGCATGCTTGCAATCAGTCTTTCATTCATTTCCTGCTCTGTGTATTCACTGCTTTTCTCACCTGGTGGTTCCATGCTAGATTCAGAAAGAACTTTTTTTTTGTTTTAATGGTGTAAAAGGCTGTAACAGTTGCTAGTGATGATGGCCATTTTTATGTGCCTCTGAATCTCTTTTTCTCAGAATACTTTATTACCTGTCTGCTGGTGTTTGGGTGTGTGTCCACTTTTAATTTGTTGCCTAAATATGGGTCAGTCCTGCCATACTGAATTTCTGAGCAAACAAGAAAAGGGATGTGAAAAAGTTATGTATGCAAATAAGGTGGTATGGAGCCACCATCCTCTCTCTAATTCCAACATCTTAAAGGCCCTGAAAGCTTTTCTAACTCACTTGGTGGTAAGATCGGACTTGAACAAATGTGAGTCTATTTATGTTCTTCATGTATCTAATTTAGTGGGATCATTTGTAAGTTTTGCTGCAGCAGTATTACCGTGTTTGATTATGGGGTGCTGACCTAGATCCTACTTGGAGCATAAGGTGTACGTACCATATTACCTTTCTAAAAAGTCAAGAATGCTGAATTCCAAAGCACACCTGGCTTTAGGGGATTTGGATAAGAGATGTGGGCCTGTAGTATTTTTATTTAGGTCTCTAAGCTTTTTTTTTTCAGTTGACAACCTTCCCTTGAGATTCTCTTTTTGGCACCGTCTTTTTGAGGTATGCAAGTAAGTATCTCCCTTGCCTGTCACTCAGGGAACATTTACTGACTGCTGTAGGTTGGGCTTTAAACTAAGGATGGGGGCTACTGATAAGAATAAGACATTTATCCTCTTTCTCCTACAGAAGTTCAGTGCTCCATTATAATGTGCAAGGTGCTATAATAGCATTTGGTGGAGTCCTAAGTTTGGCAGGATAATCATAGCCAGGAACTCCACCAACAATGTAAAGTCAATGTAAAGGCAAAGATACATGGAAGACAATGTGATCAGGGAGCAGCTGTGTATTTGCTGTGGTCTTTGAAGAGTAAAGCTATGGAAAGGGCAGTTGGGGAGCCAATTTTTGCAGGACTTTATTTACCAAGCTAAACAGTTGAGTGTTTATCCTTTGGGAGTAAGGAATCTTGAAGCCTGGAAATGGAATGATTGAATTTAGAGTTTAGAAAGAATCCTCTGACTTCATTTTAAGGGACTCCAAAAGGAGGTCACTGCTGTATTCTGAGAAACAGGACATGTTTATGAGTGTCCCTCGTGATACTTAACAGTGTGTAGTGCTTTCAGATTTGCAAAAGATTTTCTTTTGCCTTCATTTCTTTTGCAGTAGCCCTGAGGGATGCGGTGGCAATGAGTAAGGAAACAGGCTCAGAAAACTGACTTGCCCAAAGTCATATCTAGCAACACTGGCTGCATCAGGTCTCTTAATTCTACATCTTACACTGTTTGGACATGATGTTAAAACATTTTAGTATGTTGCTCAGTTATAAGAACACTTAAAGATAATCTGCAACCTGCATATCTTCTGTGTTTGCCCATTGATTAGACTGTCAGCTCCCTGAGGACTTCCAGTATTCCATTTGATGTGCCTTTGACACAAAGGCAGCCTTAGGGCAGACACCACCAAGAATCTGCCAGACTTTCTTCTCCAGAACCAGCATAGGGATAGGAAGAAGGAACATTTAGCAAAATGTCATTTTCCCTAATATATATCTCATTATGTGCACTTATTATCCAGCTTCTTTGTTTAAAACTCTGCTCTAAGTGTTGTGGGAAATACAAAATGTAAAATAATTAGATTTAAATTAAAAAAAAAAAGCCTTCTCATGAGTTAAGCTTATCTGTCTTATTCAAATCCCACACACCAAAATTTCTTGGCTTTTTGCAACACATTTTCTTTTTAATGAATGTTGGATGTTGAAATCAAAAGGCCTTCTGCACAGGCTGATTAGAACTGTTAGGCTTACACATTTACTTTGCATTAGTTTGTGCAATAATTAGGTATAATATGGCACCTTTCCATGTGGGTATTTTTGAAACATAGAAACAACAACAAAAAAAATCATTAAATGGACATCACTTATTACAGAAGAAAGTTGTGGTTGACCAAAGGCCTATAATAATGCTTCATAAGTGAAAGTCATCTTGTGAATCACACTTAAAATTAATAGTCAATTGTAAGTTTTTGTCCCAACCTGCCCTCTACTGAGTTAGCAGTGAAATTAAAGATGTAATCTTTTTTTATTATTATTATTTTAACACACCTGGCATCTGTTGCTATTTATGCTAGCAGTATTGCTAGGCTGTCTAGGAGTTGGAGAAAAGTCAAGTTCTAAATTATTCTCAGTATTAGAATCCATGTCAATTTAAAAGCATTTATTGAAATGATTTGTTGTTGATTGTCCTTTACTAACTTTGTATCAGAAAAGCTTTTGGGGACCCAGAAGGAACTCTAGAGATCATTCAGTCCCAGGAGATGGACTGGTGGAAAAACAAATTAGGAAACTGATCCCACAGGATCAAGTTCATTCTTGAACTTACTACCTTTAACTTTGGATAACCTCTGAGCCTCTGGTTCCTTATCTGTGAAGTGAGGCTTCTGATAGTTTTTCACAGATTCTAAGACATTTTTGTTTATTTTACATTTTAACATAACTGAAAACAAAATTTTTTTTTTTTTTTGAGTCAGAGTCTCACTCTGTCACCCAGGCTGGAGTGCAATGGCACAATCTCGGCTCACTGCAACCTCCGCCTCTCAGGTTCAAGCAATTCTTCTGCCTCAGCATCCTGAGTAGCTGGGACTACAGGTGTGTGCCACCATGCCCGGCTAATTTTTTGCATTTTTAGTAGAGACGGGGTTTCACCGTGTTAGCCAGGATGGTCTCGATGTTAGCCAGGATGGTCTTGATCTCCTGACCTTGTGGTCTGCCCGCCTCGGCCTCCCAAAGTGCTGGGATTACAGGCGTGAGCCACCACACCCGGCCAAGATGTGTTTTATAGTACATTGTTTGTTATGGTTTTGTGGTGTTTTTTCCTCCTAGTATAGTGGTACATAAAATAATCATGCGTCTTATAATCAGTGATTTCTTATATTGCCAAATATGTGCCCTATCAACTTCCCAGGTTGTCAGGATCAAATCAGTTAATATGTTTGCTAAAAGACTATGGCTGTACTAAGAAACAGAAGCAAAAGCACCTTTGTTTTTTGTTGCATTCCATTGCATTCCAGTCTTCTTCCATTGCCCAGGCTGGAATACAGTGGTGTGATCATAGGTTACCTCCATCTCCTTGGCTCAAGTGATTGTCCCACCTCAGCCTCCTGAGTAGCCACCATACCTGGCTTATTTATAATTTTTTTTTCTTTTAAGAAACGGGGTCTTGCTATGTTGCCCAGGCTAGTCTCAAACTCCTGGCCTCAAGTAATCCTCTCACCTCAGCCTCCCATACTGTTGGGATTGCAGGCATGAGCCACCGCCCAGCCACAAAAGCACCTTTGGATGTCCCTTGACAGCCTCTCCCCTTTTTGTTATTTGTTATGATGAAACTTTATTTATATGTGTCTTAAAAATAAATTGGGAAGAGATGGAAAATGGCAACTGCAAATTTAGATGAATCAAGATATCAAATTTGTAAAAAATATTTGAAAACAAAAAGAATTTCAATAGTCATACAGTTGACTTTCTGACGGGCTTTTTTTTTTCAAACAATATCTCAGTCATGTGTGTCCTATTCCAAAAAACTTTCTGTGGAATCGTGATACATTTATAGTGAAGTAGACTCCCATTTGACATTACACCTAATAGGATAAAATTCTACCAAGTTCAAACCACAGTTAATAATTAAAGACGTTAGAAGAGCATATCTTAATGATCCCCGCTTGTTTATAAGTGAAGTAGTCATTTGCCTCCTTGGAATTCTGCTAAAAGTTTTCGGTGTCCTTGTTGAAGATTTTAAAATGCTTTTTGGAGACTTGTAGTACCAACATTCAGGTTAGGACCATGTTTTATGGCTGCTAATGCTAAAGTAACAAGTATCCCCTTACCCCATCTTCCCTTGCAATAAGAGCTCTGAGGAAGGCCAGCTTTGGGTAGGAGAGGGGTGAGGTATAGGAACATCATGAATTTCATTTTGGACAAATTGAATTGGAGATGAGTTTGAGGCATCCAAGTGGTGATGTTGAGTAGGCAGTTGAATTTGTGAGTCAGATAAAAATGTGGCATTTTCAGTATAGAGATGGTAGGTGAAGACTCAGTCTTGGATGAGATCACCTAGGAAACAAGTAGAGAAAGGAGGATTGGAACTGGAGATTGACAAGAAACCATCAGCCAGCAAACCTGTTTTATTTGGCCTGTGTAATGTTTTTAAAATATTTGAATGAGTTGCTGTAGCATATGTTTATGGTTTTTTGGCTGCCCAGTATCGATTTTCTTTTTTGGTAGCAGCACCTTAATTTCCTTTTGAGAAATTCTCTGTCCTCCAATCTCAGACTTTGTGTTATAGATCAAGTTCTACCTCTGACCCTAGATGAAGTGTGTGACCCAGGGCGAGCCAATCATTCCCCAACTTACCTGGCCGTAATGGTTGGTTCAAGAATGGACTTGTGATTCAAGTTGGCCCAATCACAGGGAATTCTGAGCCTATGGGGGAACTCTAGGAAGAGAGAGTTTCTTGTTTTCTGCTTAAACTTGGCAGGATGTGGCCTGGAGGTCTAGGAACTGCCTTGCTACCCTAGGGTAGAGCTTATCTGAGAGTGGAGACAACAAAGAAGTGGAATCCAGTTAGAGAAACTGGCCCTAATCATATCGATTAACCCTGGGCCACTATGTACTTCTAGGCTTTTAGTTAAATTAGCCAATACATTCTCCTTTTGGTGTAACTCATTTTGAACCAAGATTTCTTTTACTTGTACCAGAAAGAATTTTAATTGACACAGTTGCCAAGACTTTTAAAATTGTGAGTTTTCACATAGAAATCAGGATTTTTGTCTTGAGCTGAGTAACTTGTTCTAGTTGGAGCATGGGCTTTATTATAGCCTATACCACTCCCTATTGTCATCTTCCCTTGATGCCTAGGATCTGTTGCCAGTTATCTTGCTCATTCTACTGTGTTTTAAGTTGTATAATAGCATTGAGAGGGAAATGAAAGTTGATTTGCTTCACTTAATTGTATTAGTTGCTTTCCCCTATGGGTAGCAAGGCTTTTGACCCCTTGTATAGAATGAAAAGAGAAAGGGGGCCTAGGTTCAAGCTTTGAGAAGCTTAAACCCTAAATAATAGGTAGAAGAGGACAAGTCTGTAAGGAGAAGGGAGCCATGGCAGTAGAAAGGAAAGCATCGGTCATGGAGGCCAAGGTAAGGAGTTTTCAGGGAGAAATTGGTCAACATTGCCAATACCATCAAGATGTCAGTTGGTTTGAATTTGGCAACAAAGTGGTCATTGACTTGAACTGGAGGTGTTATAGTGAGTGATGGGGCCAAGCCAGATTGCTGTGGGTTGAAAAATGAATAGGAGGTGAAAAAAAATGAAGACACCCTATTCTTCTATTTTTCCTGTAACGGGAAACTGATAAATAAGGCAGTAACTAGAGTCATGTGAGGCGGAGTTGGAGTGCTTTAAAGGCAGGACTTGAGTATGCTGAAGTGATGATGGGAAGAATCTAGTTGAAAGGGAGAAATTGATTGCATAAACAGGAGAGGAAAGGGAGAATTGATCATGTGAGCCTGAAAAGGTAGGATGGAGTGGAATCTGAAGCCCAAATGGAGTGGTTGGCCTAAGATGAAAGGAGAGAACAAGATGCAACAGGAGGGAAGAAGCTGAAGGCTGCTACAATTGTAAATTAGTCTGATGGTGGGAAGTTGCTGGATGAGATGGCTTCCACCTGAGAATGACTATTTGGGAATGGGGGTGGTGGTGGTATGGATGTCAGAAGGTGTTGGGTGGAGGTTTAAGAGTGAACTAGTCATTGAGGAGAGTGAGAGAATGGTAAGAATGATTTGGTAAGAGAAATGTGGTAGGGTTGCCCAGCCTGGCTGAGAATGCATTTGCAGTTGGTACTCACGAATCTGCCTGTGTATGGCTTTCTCCAGTGTCCAGGTGCACAGCTGTAGACACAGACAGAGATACAGTAGGCATCATCTAAGACTGGGGTTGGGCGGAAGGGGAAAGACAAAGGGAGGGTGAGCAAGGCAAGTTAGGGCATTTTGCAACAGTGCTATGGAAAACGTGTTATCAAAACCATGACCATTAGAAAGGAAGCTGAGTGAGAAGGGATGTGCAGTGACACTTCTGATGAGGCCCAAATGGTTGATCACAGTGAAGGATTTTAATAAGGAAGCTGAAGCTGAGGATATTTTAGTCAAAGGGTAGACCATTTGATGGGTGGTAGGTGTCTCAGGTGGAGTGGAAGAGAATGTCATTGAATGTGAGGACATTCAGAGACATTTCAGAGAACAGAAACCAGAGTTTCGATAGGGTTGGGTATTGAGGTTGTCTGTGTGATTGCAGGATTAGGGGAGGAGAGGCAGAATTTGGTCAGGGTTCGCATGATTTAATTGGATTGGTTATTTGTTAGGAACAGATTTTCTATTTCCTCTAAACCTCCTTACCTTTGATTTCATTGGAAATTCAGCTGGAGGAGTATATTTGGGTTCACCTCTTTGTTTTCAAAATATATACTAGGAGTGATATTTTATCAGAAAAAAATGTATCTTTAATCACTTTATGTTACTAGAGAAAATGTAAGTCATTTAAACATCTTGAGTTCCTAGAATTTTTAGTTGCTGGGATAATTTGGTTCTCCTTTTTGCCTCACATGGTCATATTGCCTCCGAAGGTGACTGGCAGTGCAATCAAAACCTTCAAGAACAGGCCAAGTTTAACTGAATCCCTTGTGGCTGTCACTGTGATGAGCTTTGGAGAGTAAGTAGGAAGCTATGTTAGAGACATCTGTTGTCATGTGTAATGTATATCAGGTTTTGGCAGTAACTGAAACCAAGCAGGCCCATCAGTCTATAGTTTATATGCAGTAATCTTAGAGCTCAAAAATTACTTCTGTGAATGGCAAATCATTGGACAGAACCAGCATTTTTTATACTTAAGAGGGAAAGGAGTTTTGAAAGACTCACCAAAAAAAAAAAAAAAAAACCACGAAACTTGTATTTTATAATAAGATACTAAATTTGATCATCTCAAAACATCTGAAGGTTGTGATAAAAATCCTTACTGCCTAATCAATATGCAGAAATCTACAATCTAAAAAAGAATTTGAGCATGCAGTGTTTAGATACAGCTCTATTTGTTACTGATTCTGGAAAGATTAGGTAAATAAAGCATGGGGCAAGAGTGTCCAGGTTTCCGGCTGAGGATGATCAGCAAAGATGGCAGAAGTCCCTCAGCACTCAAGATATCTGCTGTGGAATGAAATGTCTTATAGCTTACAGCAGTTTTGCTGCCAACCAGGCAATTCACTCTGTTTTCTTTAAATCTATTTCCTTATGTTAGGATAGGGAAAAGTAAAGGCAAAAGGAGGAATGAATAAGTCCAACATGATATAGATTGTCCTTTTCTTTGACTCTTTTGTGTTTATTGTTTGTCTATGTAATTTACTAAGTTAGCTCTTTGATAGATTCTTAAGGTTGTGAAAAATCTTGGATTTTTGTTTCTCAAACTATTCCCAAGGAAAGAATCACTTCTCTGTACAACTCAAGGCTTAACAATCCACAAGTTCCTTTAGACCCCCGGATATTAGAGAGTCCTGAGACTTGGATTCTCCTTACCTTGAGCTTCAGGCCTTTAAGGATTGCTTCAATTGTCTCTAGTAAGAACAGAAAGTTTCTGATAAGCATTATAACTGAATTACCTGCTTTGTTCTCAGCATGTTTCTATGGACAAATGATTAGTTCATTCTGGACATAAGCCTTCTGTGGCTTCTTATTCTCCCATACTTTTGTGTACATCTTCACTAGGCATAGTAAAAAATGTGGAAGATGAGGTAGAAGCCTACCTAGTATTGCTTCTTGGGCTCAGCAGAGCAGAAAGGAATTGAGTTAAATTGCAGCCAAGGAGCCCTAGCCTCCTTAAGATCCTCTAGCAATTGTCAGTTGAGATTGTAAACTGCCAAGAATAATGCCTGGCCCATGGTGTGTTCTTAGTTGGTGGCAGCTATTCTTATTGGGCCTGGGTAGTTGATCAGAAAGATCCTACATTGAAGAATTTTATAAACTAAGAACTTATTGCATAGGCAGATCAAGGCTAGAAACAGACTTCAGCATCTACAGTGTGACATAGAAGGAAGCAATGGTCTAGAGAGGTTGGCGACTGTCCCTAGGCCATATTGTGTATATTGGCAGATTGAGACCAGGACACAGCTCTCTGGATTCCTGCTATACCAACATTCATGACTCTGAAAATCACCCTTGAGGAAGGAGTGTGGAAAGATGGGGAGAAAGAGAGAGAGTGTCAGGAGAGTGCCCTAACCCTGGGTGGTAATGCCAAAGAATGGCATAGAATATAGAGGTTTGGGCCCCCCTGATATTTTATTATATTACCCCTCTCAGATGGTTGGCTTCTACCTCTGGTATTTTTAGTAAATTCTGGGTTGGTACTTTGTAAAACCGGGAGGGTTTAGGGTCTTAGGGATAACTCTAGTTTACCATTATTAAAGATCACTCTGTGGGAACTAGGGGGATCTAGTGCATTGCTGCCTAGGCCTGGGGTAGGCACCCACGCTAGTATTTAGCTGTGTTAGGAGTCAGTTGCAGGCAAGTCAGAAGCCACGGGCAATGGCTGGCATTGGAGATGTATTAAGAATCTCCGGAAGTCCTATTTATGCACACTGGAGGAAGAATGGGAAGATAAAGAAGCAGTACAACACAATGGTGAAAGAACAGAAAGGAAGACATACAAAGATCAGGTTAAGAATGTTTTCTGGATGTGCTGAGCAGGGGGGCAGTGTATGGTGTGTTATAGAGAAGTCTTGTGATTGCTTACTTGAGGAGAAGACCTATGGGTGATCCACGACCAAGAGCATTTGGAAAGAGAAAATTCAGGATAGAAGCCTGAGCAAACAGAACAACTACTGAATTTGAGCTACTGGATAGCAAGCAGAGATTCACACTCAACTGTGAGGCAATTGAGCCTCACAGTTGGAGCTCGCAACCACTGTGCTACCTTGCCCACTGTGAACCAACAGGGTCCAGTAAGTCCTCAGGGCTCCAGATGCTATCTTCCTCCCATGTTTGTTCTGAGAGTTGGAAGCAAACTCTCTTGAAAGCACTCCTGCTCTTTAATGTTCCCCAGGGATTACTTAGAGCCAAGTAAGTCATTGAGATGTATTGTGGCCCAAGGCCACCCTTAATCAAATGACCACAACTTGTAGGTTCCCCTGGAGTCTCTGATCTTTGAATACATTGCATCCTTACCTTATACTGTCAAGCTTTTATCTTGGTAACCAAGTATCAACTGGTATTCCCTGCCCTTTGGATCAACCCAAAGCCTTCTAGTGACTTATACTTCCTCTGCCTCTGAGTTTCTGCTTCCTAAAAAGCTGTTTCTGCATCTCTCATGCAGATTCTGAATACAGCATTTCTCTCATACCAGTTTCCATAGGAAATCTAGTCCCATCAGATAGGCTTTAGTGAACGCTTGAAGAGTCACAGTTTGACATGAGTGGTCTTTCACCAGCTCTGCCAATTCTATCCCTATTTCATATTCTTTCTCCCTTGAACATTAATCAAAGTTCTACCCACATAGGGGCGGCCGTAGAGGAGTGAGAAGTGCTTCCTTTTATACCCTACCAACTAGCACAAATACATTCTGTTTATTTTCCAAGAATTCTGGTGAATAAAAAATTCTTATTACACGCGCTTGTGCTTAAGTGCAAATACGTAAAATTAGAGATACTACTTTATTCCTGGCATCTAGTTGACTAGGCTACTGATTCTGCCATTACTGGACTATTTGTAGTAATTTCTAAGAAGCGTTTAACTGCATACTCCGCACTATGTACTATACAGCTGGACGGCACTTACCTCCAATTTCTCCTATTTCCTCTATCTGCCAACTTCTTTTCTTCAATGCAAGCCTTATAATTTTCCTTTTTAGTTCTCATACCAAATACACATGTAATTAGAGCCCGAAGTATTGTGTGAAGCCATGCCATCTCCTTTTCTACATGCTTCCTTGTAGCCTGGAATATATTGTTTATTTTTTTAAAGTTTTATGCTTTCCTAGCTTAATTTTATGATTCCAGCAATCCTTTTCATGTCCTGTTTAGTAAGTTCGCAAACCAGGAGTCTCCCTTATAGTAAAAACACATCAAGCATGTTCTTTTGCGTAAAAGTTGTATATGACATGTAGGCATTTTAAGACTTGGATTTCTTTCTCTAGAATGTGAATTTCTTACGATCTTTTTGGTGTGGATTTTCAGAATTCCTTTACACTTGAAAAGAGCTATGAGGGATTTAGTAAAACTGGAAAATAGATCCCCACTACAAAGGATTTGGGTGGGGAAGGCCAGGAAATACTCACTTTCTGAGGATTGCCTAGGACCTCAGTAAGTGTGATTCTTTCTAGGTTCAAGGAATTAGGGCTCTGGTACCATTTCTGATTAGCAGAAAGTAAAGAGAAAGCTAACTCCATTTTAATTTTTTTTTTTAAAGAAAAAATTTCTACCCTGGGGAAAATAGAGTCAATCTTTAAAATAGATAACAGTATTTACTGATGAGGCTAAACAAATAGAAGTTTGTAAAAATCTTTTTTTCCTTGGGTGAAAAAGAAGAATAAAAGGGGAAAGTAGGAAAAAAGTATAATAGGTTATAATAAGAATAGTAGGTAGCATTTATTGAGCGTGCATGGTGTTAGGCACTCACCTAAGCATTTTTCATTTCTCATCTCAACTATTACAACAGCCCTCTGACACTTCCACTCATAATTTTATTTTTTAGTTGAGGAACCCATAATGCAAGAGAAGCTGCACAGTGTCTCCAAGGTCACACAGCTAATCAATGGCAGATCAGCAATTTTAACCTTGGCAGTTGGTTCAAAGTTCACACTCTTAGCTACAAGGTGACACTGCCATATATTGAGTTGTTTGACTTTTTTCCTCACTTTGAGTTCAGCCTCCCAGAATATGTGTAAAGCACAGGAGAAGTAGCAGTTTGAGCTTTTTTTTTTCCTTGTTGTTGTTTGTTAATTTAATAACAGGGTTACAAAAAAAGGCACTATGCAGTCTAAATCAACTTTAATTAGACCCGTGTGGAAAACATAACAATTATCCACACCAAATTTCTAACATTTTTCTTTTTTCATGTTCAATTATTAATAGTCATTGGTGCACATATTCTTTCAGTTATTTTCTAAGTGGAATAATTGAAACTTGCTCCGGGATTCTGACTGTTGCCTAGTTCTTTAAGAATCTTTATCGAAAGGATTTTTTTTTTTCTAAAAAATAATAAATCCGTTTCTTTTTGTGGGATGAACTTTCCCTTGGAGAATATTGTCTTGCCAGGTGTGGAATCTTGACATTAAATTAAACTCCTTTATTTTCTGCCTCCCTGGGGCTGATGGAAGGGGTGGAGAGTGTGGGATGGGTGGGCAGGGTATGTGTCTGGAACAGGGGGTATAGAGGAGTGCACAAGAGGCCCCTTCATTAGGTCCCAGATATCTCTGTCTCCAGCTTCCTGCACTGAAACTGAGGTTTTAGAAGAACCAGAGAAATCCCCTTGATCCAGGTTGTTCAAATGTGCTTTTTTTTTAAAGCAGTTCTCTTTTATTTTGTAGAGAAAAAGATAATGGTTATCTTTCCCTTCCCCAATGTAAATAAGGGTGTTCTCATACTGCTTTTATAATTCAATTTTAAAATCCCTCAATGATAGTTTTCAGTATTTTCTTCATTATAATACTGTTCGTTTATCTAAGTCATAAAAGACTCATAGAAATATAACCAATGAAATATTATGTAAAAGCAGCCATCAATAGAGCTTCGATATAAGTGATTTAAAAGTAAAAAAGTTATGGTATTCTCCAACATTTAAAATAATATGGTAATTACAGAAAATTTGGGAGATTGAGAGAAATAGAAGCAAAGAAAATCAAATTCTCATATTCCCTATATCCAAGAGAAAAAAAAGTACTGTTTTCATGTATTTTCTTTTTATGTGAAAAGCTTTTTAAACAGTTTTCTGTGTAGAGTTTTTGTTTATCTTTCTTGGTTATCATACTATAAATACAGTTTTGTTCTCTGCTTTGTTGGAGAGATGTCTATGGTTCAGAGACAGCTGACTCAGAACTTCTTTGCAGAACATACCCTGTCACAGTTCACCTTTGCAAATCTTTGGCTGATAGCCTAGTTTATCAAGTGTTCTGTGGACGCGGACTCTGTGCCTTGCACGGTAGCTGAGTGTGCAGGGCTTGCCTCTCAGCATCTCACAGTATAGGTGGAGAAGTCAAGAGAAGACAAGTAGACATTTTCATGGCTGCTTTTAATTTTTATTTTATTTATTTATTTAGAGACAGGGTCTCCCTCTGTCGCCCAGGCTGGAATGCAGCAGTATGATCTTGGCTCACTGCAACCTGTGCCTCCCAGATTCAAGCGACTCTCCTGCCTCAGTCTCCTGAGCCCAGCTGATTTTTGTATTTTTGGTAGAGAAGGGGTTACACCATGTTGGCCAGGCTGGTTTTGAACTCCTGGCCTCAAGTGATCCACCTGCCTCGGCCTCTCAAAGTGCTGGGATTACAGGCGTGAGCCACCACACCCAGCCATATTTTTAACTTTTTTGGTACAGAAAATTTCCAACGTACACAGGAGTACAAGAGAATATAATAGCAGACCCTATGTGCCTCTCTCTCAGCTTCAACAATGGTTAATTTATGGCCAATCTTGTTTCATCTAGATCTCAGCCTCCTCTCTCTACCAGGGATTATGTTGAAACAAATCCGTGACATCCTATTATTTTATTAGTAAATATTTGGGTACACATCTCTAAAAGATAAGGACTCTTTTTTAATACTATTAATGCCATTATTACACTAAAAAAATTCTCTAACAATCAAATATGGGCTATTTAGTCAGTGTTCACATTTGTTTGTTTTTCTCATTATTTTTCTCTTTAGTTTGTAACAGTATCCACATAAGGTCTACACATTGCAGTTGATTGACATGCCTCTTCAGTCCCTTTTAATCTGTGGATTCACCCTTCACTATCTTTTCCTTGTGATCTATTTTTTTTTTTTTTTTTTGTCAAATGGGATCATTTATTCTGTAAATTTTTCCCACTGGCTGGATTTTGCTGATTCCATCTCATGGAGTTAAATGTTAAATGTTCCTCTGTTTAACATATTCCTCTAGCCTCTGTATTTCTTGTGAACTGGTAGTTACATTTAGAGGCTAGATTGAATTCTGTTTCAATTTTTTGTCAAAAGTACTACATGAGCAGTGTTATGTATTCCCATGAGAAGACACTTACCTTTAGGGGTGTGTGTGTGTGTGTGTGTGTGTGTGTGTGTGTGTGAAAGAGAGATGTTGATAGCCAATGGTGATTTTGCTGTCTAAATCCATCAATTCATTAGGAGTTCAAAAATGTTATTTCATGTCAATCATTTCTCCATTTATTAGCTAGACTACTTCTATGAAGAATAATCTAGCCAATCCAATCATCTGTTTGGCTATCCTGAGGTACAGTTGTATAGAAAAGGCAAGAAAAATGCTCGATTCTTTCCATTTATCTACCAGTTTTCAAAATATTTGGCTCCCTAGCATCCAGAGATAACCAATTTGGGGAGCTGGGGAAAGAGAAAAAGAGAAATTGGTGGCTCATCAATAATTCATTAATTTAAAATATTTGATGTTTCAAACCATTACATTGATTCTTTGTTGTTGTTGTTAATAGGTGGGGTCTTTCTCTGTCATGTAGGCTGGAGTGCCGTGCAACTATCGTAGCTCACTGCAGCCTCAGACTACTGGGTTCAAGCAATCCTCCCACCTCAGCCTCCCAAAGTGCTGGGATTACAGGCATAAGCCACCTTCCAGGCCATTTCCTTTATTCTTATTGAAACTAAAATTGTCTCATCTTTGGCCAATGGGAATCCCTTTGTGTGGTCTCCTGAATCCTTTTGATATATAACCTTAATAGTCTTTGAGTTTCCCTGCTTTTTGTATGCTAGGCCAATGGTTCTCAAAGTGTAGTCTGAGGATGCCTAGGGGTTCTCAAGACCCTATTAGTGAGTCCATGAGGTCAAAACAATTTTCATAATAATAAGACATAATTTACCTGTTTTATTCTTATTCTCTTACCTGTATATAGTGAAGTTTTCTAGAAACCATATATTGACTATTGGAATGTATGTTTTTTTGTTTGTTTGTTTGTTTTTTTGTTTTTGAGACAGAGCCTTGCTTTGTTGCCCAGGCTGCAGTGCAGTGGTGCAATCTCAGCTCACTGCAACCTCCACCTCCCGGGTTCAAGTGATTGTGATTCCTCTGCCTCAGACTCCCAGATAGCTGGGACTACTGGCACTAGTAGAGATGGGGCTTTGCCATATTGGCCAGGCTGGTCTCAGACTCCTGGCCTCGAGTACCCCCACCTCGGCCTCCCAAAGTGCTGGGATTACACATGTGAGCCAACATGCCTGACTGTGTGCATGCATGTTCTTATGTTTTCTAGAATTTTTTAAGGTAAGCTCTTTGAAGTCTTGAATAATTTCTAAGAGTGTAAAGGCGTCCTAAAACCAACAAACTTGAGAACTACTATTCTAGGCTCATCTTTTATGTTTCATGCTACATACATATAATCACTTGTGGCCTTATAAATTAGCTCCATTTTTTTTAACTCCATTTTTGTGTATGCCTGAGTGATCTGCTTCAAGTCTCACAGCTAATAAGTGGCAAAACTAGAATTTGACTCTAGTCAAATCTGAGACTGCAGTGAGCTGTTTTTGTCCCGTTGTACTGCACCTGGGTGACAGAACGAGATCCTGTCTCACAAACAAAAACAAAAAACAGCCAGTACTCCGAATATGTTGCTTTTCTGGTCACAGTAGGAAATTCAAAATGTAGTAATAGTTTTTTAGAGTATTGACTTTTGAAGATCTCAGTCATCCAGAGAAGAGCCTGCCTTGCCTGTGGAATTCGTTAATGGCTCATATGTTTTCCACTAATTTGTGAACCCAGGATCCAATCTATTGCTCACCTATGTAGCTTAGAAATACTTTTTTTTCATCCTGTAGTTGGCTGAACCAAATCCTGCAAGAAAACATGTTGCAATTTTAAAAGCTGAATAATGGTGCCTTAAGCCTGGGACTCTCATTTATTTTTATCACTGAACAGTATATAAATCTCTAAAAATGGCTACTTAAAATATAACTGGATTTTGTAGTCTCTGGGGCTCAGGGAAAACATTATTTTGTCTCATTCTCTTGGACTGAACCCAGTAACGTGCCATTTTGTCACAATTCCCAATAACCTTAGCTTCTCTTGGCTAATGAACAACATTAGCTCTTATTTCCCAGGTATGAAAGAGTTTCTATCATGAGAAAAGGAAGTGTGTTTCCAAAACAGTTCTCAGTGGCTTTCTGAAGTTAGTGCATATACAGGAGAGGAGCAGTCTTATGTAATATCCTTGAGTATTTTTCCAACATAGGAAATACCTGACGGTACCTGACAGCCTCAGGTGCCATCTGGAAAAGTGTCATCTTGTAGGAAGCTTGGATCAGAGCCTGTGTGTCATAATATGTCAGGTGTGTCATAATTACTTTGTGATTCTGGTGGGGAGTGAAACAAAGACTATGTCAAAGGTTGCAGGGTTCTTAATGGAATATAAATTTCTTTGTTGGAAAGTAGATCTTGAATACTAAACTAGTTTTTGTAGTTATAGACAAATTCATTTTGCACTGTAGCCTTGCTTGTTATTTTTCTCAACATTAAATCTGCCATTGTGAAACGGTCTCAATATCCGATTTAAGTAATTAGTTGCATTTAGATTTCTATATTTAGACTGTCATTTTCATGGGCTTTTCCAGCAAGTCATCTCATTGACTTTGTTGAAGGTAGCTTTAGAATACAGAAAGTCAGTATGTAAAGTAGAAAGGTGGTTCTTTCATAGGATGGGCTTTGAAACTCCACCCCACCACCATTGGTCTTGTCAAAATTTTATTTTCTTTCATGTTTGTCACTTTGACCAAATCCTATCCCCCAAAGAAAAGAAAAAAAAAATCATCAAACAGACCCGTCTCCACATGCAAAGCATGTAGTATATGATGATGGGAGCCTGGAACTTGCAGCTGGGGAATGCCAGGAATTTGGGGTTCTAGTGTCACTAAGGCTCCGCCTTTCTGTGCTTTAGTTTCCTGTTTAGAAAGTTCTGCTCCTTCATAAGGACCTTGAAGTACTAGGAGGAAAGGTGCTTTGTGTGTGGAGTTTTCCATAAAGTGCAGTCCCAACTAAAAGGCTGCGTTAAAGGTAGGTAAATGCCTTATAAAAACATATTTTAAATACAAAACATTTGTTAATTTATGCCACTTATTTATTTATTTAAGTAGAAAATAGCCTCAGGCAATTGGAATTCAGATTTAAAATTCAGGTTTTGTTTATTGAATTCTCTTGCTAAGAGCAAAGAATGTAAAGGCTTGGGAAGTAGAAATTGGAACACATTTTAATTGCCTGAATAGGTTTACCGGAGAAGAAGTTTTATTAAAGTGGAAACATGTTCTTCCTCTGAGTCTGATTAGAGGCTACTTTGGGCTAGTCCATAAATCTCTTTTCAAATCTAAAGTGAGCATAACCATCATAAAGTGAGCCATAACTTAACAGCTCTTCCTGAGGACTGCCTTGGCTAGAGTTTCTATGGTGAGAACTCAGAATTCCAGGAATGCATGTTGAGCTGGAATCTCTCATATCAGTGATTCCCAAAGAGGAATGAGGGTGTGTCTGAATCTCCAAGTGTGCTTTTGAAGCTCTGAAGACCTCTTTTCCTTTGCCCAGGAGCTCAGTGAGCCACTGTTGTTAGCAGTTGTGTTTGGTATCTTTAGGTGTTTTAGTGAAAAAACAACTGAAGTTAGGCTGATGAGGAGAGTTGGGGGTAGCCTGTTAGCATTTCTCCCTGGAGAGTGCCACTCAGTCTAGAAAAAGTAAATCATGGCTTTGAATGATTTATAGTCCATACAGTGGCAGTCATATTGCTGAAAATTTGGTAACATATAATGTTTGTGGTATTTGGCTTGGTTCTAAATGCAGTTTGTGTGTGTGTGATGTTGTTTTGCATGAAGAGGCTGCATGTGGGTGTTTTGATGCCCTGTAACAGAAACCAGTGGGACTAGAAAACCTGGATCTCTTAGTGCAGGGTCAGCACCAAGTCGGAGTAAGTTCTCAAAGAGTAGGTGACGTTGTGGCGATGGCGTGCTCCTCACTTTGTCGGACTGGGCTTGTTGGGTTTCTGTTTCACTGAGGGAGGAGATTTTCTGTGCATTTGATTACGCTACATGATACTGTGCAAGCTAACACTTTGGGCTTTGGGTCTGGGAAGGAAATGTATTTTGATTACTTATTGTATAGTTTTGTATAATTTGTAAAATTTATGCCTCATTTTGAGATGCAAGTAGGAAAATGGAAAAACAAGGAACCCAAGTAATCAGCAAATGAGCTTAAGAGAAGAGTCCCTGGGAAATTAAATAATATTTGAAGCTTCAAAGCTGTATGTTTAGGTTTTAGAACATCAGATATTAGGACCCAGTGATAAGAATTCTCCATTTATTGAACTGTTTTGAAATTTCATTTTTTAATTGCTTTAAGACATCCTTAACTTGACGTCTTATAATACAGTTCGATAGTTGAATGAGACCATTCTGAAGTGAAAACAAAACAAATTAACTGAAGTGATCTTAGCTATCATCCCATCCATCCTTTTTATTTTGCTGATGAATCCAGTAACTTGTGATAAAAGTCATATCTTGCTCTCAGAATTCTCCATGTCTCTCTGTGGAGTTAGCACATAATATATACTGGCTGGCTGGTGGGCTGGCTGAGATAGTATTTGCTAAAAAACTTAAACCTTTTGACCACAGTATTTGTGAAGAAAGTCTTGGTGGAAGATGTTAGAGTGACTCTTCGCTTTGGGATTTAAAAGCTTAGCCATTCTTCTGTGAGTTGTTAGATGCTACTGCTTGCTATTCTAAAAGCTTCTGATGTGTAAAATATTCTATAGGTATAAAACCTTTTGATGTGTAAAATGTCTTTTTTGTTACACATTCTCAAGCTGGTAGTCTCTTTTACCATTACTTTGGGAGCATTATGTAATTGCTATTTGAGAGTCAACAGAAAAATGAATAAAGAGGAATTACTGTTGCCAATAGACGCTGTTCTCCATACACCAAGTTAAATAAAACATGAATTTTAAAGCTCTATCAAGCAACAGCTTGTCAAATTAATTATAACATTCAGTGAGTCTTTAACAACCTAAAGTAATTTATCAGGTACATTTGGAAAGACGAACTCTTTTTGTTTGAGACAAGGTCTCCCTCTATCTCCCAGGCTGGAGTGCAGTGGTGTGATCATGGCTCACTACAGCCTCGACCTCTTAGGCTCAAGCAATCCTCCCACTTCAGCTGGGACCACAGGCATATGCTACCACACCTGGCTAATTTTTTGTAGAGTTGGAGTCCCACTCTGATGCCCAGGCTGGTCTTGAACTCTTGGACTCAAGCGATCCTCCCACCTTCATCTCCCACAGTGCTGGGATTACAGGTGTGAGCCACCATACCTGGCCAAAAAGATAAACTTTTAAAACTTAAAAAAAAATTTTAAAAATGAATTGTGGCTACTTCCCATGTGTAGAGCTGGGTCTGGCAGCTAACATTTTGTTCATGTGGGACTCAGGCAAATTTGTTTCTGAATTAAAGGAATTTCCTATCCTCATTTCTGGCTTCATGCCATGAGTGCCAGTGCCAGCTGACAGAGCCATCTGCAGGACTCTGTAGTAGAGTGGGAGCCAGGTGAAAGTGAGCCAGGCCTGCAGATGTAGTTCTTGTTAGGTGAAAACTTAGCAGAAGCGTGTCCAGTCCTGGAGATTGTCCATTCTCAGTTTATTTGGAGACTTTAAGATGGTAGAACAATGACAGGTTTCTAGAAACCTTGTGTTTAGTACAAAAAGTGGCTTGTCTGTGAGACCTCCTTTTGAGATGTTCAAAAGAATGTGAATATACTGGAACTTTGCAGGAATAATTTCTTCTGTGATTCCAAAATCTTCAGATTTGGAGGAAATAATTCAAATAATTGTATTGATTTCATCCATTCCTTCCACTAATGTTTACTGAGCATTTCTAATGTGCCCTGCACTGATTTGGATACCAGACAACATGGACATAATTCCCTGACCTCACAGAGCTTCCGGTGGGGGAGACAGACACACACAGAAGTTAAATATGTCAGACAGTGATATGAGCTATGGGGAAAACTAAAACAGGGAAGGGGATGGGAATTGTGCTGAGGGGTAAGGGAACCATGTCAGGACCTGGGGTCTTGTACTACTTGTGGTGACTGATTGTACCCACAGGCATGAAATAGAACAGTCATTTACATATTGTGGCTGATTGTGCTGTCATAGTTACTACTACCATTATCACAGTCACCATCAGAAAGCATTTACCCCACGCCTCTTAGCAAGGTTTTATACAGAATGAGTCATACAGCTAAGTGTTTGTCCTCTAGACTGACAGCCCTTACGTGTATACATGCAGATAACTTACTAATGATGAATAGAAATTCCAACCATTGTATTCGTTCAACAAATGTTTATTGAATGATGGGGTATACAAGGCATTGTGGAGGACAGCAAGATAAATCACATATGTATCTTCCCAAAGGGGCATATAGTTCAGTATAGTCATAGAGCAGGTCATTTGCATGTCAGTGATTTAATTTGAGATAGACCATGAAAGTCTATGTCATATGCTGATTTCGCATTTTTGCCGAGGCATAATTTTGAGTCAGCTGCTTTGGGAGGCTGGTATGGGGTAACTAATGTAGGAGTGTGTGTTTAGCCATTTCCCTGTGTCCACATTTCAGTGAGGAATTGTTTCTACCTATTGCTGAATATGTTAAATGCCTTTGAAGTAAAATATGCTTTTTTTTTTTGGTGAAAAATTGCTCTGAGAAGAAAGCCAGCTTCTAGAGTTGGTGATGGAAGTGCTGAATCTAAGATGTGATTGATGTTCCTTGGTCAGTACATGGAATCATTGAGGGCCTCAAGGAAATACTTAGCATTTTGCTGCCCTTATCAGGGAAATTTTATGCTGTACTAGTGTTTGCCAGCTTGGACATGAACCCCTCGTGAATGTATTTTTTGGATAGATCTTGATAAAGGCCCTAATGGGAATGTGGACACAGCAGAATTTATCTCCCTTGCTTGAAGCAGAGGTGTGTCTTCTGGGCCCTAATATCAGATTCTTCCCTTTCCTTCACAAATAAAGCATCAACCATGTTTATGTGAGGGTTCCTCATGTTTATCGTCTATATGGGACCAAAAGTTTGCTACATAGAAACATAGTTTTTTTATATATGTATGTATACACACACATATACATATGCAGCCTTAGAAACAGGGCAAGAGAAAGCTTGGAAGGGGGAGGAAGAGCTGTAAAATACCATGGCAGAAGCTATTGGCTTCTCAGCATAATCCATGTTTTCCTCTTCCTGAGCCCACAGCAAGAATGCATTTCCCAGTCTCCTTTGGAGTTAAGTACAGCCACGTGCCTGAATTCCAGCCAAGGGGTGACCACAGTGAGAACAGCTGAGCCCATCAGCTTGAATCCCTAGTTCAGCGTGAGGAAGAGGAACACCTCATTCACCAGTTCTCTGTCATGGGAGCAAGAACAAAGTTCAGAGGTGTTTGAGCCATTATAGAGAAGTCAGGGATATATTTTGACAGTGATGAGTTTGGATCATAATCCTGAGTGTCATAATCCTGAATGTTGAAGTTCTGAACATCAAAATCCCAAAAGATCAAAATCCCTAAAGTCCAAAGTCCCTCATGTCTAAAGTTCTGAAAATCACAATCACAGGATGTTAATGTTAGGCCAGCTCCTATGGGCTATCTCTGTGCGATTGTCCAAAATCTTTCCCTGTAATATACATTTTTACATGTTGAATTTTCTTTTCAGTTATTTAGCTTTTTTTTTTTTTTAGTTTTTTCCCTACTGTTTTAAATTTGTAGAATTATTTTTTACAGTTCACTATGCTATGTATTTTATTTTTGCATCACTTCCAATATTGGAGTAATAAATTGTATAGAGACTTTTAGAGAGTTCGAATCCCTTTTATGCAATTTTTGCAAATTTGACTCCACAAAAGTGTAGTATCACCATGTTGAGTTTGTGTGTAAGCATTCTGTGTGCACGTGAAAATGTTGCAACTTTCTCAGCAAATAAAGAGATATTCTTTTTGTACATCTGCATTTGCGAAGGATACAATTTCTTGATCTCAGCTCTTTGGATGACTGCATAAGTGGTGGTGACCCATCGTGGTTTTTGATCAATCTCATCAGAAGACTTAGGTTGTTCATCACAGTATTTCAGATGATTGCAGTCATAAAGCCAGGTGCAAACAATGACCAACTATAGTGATGTGCATTTATATAGTTCCCCTTTTGAATTATTTCATTTTGAATATGGTTTGTCTGCTCATAATTGTTATACCCATGCAACTGTTGTTAGCATACTTGAGTGTTTTTGCTTTCAAAAGTATGTATCTTGTTATTGTCCATTTTATTGTGTTAAGTGACCTAGGAAGTGTTCTGTCATATCTTTGTTTCTCAAATAAATCCCCTTTTAAAAAGGTAAATAAATGTCTTTTAATGAGTCTTTAAATTTTTTTTAAGAATTATATTTGCAGGATTTTGAGATTTCACTGAGATTGTGTCTTTTGGGATTATGATCAGCTCCCGCAGTGACTAGTCTTTCCTGACTAATACTGTGACTGTGTGGTAAGTGAGAGCAGTAAAGACAACAGTTTCAGAGCTGGGATCTGTCTTCATCAGTTTACTGGACCTGGTTGTTTCCATCCGAATGGCAGAGTCAGTGCTCATGGATGAGGATATTTATGCTCCTAGGCCCAGGCTGTGTGTGCGCTTGTTACTGCACTCACCTTAATTGCTTATAGAAAGCTATGCTTCTTGCTGCGCACTCCCCAGTAGCTGAGTGTAGAATCTAGGGAATGTGAACTGACCCTTGATTTTTCTTCCTCTTTCCCTCTTTTCCTCAATTATTTTAGTCCCTATCTTGTGCTAGGTGGTATCGGGATACATAGAAATGAAAGAAACATGGACTCTGCCCTCAAAGAGCTAACAACCCTAGTTGACCAGATTGCCTCAAGTGGGACTCCCACTGAAACAAAATTATTTAAACAATAAATGACTTTGTCAGGAGCTGAGAGGTATATTAGTTTCAGGTGCTGTTTCTTTGTTCATCCTAATCCAGTCAGTTTTGCCCTTGAAACTTGTTTCAGGTGGTCAACCACAAGGTCCAGTACACACCCATGCTTAGTATTGCCCTTCCCTCCCCCATGCGTATAATTCTCACATAGACCCTTGAGCAGTGCAGCAAGTTGTCTAGAGAAAGTTGATTGAGTGCTCTTTTCCCTTTGAATTCCATCGAACTGGGCCCGCATGGAAGAAGCAAAATTGTTACTTTGCTAAATATTGGGAATGGTGGATAGTGAGGTGAGGGGATTGGCATGTGTAGCCTGAGAAAATCCTACTCAGCCGTTTTAGTTGTAGTTTCAGCAGATTCAGTGGCTCCCTTTGTTTGGCCTATCACTGTATTTCAAGTTAGAATTTGAGGATCAGCTGCCTTCTTCTTTTTTAGCAATCTCCCTCTTCAATTTGCACGATCACTCACATTCGCTCTCGTTAATGTCAACTTGTCTGGTGTACCCCTTGGAGGTAGGCACCAGGCCTCAACTCTCTTTGTATTCTTTCTGCTAGTCCTTTACTCCAGAGCATAAACAGTGCTTTATATATTATGTATGGCACAATAAATGTTTAATGAATGAATGAGTTACTTAAATTTCTTAAACTGGGAGAGCTGCTTGAGCTAGTTTCATACTTTCACCAAGTATGAATAGGTCTTTCCCTGGGGAACATCATTTCCTGCTGCCATTGTGTTGCTGTCAATTCATGTGATGTTTTGTCTTGTTGTTGTGACACTGGCCTGGCCTTGGCCAGTAACAGGAGTCATCCAGCATGAGATTTAAGAAGGGAAAGTGATGACATGCTAAGTGGTTGCTGTATCAATGTAGTAGGATGTGATCCAAAAGGTACTTATAGTGGGCCTGTCCGGTGGATGGTACTGAACCACATTCTTATGCTTTTCTCAGCAAAAGAATTTTCTTATGTTACATGTACTATATGACTCAATCTAATAAAAGAACAACAGATTCATCTTTTCCTGCCCGGTAGCTAGGTTTGTACCTTAGGTCCTGCTTGACTCACTGAAGGTTCCAGAGAATTCTCTGAAAAGGGATGCATGCACACCCATAATTTGACTTGTTTCCCTAATAAAATTACAGCTGAAAACTTTCCCTGGAGGACTTGTTATGCTTCTTCCTAAAAGCACATTTCAATAATGACGACAAAAGAATGGTGATTTAGAATTACCCTAAAGGCTAGGAGAGAAGATATTTCACAGGAAGAGGCTGTGCTCTCCTTGGTATTAGAGGTTTCATCACTTGCTCCTTTGAGCACCTGTGGGACTCCTGTCTACAGCTTCCTTTATTTTTAGGCTTAACAACTGGTCTCCTCCCCTCCAGCTCAGAGGTCATTTAGAAAGAAACTGGCCAGAGCTTTTCTCTGATCTTGCTGTTCTTGCTTCTTTTGTCAGTTTAAGATTCTTTTGCCGAAAGTCAGTGAAGCAGATCATCTTCACATCTTTGATTCCTTGACCTTTACATTTAAGAATCTGTACATTAGGCCGGCCGCGGTGGCTCACATCTGTAATCCCAGCACTTTGAGAGGCTGAGGCGGGTGGATCACCTGAGGTCAGGAGTTTGAGACCAACCTGGCCAACATGGTGAAACCCCGTCTCCACTAAAAATACAAAAATTAGCTGGGCGTGGTGGCACACGCCTGTAATACCAGCTACTTGGAAGGCTGAGGCAGGAGAATCACTTGAACCTGCCCAGCCTGGGCAACAAGAGTGAAACTCCATCTTAGAAAAAAAAAAAAAGAATCTGTACATTTAAAAACATTTCAGTGCTGACTTGTTGCTTAACTTTGACCAAATTTGCAAAGATGGGGAAATTACTGTTTCTTCAACAGGACTTAGAAAGTCATAAGAATGGCCAGGCATGGTGGCTCACACCTGTAATCCCAGCACTTTGAGAGGCCGAGGCACATGGATCACGAGGTCAGGAGATCGAGACCATCCTGGCTAACCTGGTGAAACCCCGTCTCTGCTAAAAATACAAAAAATTAGCTGGCTGTGGTGGCACGTGCCTATAGTCCCAGCTACTTGGGAGGCTGAGGCAAGAGAATCGCTTGAACCCAGGAGGTGGAGGTTGCAGAGAGCCAAGATCACACCACTGCACTCCAGCCTGGGCGACAGAGCGAGACTGTGTCTCAAAAAAAAAAAAAAAAAAAGTCATAAGAATTTAACTGTATGGGATTCTCTGTCATAAATTAACTTTAAAAAATTGTTAAAGTTGGAAGTAGGAAGTTTATTACCTTTTTGTGAAATAGTCTGTCATGATCAATAGTGAAGAATTTAATTTTTTTCTGAATTTTAATTCACTTATAGTATCCTGAAAGTATTAATCTAGCCTCATCTACTTATGTGAAATAATTTTAGAGAATGTCCTCATGAAGTATCCATATGTTGGGTTACAAGAAAAGCACCTAGTTTATGATATACGTAAATTGATGCCCTTTCTAACCTTGACTGGTGTTGTGTGTCCATATTTCATAGTGGCTTAAGTGATGTTGCAAGTAATAGCCTGAGACTCTAGCCTAGTGACTCTACATATACATTTTAGATGAAAGACCTGGAGAAGGTACATGTTTGAATAGGAAATAATTATGGATAAGTTGAATAATATGCTTTATTGTAGAAGATAATGCTATCGTCTGCCCTCATTATATTCATTGTGATGGAAAAATAAATTGCCACACCAAAGGCCTGCTTACTTCACTTCCTGTAAACATGTCCCATGTGCAAGAAAAATTACAAGGCATGCCAAAAGGCAAGAAAAACACAGTCTGAAGAGACAAAGTAATGATCGAGCCCAGATTTTGAAACAGATGTTGGAATTATCAGACAAGGAATTTAAAAGAACTCTGATACATTAAGGGTTCTAATGGAAAAAAAATAGACAACATGCAAGAACAGATGGGTAATATAAGCAGAGAGATTGAAACTCTAAGAAAGAATCAAAAGAAGATGTTAGAAATAAAAACCACAGTTACCGAAATGAAGAATGGTGGAGCTGAAAGTTCCAACCCTCTAATCATGCCTTGGTCCTTCTGGCAACCAACCCCTATTCTGAAGCTATCTGGGGACCCAAAAGAGTCATCTTGTTAGCATAAACTCTGGTATGGTTGAAAGTGATTTGTTATGAATTTTAAAAGCTACTCCTATCACTCAGGAAATGCCACAGGTTTTAGGAGATCTATGCCAGGGACTGTATAGTCAGAATGCCCTGTATGTATGAATTCTTGTGAGTCTTATGCATTAGATGGTGAGCTATTTTAAGGCAAGGACCTTAAGTCTCCTTGCATTCTACTCAGCACATTAATCACTCAGTAAGTCGTTGTTGAGAAGGATCTAATCATCAAAGGCAGAGGCAAAAAGACAGACATTCAAATATTTGTTGTTCCAAGAGAAAAAGCCTCCGTCTTTACATTCTTCCCATGGTTATGCAGAGGTAAAGGGGACATTTCCCCTTTTTCCTCTGAAGGTTCACTGAAAAATCAATTCACAAAAGCAGATAAATTGGAGAAAAAGCATCCAGGTTTATTTATCGCGAACAAGCAGGAGCCTTCCAAATGAAGACCCAAAGATAGAGGGGAAATTGTCCATTTCTGTGCTTAGGTTCAACAAAGTATGGACAGCTGTAGTAAAATAAAACTGGACAAAAAGGGTAAGATCTAATGCTAACAGGTTGAGTAGGGAAACTCAGCAAGGCCTGGCTGTCTGGATTCTTCTTGGCCTCTCTGATCATGCATTCCTTCCTTCTCGGTGTGGGGCAGGGTTCTCTCTGGAATGGGGGTCTTGTGTCCTATGTTAAACTCTAACTTTCCCTCTGCATTTCTGTGTAAAACTGACTAAAGATAATTTCTTTATGGTCAGTTTTACACAGAAATGCAGAGGGGAAGTTAGAGTTATAGGTTTTTTGGGTGGCTGTGGGGAAGAAGGTTCTGGTTTTAATGACTTCCCGTAGGGAAGAGAAATTTCAGTTTCTATGGCTAGCCTAGGGGCAGAATGGGACCAGAAGACAGGAGGGCAGGAGGAGGTCACAGAAAAACTTTTGCTTCTGAGGCCTTCATTTTGGGGTATTGTTTTCCAAGTCCCAGCCATTGGCAAATCATAGACTATAAACTGCCAGAGCCTAACCCAGTCCTAACATTTCAAAAAAAAAAAAAAAAAAAAGGCCAGGCACGGTGGCTCACGCCTGTAATCCCAGCATTTTGGGAGGCCGAGGCAGGCGTATCACGAGGTCAGGAGATCGAGACCATCCTGGCTAACATGGTGAAACCCCGTCTCTACTAAAAATACAAAAAAATTAGCCAGGCGTGGTGGCGGGCGCCTGTAGTCCCAGCTACTAGTGAGGCTGAGGCAGGAGAATGGCGTGAGCCCAGGAGGCGGAGCTTGCAGTGAGCCGAGATCCTGCCACTGCACTCCAGCCTGGGTGGTAGAGCAAGACTCCATCTCAAAAAAAAAAAAAATTATTTGAAGCGTGTCCTACAAAACTTTAAATAAATTATCTCAGGCCAATATGGTGATGTCCCCAGGGATTATAAGCAGAAAAACTCGTATAATTTGTAACCAAAACAAGCTAACATATTACCATCTTTGTCCAAATAGCTAAATCAGTGTTGTCCTCACAGACACGGGCACATAACACTATTCTTCCTGCTAGGATCTGTGTTGTGTTTATGATTTGTTGTAGCTAGAGGTATTAGAGGCTTCAGTTTACTCCTGTGAACTTGTTTTTGTCTCCCCTCTGGGCTTTGGGCTTTTCTGATACTGCTCCGAGGAGACTGTCTATATATTGCAACTCTTTCAGCTATAATCCTCTGTTTTTAAACTGAAGTCTTTTGGGGGTAGTGGCACCCCCAAAAAGTTGTACCTTCTATAGTCTTCAGATGTCACCTCCTGTGACCATTCTACCCACACATCAGACCTAATCCCTTTGGATTCCCGTAACATTGTATTCATATCTGCTAATGTCACATAATACGCCATCCCATTACAGTTTCTTTCATAGCCCATCTGTGAGCTTCTTTAGAGCAGCATTCATGTTTTAGTCTATCTTTTTTTATATCCTAGATAATAGCATGGACAATCAATACATGTTGTTGGTTTGAATGAAAAAGTTCTTTTCTTTCAGCACTCTGAAGATCGCACTCCATGCTTCTCTTACTTGCATGGTTTCTGGTGAGCACTCTGCTGTCAATTGCTCTCGTGTTCCTCTGTAAGTAGGATATTCTTTTCCTTCTGGCTTCTTTATAGATTTTCATTTCCTTCTTGGTTTTCTGCAGTCTGAATAAGATACGCCTAAGGGTGGTTTTTTGGGGTATTGTGGTATAGTGGGGAATGTATACAGACAATCCCTGACTTATGATGGTTTGACTAACAGTTTTTCAGCTGTACAATGGGTTTATTGGGGTGTTAAATGCATGTTCAACTTACTGTATTTTTAACTTACAGTTGGTTTATTGGACCATAACTTTATTGTAAGTTCAGCATCTGTATATTAATTATAAAAATGTATGTATATATGTATATAATACGTAACTTGAAGGGATATGTGTTCACTGGTTTGAGAGCAAGAAATATACATAGTTAAGGTTGAAGGCATTATTTTCTCCCATAAGAATAGTATTTTTGTCAATTTCTTGGAAATGGCCAAGGTTTAGCTTTTTATCCCTTGAATATTGAAGAGAGACTATTGATTTTTTAAGGAGAATTCATTGAAGTTTTTATGTATGGTAAAATAATATTACCCAAATAGTTTCCTTTCAAAACAAACACAAAAAAGGCAACTTCCTCTAGGTTAGGGCCTGGATCGTAGTAACACTTACATCTTCAGTGTCTGCCAAGCCTGCGGTAGGTGTTCAGTAAATTCAGATTGATATGTACAAATTTATGAGTTCTAACAGTTGGGCCAAAGTAGCTGAGCTTTGTTTTTTTTACCTCCTGTAAAAGAGTCCTACACAAGAGGTCATGCTCTCTATTCAAGTAGTAGTCATTCTCTAGTAACATGTAATTTGATTGAAAGAGCTTTTGTTATTCCCTGAACTTGATCTGAGATTTCTCCAGCTATCAGTGGGCAGTTTTTCTTTTATTTCCAATATTTCTGTAATCTTTAGCTCAGCCAGTAAACAAAAACACTGAAGTTCAGACTTTTCATCTCTAATTCATGCATAAGAATATATGCGTAAGAATATATTATTTTGACTTTATTGAAAAAATTACTTTTTTGCTTAAAATAACCCCTTCCCACTTCCTAGACAACCATATACAAAGACAATCAACATAATAACCCAAGAAATACACATTTTAATAACATGCCATTTTTCATTTATCAGATTGGCAACAACTAGTACAACTGGTAATACCTAGTATTGGACAGAAAAAATGCAATCTTACAAACTAGGGGTAGAGGGTTAATTAAAATTAGTACATTTTGGAAGAATATTGGACATATCTATCAACATTTTAAATATGTATCAATTTCTAACAACTTCTACAAGAATATTTGCACAGATGCACAATGGTGGTTACATTTTTTACCATTGAAAAATTGGAAAGAGTGTGAATATCCACTAATAGGAAAATGGTCAAGTAAAATATGACATATTTGTATAAAGAAATATAGTTTTTAAAAATAGGATATGTTCTCTCTTTTTATATACACACAAGCTATATAATATATATAATTTTTTCAGGTAAAAAGAAAAGTTGTACTTAATAATGTTCCATTGAATTTTCCATATGTGTGAATTATGTATTCATAGGAAGAAGTCTAGGAGATTGTACGGCATGCTGTTAACAATAGTTACCTCTGAAGGGTGGATTTACAGCAGCCTTTTATTTTCTACTTTGTGCATTTTTGTATTGCTTATATAACCAAAAGAATTATAAATATTTTAAAATACTTATTCAGTGCTCTTTAGGAGTAGGGCGCTTAGCTCTGGATTGGGGATACAAAGATGCATAATAAGACTTGATACTGATCACTAGGAGTTTATGGCTTAGTCAGTAAACACAGGGAAACAAATACATACAGTAGTATCCATGAGTACTGATAGAAGTTGCAAAATATTCAGTAGGAATAAGGATTCGTTTGATTGAGTAGGAATTGGGCATGAAAGAGAATAAGAAAGCTGCCATAGAAGAGGTTTGAACTGAACCTTGAAAAATGTGATGCTTGATTTGGTATTTGATGGTTGAATAGATGCCAGAGGGAGCATGAGAGAGTAAAGGCCTGGATGATGGTGTCAGGTTTGAGTTTTGGAAGTACAAGAAGGTTGACTTGGCTTCAGTTCATGAGCACCTGTGTATGTGAGTGTTGTTGTTGGGGAAACGGTGAGGGCTACGCACATAGAAAAGAGAAGACAGGATTCTGGCCTGTGAGTCAGGAAATTGCCCCTTCCTGAGTCTGACATATACATGCTGTGTGAATCTCCATAAAGTCACTTTCCCTCTGGACGTCAGTTACTTAATCTGTAAAATGAGAGATTGAACTAGATTAGTGGCGTCATATGCTTTTACTTTTTTCCCTTTCTTTCTTTAGCTGTCATTTCCCATGAAGGGTGTATTTCAATTCATTCTTGTGTCTTTGTATGCTCTGGAGCTAAGTCTTGGTACCAAAATTTCCCTCTCCCCTGCGTTCCCTTCTCTTTTTTTTTTTTTTTTTTTTTTTTTTTTGAGACAGAGTTTCACTCATTTCTCTCTTGTTGCCCAGGCTGAAGTACAATGGCGCGATCTTGGCTCACCGCAGCCTCTGTCTCCCGGGTTCAAGCGATTCTCCTGCCTCAGCCTTCCAAGTAGCTGGGATCACAGGCACGTGCCACCATGCCTGGCTAATTTTATAATTTTTTTTAGTAGAGACGGGGTTTCTCCATGTTGGTCAGGCTGGTCTCGAACTGATGACCTCAGTTGATCCACCTGCCTCAGCCTCCCAAAGTGCTGGGATTACAGAGCCTTTTTTAAAATTTTATTTTTAATTTTTTATTTTTTTTAAGGGGAGAAGCAAAGAGGCCCTGTGTGATGTCAAGAATAAGACAGTTGAAATTTAACTGAAACTTACTGGAGAAGTGATTTTGTGAATTATTGTTTTTAATGAGCTTCTAGGGCAGTAGCAGAGGAGAACAAAGCTGAGAGGTTCAGGTATAGGAAGCCCAGTTAGGTTGACAGTTGCAAGTTTACCAAGGAATTTGGTGTGAGGAAGAAATTCCTAAGGACTAAAACCTTGAGCCACAAAACGTTATGATCTACTCAGCACAAATAAGTCTAGTAAATAGCCAAGAAGCATTAAAAAATTAATCTAGGAGCTTTTGTCTAGAATTCAATTCGTAAGTACATTTAATGTATGGAAGGTATACATTATATTTTGATCAACAAAATATATGTAGGTTTATTACTTTTACCCATGAAGTTATAAAACTACAAGAAAATTCAGCCATTTCTTTTATTATTTCAACTACTTGGGGTGGGGAGGGGGAGAATGAGTTCCAAATATGGAATCCCCTCTACAATTTCTATAGTAAATCTGCATATATAGATCAACATAAAGATTTTTACCTAATTGATGCACTTTTCTTTCCATTTGAGTTCTGAAAGCAGTGTTCAGATTTGTAATATACAGTTTCTAAAATCTGGTGTGTAAGGTTTGTGAAAAGACAGTAATAAAGTAAGTTTACTGGGATCTCAGTACACAGCTTACTTTAGAACAGACATTGAATTAGACTAGTCCTCCAAAAGGGAAAGATATGGGCTGGTAAACATTCAAGGGTATTTAGTTACTATGTTTCTAAGGTAGTTTTTTTTGTTCATGTGCTTGGCCCATGAATGAATCCCAAAGATAGAAGTTTTATTTCCAAGAAGTTTATTTTCTAGGAGCTAGGATAATTTGGATACCCTTAAAAGAAAAATATTTTTACCAGTTTTGTTAGGAAGTCCATAGAAGGTAAGAATAATGCTATTTTCTTTAAAATTTCTGCTATGCTGGAGATTGGGTCTAGTGGCTCACTGCAAAAAATCCCACCTTCTTTAAGAAGTATTTCCAAATCTCCCTAGTAGGAATTAATCTATACATTCTCATTTATGGGTTCATCCATTCATGCAAAAAAAACTATTATTGAGCACTTGCTCTGTGGAATTAAAACTGTGAGCAAGATAAACATAGTTCCTGCTGCTGTGGTCTGAATGTGCCCCCAAAATTCGTATGTTGAATCTAATTGCTAATATGATGGTTGCAGAAAGTGGGGCCTTTGGGAAGTGACTAGGTCACGAGGGCAGATTTCTTGTGAATGGGATTATTATCCTTATAAAAGAGGCCCCAGAGAACTGCCTTGTCCCTTCTACCATGTGAGTACACAGCTACAAGGCACCATCTATGAAGTAGGAAATGGGTCTTTGTCAGACAGGAAATCTGCTGATGCCTTGATCTTGGACTTCTTAGCCTCCTGAAAAGTGAGAAATAAGTTTTTGTTGTTTATAAGCTACCTAGTCTATGGAATTTTGTGTGTTTTTTTTGACATGGAGTCTCACTCTGTCACCTAGGCTAGAGTAGTGCAGTGGCGTGATCTCAGCTCACTCCAGCCTCTGCCTCCCGGGCTCAAGTGACCCACCTGCCTCAGCCTCCCAAGTAGCTGGGACAACAGATATGAGCCACCACACCCAGGTAATTTTCATATTTTTGGTAGAGACAGGGTTTTACTCTGTTGCTCAGGATGGTCTCAAACTCCTGACCTCAGGTGATCTGCCCGCCTCAGCCTCCCAAAGTGCTGAGATTAAAGGCGTGAGCCACCACACTCGGCCATATAGAATTTTGTAATAGCAACCAGAATGGACTAAGCCACCTGCCTTTCTAGAATTCATGGATTCATGGGGGAGTATTGGGCAACTACACAGTGTTAACAGGTAGTATTATTACTGCTACAATGGAAGAAGTTCAGGCTGGATACACATCTGGAAAGACTTCTTGGAGAAAGTGCTATCTAAGCCAAGTAGTAGTTAACTGGAGGAGCAGAGATGGTTAGGGGCAATATACAAGGCTGGGGAAATAGCTTTGTGAAGGGATTGAAAGAGTGGAAAGGAAATTCAGAGTGGTTTGAGCTTGGTGCATGAGGGAGAAGGAAGTAGTGTCAAGAACAAAAGTTAGAGAAATAGTGGCTCTAGGACCCTGAGAGCCTTATCAAACCCACTCTCCTGATGGCATTAGTGAGCTATTAAGTTGATGACAGACATTCTAGAAAAATCACAGTAGATGCCATGTACAGAATGTATTAGATGGAGGCAAGAAGGTCATCACCGTTAAAGGTCGGAGGTAAGAAATCAATCTCAAAATCCCATTTTTAGAGTCTCTTTCTTCAGAACTACTCCTGGTACCAACTACTTCATGAGTCAGGGTCCAGTCAGAAGAGAGAAGCAAAGTATGTATTTCAGATACTACCTGAGGTGATTTAACATAGGGAACTGGGGACCTGGGATATTTGATGGCTGAAAATGTAAATAGTGGAAGCAGAGGCTATACATAGAGAGAGACTGGTAACTCCAGGAAGCAGCTGCCATCCCTGCAGCTGGGAGGGACAAGAGGGAGGGGGTGATGTTAGCTAAACCAAGAAAACTCATAGGGGCTACCACAGAGCTGATGTGCTGATTGCTAAGGAGGTACTTGGATCTCTGGGGGAGGATTGCCTTCTTGCTGGTACTCAGACTATCAAGGGAGGGTCCAAGGCTGGTACACAGAGTGCTTAAAGCATGGGCAGCTGGAGCTGTCTGCTACTGTACAGGCTGACAGGAGCTGGAAAACAGGAAGAGAGTTTCTTCTCTCCACCTCTGCCTTCCAGTTGCAAAAGAGTCTGGGAAATGTGGTTTGAAGACTTCTAGTCCCAATATCATAAAGCAGAATACAGAGGGTGGGCTTGGGCTGACAGACTGCTGGAAAATAATCTACCCCAGGCGTTTCAGAAAAGTAACTCTACCTATGTACTGTGGGAAGTGGGTTGGAAGGAGGCAAAACTGGGCACTGGTTCATTGTACAGAGGATGTTGGTAGTAATCTAGGCAGAAGATGATGGTATCTTGATTTAGAGCAATGGCAAGAAAGAGAGAAGCGGGTAGATGTGGAGGGATTTAGAAAGTAGAGTTGAACAGAATTGGTAATTTCCTGTGAGGGATGGGGATCAGTGAGAATAAAGGAGGGAGCGGGATTGAGAAAGCTTGAGTTTTTATTTAGGTGCATAGTGGTGCTGTTTACTGAGATAGGAACATAGGACTGGAAACCGTTTCGAGGAAGATGATTCATTCAGTTTTGGACCTACTCAGTTTGATGTGCCTGTGGCTCATCTAGGTGGAAATTCATTCTGAACATGTGGGCTGAAGGTATAGATGTGATGTGTTTTCAGCCTGTAGGTGGTACTTGAAGTCTTAGAAATGACTGAGATCACCAAAGGAGACTACAGAGTGCAAAGAGAAGAGATCATAAGCTAGATCCAAGAGGCATAACAACATTTTAGGAAAGAATACAAGCAGTGGAGAAAAGTTCCAAGCAGCAACTGTGAAAGAGTGATCAGAGATGTTGGAAGAAAACCGGAGTGTGTGGAGTCCCAGAACTAGGGAAGAATGTTAGAAGAAGTGGTCATGGTCAACAGTTCAGATGCTCTAAAGTTGACTGTTCAGTGTTGTTTGTGCTTCTGTTATCATACTCATCAAGTCTGCCTGTTTTTCAGAGTTACTTATGGTTGATTCTCCTCTAGTATCATGTAGGGCTGGGATGCTGTGCTGTATATGCCTCAGCAGCTAGCATTCATGTTTCGCACATACATATGTTCTTGATTGGTGCTTATTGCATTACATTAATCAGGGGTCAGCAAACTCCAGCTTGTGGGTCAGCCACTTGTTTTTATAAACAAAATTTTACTAGAACGCAGTGACGTCCATTCATTTATGTCTTGTCTATGACAGCTTTCACACTGTCACAGCAGAGTTGAGTAGCTATACCAACTCTGGTCTGCAAAGCTTAAAATGTTTACTAAGTGGTCCTTTATATTTGCTGACCCCTGGATTATGGTCCTGCATTAGGTGTTTTATGTCGGCTGGTAAGATTGTGTCTTTGACCTTTTTTTTTCCTACTTATTTTTTCTTCAAATTTGTTTGCAATATTTAGAGACCATGTGGAGTGTAGACTGTGCCTTTGCAGCATTGGTCATGGTCTTGTTTGTGGTAAGGAGGCAGCAGAGCCAAGGGAAAGCAAAGCTCATGGGTAGTTAGAGCAGTCTCTTTCAGTGTGACTATGGGACTAAGTAGTACCTTTAAAAGGAAAGGCTAGGGCCAGGAAAGTGGAACAAGATGGGGAAGATGGATCTATGCATTGAAGACATGCTTTTTCAGCTCCATAATGTGGAGCTATTTCCTAGCTATTGTGCTAGGTGCTGGGGTTTCTTCGGTAGCTCAGAATCTGGTTGGAAAAACAGACCGGTAAGAAGAGTCTTGCAGTTCCCTACAATGTGCTTGGCACAGTGATAAAGCTGTTGGAATGTTGAGCAAAAGAGTGGCACGTAGCCCAGCCCAGGGAGAAGCAGCAAGAAGGAGAATGATCGTATTAGGAGGAGGGCCACCAGGTGTCTGGGTTCCATATTGCCACATGCAAGCTGGGAGTGGATGTAGGGGCTGTGAGGCTTGGTGGGCCGTCTACCGCTCTCTAGTCAGAATTCCTGTGTGAGAAGCAAGCCCTCCAGGCTGTGCAGTCATGGAGAAAAGGCAGTTCTGAGAGATGTACTTATCTGTCACCAAAGTTTGTCTTCTAGGCATTCTTTCCTTTTCTTTCTTTTGTTAGATGACATATTTAGTGTGGTTTGAATTTGTGGGAATCATAACCTTGAATTGGTTGATTTTCCCCTTATGTAAAAGACAAAAGTCATCTTGCATTAATATGTCTTTTGACTGGATTTATATTGCTCTTGGGGATGATAAAAGCTCAGTGAACTGAGCATCTAACAGGCAATGAAAGTTCTCTGTGTATTTAAGACTCTGAATTGGCTGTCATTTTACTATCCACACCTCTTAACAACATCATATTACACATTCGCATTAATCTGCATTCTCTCAATGACCTGTATAAACTGATTGGGGCAGCTGTTAGGCCTACTGTATGAATAAAGAAAGTAAGACACATACTTGCAGATTTTAATTTTTTGACAATATTCATTGCTTTTGTTGGTTCTTTTGGTTGCAAGTAATAGCAGCTCATTCCAATTACTTTAGGAAAAGAAGAGTTTTTCATAAGCCTGCATATGAACTGGAAGTGGGGATGACTAGATGAGCAGAAGTTCTGGATGCTTCCTTTTCTCCTCTCTCCTCCTCCTCCTCTCTCTCTGCTCTTCTCCTCCTCTTTCTCTTCCTCCTCCTTCTCTCACTCGTCTCCTTCTCCTCTCTCTTCCCCCTCTCTGCTTTCCTCTTCTCTCTCTCTGCTGCCTCTCCTCTGTCTTCTGTTTGCTCTCCTCTCTCTTCTGTCTCTCTTCTCTTTCTCTCTCCTCCTACTCTCCTTTTTCTCTTCTCCTCCTTTCTCATGCTCTCTCTCCTTTCTTCTCTCTCTGCTCTCTCCTCCTCTGCTCTCTACTCCATCCTCTCCCCTCCCTTCCCTCTCCCTGTCCCCTCTCTGCCTCTTCCTCTCTCTCCCTCCTCTTCTCTCTGCATATCTGCATCACCCTTTCCTCAACCTACAGACCAGTTTTCTTTGTGGCATTTGCTTGTATGTGATCAGCCTTCTTCTCTCAGCCTCTTTCTGCATAACTGACCTTAAAGCTTCAGCTCCCACTACTGATTGCTCTGTTTTCTTTCAGGATCTAATTGACCCAGCTTATCTTTTTTTTTTTTTTTTTTTTTTTTTTTTGAGATGGAGTTTCATTCACTCATGTCCAGGCTGGAGTGTAATGGCATGATCTCGACTCACTGCAACTTCCGCCTCCCAGGTTCAAGCAATTCTCCTGCCTCAGCCTCCTGAGTAGCTGGGATTACAGGCCTGCACCATCACGCCCGGCTAATTTTGTATTTTTAGTAGAGATGGGGTTTTGCCATGTTAGTCAGGTTGGTCTCACACTCCTGACCTCAGGTGATCTACCCACCTTGGCCTCCCAAAGTGCTGGGATTACAGGTGTGAGCCACTGCGCGCGGCGCAGCTTATCTTTTCAAGCAAGGTCATATTGTAGCTGGATTGATTCTTCCTAAGTCGGGCCTTTCTCAACTCTCCCCATCCTACTCAGCTTGGAACAGGGAGGCATACCCATGTGGTGCATAAGATCAGGAAGTTGGAAGCTTCCTTCAGAAGCACAAAGTGATGAGAAGCAAGACATTCTGAGGCATGACCCTTCCCCGGCCTGGCTCGTAACTCATTTCCTACACACAGTTCTAAAGATCTCCTCTTCCAATGTAAGCCAATCCTTATAGGTAAAACCACATATTCACTTAACCTTTCCCCGACAGGAAGTGTCCAAAGTCATAGTCAGCTCTTGCTGACTGTGGGACCATTTAAAAACCATTGTCTCCGTCTGAAGCCACAATTCTCAATGATCTCTGTCACAATTCTAGTTCTGTCACGATCCATTTGAACCATTCTTCAACCCATGGACTACATGACACATGTAACCACAGTACATGCTTAACGTATAAAGGTGAGGCATATCTTAATACTCATGTAAGAAAGGGGAGAAAGCTGCACCTCCCAGTCTGTCTGTGAGAGAGACACGTCATACCTGGGTCACTGGCTCAACATATGCTCTGTCTAGTAGAACAGAGCCCACACTCGTGATGGGCAGCCTCCTTGCTTGCATTCTGAGGCCAGATGCTGGGAAATAGGTTAATTGGAGGATCTTAATTAAGCATGAAGACAGTCCTCACCTTCATACATTAGGAGTGCACCATACTGCCATCCCCCTCCCCACAAACACACATTTCACATTCTTGGTATTTGTTTCTTCAGAGCCTGCTTTGTGGCACTTTATCAGAGCAGCTGGCATATTGGGAGAGGGATAGAATATAAAGTCTTTATAAAATTCTAAGATGACTATGTGATATGAATATTTGGCTTGTTTTTTGTTTATTTTGATGCCCTTAGTTCAGTTTCCCCAAATCGCTGTGACGATTTCTTGATCTCTGCTTTACTGCCCCATTGGGCAGTACTTTTTTATTTTTAAACTGTGCTTTACCTTTCTGAAAATATATTCTTACAACTTTCCCAATCATGCTAATTAATTTAGTATCTACACCAGCTTCTGTATCCTCAGTAACCAGACAGTAATGAATTAGTAAACAGGCCAGTTATTAGAAAAATAGAACAATCTGGATGATGGTCACCTGAGAGGCAGCCTCAGTTTGGATGGTGGAATAGGGAGTAGTGGGGTCTGGTGATTTGGAGGTTGTAGAGATGGTGGGGGGTGCGAGCCTAATGTTGCCAGGTCTTCCCAGTTTTCAAGAGAAACTGGAAATATGTTTTACATGAAGTATATATTTTTAGAAATATACATGAGCCAAGAAAACTTATTCTTGCAAAACTTTCCGTTTGTAACCTCAGGCCTGTTCCTTCCCACTTCAGTGAACTTCTCTACATAGGTGGGGATGAACATTTTTAAAGTAGTTTTCTGCCTACTTCTCCCACTTCAAGAACACTTAGTACCAAATGGACATTTGAAGAGTACCTCTTTGCCTCAGACACCTCTTTCCTGTGGTGTCTCAATGACCGTTTATTTTTTCTTGCTCTTCTACAAGGGTTCAGGTTCTTTGCAGAAATGGTTCCCTGCAGAGTATTCTCTGCTTTCCACCTTGGATTGGGGGCTGTCTCTGTCGGCTGAAGCAATTCAGGGCACACCCATTGCACAGAACCCAGGTGGAAGCAGAGGCTGGAGCAGGCATATGTTCTAGGTCACTCACACAGAGCTAACAGCTTATTGAAATGTTGCATGGCTTTTTCTTGAAGCAGATCTACCTGCATAATCCATGCAGACAGACTTAATTAATTTTTTTAATTACATTTCAAGGGTAGGCTTAATAGAGTAAGTATCTCCTGATCACCAGCCTCTGAAAGATTAAACTGTACTTGCCCCTTCTGCTGCTGTGAAGCAGCAACTTCAGAGTCTTAATTTTGTGTAGTTGGTTGCCTGTTTTCCTTGTCTTTCTCAACGAGACAATTTTTTCTTTGAATATATCTGAAATGCCTATGATCTCCAAGCCTACACAGAGCCCAGGTTGTGGTAATTACTCACTAAATGTTTGTTGAATGAAGAAGGATAGGTCCTGCCCCTAGATGGATTTTCTTTGTTACCTCTGTTAATAAGGACCAGTATGCACTAGGGACAGAAATATTCATCAAAGCCAGATGAATGTCCTCTTAGAAGTCTAGGAGCACTTAGGCCCCGCATTATGTGATTTCTCTATCTGGTGGTTGGTGCTGAATGACAGCGATTATTATTCTTTATTCCTTTGCCTAATTGCTGAACACACAAGACCTGTCTATATTGATTTCTTCTCAGCTGCTGCATTGATTGGCTAACTTGTTGATTGTTCTTCTTCCCCACTAGAATGTAAGCTCCATGAGGGAAAGTACTTTGTTGCTCTTCTTCTCCTCAGTATCCTCAGTGTTAGGACAATGCAGTGATATTGAATGAGTAAGTGTGTATCTTATTCCAGCTTTGCTCTGCTCTTTGTCCATTTTCTGTTTGTTTTTCTCCTTTTTAAGAATATGTTCACACCACTCTGCATCTCCCTTGGGTAACAACACCTCACAGTGGGAAAGACTTGACTTGGCTCTTGCCATTATCTTCCTGCTTAGGCTGGCCATTCCCTATGGAGTGGCAGAGGGTAGCAATGGAAATGATATGGGATTGGAGGAGGAAGACCCATTCCTTCTCTTTATGTCAGTAGAGACAATCATACCTCTCTCACAAGTGTGGAAGATGAAATAGGATGGCACTTGAGGAAAGGCTTTGTAAAATACTCTGTGATGAACATGCTTTTGCAAATAAGAAGCTGACATGCTGATGTGCTTGCCTGCTTTTCAAGGATCAGGGCACCCCAGGTGGGAGCAGTTGGACCCAGGGAGCTGATTTCCATAACCTCCTTCTTCATCCTTCACAACAGTCCTAGGAAGTGGGTGGTACTATCCTACTTTAAAGGTGAAGATGCAGGTCTCAAAGATGTAGGATTTTGCCCAAATATTATTCATTGAGTAAAGGCAAAGACAGGCTCAGACCTAGGTCCTGTGATGACAAATGTAAACTTCTTGTCACCATCCAACATCTGTCAGGTCGAGTCAGGGGAGAAGTGACTCCTGTACCTTGGCCCCCAGCTTTTGGATGGTGATCCTGATCACATTTGTTTGAATGTCTTTGTAATGTGTTAGTGTGTGGTACCATTAAGCTTGTACTAGTGTTAATTGAGTTCATATTAGGGTAGTATTCAATTGATAGATTTTTTTTTCCTTCCTATCAAACACTGCACAGCTAGTTAGGTCAGAAGTTAGTTATTTTCTGGAACATGCTGATTAAAAAGGGGTTGACATTGAATGACAGAGGAATTGATTGAATAGAGCAGAGCCTGAATTTGCATATGGACTTTGAGTCTGACCTGGATTTGTAGGCTATTCTGTTACATCTCAAGACATAGAATAGAGATGACCACCTATCCACCCATTCCACTCACATGGAGATTTCACCATTGAATGTGCTCAATCCTAACCAAGGCATTCTAGTTTGTAGCTTAAGTGAACCTGTAAAGACTCTCCAGTTACCCAACAGGACCTTGTGCAGCTGTGTGTGGAAATCAGGATAATTCCAGTGTTTCTGAGAGTGTTTTAATAGAGCACTGATTACAGATTGCAGGCACCTGGTGGTGTTTTTGTGCTGCGGCTGAAGGGTGCAGTTCCAAAGACAAGAACTGGGCTAGATGGATTCCTATTTTCCCACCCTGTTGTTTACCAGGGCCTGGAATAGGTACTGAGAAACCCTGTCAACAGCTGATCCAGGCTTAGTGGTTAGTGTGTGCTTTCAGGAGACCACCAACACCAGCACATTAATTCCCAAACCGAGAATGGACATGTGACTTTGCCCAGGGTGTATTCTCTTGCCAGTGGCTCAGAGCCTGGAGACTGTAGGAGGGGCTCAGTTGGAGTCAATACAGAGGCCTGTGGGTTGGAGTTTGGCCAGAGTTAGTCTGTGCTTCTTGGACTATGCTGGGCTGTTCCACTTGGGCAGACCATCATTGCTTTTGGCCTCAATAGCCAAATGAGAAAACAAACTGTGAAAATTCAAGGGGAAAAAGGTGATAGCCTAGAGTTAAGGTTTAGAACTCTATGGGCTAGAGGTTTTCTAGTTCAGCACTTAATTTCAAGCCAATTCCCAAGAAAAAAAATTTAATCTGAGAAGAGTCCCCACTGTGATTAATCATGTTTTCTCTTTCTCTGTTCTCATCATTCCCCCAATACACCACCTGTTCTCACCTTCCACAAATTCGGCACTGCTCTACTATTTACATTATCATTTCATGTTTCTCTGTTTTTTACTTAAAAAAGTCGAGAGCAATATTTAGCCCTAATATTGGTTTTGCTACTCTTTTGTTGTGTGACTTTGGAATCACCCTCTGGACTTCAGTTTCCTTATGTGTTAAGTGAGGTAATTGGATGAGATAGACCATCACTAGGATCACTTCCAGGCATTAAACTTCTAAGCTTAAGAATGCCACATTTCTGCTGTGCCCACACTTTTTAACTGAGGTGTAAGCTGCTGGTGTGTAAGGCCCAAAAGGGTGTCAAGTAATGTGGTTGGTTAGCTTATTTGTGAACATCTTGCTGAGATCCTTCTCCGTAAAGTAAAATGATGAAATTCCCCTTGCAGAGCCTTTGAAATTGGTGAAACTCAAGGCATTGCTGCTGGAGAAGCTAAGGTTCCTTGAAGCACTGTCAGCAAAAGATAGAAGGCCCAGAAAAAGTGGGAGCAGGAAGGTAACAGGGAGGGTCCAAGTTGTGCTTTTGAAATGCCAGAGTGGGGGTAATACAGCAAAGGAAGTGGAAGAGGACTTCCCTTGAGAACCAGCAGAAACCTTTGAAAATGTGCCTTTCATATTTAAGCGTTTTCCGGTTTGGAAAGTAGCCTGCAAGGCTCATAAAACTGCCTTGTGGCAGCCATCCAAGATCTCAGGAGTTGACTCCTGTTGCAAACTGCAGGTCTCGAAATGATGGTGGTGAGCAGCTGTGATGAGGCTTTCATAGGCATTGTCCCCTTTATGGAGTTAGAGATCTGTTGCAGAATCTCTCTGCTAATGTATTGTCAACTCCCATTTTTATTTGTAGAATCAAAACAAGCTCTATCCTAATAAGGCTGTGCAACTCCTTTGCCAACGAACCAGCATGATATGCACACATGAGATGAACAGATATCCAGAAAGAATGACTTCAAACTACAGCTCGATTTGTTATCTTTGTAGCTGCTGGGCTAGGGTGATAACAGTATCTTGTACACCAGAAAATGTGGCCAGAGGCAAAAGTGTAAAGCAGTTGAATTTGTCCTGTTTTACCTAGAATGCATTCCAGCCTCACCTTTCCGTACCTTTCTCATTTCTTCAATATGAGATAGTAAGAAAGAGCAAAGGCTTCTGGAGTCATGCATCTTAGGTTTAAGTCCCTGCTCTGCCCTTGAGCTGTGTGATGTAGGACAGTTTACTTAACCAATTAGCTTTAGTTTCCTCATCTGTAAAAGTCTCTGCACCCGGAGTATAAGCATATTAATAAGGATTTTTTGAATACCAAAGTCACATATCTAAGTATATACATCTCTCAGAATTTGAGGTAGCTGACAGATGGGGAAATTGCTTTTGGAGGCTGAGAAGGAAGCCTTTCAATCACCATTCAGATTGTACTACACTGGCATGAATTTGTGAAGTTGACCCTTGGGGAGATCAGTTAAGTTGGAATTACAGTCCTTGGCAAGATCCTTAATGAGATCAGAAGTGTTCATAAACCTTACTGGAAATTTCATTTGGGAAATTGAGGCATTGAAGGGCACAGTGTCTTGCCTTTTAAACAGAGTAGGTATGTGTAAAATGGCTCCTCAGAGTGTCACATTGCTTCTGTGCCTCTCACTGCTGTGAAGACGTCGTGTTGGAGTATAACACTGATGATATATCAGTTACAGAAAACTCACTCTAACTCTTCCAAGAAATTGTAAAGTGGTGATATTCTCCAAATCAGCAATTCAAATAAGGAATGTTTCTTTTTTCTTTTTCTTTGGTTTCTTTGTTTTTGTTTTTGTTTTTTTAAGACAGAGTCTCACTCTGTTGCCAGGCTGGAGTGCAGTCACACGATCTCGGCTCACTGCAACCTCCACCTCCCGGGTTCAAGCGATTCTCCTGCCTCAGCCTCCCAAGTAGCTGGGACTACAGGTGCATGCCACCACGCCCGGCTAATTTTTGTATTTTTACTAGAGACAGGGTTTCACCATGTTGGCCAGGATGATCTTGATCTCTTGACCTCGTGATCCACCCACCTTGGCCTCCCAATGAATAAGGAATGTTTTAAAATTGATGTTTGATTTAGAGAATATTTTAAAGAAGTTTTGCTCTGAATTAAAAAATTTTAGAAAGCACATAAACTTGTTTCAACTGTATTTTAGGTTTTTATAGGTTTCAAACTCTTAAAAAATGGAGGCTTTCTTTAAAGGCTCATTATTTTTTCACTGTTATATTTTAAGTCTTTTCCAAAATCGAATTAGCTCAAATCAAGAAAACTTAAAATTTACCTAAAGCTTGAGTCAACAAATATCTAATATAAAAAGCTCATGTTATGCTTGCTGGAGAGTTTATGTTTCCGTTTTTTTCTTTATTTTTAATGGTAGATACATCTTTTTGTTTTTTTTTTAAATCTGCAATTTCTGTTATCAATCATACCCTCCTCTAAGGGGAAAACAACTGACCTACTACGTAAACTTTTTACTTCCTTTCATATATGGGTTTAGTGCTTTTCCTTCTGTCTTTTCTTCAGTGTAAGCAAAAGAAACAAACTAATTCAGCAAGTAGTGCAGAACCTAGCAGATAATTAAAATGTTTATTTTCATGTTAAGTCAATCTTTATGTGGCTTTTGCCTGTATTTGAACATGGTTGGAATAGATTTGGCTATTTCCAATGCTGTCTGCTATAAGTGATGTTCTCAAGTCAACTTATTGTTTTCTTAGTTTGCCAACTAGTTGTTGGATACCACAATGACATGATTGCTCAGTAAAAATAGGGGAATGTCAAAAAGTTGAGCTCTTTTTAATTTTTTTCTGTTACTACCTTCCTCTTTTGATGTGGTTCAATTCACTTTTCAAGGTTTGTTCTATGTTTTAGATTGATAATCTCGTCAATATCCATAATACACCAATGAGTGTATTCCAGCCTGGCCTTCACTATGATTCTTTATTTCTACCCATTACTGTAGAAAGGGTACATGGATACTGTAGAACTGGCTTAACTGGTCCTTGGAATTTAAACTTGTGAATGTGGAGATCCTATTAATAGAATCCCTTGGAATGAGTGATGCTTATGAAATCTTCGTCTTACCTCAATAAATCCTCCAAATGACATATCCTATGTAGCTTTTGTTGGTGGTGTTATTTTTTGGCTTTGTCATATCATTTGTGAAAGTTAGGATGTAGCAATTGACAAGATTAAAAGGTACACCCGCAATATAAATAAACTTGTGTAAACACAGATCTTGTGGTCAGGGTTTGTTCTTTGGATATCAGACTTACAAGAAGAATGTGTATACTGAACATATAAACAAGGAAAGAGGAGATGAAAATAATCTAGGTTTATAGTTGAAGCAGACATGAGTCATGGGCTCAGAGAATCCTGTGAACATAATGTCTTTTACACAGGGAGAGTTAGTATGTACAGGGAAAAGAAAGCCAATCGGGTCTCATAGTGTTTGGCAGTCTGATGGCAGAAAAGCAATTCCTCGTTTCCTTCCTTAAAGAATTAAACAGTATGACCAGGGCTGTTGTGTACGGTTGTGTTGTTTTTACATTGTTCCAGAGTTATTCGTCTAAGAGAGCAAGCACAGGCTAACGCGTAGCTGGTGCTCTGTTCGCCAGGTTGAAGGCTCCAGCACTGAGCTGCAATTGGACAGAAGAAGGGTACCATTTTCTTCCTACAAAGTTATCTTCCAAGCCTTGTCATTATTCACAGCATTTGCTCTCCTTTCTCACAGCTTTTTGAGGGTGGAAGTTTGCTAATTTACTTTGGGGTTCTCAACACTATGCCTGGACTGGAGTTGAAAAAAGAATATGGTCAACTTATAATTGGGTCTCAATAAAATGTATTTTGATAGGTCTTCCAGGTTTGGTGGAAAGAATGTGCCTTAAAACCGCAATTTTCAACGAGCACTCCACTGAGATTTTAGTGGAGTACGAAGACTGTCCTGCAGAATCTCTGACTTGTTTCCTTGTTTCAAAATCCAGAGATAATCATATTAACGTTTTGGCAAACTATTTTCTAGACATCTCTTTATGCATGTAAATATACACATAAAATTGCAAATTCATGAGCTCATTTTCTGTTTTATAACCTCCTTGTTTTCACTCTGTATTATTTCTTGGCAATTTTTCCAAGTCAATATCTGTAGGTCTGTGCCACAATTTTAAAAGGATATGTAATATTCTGTTGGGTGGATGGGCTATACTGTATTTAACCAATGAAGATTGATGGGTATTTAGGTTGTTTATAATGATTTTTTCTTAAAAATGGATCTGAGGTAAACATGCATCTGTAACACACACATGGTGTGTGCATGTCACACCATTTTTTCTAATGGTAGAGTTGCTGGCTCAAAAGGTTTCAACTCATATTAATCTCTGTTGGAGAGGAATTATAACACTTCCTCATAATCCTTGCACCAATTGGGTGTGTTAAAAATGACATAGTTTACCCTTCATAAAAACACATATCTGGGCTGGGCACGCACCTGTAATCCCAGCACTTTGGGAGGCTGAGGCAGGTGGATCACTTGAGGTCAGGAGTTGGAAACAAGCCTGGCCAACATGGTGAAACCCCATCTCTACTAAAATACAAAAATTAGCCAGGCATGGTGACATACACTTGTAATTCCAGCTACTCAGGAGGCTGAGACAGGAGAATTGCTTGAACCTGGGAGACAGAGGTTGCAGTGAGCCAAGATGGTGCCACTGCATCCCAGCCTGGGCAACAGTGAGACTCTGCCTCAAAAAAAAAAAAAATACTCACATACATATCTGAAGATTCTAATTTACAGTTTTGAAGCAAACTTTGGAAGATATATTCAGTGGCTCTCTTGATTACACATTTGGGATTAGATGTAGAAATACTTTGTAAATCATGAAGTGCTATGTAAACTTCAATGATTCATTACTAGGGCTTTACAAAATATTTGCCATGTACACTTGTTTCTGGGGTCTTTTTATTTATTTTATAAATAATTCATTAAATACAGGGGGAAAACCCAAAGATAGTGGCTCTGGACCTGGTTGTATAGCAGAATAAACTGAAGAAGTCATTCAGAAAACAAGTTGCAGGCCCTAGCCCCAGATCCCCTGAATCTCTGTGAGCAGGACCTGGGCACCCAGGTGATGTTCATGTGCAGTTTTTGTTTGGAGTTTCTACTTTAAGATATTTTTTTTCCTATCTTCAACTATTTTTCTAGCAGAACAGATAATGTTTTTAGTTTTTATTCATATCCCCATTATTTTTCATGTTTAGAAGTTTCTGGCTCCTTTAAGTATGTTGTTAGAGGATTTGCTGAATGTCTATTGATTTTACCCTAATTTTGTAAAGCTTGTGAAGCCTTAAATATGGATTCTTGGTCTGCTATTCCCATCTGGTTTCTCACCATGGCAAGCGCATCCAATAGCCCTTGTTTGTAGCAATCAAGAGTGATTGAACTTGAAGTGATTGTACTTTTAAGACTTCAAATGTTGTCACCAGATTAAAGTTACCTGTCTATTCTAGTAGCATATCTGACTTCCTTTTTAGAATCTACTTATAAGAACTAGTAGTTAAGAGTAATAGTTGAATTACATGGAAAAACTGGTTGGTGGACTAAAATTTTTGTCTAATTTATTGTTTATTCACATGCCTACATACCATGGAAAGACTAAAGCTTTCAACTTGAGAACTGTCTTATCAAAGAGAAACATTATCTAAGTAAACATTTTGTTAAAAATCAGTAACTCTTTCTTAAACACTTTTAAAGGGGCTAAATTGGCCTCATATTATCTCCTTGATCTTAATATATGACATCAGAAAAAATAAAATTGATTTTCTTTGCATAAAAGCTTGTATATTTTCTGACTACCTGTTAAAGTTTTTGAACTTTGGAGCAAAATTAACATTTTTAGATTTCTAGGTTTAGTGATATATAATAACATCTGTTTTGTAGCATTTAATATGTATATATTGTGGCTTTTAAGGGAAGTAATTTAACATTTCTCCATTTAGATTTTAACATTTACAAAATTGGCTTTTTCCTTGTTAAGATTATTGTGTTTCTTTGTCAATAGCTGAGGCATGGAGAAGAAGCAGTTAAGTACAGTTAAGCTTGAATCATATTCATCCTTTGGAATATGACATTGGACAGTGTAGAGGGCTGATTGTGGTAAAGTAAGAGCAGTACTGGAGTCCTTTAGAGGAAGCATCAAAATTATTCAGGCCAGGGATGGTGAAGACCCAAACTAAGGCAGAGGAAGTGAGAATGAAGAAAAGCTAGTCTAGAAATATTAAATCAAATCCACAGGACTTGGTGATTGGTTCGTTATGGGGATTTGAAAGGGTTGAGGGAGAAGGAAGGGTCTAGGTTAGGTCTCAGTGGAAATGCTCAGTCTACAGCTAGGTATATGGGTTTAAAGCCAGAAAGGCACTCTGAGTTGGATGCATGATTAGTGTCATCACATTATAGGTGGGACTTAAAATTGAATTTGTAGAATTTCAAAAACAAAGTGGTAATGCAAAGAAGTCTAATTTTAGAGAATCTTATTTCTCTTATTTCTAACTTATTTGGGTTCACCAAACTGAAGTTCCGTTGAAGTAGGAAAGACTAGCTGATTTTCCCCCCAGAGTCTTCCAGGGTGACATCATCTTGGTTCTTAACTTCAAAGACTCTGAAACTTGTTATCAGCATGCTGACTGCATCTGCCTTAGTGTTGAGACACATTAACTAGCTTATGAGACTGATGTCTAAAATTCTTGGTTACTCATTTACAATAGGAAGTATAATTGTTACATAGTCTAGAATACTTGTGTGGCACAGCCACAAGACCAAAACATGATCAGAGGATTGCATGTTAAACATGGGATCAGAACAGAGGAGTTAATGAAGTTAGATCAACTATCTAACAGTATTAAGCTAAATAGATGGCACTGTTGCCTTACCAGAGGAGATTCTTTCTTCTCACATGAAAAATATTTAAGGGCTGTAGACTATACTTCCCTAGAACTACCTGCATGATAGTGAATGCCTTAACAATGGAGGTTTTTAATTTGCTGCAGTTCCTACTACTCCTCTTGGTCTCCTGACCACAGATGACAAATACCAGTTCCACTACTGGAAACCAAAAATATTGATACTGGAATACAAAAGCATCTTACACCTGTTCCGCTTTGCTTATGTGCTTCATCTACCTGATCTCTGAGGTCATTTGAGTTTGCAACTCCTAACCTAAAGGATGGTCTTATTTCCTAGTTACTTGGGCAGTGGAAAGGCATCACACTACAGTAGCCATGCATTAACAAGAATGGTATGTATAGATGTGATGGCACAAAGTGAGAAGATCAGAACTAACTGTGATTAGTTTTTTGTAACTAACACTTATGGGAACTAGCTGCTTTGACTTGCAAATCATATTGTAGGTTGGTTTCTTGGATGGAAAAATTTTGTAATTACACCCTGTAGAAGCAGGAAAAGAAAAGGCTTCCATGGGGTGATATAGGTTGGAGTAACTAGTGGTCATTGGTGTACCACTGCTGTTATATTCATCTTAATTTCTTACAGTGGGTTCTCAGCCTTGGGACGGACAATGATTTACCAACACTAAGACGTAAGGCTTGATAAAGCTGCTTAGATGGAGAGAAAAAAATCCTGTGCATTGTCTTCCTATATTCTCTCCTGAAATGATTCATCCTTTCCACTCCCATCACTACATTTCTGGTCTAGGTTTTAGCTCCTCTCTAGGCTCAGAGCATTTAAATTAGGTGGCAGAATGACTGCATGGCTGCATGAGAACCAGTTAGAGTTGTTTAAAATACAGATCCCAGGATTCTAATTTGGTAGGTATAAAGGAAGGACCCAGGGGTCTGCATTTTTGAAAAGCTCTCCATGCTGAATTCAGACATACAATCAGATTTGGGATACTCATAAGTTATTGCTATGAAGTTATGACAGTACCCCTTTTACTTTCTGATTCTTTTCCATCTAATCTGCTGTGCATTACCATTCCCAGGATGACATTAAAAACATGTATACATGTGTGCTCCACACTGTCCTGTTAGTGTCATTGCCCTGAATAAAAACTTTTGATAATTTCACATAGAATGAATCTGATAATCTCCTAGTGAGTATCCTAAAGAGTGATGCCTATAAATTCCTCATCCTTGTGATACTTAGTACAAAACCATCCCTATAAGAGACTGTTGATCTGTAGGTGGAGGGTCTCACACTGATGGGTGAGAAAGGTGAGGATTTGTAAATAAAGTTGGGTTTCACTTTTACAAATACCTTTGGTATAGATTGCTGCATTTACTCAATTTCTACAAGTTCAGAGGGATTTTTATCTTTTCATATCATAGTAGGAGAATTAATAAAAATGTTTCATTTTTAAGCATTTTAAAATTATTCAGGCAACAGAATAAGTGTTCTGCATATATTGTTTCATTTAATTCTTTAGTTCCAGGAGGTAGGTGAAGACATCTCTATGTTGTAGTTAATAAACTAAGGGTCTGTAATTTTAAGAGATTTACCCAGAAATCACGTAAGTCTTAGGTGTTGGAGTTAAAATTTGAACCTGAGTTTGTTTGATTCTAAAACTTGTGCTCCATGAAGAAGTTACTGGCTTTATCTATTCTCTCTCTCTCTCTTGTTCTTGGTCACTGACTATCAGTATAAAAAAAAAAAAAAGGTCATTTCTATTTCTCACCAGTTTTTAAAAAGAACAGGATTTCCTAAGCTTGGTAAAACCACATTATCTCTTTCTTTCCTTTTTCTGACAGATTTTATATGATGAAATGATAGCTTTCTTTTTCTTTTAACTACAGTTTTAGAAAACTGTGGACCTGAGATGAAAAAGCAAAAGCCATGACAGCTGGGAAGGCACTGGTCCGAGAACACCGGGTGAGACCGGGCACGGTGGCTCATGCCTGTAATCCCAGCACGTTGGGAGGCCGAGGCGGGTGCATCACTTGAGATCAGGAGTTTGAGACCAGCCTGGCCAACATAGTGAAACCCTATCTCTACTAAAAATACAAAAATTAGCTGGGCGTGGTGGTAGGCACCTGTAATCACAGCTACTGGGGAGGCTGAGGCAGTAGAATCGATTGAACCGGAGAAGTGGAGGTTGCAGTGAGTCAAGATTGTACCACTGCACTCCAGCCTGGGTGATAAAGCAAGACTCTGCCTCAAAAAAAAAAAAAAAAAAAAAAAAAAGAGCGCCCAGTCAGCTCAGGACTTTGGCTTGCTTTCTACATTGCTTATCAAATGGTTTGAAGCCACTGTGCTACCACTGGCTTTCTTTTTCACCTGTACCCAAATAGTGAGAGGCAAGTGGCCTTGGAGCTAGAAAATAACCAGTATGTGTTTCTTTCTTTAAAAAAAATAAATAAAAGTCCCTGATAAATTGTAACATCTTGCCTAGGAAAGTCATGGGGTAAATTATGAAATTCTGTTACCAACTTGTAGGAAATCATAGCGTATCAGTTAGTGATCAGCATTTGAAAAACAGGTCCCCCTCCACTGTTGTCATTTTGTTCTTGGCCAGCATGAAGAACCTGGTGGTGATGATAAAATGTTGGGATTAGAGCACAAGTAGATGTGGGTATTAGATCTATAATTTCTAGGCTATCTAGATACATATTCTTTGTGTATGTATAGATAGGTATTCTTGTGTCACTAAGAAAACCTGCTCTATTACGGAATAAAAACTAGGAGAAATTTCTTTAACTAGAAAGGTGTTCTTTTTTAATATATCACTTTCCTACCAGGAGGTTATAGATGTGAACAGGTTACAGGTAAACAGTTGTGTGGGTAGCATTTGTGAATCTTGCATTGGGAAGGATGATCCCATGATCTTTTACTATAAACTATCTGGATTTAAGTGAAACCTCTGATGTAGTTAGCAGTCAATTCCTGGAGAACTGGGACCATATGTTGATTATTTATTGTATCTCTAATACTTATCATAGAAGTGGCACATAGCAGGTGTTTTTGTAACCAGCTGGCTCAGTTTTACAGCAGTCTGATCAACTCTTTGAGCTGTGTTACTGCAGATAGCTATGCTGTTGATCCATATGCGGGATCTCTGATACTCTGCATGTCCAACCCATGGGCCCTCTCTGTGCCTTTAATTTTGATTTGTTGAATTGCCTGAACAAATATCTATTCATTATTAGGGCACAGACTATTTATGACTAGGATGATGGAATGGAGAAAGTTTACTCAAGTTGCTGTAGAATCTTTTTGGATGACAGGCTTAGTATTTCAGATTGACCTTGAACATAATAGATATAAATAAGCAGAGTTAAGACCATTGGGGAAGTACAACTTTTAGAAAACTAAATATAACATGGGGGCTATGTATGTGTATGTTCTGGGGGGAACTCACTGTGAGTCAGCGTCATACTTCTTTATTTTCTTAATTATTGGGCATCCACTGCCAGTTAACCAGAGGAGCATAACATGTGGGAGCTGCTGGGTAACATTTCCAAAATACTTAGCATTAGTCAGATAATGTTTTTAGAATTATGTATCCATTTTGGCTGAAGGAAAATGTGGAGTGTTTGTCAAGGGTACAGAGCATGGTAACTAGATGCAGAGGAGCACTGCAAACTAGAACCCATTGGGAGAAGCTAATAAATAAGAATTCATTACTTAGCGTGATCAAAGGCAGAAGAAGGGTATTAATTTAATGGTCTTCTGTTGCATGTATAGTTATTGTGTAGAAGATGATATAATTATTTCCATTATGAATGGAATTAGGGAAATGGATTTACATTAAAGGAGATTTTGAAGGGGCATAAAGAATTTCTTGACTCTAAGGACTGTTGGACAGTGGAAAGACTTGTATTCTGGAAGTGTGAAATATGTTTCTTACAGAACAGGAATAGAGTGGGTACTGCTTGCCAGTTAAAGGGAGGTGCAGTTGGGGTAGTAATTAACAAACTTTCCAGATCCCAGTTTGTACTACTCATCTCATATTGTGTTTGACATTTTTGGGAAGTAAATAAGTACCCCCTTTTTGTCTGTATTTTTTCATAGTTATTACAAATATGAAGACCTTGCTTTTAATGTTTCTATAATACATTTCAAGCAATTATGAGATTAAACTGCAAATTGAAAATTACTTCACCTGCAAATTCACTTGCTGCTGATTATTGTATGAGCCCTTACAATGTTGTCAATTCCAACTTTCCTTTCTTTTCCTTCTTTAAAAGATTCACTGCGTGCTGTCTTCACTTGTTCTACAATGAGTGCCAAATCTGCTATCAGCAAGGAAATTTTTGCACCTCTTGATGAAAGGATGCTGGGAGCTGTCCAAGTCAAGAGGAGGACAAAGAAAAAGATTCCTTTCTTGGCAACTGGAGGTCAAGGCGAATATTTAACTTATATCTGCCTGTCAGGTAATGAGAACCAGATATTAATATTATTAAAATAACTTCTATTTTAAAACAGTTCATTCTGAGGTATCCAGGAGGTTTACATTCACAGGTTTTGTAGGTGTCTGCACTGTCTTGCTCCTTTTCCCCGTTTCTCTGGTCTTCCTCTTTACTGGTGACACCTTTGTTTTTGAGGTTGCCGCGTATTGGAAAGGTAGTGAGGTTCAATTCGGGTGTATTTTCCAGTTCATTGAGAGCTTTCGTAAAATGTTTCGCAGACTTGTTTGTCCATACTTGCCCTCACGGGGACACTGACAGAGAATGGGCTATCCTCTGGAATTCTCGTTTTAGAACAGTTGCTGGTATCTGAATAATTGTCATTACTCACAGCCTGACTTTCATTGGCTTTGTTTTTCTAGATAGTTGCCAATAATCAGTAATCACTTGTCTTAAGATAAATATTGGCACCTTATGGAATGTGAGGAGGTTGATTCAGTTCACAAGTCGTTGCTTTGCCTGACAGCCATTGCCTTGTCAAGAAGAGGCATCTGTTTTATTAAGCTTTGAATCTTGTTTTTTTTTTTTCTTTCTCTTTCTGTTTGTGATTGTAGGAGATCTGTGGGATTTACAATGGATTCGTATTAAGATTTTTGAGATAAAATCTGGATAAATTTTTCATGGAGTTATTGGTGATGCTAATCTAAACACCTGGAGCATTTGTGATATTTCTGATAATATTTCTTGTATGGAGTGATGGAAGATTTAAGCTTATTTTAGTTTATCTTTTTAAAAACTTTCCTTCAATTGTAGTTTTGGGAATAAAACTTTATGTTTTTGGGCCCATTTCTAGCTTTTTAAAAAATTAAACCTTTGATCATTTATCAGAATTTATTTTAGGGTAAAAGTAACTTTTTACCAGAAAGAACATGTAAATTTCTAAGACTGTGTCTTAGATTAAAATGAAGTAAGAACATAGCACTTTGGTAAGAATTATTTTTCAAAGGGCCAGGCGCGGTGGCTCACGCCTATAATGCTCAGCACTTTGGGAGGCCGAGGCAGGAGGATCATCTGAGGTCAGGAGTTCAAGACCAGCCTGGCCAACTTAGTGAAACCCCGTCTCTATTAAAAATAAAAAAATTAGCCAGGCATGATGGCGCTCACCTGTACTCCCAGCTCCTCAGGCGGCTGAGACAGGAGAATTGCTTGAACCCAGGAGGCAGAGGTTGCAGTGAGCCGAGATCACACCACTGCACTCCAGCCTGGGTGACAGAGTGAGACTCTGTCTCAAAAAAAAAAAAAAAAAGGAAGAAAGGTTTTATTTAAATGAGTGTGAGAGAATTGACCTTGAAACATTGGCTTCTGTTTATTCCAAATAAGGATTAGGTTAATAAAAAAATTTGGTTATTGTCAGAAGATATTTGTATTTCTTTAGTGCGCTAAGCAGTGCCGGGCATATTCTAGGGCCTCAATTAATATCTAGTGACTAAGTGGAAGAAAGAAGTAGCCTCACCTAATACTTTACTAGAATTTTGTTAATGAAATTCAAGTGTGTTTTGTTTTGTTTTGAGACAGGGTCTCACTCTGTTGCCCAGGCTGGAGTGTAGTAGCACAACCATGGCTCACTGTAGCCTTGACCTCCTTGGGTTCAATCGATCCTCCTGCCTCAGCCTCCCGAGAGCTGGGACTGCAGGCACACAACACCATGCCCAGCTGATTTTTGTATTTTTTAGTAAAGATGAGTTCTCACTCTGTTGCCTAGGCTGGTCTCGAACTCCTGGGCTCAAGCAATCCTCCTACTTAGGTCTCCCAAAGTGCTGGGATTACAGGGATAAACCACCATTTTTGTAGTTTTTGTAGCAATGGGGTCTTGTTATGTTGCCCAGGCTGGTCTTCAAACAGTCATTTCCCCTTGGCCTCCAAAAATGCTGGGATTACAGGCATGAGCTACCACACCCAGCCCAGGTCTTAAAAATATTTTCATATTCTTAAATTTAGATTCCAGAGTTCTTCTTACGCAAACAATGAATAGAATACACTTAAATAAAGACTGATTTGCATTTGAGCTGAGCTGAACATCGGCCTAGTATGGATACCTAGTGATTCTAATTTTGTTAAGCTCTATTTTCTCAATATTTCATTGAGATTTCTTATAGATGAGTAGTTGAAAGAAAGGTAGACGGTCTAGAAGCTACTTGAATTTTGCCTAGTACCTATGTATAATTGAAGAATAGTTGTTTGCATTTTAGGCATATACTGTTGTCTGCCTAATTTTGATCATGAAGCCTGCAAGAGTGATATAGGGACTCTAACAGCCTCATCTCAGTGAAATAGCATAACCATTTCATTTCCCCTGTCATAGAAGATAATGACCTGGGACTTACAGAATAACTGTATTTCCTTTGCAAATTACCAAGACCTTCAGGTTTAAAGTCCAAAACTATGAGAATTGCTTTTTTGTTGCATTCTAATGGAGGAAAATCTTTTGTTCTTCAGTCTTTTCATGGTTTTGAATCTTGAGAGGATAGATTGATAAAGTAGATCTGACATTTAAGCAGACAGTGTAGTGGAAATGGGGGCAGGAGAAGGGCAGGCAACTTTGACACCCAAGATTTTTGCAGTTTGATTTTTCTTGTAAGTGACAAAGAAGCAGCCACCTTTATTTTTTAACTTGTGCGAAGCTTAGAGGCATATCAGTTACATCCCTGATAAGGTAATGTTTTAATTAGCAATTAATTAGTCAAATATTTATTAAGAACTTTTCTGTGCCAAGCATTCTATGTTCTGTGGGTACCGCTATAAAAGAATTCATGCATCTTACCTAATTTGGTGGGCAAGTAGCAATAGACATTAATCCATCACTAAAATAAACATAGTTATAAACTGTGAAAGATTAAAAAAAATACAATGATGTGAAAGCATGTATGCAGAGAATTTGGCCTGGTTTGGAGAACCAAGAGTTTTGAGAAAAGTAGGGCTTCACTGGTTTTGAAAAGAGGATTCTGTGGGTGAGAGGGCATTCCAGGCAGAGGGAATGGCAGGTTCATTAAAAAACTAAGCAGGATTTTGAATTTCTCCTATTCTCCTATTCAGTCTAGGGATGACCTCTTTGTAGCTCAGCTCTCATAGGAGTCTGTGAAGTGAAAGCTGAGTCCTGGAATGAAAATCTTCTTCCTGCTATTAGTGTGAACTGCCTACGCCTTCTGGGAGGCCAGGCCCTTCAACTATTGTGGTTTGGTTGATGAAAACCAGCTATTCATTTTGAACTGGCAAACTTTGTCCAAATTAGGACAATGTCTGCAAATAATTTTTAACCATTCTTGAAACAGCATGAAGCATTAAATTTTAAAAAAGGGAGAAGTATCACTACTTTAAAAGCTTGCCAAAATATGCATCTAGACATGGGTGTTTCATATATATCCAATGTCTTTTACTAACTTTTCTTTGTGTGATTTTTTTCCCCAATATCTAGTACAGTTTATGATCAGAGTTAGAGGTCTGTGATCATAAGACTTATTATTTTCAGAGCGGTTTAAATATCCTCTGGAGGTATCCGAAAAAGGTGCTGGAGTGGGATAAATAAGATGATCTTTCTTGGGTTATTTAGGTTTAATTCTATAAGGAGAAAAATAATCTCTCCGGTTCATTATGGTGTCTTGAGATAGGATTTGAGTGTTTCTCACTGGAATCACGGATTGATTGACTTCTTGAATGATATATACAAGTGCTTATGTACTGAGATGCCTCTGTGATTAACATTCTTAAAGCATTGGTTTCTGCTTTTTCTTTTCAGCAATGACTAAAATTAAAAATACTGACAATACCAAGTGTTAACATGCGAAGCAATTTGAGCTCTCATACTTTGCTGATGGGAATGTAAAAATGATATGACTGCTTTAGTAAACAACTTGGCAGTTTTTTATAAAGTCAAACATGCACCCCATTCCTAGGCATATACTCAAGAGAAAAAATAAAAACATACATCCACCTAAAGACTTACACACAAGTATTCATAACAGTCTCATTCATAATAACCCAAACCCAGAAATAAATACCCATCTACATATTAAATGCATAAACAAATTATTTTACATTTTTGCAGTGGAATACTACCTTGTAGTAAAAAGAAATGAACTACCAATATATGTAGCAACATGGATGAATCTCAAAAGCATGTTGTGTGAAAAAAAAACAGACAGAAGCATCAATATACTATGTGATTCTATTTATATGACATTCTAGAACAGACAAAAGTAAGATGTAGTGGCAGGATTGACTGAGAAGGGGCCTGAGGCAATTTTTTGCAGTGATGTTAGGTGTTCTGTTTGTTGATTGCGGTGTTGATTACGTAGGTGTATACATTTTTGACAGCTCATCAGGCTGCACACTTAAAGTGGTTGTATTTTATTATATATAAATAAATTTCAATGAAATTGATTTTTTTTTTTTTTTGAGACGGAGTCTCGTTCTGTTGCCCAGGCTGGAGTGCAGTGGCGCGATCTCAGCTCACTGCAACCTCCACCTCCCGGGTTCAAGCAGTTCTCCTGCCTCAGCCTCCTGAGTAACTGGGATTACAGGCGCACACCACTGCACCCAACTGATTTTGTATTTTTAGTAGAGACGGGGTTTCACCATGTTGGCCAAGCTGGTCTCGAGTTCCCGACCTCAGGCCATCCATCCACCTCAGCCTCCCAAAGTGCTGGGATTACAGGCATGAGCCACCACACCCGGCCGAAATTGATTACTTTAGAAACACTTTTACAGAGTCGCTAGTGGGAAAGATTAACCTCATTATCTCCATGCACCTCCTAAGGTGGGTGGAAACTAATCCTCTCCTTTATAGGCATGAGAGGTTATTCCAGTGGCCTTTTTGAACACTCTGATAGAAGCAGCTGTGTATCATCTAAACCTGTGCTTGCGTCTGGTCTATCTACATACAAAATCTTTATTTTGTGCTATCTTTTCATTCTTGCTCACTCATGTGGATTAGGTTGCTCAAAGACTGGAGCTAATATGATAAATTCCTTATAGCACACAGCACATTGCTCAATAGGGACAATAGATGCTTAATGGAAAATGTATTTGAGTTTTTTGTTTACTACATACCTGATTATAGTGTAGACTTTATTTCTAACTTAGAACTGTTAACACATTCAAAGTGTAAAGCAAGCCCTACCCACAACAATGTCTATAGTCAGTTGTCCATGGTAATATGGGTCTATAAAGCTAAACTAGAAACATGCTAAGTTAAAATCAGTTTGTTATTAGACATCAGTTACCTACCAAACATTCTGTAATTTCATGTTTAAAATCTATTTTCTGGATCCTGTTTTAATTATGTGTGTGTAATATATGATGCTACCCTTTATATCCATAAGTGGGTGAAAATCTTCCCTTGGCTGCTACTCATCCCCAGAGAAGGAGCATGTGGGAGCTTTAATTTTTGTGATTAGTACATTCTTTTACATGTTTTGTTGAAACAGAAAATCTTAATCTTTTCAAAATGGTTTTAGATTTGTAGGGAGAGCAAAATTTTCTTTAGGAAAAAGTTCTGAATGCTTTTTGATGAAATAATTTATGTAAATAGATACCCATGGAAGGTAATGACATGTATTAGGAGCGTAGAACCTGCCAATACTGCCCTTTATCTCAGTGATTGGCAGCCCTAGGTGTTCCTTATAATACCCTCTAGAATTTCTCAAAGTACAGATGGCCTGGTTCTAATGCAGCACGGGGGGCTGGTGGGGAAACTAATCTGTATTTTGAAAGTGTTGTGCAAGAACTTCTGAAGCTAAGGTTGAGAAGTTTTACTGTTTTCCTGGGGTATGCTCTGTGTTGTCTTATTGGGATATCTGACATAATGATATATTTTTGATACTCAATTTTATTAAAAACTTCTTTAATTTCCTTCTTGTTGTCTGGCCATGGTCAAACATCTGATTTTTCTGGGCTTTAGTTTATTCAGTTGAAAAATTCAGAGTAGTTAGATTCAGGTTTATTTGGGTTCTGAGATTCTAGGGATCTGAACCCCCATGGAAGTTTTATACCAAATTTCATTCTTATTTCATGTATGTCATGTAGAGAAGAATCCAGGTAGTTAATATCAACACTTACACATTTATGAGGGTTTGAGAAAATTCTTTACAAGTTGTTACTGGAATTAGGGTAACCAAATTTAATTGTCAGTGATCTGGCATAGGAGAGAAACTCTGTTTATCTGCTTTCTAATTCAGACCGGCTCTCATCTCAAAGTCTATAAATATTAGAAGAGAGGGAAGAGACAAGACAGATGAAATTTGACCTTGGTAGAAATGGTTTATTCAGCAGTGGTAAGTTGACTTTTCAAGAGTTTTTATCCAGGAAAGATGAAGAAATTCACACTGAAGTCAGAGGCACACAAAGGTATTAGCAGTGAAAGAGGAAGTGCAAACCAACTGCAATAATTTTATATATATATATTCTTTATTATATAAATAGTGAATATTACGGAAATTAAGAAATTTTAAAAAATTATATAAAAGTTAAAAGTATTCATCTTATGCATATTATATTATTTAATTCCAGTTAATCCCTGCAGCATCCCTATGTGTCAGGTGGTATGTTCCTCATTTCACAGATCAAGGAACCAGTGTTCATCAGAGGTCATGATCTGCTGGGGTCACCATTTTGGAAGTGGCAGAGTCAGACATCCACCTGGTCCCTGACCCATGGCCGTGTGCAACTGCCACAGCACCTCATTTCTTCTAATTCACTTGGGAGGGGTGTGGTGGAGAGGACTGTGTTTTAAATAGTAGATTCCTTTCTGACTCTTCACAATTGATAGAGATGTAGAACGCTTTTGGCCTCCACAGTGTCATTCTATCTCATTTCTGAGGTTATTGATTAATAGACTTTCCTACATTGGAATATATATCAGGGTAAGCCTTTTGTCTCTTTATTATAGAGATTTGGTGTGTACATCCAGCTATAAAACTTTAACTCTAGAAGACAAGGCAATAAAAAAACAAAGTTATTCTCAGTGCCTTGATTGTGAGTTTTCTTACATCCTTTTTAATTTTATAAATATGCAATATCCTTTGTTATACCATTTATTGAGCATTTGGCTCTTCTAGGATATGTGCACAGACACATTTGATTAAAGCATTTGTAAAACAATAGCCATTGGTTACATGAAGTGAAAAGGAGAGGGTTTTCCTCTGAAACATTTTCTAGTTCAGTAGGTTTGGCCACCAGGTATAATTTTAAATGACCTGCAGGGCAGCACCTGCCATGCACCCATCACATTCTTCAGTGCTCATACAGTCAGGGTGGCATCAGCCTGCTTTGGGATCAGTAATAGTAATAATAATAGTAGTTGTGGTATTTATTGAGTTCAGACATATTCTGTACCCTTTCCACATGTTAACTCCTTTAATCCTTACAGCAGTGCTATGAGGTAGATAATAGTTCTTATTTGTAGATGAGGAAACTGAGCATGTAGAGGCAAATTAGCCTGCCCAAGATCCTCAGCTAGTGAGTGACAAAACAAGGACTTGAACCCAGGTTTGATTCTAGAGCCTACTCCCTTATCCACTGTGCTGTGCTCTCCTTCTCTTGTAGGCGTAGGGATTGTGTGAGAAAAGACTTGCCAAACCAAACGCCTTTTCTTACCCTCTCATATGGCTTTAGTGATAATCATGTCTCGATATTACTCTGGTCCCCTACAGGTTTAGGCTTTGGTTGGTTTTGGCTGGGTGGTGACAGTCCTGTATACCAACAACTGGAGTGTTAAGAAATTCACATATTACAGTGACACTGTTAGTAGATATATTTGACTCTTAGAGAGCAAATGAACTCCCTGGGGAAATTTGGAGAGACTCCTGGCAGGGACACTGCCAAATATGAATTTGTTTTCTTCTGTTGTGTAGTAGAAAAAATAGATGCCTGAAATTTTTTTAGAGTTTCCTTGGTGGTTCTAGATCTCTTCCTGTGAAAACCAGTGATAATAACATTTGTCTTTCCTAAAACCTTGTGATTAGGAAAGTTCAAAAATAGATAAGTAAGCATTGAATAGGTGTCATCTCATTTAATCCTCACAACAGCCTTCTCTTGTTATTTCTACTTTACAGATGAAATAGCTGAGGCTTAATGCTGGTAGATGCACTGCCTAGGGTCAGGTGGCTAAGTAATGAGGGTGCTGACTCACGCCTGGGTCCATCTGACTCCAAAGTAGACACACTTGTCATTTTTTTTTTTTTTTCCAAGACAGGGCTAGATCTGGAGAACAGAACTCTCCCCTCCCTTAAAAACAATGTGACAACATTCCTTGAGCAGAGTGTGCTAATCTCGGAGGATTTAGAGGATGTGCTGTCAGTGACTTCAGCTTTTCTAGTGGTTTAGAACGCCAACAGAGTTTTCTTTTTCCATTCTCTCATGTATGCGTTCCAATACTAAAACCAGAGGGAAACAAGGGAAAACTCTTAACAGAGGCTATTGCCAAATATTTCATTTAAAAAGGAAACTCCATCTGTGTGCTCTCCCACCACACAGCCCACTGTTAAGAACAGGAGTTTCACAGCTCACTCACTTATGTTCGTTTTGATTAGTTTTGACTAATTGCAAAGGTAGAGCAAGTGGTGGTTAGGGAGATTGCAAACTAAGGCAGCTGTCCTTCTGGCATGTGGCTGGCAAGGCACTGTGTACCTGGCAGACATCCTAAACAGCAGCCTACCAAGAAGGCACTGTTTTAAGCCACATAGATGCATTCTTTGGGTGATTTTCTAGGTTAACACTTTGAGAAATTAGTGCACCTTGCTGTGGTAGTGAGGCTTTTGTCAGTAAGCTATAGTCGGAGGCACCTGTTGCTCCCTGGGAGAATTGCCACCCCAGTTATAGAAGAACACAGGTTACGCAGAAGACTGACTTATGGTAAAACGCTGACTGTACTAGCTCTTCATGTCTTTGAAATACAGTTTTCTCATCTATAAAATGGCATTAATATCTATATCCCTGCATTAAATTCACAGGGTATTTTGAAGAATAACTGAACTGTGTATATGTGTGTGTAATGCATGATATGTGGAAGGTATTCAGCTTTATGAGCAATACTATTATCTCATCATTAGTGGGATACTCACTATCCCACTAATGGTTCTTGCCACACAAAGATTGTTCATCTATAGCTTTTTAAAAACATGTTAATGACAAACACCACCTTTACCCCCAAAAAACCCATTGAAATAAAAATAAATAATCTAATCCTAAAGTCTGCCTCTCAGGAACAGACTCAAGACATTTATAAGACAACAGCAAAAAGAAAAAAAAATGTGAATATGTATGTATGACAGGCATCCGTGACCCATGTCATGTGACGCAAAATCACACGATAACCCAGACCTGGCCTTGGGGCTTTTCTCCCTCTCCTTCCCTACATTTTTTCCCCATTCCCTCTCTGGTTTGCATCCTCTCCAATCTGTGTCCCACTCCTGACAGGAATCTCAAGGTCATTCTGACCCGCCATTTTTAAACCAGTCTACTCTCGATTACCTAGATTCCAACATTGTTTTTCCCCAAAGCTAGAATATTAGGTGGCATCACACTGCTGTTCTATTTTAGAGTTTGAACATTTCCACTCTAATGTCATGAATATTTGCACAATACTGGGTATATTGGGTGCAGAAGCCCTTTGTGTTTAGGCCTCTTTATCCTGCTTCACAGGGAGTTAGAACTGGGTTAGTCAATCGAGGTCCTGTCCCTGAAATGGGAGATGTTATTTTCCTACACCTATCTTTACTGGATCAAAAGAAAAATTAAAACAAAATAAAACAAAACGTTCTCTGAGGTCAGTCAAGTTCACTGTTGAGCAAACATCAGAAGTGGGAGAGGCTGATACAAATGCCTGTGGACCCAGCTTCTCAGCCCAGATCAGGTTCTTGTTTCTCCAACTCTTTCCTGTTACCCTTCCTTTACATACACACACACACACACACACACACACACACACACACACACACACACACACAGAATGAGAACTGTACTAGCTCTGTCATGTCTTTGAAACTCAGTTTTCTCATCTATAAAATGGCAATAATTCACAGGGTATTTTGAGGAGTAACTGAACTATAGGTGCATATGTAATGCCTGATACATAGAAGGTACTCAGCTTCCATGAAGAAGAGACAGGGAGGGAGAGAGAATACGAATGACTGACATTTCCAGCTCAGTTCTAGTCATGCTAAACCATATGCAGAATTTTCCAGAAGAAACTATTAGCCACAAGCACAGTGAGGTTGCCAAGCTGTCCAATACCATAGAGAATAGACGACTAGGTAGTTACCGTGCTCTGAGCATGAGCATGTGCCCCCTCTGGCCTCCCATGTCATCTCTGTAATAGCACTTAGCATTGCTGGGCTTTGTCAGTTGGCTTTCTGTTTACTTCCATAGACTGTCAGCCTCTAGAGAGTAGAGACTATTGTAGGTAACCTCCTTTCTGTTCCCAGTGCTTTGATCACAGCATCCTCGTGGAACAAATGAAGTGTCTGGGTGGGGGGAATTGGGCATAATCCCACTCCTGCTGCGCCTCTGTAAGAGCTGAGACTGCCTGAACTCTGGGCTCACTTTCTGGGTTTGAGCTCACACGTTCACTCTGGGTTATAGTGGCTGGTACTTGTTTTGCCTTTTTTTTTTAGAAACTTGCTGTTATTCACACACACTAAGATGCTACTGGGTGGTCTTTTAATTCCCTTGGAATCCATCAGGTTACTGAGCAGGAGATTTTATTCTACCTATTGGACCAATTACCAATAAGAAAATGCAGATTTCTCTAATGTATTCAGACTTCTAGAATCATTCAAAATGAGCAATTTATAAATGCTTCCATTGTGGCCTACAATGGAAAGCGGTTATCTTAAAATTGTGAAGTACCTGAGTGTTTCTCTTGAAGAAAGAGTTCATTGAATGGAGTAACAGGTGATCATTTAATAGGCCTTGAATATATCAAAACGTTCCCCAAATGCTCTTTTCTCATTGTAACCGTTTTCAATTCTACATTTCCTTAAAGAGGGCTTTCCAGAAAAAAAATGGAAACTGGATTCTTGTTTTTCAGTTTTAACCTCTCTGAGGATTTTCATACTGTCTCACCTCCACCCTTTTCACACAAATTATTCTTCATCCACTTTGTGTGGATCCCATGTGGCTGAGGTTGTAGACCTCTGCTACACTGCATTTTGATGTGTTTATCAGTTTAAGAAGTATACCGCTCTGAGAAGCACATAGGGTCTCGGCAAATGGTTTCGAGATAGCAAGAATATACCTGGCCTTCATTCCTTGAGATCCAAGTTTTCATCTTCCTGAAAGGAAGCATTAGCCGCCCTCATCTGTTTTCTAGCTAATGCACACAAGCAGTAATTACGTGGGTTATACCTCTGTTCAGAATCCTTTCTATCTTGTGGACAGGTCAGAGTCAACTGTGTTCTTGGATCCATGATTTTTGAGAATGTGCTTCCTATAAATGTATACATATTATTTATAAAAAACATGAAACCAAGGGGAAAAAAATGGGAAAATCATGGCTTTGATTTTCAGGATTCATGTTTTTTAATACTTCTCCTGTTTTATAATATCTAGCTATAATTTTGTTCTCCTTTTTAATTTAACATGGTAACAAGAATTTTATTTTTATGTACTTATTATAAAGATAATTTTAATGTCGCCTTGAGTACCATACAATATTTGATCATTCATCTATTGCTGGATTTTTTTTTTTCAGTTTTCACCGGGAGAAATAATGATCTTGGTCTTGCTTTAAAAAAAGAATACCCATCTTACAATGAGAAAACTAAGGAACACATGGATAACTGTTAGAGGAAACATTCACACTGCTAGTGAGTGGTAGGATGGGACTGGAATCGCTCTTCTCTGTGCCCTGCTTAGTGCTCTGCCATGAGCCAAAAATTAACTTATTTTAAAACCCCAGTCCACCAGAACCTCTTAAAAATAAAATATCTTGTCAATTTTATTGTATTTGACAATATTATTATAATTGACACGTGTAATCCCAGCACTTTGGGAGGCTGAGGCGGGCGGATCACTTGAGGTCAGGAGTCCGAGACCAGCCTGGCCAACGTGGAGAAACCCCATCTCTATTAAAATACAAAAATTAGCCAGGTGTAGTGGCGTATGCTTGTAATCCCAGCTACTTAGGAGGCAGAGGCAGGAGAACTGCTTGAACCTGGGAGGCAGACGTTGCCGTGAGCACAGATTGTGCCACTGCACTCCAGGCTGGGTGACAGAGCGAGACTCTGTCTCAAAAATAATAAATAAATAAATAAATAAATAAATAAATAAATAAATAAATAAATAAATAAAATATCTTGTACTTTGTGCGCTTAACAACCAGTTTTTTTTCTAGGTCGGTACATTTAATTAATGATTCACATTTCACATTATGTCACAGCCAACATTTGAACACAGAGAGAAACCAGGGTGAGAAAAATTAACTTTTCAAAAAATTATTTTTTTTAGCTTAGATTTACAGGGTACACGTGCAGGTTTGTTACATGGATGTATTGCACACTGGTGGAGCTTGGGTTTCTAGTGAACCCATCATTCAAATAGTGAACATTGTATTGGATAGGTAATTTTTAAATCCTCATTCCTTTCCACCCTGCTGCCTTTTAGAGTCCCCAGTATCTGTCATTTCCATCTTTATGTCCATGTGTACCCATTGTTTAGCTCTCACTTATAAGTGAGAACATTCTGTATTTGATGTTCTGTTTCTGAGTTACTTCACTTAGAATAATGGCCTCCATCCATGTTCATTCTTTTCTATAGCAGCATAATATTCTTTTTATGTTTTTTTTGTTTTGTTTTTAGTTCTGAAATCTGTTCCTATTAATTTTTTTAACTTTTATTTGGGGTTCATGCATGTTTGTTATATAGGTAAACTTGTGCCACAGGGGTTTGTTACACAGATTGTTTTATCACCTAGGTACTAAGCCTATTACCCAATAGTTATTTTTTCTGTTCCTCTCCCTTCTCCCACCTTCCAGCCTCAACTAGACCCTAGTGTCTGTTGTTCCCTTCTTTGTCTCCATGGTTCTCGTCATTTAGCTCCCACTTAAAAGTGACATGTGGTATTTTGTTTTCTGTTCCTGTGTTAGTTTTATAGCTGCATAATATTCCATAGTATATAAATGCCATATTAGGAAAATTGACTTAGGAATTTTTTTTAGAACTTTAGATTTTTATGTCCACAAGAATCCTTAGTCATTCTCAAAGCTAATGCCAATGTTTACACGAAAAAATGGGGCCTGCAGAAATTGGATGCTTTGCCTGACATCACAGAATCACTACAGTCAGGCAAAAGAAGAAAAAAGAACATGTTCAGATCTTTCCAGTTTAATTTTTGACTTTGGTTGAAGTGGGGTTAGATGAGAAAGAGATGTGATTAGTGGCCAAGCTGAATTTGAAGATATATGTCTCTGTGACATTCCTTTTCATATCTGTATGCAAGAACAATTTGTACCACTCTTGGCAAGAGCCTGTCTACTAATGATCAAAGAAGTGGCTCTCTTTCTTCTTAAGTTTGATTATTTTAAGAAACTGAATATGGGTTCAGCTGTAAAGGCCAAATGTGCAGACCTATTCCACTTCTGTCAGTTCTTCCTAGACTTGGGGACCCATGAAGCAGAACGTGCCCATCGGGAGTGTTTTGGAAGAGAAAGGCCAAAAAAGCTAGTCTCTAAATGTGATACACTGCCTGATCCATTGGGTTAGGAGAATAAAATATTAAAATTTCAATTTAAAATTTAAAATAAAATTGTTTTCTAACTTACATGTTTCATATATGCTTTATAATTACCATAATATAGTAGAATAGTAGTTCATGTATGTAATTTAAAATATGCATCTATTGGGGGTTAACGGTCATAAATTTTTTATTGAAGGGAGGCATATTCATGGTTAGAGACCCCAGGCTAGAGTCCTAAGAGGTAGAAACCTTTGCTACAGTACATATAACTTCTGGCCAGTGACCTGTGATCAACTGTTGTCAAACGTCTGGCTTCAGAGGTAATTGCTCACAGTAGTGAGCATATAACTGCCCTTTGGACTCAGTCTCAGCCCCCACTCCTTGCTCTCAATCTGCCCCCAGATTCCATGGCTTTCTATGGGATACACATTCAGCTGCTCTGTGGACTAAGTGTCCTAACATATGCAAGAAGCCTGTCACAGTGCTTAGCACTTAACAGCTGCAAATGATGGTTCTCCTTTCAGGGGTTGTCTGCTCTCCTTTTGGAACCTGAAATCTGGCTGAGACAATTATTTGTTTCAGTTCTAATATTAGGCTTGATTTGGACTAGATGTAAACATCTGTGACTTTGCTTTTGGTACACTGTTATGAGGTCAGGCCTGGTTTGTTTAGTTCTAAAGCTTCTTGGCCTTTTGTACTGTTTAAAAAAGGGAAACCTACATTTCCTTTCTGGACCTGACATTTATGGATTCATCCAAGGGAGTCTCATTCTTGGCTGATACAGCAAAGTTCTTGGTTCTCTTATGAGCAATTCCGTTTGGGCTAGTGCCTTCACCTTTTTGCACATAATTATTGCCCTTTGTCAGTTGTTATACTTTATATGTAAGGACTGTATAGATCCTTGTAGCACTGCTATGCCAACCCTTTTTGGGAAGGAATTTTTTTGAACTAGAATTCAAATATTGTGTCTCCAAAAACATTTGCATGTGCCACATCTCACCTGAAGATAAACGTTAAGTCACAATACTCCTTTTCCATGAAATTGGGAACTGTTAAAAATATCACTTTTTTTTTTAAATAACATAGCTCTGAGATTGGACCTGATTTTCTGACAGGTTTCTGAAATGGTCTGAAGGAGAGATTGCTCTGTGTTCTCCCCATCGCTGTTGCTCCTCACTCAGGTGACCTGTCCAACTACCATTCGCCTCTTGTGCCCTTTGCTTCCCGGGGCTTGTCTTTGCAAACCACCATGCTTGGCCACTGTTCCTTCACTCTAAGATGACCCTTTCTCTTCCCTTACCAAGACTATTAAAAACACAGTTCCTCAGAGTGACTGATCTGATATGTTAGTAAAGAAAGAATACGTTTACAAAAACCTTTGAAGACTGATATGTTGCTTAAACCCCTTCCCTTGAAGAGATTTATTTTTGCAGAAAGTGGCAACTCTGCTAGAACTAGTGGTAGTGGTGGTGGTAATAGTAACACTGAGAACATTTATTGATCAACGACTATCACCCATTTTACACCTTCCTGGATAATTATAACTGGGGTTGATAGACGCATTATGACAAACACTGGGACCTCCTGTTTAGATCATTGTTCTAGAGCACTTATTTCCTTATGTGTCTGTTGGAAGCATTCATTTGTTCTTTGTTGATACTTAAGGACTCTTCTTTGTTGATATTTAAGGACTCTTGCTTGGAACCTTTCAGGTAGTAATGGTCTTTACCTTGAATTTAGAGGACACTCTGTTAAATGGACTTTGATTTCATTTAATTTGGCTTCTGTTGGTTTTTGCGTTCTAATGGAGAGTATTACAGAAAAAAAATGCAACTTGATACTAAAGAGCCTTGCATTACTCATTTTCCTAAATTGACTTACTAACCAAGGGCACTTAGGATTATAAATGTCTTCTTCAGTTACAAAAAGTGTGTTTATGGTGTTTTTTTAAAATTACTGTGTAGCCAGCCTTCCAGATAAAATTCTCTAGCTTTAAGGCTGTGATATGCCAGGAATCTTGTTGCCAATATTTTTCTACATAATATTTCAAACTCTTTTCCTTCCAAAATCTAATTTTATTTTGAGCTACAATACAGCTCTGTAAAGTTGAGGTCAGTGGAAGAAAGGAATCTTCTTCCCCATAAAATGAGCTCTTTGAGTCTGGGCTGGAAATACCTTATAGGTCACAAGCAGGGGGAGAGTTTTGCAGAAATGAGTTTAAATTTTCCTGTGACCAGTTTAATTTTTGCCTCGAGGTAGGAATTGGATGATGGTACATAAAGTCTTTTGAGGATACAGTGCTTGGTGTTATACAATGTAGTGAGCATTATAAGTACTTTGGTATGTGCAATATTAAAAAGAGATTTGTATTGAAATATTTAGATTTATAAGTTGGATTATTCTATTTTTAGCCTAACCGCATTGAATCCAGTTAGAACTTTGTTTTGTTTTTATGAGAGGTACTTTGTAGAGCATCATTTTTCCATATTTCTAATGAGTTTTAAAAAGATAGAGTTCTTTGTGTATGCTTGGAAGTCAGATATACCATATCAGTAAGAAGTTGCATCACTCTTTTCTGATATGAGGCTTTATTTTGTCATACATAGGTACCAACTGGGGAAAATCTATGGCCTAGTAATGGTTCTGTGTGCATACTCTGCATTTCTTTTATTTCCAGAATCAAAGTAGCTCCTCAGAAGTAACTATGTAAGAGCAAAAGCTTTGGCAATAGTAAAAACATGGACTTGAATCCTGTTTCTACTACTGACTAGCTGTATAATCTGTGTAAACTAGAGGGCCAGTAGGCCTTTCTAAGGCATAGTTTCCATTTATGTAAAATGCTGATTAAAAGTACCTATCTTAGAGGGCTAGTGTGAGGACTTAACAAAATTGTGGGAGAAAAATGTATATTAAACTGCCTGGCTTAGCCCCAGAATATAGTAAATGCTTAATAAATGGTAGTTCCGTCATCATTCACATCTAGCATTTGAAAGCATTCTTCTACTGGCATAAGGAATAAAAGTTGTCAGTTATCTGCCAGAGATGGAACTAGAAAAGGCGAGAAGGCAGCTGGTGACTTTGCACATTCCTCAAACAGGAAATCAAAGTTCTATCAGCGGGCAGAAGAGAGTTTCTAGTCCCAGGAGCTTGACACACATTAGGATCGTGATGACAAGTTTTGCCACTAGCTTGATTGAAGTGTTCTATTCTGAAGATGGAAATTTTCCGATTTTTTCTAAAGGGCAAACCAATAGAGTTTCAATTTAAAACAAGGCTAGATGCTTACAAATGTCCTTCAATATGCCAGGTTTTGGAGTGGTGTAACAGCATGACTAGGGTTAGACACAAGTCTCTTCAAATCTCAGCCATCTCCTTTTCTGGCCATGGCCACAGAACATACCTAACCTCTGTGATTGCTTTCCTAGACAATGGGGACAACTCATACCTTATGGACTTGGTGTGTAAATTAAGTAAGACCACTAGCAAAGAGCCTGGCACAGTGCCTGGCACATCAGAGACCTCAGTAATTGCTGGTTGGTAGTGTGCTGAGCCTAGTATGTGTGTGTAGAGGGGTGCAGAATTATGCAAAATGTGACTCCGTCTTCAGGGAGCTTAGGAGCCTCAAGAATACACCGAATGCTTGAAAAGCAGTATGTTCAAGTGAAGAACACAGAGGGATACACAACCTGACTGCTTTGTGTCTGCACTACCTGTTGACACCCGAAGTGCCATTGTCCTGAAATAGCAGGAGTGCTAGAACTTGTTAAGAGTGAAGTTTGGGTTTTTGGTGTTGAAGGCGTGGTCAGTGTATTACAAAAATAAAAACAGCACTGAAACCCCTGTCTCATTATTTAGTGTGAGTTATTTTGTTTGTTTTTTGTTCTTTAAGCTGACGTGCTGTCAGTTCTTATTTTCTTCTTAGAATGTCTTTGTTGGGTGGAGAGTCTTAAACCCCAGCAGGCAGCAGGCAGCTTTCACAAGTTCATACATGGGGATGGCTTAAGCTGAGTTCCCAGTCCCAGAAAAGCTAGAATTCCCTGCAGTTTGATAACACACTTTAAGGATATAAAAGAAACTTCTGAAAACCAATTTCTGGTTTATCATTTTATTTTCTTCATATTCATTTTTATGCAAACGAATGACATTCATTTGGATTTTATTCTACCATTGAAAGCTTTACAAGCAAAACCTTCATCTGAGAACTTAGTAGTGTTTCAGCCATGTCCCTGACCACCTATCCCTGTGTCCCCATAGGCAGCCGCAAAGCCCTCTGCTGTCGGTGTGGCCAGTCTCTGTAACTTGGTGTTGAATTCCTTACTGAGGTCCTCTTCTTTTCAGTGTAACTCCAGTCTATTCAAAGATGCAGTGATTTTTTTTCTCCTTAATTCCATTGACCCATGTGACCAGATACCTAGTAGCCACTGTTTTCTTCATGTTCAATTACCCAACTGTCTACCATTTGAAAATTTGACTTTCTTGTGCTTTTGGGTATGTATGGAAATAAGTAGCCAATAGCTGCAAAATGCAGTGGAGAAAAGGGTGTGGGTTTCAAAATCAAACAGACTTCAGTTTGAGTCTTACACCGACACCAGCTGTGTGATCTTGAGCAAGTTACTCCCCCTCTCTGTGCCTTGGTTTCCTCAGCTCGAAAGCTGAATATTTGGAGTGGTTGTAAACATGTGAAGTAATGCTGCATATATGAAGCACCTGGCTTACTTATTTCCTGGCATGCAGTAGGTGCTATTGCAGGGAAGCTGCTCTTACTGTGGTTGTTGTCTCCTGTTGCCCACCCAGTTGGTTCAGTGCCCTTGTGCTGGTCTCCATGGAGAACTTGGTGGGGGAAGCAGGGCCAGATTCCCTAGCCAACTGAGATACTCTGTGCCCTGAGGAGCACCCTCACTTCCTTACCACGGTACCCACTCATCTCATCATGGGCCATATGTTCAGGTTGCTTCCACTGAGGGCTATGACTTCAGCCTTGCTGGTGATTAATGGATTCACCCTGCAATCATGCCTAGAGCCCTTCTGTTGGCTAGGGCATTTATATTCCAAGCTGTCTGTCCTTATGAAAAGGAAGGCAGGCAGGACCATAGTAGCCAGATCAAAAAAACGGTGATACACTTTAATCCTCGCCCTTCCACCAGTGTAGGAAAGATGAAGGCGGTGCAGCAGGTTAGTTGGCTGTTACAGCAGGTGGAGCAGAAGAATGTGGATGAGTGGCCTGTGGATACTTGGGCATCAGATGTGGGACTCCTGGTGAAGCAGGGTAGCCATCCCCAGGAGGTTGATCACTCTAACATCAGTCTACCAGGCATCCCGCTTGCCCTTTGACCATTTAGAAGGGGATGACCCAGTTAAGCATCCTCCATAAGGATGTTACTCTCTCCTCCTGCCATGTTCAACATAATTTCTATAGACCAATACCTGAGCAACAAAGAACTTTTGGATGGGAACAACAATAAAGATAGTTAACATTAACTGAACACTTATTATATGCCAGTTACTAGACTAAGCAGCTTACATGTGTGAGCTTAGTTAATCCTTCTACAACCCTCTCAGAGAGGCATGGATGCATGTTACCTCCTTTCTTCAGATGAGAAGACAGAGGAGTAGGTATGCCCAGTAACTTGCCCAGTGTCACAGAGCCAGTAAATATGGGAGTAGGGATTCAAACCAGATCCTCCTGTCTGCAGAGCCTGAGCTCTTTATCTCTGCGCTGTGGACAGAGGTGTTTCCTAAAACCACTTCTATGTCAGGCTGTGGCCCAGCCCTCAGAATTTTTCTGTCAGTGAAAGCCAAGGGGGGACTGTTGCTAATTTTGGTTGACTATTTTACTGCCTTATGTCAGCCTCACTTTATAGGAAAGATGACCCATGTCCTGCCCAGTCCTAAATCACAGTGGGATCCGGATGCCACTTGGCCTCTCATCCCCTAGCTCCTCCTGCACATGCTTGTTCCACATCTGTGGTCGCACTAAAGACAGCTCTCACGCAGATCTTAGTGCTGCTTTCCCCTCCATTAAGGGTGACTCTCTTAGCAAAAAGGCACTAGTGAGCCTGTAGACATAGTAAAGATTCCGCTGTATAGGTGGAAGAGTGTTTACACCACATACAAAAGCAAATACCACAGCACTCTCTGTTCCCCTAAGCTCTGGCTGGACTGCCTCAAGGGACTTTTCTCTCAGAGCCCTCTTAGTATTAATAATATCTGGCTCTGCTTTCCAGAGTCTTCTCTTCCCCTTCAGTCTGCTCCCCTCCTACCTTAGGCAAAGCAATTCAGACTTCTTCAGCTGCTACCAAACCTTGCTACCCAAACCAGTTTTAACACTAGGTACAATAGAAATAAACCACCCCTAGTCAAGAGGACTCAACCCCCTTAGAAGCCAGTGAGGGTGTGAAAGGTGTGAAATAGCTTTGTTTCCCCTGTTACCTTCATTAAGGAGCTGTGACCCCCTATACACAGGCCAGAGATGATTGATGGGCCTGTGGTCTCTGGAAAAATGCTGGTCACTTTCATCTCTAAGAGCCAGTGACCAAATCCCTGTCCTCTTCTTATGAATTGGCAGCCTTTGCAAGGATCCTCAGACCATCCTGGGAGTTCTCCCTCTTCTTCCAACCCCCTCTATTGTCACCTTTACCCCACCCAAGAACAGCAAGTAATGTTTCTTATGCACTCCGTGGCTTCATGCTCTTGGTCTCTTCTATGCCCATTTTGAAGAAGATGCTGGCCTCTGCTATTAGTATCAGTAATTCTCAACTGGCCACCAGCTTGGAATTCTAATTATGTCCACCATTTAGCCTGAGATAGTTTTTTGTTCATTTATAAAAATCTTTGTTGAGATCTTACTGTGGACAAAAATTAAGATAATCAACTGTTTTCATGGGATTTAGAGAGAGAGAAATTAATCAGCTATGAAATACTGAGTTGATTTCTATGAAAGAAAACATAGAACAAAAGAACTTTATGTTTTCAGTAGAAAGCGAGTGACAAACTGGGATATGAGGGTTGAAAAAGAGTTTCCTGGGGACATGCGGAAAGCGTGGGAGCAGCAGGAAAGGGTAGCCACTGTCAGAGGAAGCACTGCTCCCTGTGGCAGAAGGAAGCGTGACAACTTGGAGGAACACAAAGAAGGCCAGTGTGACTGCAGCTCAGCAAACAGAGAGTGATGTTGAGGGAGGCTGATAATGACTCTCAAAGATAGGTTTACATCCTCATCCTGGCAACCTGTGAAGTTCACCATATTTGGAAAAAGGGTCTTTGTGGATGTAACTAAGGATTTTCAGCTGAGGTTACCCTGGATCGTCATCCTGCTGCGCCTACATGCCATCACATGTGTCTTTATACAAGTGACGCAAAGGGAGATGAGACACACAGGGAAGAAAGCGATGTGAAGATGGAGGCAGAGATTCGGGTGATGTCGCCATGAGTCAAGGAGTGTTGGCAGCTATCAGAAGTGGGAAGGGGCAAGGAACTGATTCTCTCCTAGTGCCTCCAGATGGAGTGTGGCCTTCTGGCCTCCTTTAGACAAAAAGGAATGCTGTAGAAAGTATAGAAGACATCATTCTCACCCTCATGCTCCCCATCAGAAACGCAATAGAAATGTGAGCAGGAACATGTCTTTGTATTGAGTATTTGCATATGCTTATGAATATGTGAAGAAATAAAGTATGGTTGCGGATAGCTTACTCTCAAAAGCTTCCTGGTATGGTTTCCTTCTCTGAGTTGGAATGCCCTCTGGTCACATCTTTTGTTTTTACTTATTTGATGAAATTTATGGACAGCATTAAATAAATCAAGAGGGAAAACAACGTACCTTTTTTCCCTAATGCTTAGTGAGATAAGGTGTTTTTCTGATTCCTACTGTGCTACCTACTGTGCTAATTTTTCCTTGTATAACAATACTTTAAATTCTTTCAACACGGAGTTTTGTTGTAATGACAAAGAGAGTTTTAACTGTGGGGTTGGGGTCAAATTTGTATGATTAAGAGTATTAAATGCTGATTGCAGAGAATGAATGGCTATAATTCTGCCCCTTCAAAAATTTAGTTTTATCTAGAAAAACTCAGAAAGGTACAAAATGACATTTTAGATTAATACTCCTCAGGTTTACATTTGGGCAAAATTTAGCAATGACCTTTGTGGAGGTTTAGAACAAAATCTATGCTATTGATAGGTGAATATTTGATAACTGTATTCATGCTGACAGATTAACTATGTGCATTTAAGTAAGTTTGAAATAAGCTTATTTGTCTTTTTTTTTTTTTTTTTAAGGGATAAAGAATGGCTACCCCCTAAGCAGAGCAGCCTGAAATAAGCTTATTTGTCTTAATGGAATTTTCTAAGTAATTATTATTTTTAAATATTTTTATTAAAAATTACAAATATGTAACAGTAAAGAGAATAATATCATGAATCCCCATGTAACTAGCTCTATTGGACAGTCATATTGTATTTATTTCCCATCCACTGCCTCTCACTGGATTATTTTTATGTAAATTATATCATTTCATTCTTTAATATTTTTATATGTGTATATTATATATATAAGTATTTTAAATATGTGCTAAAAACACAATCAAAATACCAGTATCACAACAATAAATCCCTTAATATCAAATATTACTTGGGTTTTAGCTTTCCCAATTGCCTGATGTGTATTTATATTTCATAGATGTAAATTCAAAGAAAGTATAAAAATTGTTTTTCAAATATATTTTATTTAAAAGGATGAAACACATTTTATACACCAGAAGGATTAAAATAGTGAAAATACAGCAAAGAACTTACTGTCTGTTTGAACAGTTTGGCTATTGTACAAAAAGAAATATAAATATATAATTATGTAACTTGACATTTTTCCATCACATAAGAAATTTTTTAAATGAAGAATGACCAAAAATTATACAGTAAAGCCATGTAATATAATAGAGTTGCTTGGCATTCAGGGCTATGTAAGAGAATATATTTTTCAAGTAAACATCCACTTTAGAAGTTGTGTGTCAACCCCATCAAAAAGTGGGCAAAGGACATGAACAGACATTTCTCAAAAGAAGACATTTATGCTGCCAACAAACATGAAAAAAAGCTCATCATCACTGGTCATTAGAGAAATGCAAATCAAAACCACAATGAGATGCCATCTCGTGCCAGTTAGAATGACGCTCATTAAAAAGTCCGGAAACAACATGTGCTGGAGAGGATGTGGAGAAATAGGAACGCTTTTACACTGTTGGTGGGAGTGTTAATTAGTCCAACCATTGTGGAAGACAGTGTGGCAATTCCTTAAGGATCTAGAACTAGAAATACCATTTGACCCAGCAATCCCATTACTGGGTATAAACCCAAACGATTATAAATAATTCTACTATAAAGACACATGCACACGTATGTTTATTGCAGCACTATTCACAATAGCAAAGACTTGGAACCAACCCAAATGTCCATCCATGATAGACTGGATAAAGAAAATGTGGCACATATACACCATGGAATACTATGCAGCCATAAAAAAGGATGAGTTCATATCCTTTGCAGGGACGTGGATGAAGCTGGAAACCATCATTGTTAGCAAGCTAACACAAGAACAGAAAACCAAAACCACATGCTCTCACTCATAAATGGGAGTTGAACAGTGAGAACACATGGACACAGGGAGGGGAACATTACACACGGGGGGCCTGTCAGGAAGGGGACTGGGGGAGGGATAGCATTAGGAGAAATACCTAATGTAGGCGACGGGTTGATGGGTGCAGCAAACCACCATGGCATGCGTATACCTACATAACAAAACTGCGCATTCTGCACATGTACCCCCAGAACTTAAAATACAACTTAAAAATTTTTTTTTAAATAGTTTTGTGTCTAGAGAAGCTCAATGTGTACTAGAAGATAAAGATAACATGGTAAATATTGACAGAGGATAACCGTTATCTTGATCTTTAGCACCACAGTTTAGATTTGCCTATTTAATAACTTTGTATAAATAGAATCCTAGAATATGTACTATTAGTGCTTGATTTTTTCCCTCTCGCTATTGTTTGTGAGATTTATTTATCCATATTGTTGCATGTAGCTATAGTTTGTCATTCTCATTGCTGAATAGGATTCTATCATAAAAACATACCGCTATATTTTATTCTATTGTTGATTGACATTTAAACTTTTTGAGGGTTTGGTTATTACAAATAGTGTTGCTGTGAACATTCTGGTACATGTCTTTTGGTAAATATAATTACATATTTCTATTAGGTATATACCAGGAATATGATTGCTAAGTTGAAGAGTATGTACCTCTTCAGCTTCTGTGTATAATACCAAACGGATTTCCAAAAGGTGGTACCAATTTACACTCTCACCAGCAGTGTATAGAGTGCCTATTGCTCCACATGTGTGATCATTTTTAATTTTAAATTATTTATTGAGCAGGGAGGGTTATTGAGTGAATATTTGTAGTTGAAATTTGACAGGTATAAGAAAGCCAGTTACAATTGTTACAAGAAAGATTTTAGATAGACTAAATTTAGTAGAGTTTAATTGAGCAAAGATCAGTTGGCAAATCAGGAAGCCTCCAGAACCAGAATGGGTTCGGAGTGACTCCAGGGCTGCCACATGGTCAGATAACATTTATGGAAAGAAAAAGGGAAAGTGATGTACAGAAAACAGAAGTGAGGTGCAGAACAGCCAGATTGGTTACAGTGAGGCATTTGCCTTATTTGAACACGGTTTGAATAGCTGGCTGCCTGTGATTGGCTGAAACTCAGCCACTGTGATTGGCTGAGGCTCAGTTACACTACAGGAGTAATTTACAGCCTGTTTACATATCCAGTTAGGTTACAGTTCATTATTTGAAGAGAAACTTTTAGGGTAAACTTAAAATATGTAAGGAGGCAGCTTTAGGCTAAATTTAATTTAACACTATTTTTATTAATCTGAAATTTTAAAGAAATAGATTTTGGCCAGATTAAAGGCAATTTTCTCACTCATTCTACATTCGAGAAATATTTCCATTTATAAATTATCTGTTTATAACTATCTTCCGTGCGTCTCTCTCTCACTGTGAGGAAAATGGAGCATGGTTTGCCGTGATTCCTTTGGGAAGAGCTCTAAGCAATCTAGAACACAGTTGTTGAGGTGCCTCTCAGTCTTGTCTTTTCAAGGCCACTTAGTGCTTAACTCAAGTACCCACTTTCCATCTCTTTAGTTGTCTGTTACCCTTCTACAGAATCCTCTTTAGTTTCTGCATTTCTCTGAAATTATGAAGATTTAAAAACTTTAAACTTGGGAAGAGATAATCATTACTCAATTTAGAGAAAGGGCTCCCCTTCTGGCTCAGGCATTTTACACTTCTATTAATATTTTTAAATAAAAGATATTAGATGTTAAAATACTGGCATTGTGTAATGAAGTATCCAACTATAAACAGCATTTGTCTGTAAAATAAAATGTTTGCTCTAATGGTGCTTACTCTCTACTTTTTCGTGTTGAATTTAGTACCAATTCAGTTGGATTTCATGCCTTTTTCCTTTTAGTTCTTTCCTTATCTTTCCAGCTACTCTGTGTGCCCTCCTCTCCCCCATTGATGTCACTATGACACCGGGTATCAAGATGTGCACCAACATATTAGAAAGAAATTGGGATCGATTTTAGGATGCCTCCTAGATCTTATTCCCTATTTTATGCTGTGTAATAGGTTTCTGTAACATGGAAAAAATTCATCTCCTTCAGTACTTAGAAAAAATTAATAATCAGTCACACTAATTGTGTCTTTATTGTTATGTGTGACAGACTCAACATTTTTAAAAATTATACTGAGACAAAATGTTCTATTTTCCTCTATTACCTGCTATTAATTTTTGAAAGTGTTGTTAAGGATAAACTCTACAACCTAGCGGTCTCTGGTTAATCCAGGAGAACCCCTGCTGAGATAGCAACAAAAGAAGAGAAACTTCGTTAAGAATCAGTAAACATGGTGCTTGCTCCATGTGCTCATGGTCAGAGGACAGTTCTCACAGTCAGAGGACAGTTGTCACCTAGTTTTCCCATTTCAAGAGAGTTCTCTGAACTCAGAAAATCAACTATGTGAGCATAGTGTCAGGTGGTCCCTATTTGGGCCAGTAACAGTCTTTTACTGAGTGTGAGGAACCTTCCTGCCACAGAGTGCTGCCCTACAGCCTGAGCTCCTGGCACTTCCCATAGATTCTCTGTGCAAAACATCAGATCTCTGCACTTAGAGAGGCAGGTGAAAAGTGTCCATAAAGAGCATAAAGTCAAGGTTTTTCATAACCATTATAGTTTTCCTTGGAGATTCTTTGGGTCCAGGTACCAGGTAATGCCACCACCTAGAAGCCTCAGTGAAGCCTTGCCTTTTTAAACTTTTCCCCTGTGAGTTTGAAAATGGATCTTCACAAATTGTAGAGCTATTTCAAAGTGCAAGTCCCTTTGAAACATTTTTGCTTTCTCCAGAGAGAAGTGGGATTGGCGCCTTTTCTCACTCCCATCTTCATGTAATACTAAGGCAAAGGATACTGCATATGGAGACTGCCGTTTTGTTTTAAATTAATGTTTGTTTTCAGATTGGAAATGGATCTGACTTGAGAAACTGTCAGTCACTAGTGAAAATCTGAGCAATCTTTGTGAAGGCAGAAATCAATCTGTGTAGAAATATGAGTTTATATAACAAGATGATACTTTAGCGTGTGGATCCTTACAAATAAAAGGTACATCTTGAGAAGTGGCATGTAGAGTGAAGGCATTCCCTTTCAAGAAGACTGTTTGGACGTGATAATGTCATTCTGCAATTGGGAAATGTGTGGATTTGGGCTTTTTTTGTCATTAAACTTTAGCTATAATATTACACATTCTTATCCAATCACTGCCAGTTTACTATTAAGTTGAACAGCCCATTCCCCAGCCATTATTTTTAGTCAGTTTTCCCCATGTGTGAAGAACGCTTAGTGTCTAAGCATAGAAGTTGTGTTTGTGGAAACACCTCTGATTTGCGTAACTGATGTGTGAATGATACTCTTCCTCTCATTCCTGACTTCTTACCGATGTAGTTGGCAGTGACTCTTCTTATCAATAATTGGTCTTTGCGCGTCATTCTTAAGAATGTGTATGCTCTGCCTCCTGGCGTTCTGTTGAAATTGTTCTGAGTTTTCTGATTTACTTCTCCATCACTGTCTCTTTCACCACGTTGTGCTCTCAGTCCCTGTTTTCTTCAAAATGCCATCTGTGTTCCCTTCTGTGGGCTGTTCCCATGATGGCTGTCATTCCTGCCTGAGCATAAGCCACAGCTTCTTATTCAAACCCATTTGGTCCCAGAGAATCAGAAAACTGTGAATTATTTTGCTTTCCCTTCACATATGGAGCTCTCTATTAATATTCCTTTTCTCCTTTGCTTTCTATTTCAAAAGACCCTTTTCACCTTTTTAAAGCAAGATTAGATTATTTGGGGAGACTTTTACCGATATACGGGCCACTTTCAATTTTCTAGATAATAAGCACTTGACTCGGCCATGACTCTGCCTTTACTTTCTCAGATTGTTTCTTCAGAGCAATTTTTTAGTAACTCATGCTATGTAGCTTTTCATTTTGAGTTACAAAAGCTCCAGTCTTGTCATCCAACTGCTAAAAATCCTGGGCCCAGTCATCTCGGTCTTCTCCCTCTTTACAAAGGCTAGCCCCTTCCTGAATACTCTGTATCCCATACCCTCTTAATTTCTCAAGGATTGCTCTTCCATTTGTCTTCTCTCCAATCTGCCCTATGAAACTGTTCCCATTATGTACCAACAATGCTTTTGTGTCGCCCATTAAAAAATAATCTATTCAGGACTCCAGGCCCTCTGCCAACCTCTCTTCTTCTCCCCTTCTTGGAGAGACATTTGCACTTGCCTTGGGCACTTGTAATTTCTTCTTCACCCTTTAACCCACTTTGGTCTGACTGAGACCCTCCGTACTTGATTCCTGCTCCTGATGAGGTTATGGGGTGCCCCTGTGTTCCCTAAGCCAACGGCTACTTTTCCAGTCCTCTTTCACCAATCTCTCACTAGCATTCATCATAGTCAATCCTTCTCTGCCTTCAATTTTTTCCCTTTTGGCATCAAACATACCATATTTTATCTTGGTTACCTTTCTACCCCACCACTTGCTTTTGGTTTTGTCTCCATTGCAGATCTCCTGTACCTTAATTCTTAAATTTGGACACTCTTAGGACTCTCGCCTGGGCCCTCTTTCACATTTATCTTTTTCTACATTCTCAATGCTATGATCAATAAGTGTTAGGGGTTATTTCTAGTACTGTTATATTTACTTTGTAGGGTAGTTCTGACAGGAAAATAAGATTTTACAGAAACTGCCCAGAATATAGAAAATATCCCATAAACAGTGCTACCGTTACACATTTTTTCATATTTGTTTCTCTCATACATTTGTATAAAGAGTAGACTCAAAGACTTGTTGAAATAAAGAATAGTTGAGTTTATGTTCCTTCGGTTTCAGATATTCAACATCTTGGCTTTCTGTTAGGTATTAATTGCCACATACTTCCTCTAAGAAGGTGTATGTCTCAATCCACCAGATATTAGCATAAATGTTTTCAGATCTTTTTCTTTAATCGATCCACATCATTGTTCTACTCTCTTGAGTTCAACCGTTTTGACTATTCTCAAATCCAGCGTGTCTCCCTGGAAGTCACTTTCCCGTTTCTAGAGAGAGTTTATTAGCTTATAGTTCTTATTACACTGCTTTTGTAGAGGATTCAATGAGTTAGTATATGTTTTTACTATATATAAAGCCCTTAGAACAATGCCTAGCACATAGTTGATGCTTGGTAAAGGTCAGCTGCTATTGCTATATTTTAAAAATTATTATTATTTTGCAACACAGGAAATTCCTTCAAGGAAGGGCTCATCTATCTGTTTATGAGCATATTGGCAGTGGTTATCTAATTTGCCTTGTTTGTAGGGGTAGTGTTTTGTTTGTTTTGTTTTGTTTTGTTTTTGAGACAGGGTCTCCCTCTGTCACCCAGGCTAGAGTACAGTGGCATGATCATAGCTTACTCCAGCCTCAAACTCCTGGGCTCAAACCATCTGCCCATCTCAGCCTCCTGAGTAGCTGGGACTACAGGTGTGTGCTACCACACCTGGATAATTTTATTTATTTATTTTTTATAAAGACATGTCTTGCTATGTTGCCCAGGCTAGTCTTGAACTCTTGGCCTCAAGCAATCCTCCCAAAGTGCTGGGATTACAGGTGTGAGCCACCGTGTGTAGTGTTTTTTGGTGTGGTCCAAAGGCTGACTGGTTCAGAACAATGTGAATGCTCAGAAAATAGCAGATTTCTGGGGTCCACTACAACACACTTGCCAAACCATGATCTGTGAAAGTGGGAGTCAGGAATATGCTAAAAAAAAAAAAAATTCCTAGTTGGTTCATATACATGCCAAAGTTTGAGGATTGTTTTTATAGCCAATAAATTGTGAGCCCTTGGAGACACAAAAGCTTTCAAGACATCATGCATGGATTAGTTACTTAATAAGCAGTTTGTTGAATTAAAAGCCTTGGAGAGCACTGAGTCTGTTGCTCTCATGTTGCCAACAGGAAGTACAAGCCTAGCGAGTAGAATCTCCAAGATCTTATTGTTTGCTAGTGGCAGAGTCAGGGCTAAGATTCAGGCCCTGAATCTTTTCACACTCTTTTCACACTCCAAACAAACTCCCCATGCTCATGTAATGACCTAGAAGCTCTTCTAGTATGCCTTCCATAAAGCAATGGAGAGTACTGTCCTACAAAACAGATGAAGAAGATGGTCCAAAACCTAGGACAGCAGTGCAGTGGTTATGTGTTAAGTTTCATGCTATAAGTCTTCATAGTCTAGTGTAGTGATGAGAGCCCCGGATTGAAGACCTTGGTTTAAAACTCATTAACAACTTAGGTAGGCAAACCCAGAGTACTGGACAAAAAGATCCCAAATCCCCTTCTAATTCCAGCATCTCCAGTTTTGATCTGAACATGACAAAATGCCATGTCTGTTTGAGGCAGTCGCATTTTCACTGGTGAACACTATAAACTACCAAGGAAACTCTCTCCCATATCCCCTATGTGCTCCCAGCAGAGCCCTGGCTCTGTGTGTCTGATGGGGTAAGGGCTTTTCCGCCATGATGTGTTTAAAAATAACTTTAGTTAGAATTTTTTCCTTGGATGTTTTAAAGCAAGAAGAAAAATGGCTGTGTTTATTTACCTCTGCCTGAGGTTGGAGTCTGCCCAGCTTGCTGCTTTCCTAGGTGGTCAGCGTGCCCAAGCTTGAGGATGGGATGATACCTTCCGTGCGGTGGCAGAACTCAATAGGTTCCTCCGAGCTTTACTGTTTCTTCGTCTTTGAATGTGATAAAATGAATTGTCAACCTGTTTTCACTCGTTGGTTCCTTGAAGTGATAGCTTTTTGTTGCATAGCCTGAGCCTCTTCTTGTGGAAGATGCTACATTTTGACTGGCTAAAGAAATATGGAGAAAGGTGAGGACAAAAACAAATTAGCAATAAAAACCAACACTAATTTCTGTTTAAAATTTTTTGGGGAGGGAGAACAAAGCATTTAAGAAAATCATGTTGCTTAATACAAAAAAGCAACAATGAATTTCAATGATATGTAAATAAGTAACTATTTCAAATCACCAAATTACCCTTTTTAAATAAGGAAATATGTTTTTATTTCAGTTCTTTGGTACTTCAGAGTCAAAGCTAGAGCTCCTACTGTTAAAAATTTTTAGTGATTTATTTAAAGGTCAAGATATAGACATTATTCTAACCACTGAAACAAATTTTTATTCCTTTCTGAATGTTGTAATCCAATTACATAGCAGTACATTTTATTAAATGTATTCAGTTCAGTTCTGAAGAAAAACTGGTTTTATTATTTATAGCAATTATCTTTTCAAATGTCCTCCTTCAGAAATAAACCTGGCAGTTTCCATTGAGTTTACCTTTTTAACAAATAATTCAGAATTTAATTACTAAATTTCATAAGGAACATAAAACTGAAAAATGTGAAAATTTAAGGTTTTGCTTCTGATGAAACATTTAGAATGAATCATCAGTTAGGTTTCCATTCAGCTGTACCCAGTGAAAAGCCCAAAGAAGCAGTGGCTTCAGTAAGTCAGTTTATTTTCTTCTCATAGGAGTCCAGGTGGGTACCTCTGTTCTTCTGCCTTACCTGCCTTCAGTTGCCTGTAGTTGCAAGAAATATGGGCCACCTGCAGGGCCACACTTGCCTTTCAGAAAGGAAGAAGGGGCAGGGCAGAAGACAAAAGGATCAGACCAGCTTTCAGTGAATCCTGCCAGAAACCCAAGTGACTTCCAAGTGCGTTTCATTGGCCACTGTAGTTGTGAGTAAGGTGAGATTGAAAACACATTGCCCAGCCTTCTTGCATCACACCCCACCCCCAATGCCAGAATCAGGGTTCTGTTAAGAGGAAAGAAAGAATATTGGGCAAGATGCTAACCCTGTCAGCCAACTTCTGAAGAGTGAGCATACACCTTTTCTGGAAGGGATTTCACCTTTCTGAAACTGATTTCAGATTTGAAAGGTGAAACTGAATTTTCACCTTTCTTAACTGATTCTAATTAATTTAAGATTTTTCTGTGACCCCTTTTGTTTGTTTTCTCCTCTGGGCCAAAAATCTAATCTTCCTGCTAGTAGGTGTACCTGTCTTGATTTTTCTGCTACATAGCTATCAGTTTGAGAGCAATTAAATATGCACATAGATATTGGTCTGTGGGATTGGGACTAGGCCACAAGGGCATGAACCACCCCCATTATCTTTTGTGAAGACACCTGCCATTTGTGAGTAATTGATTTGCTCTTTTCATGGCCTTCACAGCACTACCTGACCTCAGATCAAAGGCAGTTGTGTTCAATAAATGCTGAATAAAAGATCAGACTGTCAGTGGGCAAAGCGTGGAGACAAGATAACCAGCTGTTTGATTATCTTGGAAGCAGGGTGAGAGAACACCATTCATGCATCGCGATGAGTTTTCTGAACAGCACACTGACTTCCACTCAGTGTGGCCCCTGAAGTTCCATAAGGTGCTGAGAACTGAATGTGGTGATTTCAACAACCTCCTCCTTCCCACCTTCACCCACAGTGTGTGAACTCTTTCCAGGTAGTCTGCTGGGCTCAGTGTTTTCCATCTCTGGATGAAGTTGTTGACAATGTATGTTTGGTTATCCAGTCTGCTTTCAAATATGGTTCTAGTTTTCCCTGGTAAAAATGAGGCTCAGACAGCACCATTTGTATTCCCTTGATATCATTTTTATTCTTCATGTCAAGGCCTCCACTGGTGGCCAAAAATGGCCCTGTTAGAAAAGTTGATTTCTGGTTTTCTTCTGTTTACTTTTCTTTCCCTTCACTTTCTTTCAGGAATTTTGTCAAATTCCATCCTACAATTTCATTGAATCATTGCTTTTTACAAGTTGACTGTGTCCCCAACAGCAGATTTGCATTCTCTTTTCTCGGCAGTTCACCTATTTGCAATCTTGTTTCTCAGACACAGAAAGAATTGAAGTAAACACATCACCTAGAGAGACTTGCTGAGGGGGAACTGGTGCAGATGCACATCCTGGCAGCCTGTTGGCATTCAGCCAGCAGCTCCTGTGTGAGGCCCTGTAACTGCTACTCACAGGCTCTCAGAAACTAAAGGAAGCATTCACTTGTATTAGTCTCTGGGATTTTCTCACACAGGTGGTCCCTGAGTTAAGAACACACAATGGCACTCTCTCAAGGAGAGGAAGGAGCCAAAGAAGAAAGAGGACCAAAGCAGAAAAGAGCAGACAGCTAAGAGTAGGTTCTGCTGCAGATGCTGGGCTGTTGGGCTAGATACCCATGGGCTAGTGGGTACAGGGTCTGCTCCCCTTGGCCCCAGGACAGAAGTCAAAACTCTGGTTGGGCCGTAAGCCTTTAGTGATCTGGTTTCTGCTTACTTATTTACTATTCAACCTCCTGCTCCCTCCTCCCCCTGCTCATTTCTAGCCACCCTTTTCCCTACCCCTACATACAACCTTCATGCCAGTGTCAGCCATATTGATTAATCTGATGAACCTTCATATTCTTCCATCATCCTTTAATCACATTTCCTATTTCCTCACCCAGCTGAATGTAATGAATCCTTCCATCCTCAGCTCTCGTGTTCTTTCTCACAGAGGCCTGCATGAGGCCTCCTCTGCACTCACATTGTGTCCTCATGCATCCCTATCATGGCCCTTGCCACATTGTCCTGCATTTATGTTTGTCTACTCTCCCACTAGATGGTAGGACTTTGAGGTTAGTGACCATCTATTATTCAGCTTTGTGAATATGGTATCTAGCATGGTGTCTGGCATATGCTCAGTACTAGTAAGTAAATTTGTGGATAGAACCAAAAGAAACTGGCTATGTTGTCAAATTTTATAGCTGAATTTTTCATCTCTTGGGTTGAGATATATCTCCTGCTTGTCAAGCCTCTCCCTGCATGATTGCTTGTTTTTGTTTGTTTGTTTTGTTTTGTTTTCCAAGATAGAGCCTTGCTCTGTCGCCCAGGCTGGAGTGCGGTGGCGCAATCTCGGCTCACTGCAACCTCTGCCTCCTAGGTTCAAGCAATTCTCAGCCTCTGCCTCCCAAGTAGCTAGGATTGCATGTGCCTGCCACCACACCTGGCTACTTTTTTTGTATTTTTAGTAGAGATGGGGTTTCTCCATCTTGGCCAGGCTGGTTTTGAACTCCTGACCTTGTGATCCACCTGCCTCGGGCTCCCAAAGTGCTGGGATTACAGGCGTGAGCCACCTCGGCCAGGCCAGTTACTTGGTTTTAATGTCTATTTAGGGTTGGGCTGAGGTAGAGTAGAGTGGGGGAAGTTGCCATAGAGTCAGGGAGGAAGATGATTGATTTTGGAAAAGGTTTGCATCCAGGTCAACAGGTCTCTGACACATACCAGCATAAAAATAGACCCATAGTTCTTATCAGTCTGCAGTCAGCGTATTTACTGAAAGGTCAAGAGGCTTCCAGCATCAAGCCAGCTGAGCAATAATAAAAAGGTACAGATGACAGATTGAGGATAAAGGGAAAATGAACACATCTTAATCACACATCACATACTTCATGGGTTTCTCACCCATGGAACCACTGTTTGGCAGAATGCTTTCAATATGAATGTTGAATTTGTATAGTCACAATTCTTATATTTTGCCCTCTCTCATATAGCAATCATACTTCTACTGAGGTTACCTGTTCCCACAGAAGGGTAAGAGTTTTAGAACTGAAACCATCCTTCTCCTTTGCTTCTAAACACCAGATTCTGTCATGATACCTTATACTGGGAATCATTCCAGTAAAATCACCCTGTTTACATCAGCTGGGTGTTCTGCTATAGGTACCAACTGGATGGACAGGCAAGTTCCTCTCCAAAGTTAATCTGTAGGGTTTACATTGCTCTCTCAGCTTTATGAAAGTACGAATATATCAGATTTCTCAAAAAGAGTGACATTTGGGGATTACAGCGCAGGAGGTCAGTGATGACACACCTCTTCAAGATACTGTGCAGACAGGCACCAGGACTCTTCTTTTTGAGGATATGGACTGGGGCTCAGTTTGTTATGCTCTGTAAAGTGCTGTCCAGTACAGCAGCCACTAGCTCTATGTGGCTATCAAGCACTTGTAATTAAAACCAATCCCAATTAAATTGCGCCATTAAGTCTACAAAACACACAAGATTTTTAAAACTCAGTATGAAAAAAATGTAAAATAACTCAATAATCTTATATTTATTACATGTTGGGTTAAATGAAATACATTATTAATGTCACCTGTTTCTTTGTAGTTTTCCATGTGGCTATTAGAAAATGAATGTTACCCACATTTTGTTTCTATTGGACAGCGATGGTCTAGAATCACAGAGTTTCAACATCATGATACAGTACATGTGAAGTATACATACGAATTCAACAAACGTATCTTGATGGCTTTCATTTAGAGGTAATGGCCATCGCCATAGGTAGAATAGCAGAAAGTTCTCAGTTTTCACCTCTCAGGTTAGCCCAACAGAGCTGTAACTGAAAAAAAAAAGTAATGTAGATTTACTTGAAAAAATGTTATGTAACCACATCTAATTGAACCTTTTGCTAAAATCTTTCATTTATTTCTGTTGTTTCAGAGGAACCCATTACCCTTTAGCTTGCCTAACAGATATAGGGTTAGAGTCAAGACTTCCCAAACTAGAATAGAAGTCAGGAAGGTATTCAAACACCAAGATCTGCAATTACGTACTCCATATATCCCTATGGTCTGTTGATGCAGTATCTCTGTTGCCTTGGCCACAGTCACTGGAGCACTAGGAGGGGATTTAAATGTTAGTTGGTAACTGTGATACTTTATCAGACAAAAGCAAATAAATGCAATATGATTAATTTCTTTTCATTGAATTCTGAGATGTAATTAGACTTCATTTTCTGCTTTTCAGTCCCTTGTACTTATGTAATTATAATTATTTTGTTTTTCAGTTTTAGGTTTATGGCATTTTCTGGCTACCTGGAGTTGGCTGCTTAAATGATCTTCCTTCCCCCTGGACATCAACCCTCTGCCTTTGTTGTACTGCCACAGTGGTTTAATAGAGCAAGTTGAATACATGTTAAGTGCCTTAAACCAGCAAAGTGAGTTTTCTGTTAGGAATGTCTAGCCAGTGGGAAGGGACTCATGTTTAAGATCCTCTTGAAAGCTTAGGGGAGCAGATCGTTATGGAGGACCCCTGGCCTGCTTCCAGGAGGGTGAGGGCCAACTTGCCTCCATTAAAAACAAATAAATAATATTTAAAAATGTAAATGTCATTCTTTACAATGCAGTCTAGTACTGGTATAATGGACTAACTTTGTTTTGTGGGCCTTTTTTTTTTTTCCCCTGGTTTTTCTTTTCTTACTAAAATGTGAAAGAATGGCTTCCTCTGGGCCTTAGAATCTGGAAAGGTATTTGGTGTAGATTTTGATTTTATAAGCCTTAGAAATTATTACAGGGGCAGTGTCTACCATACAGCAAACAAGGGCCTTGGAGTGGAGTATTATTTTTTTAGGCAGGGATAAAGTATGAAGCATGGTTAAGTATTAATAATGATAAAATTGTCAGAGATGGGAGAAATGGAATCTCATGAAAAACAAAATCTTTGCCTGACTGAATTAGCTATTACAGAGATATTAGGAGATAACCCATCCTAAGCCTAGGTGGGCAGGGGACAGCATCTGATGAAGCAGCTCTTCTGAAGCTTATCTGCTCACACGTTTTGGTTCATACTGCTCTTGCATGAGAAAAAAAGTGGTGGGACTGCCAGGGCCCAGCATATTCTGTGTTTTTCAGTTCAGACAGCCAAATACTAGGATCTGATTTTCCCCTGCCTAAAGTTTTATGTGGTTTCTGTTGTCTTGTACAATGTGTGCATCAAGATAAACAAGGTGAATGGTTTTCTTCCCCATATAAAGCCAGTCAGATTGCTCGTATGTGATTTTGCACCTCATCAACACATTGCTGCATTTGCAAAGTGGCAAAGGCTAAGTGATTTTTGATTGGCAGTTTTGAAACACCTTCCACCCATAAAACCCAGAACACTGGGAGCAAAATAATTAACAAAATATCTGAAAACCTGAATGTACACAGGTAATTTTTTTTTTTAAATCTCAGCCAAATGGCTGCATCCCTGCATGCACATGGACAATTAAGCTTAATGTCAGAAACAGTACTATTTAAAGATAACACAACCAAGAAAATATTTGCTTACATTTCTTTATTCATGTTGCTGTATATACATGTTTAAAACATATATCAGCTATGGTCAGAAGTGATAATATAAGTTACTGTATTTTATGTTTCTAAGATATATATATATATGTATGTATGTATGTATTTTACATTTTAATGAAATTGGGATGCATCTTAGAATCTGTGACATCTTTAAATGGCTAGCCAGGTGGCAGTCATCACATAATTGTGATTGCCTGTGCAGATTGGGCATAACTGCTCATATTGTCATCACTTCAATTAAGACAGGTTGAGTGTAATTGCCCTGTAAACTGCCTTCAAAAAGATTATGCTGTTCAGTATATATAAAGGCATAGTAACAGAGCAACATCATATATAAGTCTAATTCTAAAAGAACTCTTAGTAAATGTAAAAGTATGTTTAAAAAGTGTGTCATGGTTTAATTGGTAGTCTCTTTACTTTTTTTTAAATTATATTTTAAATTCTGGGGTACGTGTGCAGAACGTGCAGGCTTGTTACATAGGTATACATGTGCCATGGTGGTTTGCTGCACGCATCAACTTGTCACCTACATTAGGTATTTCTCCTAATGCTATGCCTCCCTCCACCCTCACCCGCCGACAGGCCCTGGTGTGTGATGTTCCCCTCCCTGTGTCCATGTGTTCTCATTGTTCAACTCTCACTTATGAGTGAGAACTTGTAGTGTTTGATTGTCTGTTCTTGTGTTAGTTTGCTGAGAATGAAGGTTTCCAGCTTCATCCATGTCCCTGTAAAGGACATGAACTCATTCTTTTTTATGGCTGCATAGTATTCCATGGTGCATATGTGCCACATTTTCTTTTTCCAGTCTATCATTGATGGATATTTGGGTTGGTTCCAAGTCTTTGCTATTGTGAATAGTGCTGAAATAAACATATGTGTGCATGTGTCTTTATCATAGAATGATTTCTCATCCTTTGGGTATATACTCAGTAATGGGATTGCTCTCACACCAGTTAGAATGGTAATCATTAAAAAGTCAGGAAACAACAGATGTTGGAGAGGATGTAGAGAAATAGGAACACTTTTACACTGTTGGTGGGAGTGTAAATTAGTTCAACCATTGTGGAAGACGGTGTGGCAATTCCTCATGGGTCTCTTTACTTATTTAGTGTTACACAAATAATAGTGCCTGTTACATAAATAATAGTACCTTTTGACAATCAGTGATGACTTGGATATGATTAAATCTAATCTATAAGATTCTTTACAAATCTAATCTGTAAGAATAGATTTATTTGCAAAGTGAAGATTTCTTCCTATGTGTATATTTTCCATTTCTCCTCCTTTCTTCAAACTAGTGACCTCTTCTATCTGAAGGTGGCATTACTCAGCATCCAAAGAGCATGCCAACCTGGTTTTGGTGCATCCAATGACAATAGGGTTTTTTGTTTTGTTTTGTTTTGTTTCTGGCCTGTGATCCATATGTGAGGAGGAGGGGGAGCAGGAAACAACAGTGTTGAAAAGCAAACAGCAAGTGTTCAAGTAGAGTCTGGGACTAATGGAGCAAAACAAGCCAGTAGACTCTCAAATGGCTATAAAGTTTAACTCTGATCTAACACAGGGCTCTAGTCAGTGGAACCACAGACACAAAAACCTGCTACAGACACAAAAAATAAGCCAAGTTCAAAGACATCTGGTTCTAGCCAACCTAAAGTTATACTGTTAAGTCAAGGAAGAGTCACATGTGCTTTGTGATTCTACACACATTCTCATATTTCTCTCGTTTGTTTTGGATTCTTGGGCTAGATCTCTCCTGTGAAAGGAGATATGAAAGAGAGTTGCCAAATTGTCTCTGTCTGGTCTGTGCATGGATGTTAAGTTGTTAGTATGTGTTCATCAGGAAAAGATTATTTCCAAGAGAAATGCTACATCTGAGAAGAAAGACTTTCTAGGTGGAGTCATGTTGGCTTATCTTGGATTTCAATAAAAGAAGTCAAAGAAAAAGCAATCTAGTATAATTGTATTTTAGTGTCATATAATCTGAAATAACAAGTGTGTTCGAAAGTAGACATTTTATACTCTTTGCAGACACATTTCCTCTTAGATGTTTTTAGAAAATACTGTTATATTGTATACAAAGCCCATATAACCCCATCTTATTAATATCAATCATCCTTTTGAAACTTCACCACACATATCTCCACAACATGGAGATGCTTTTCTTCCTTTTGAAATTTAGATTATTCTTACTTGTTTTGACTTAGTTTGGCTCTTACTTCTTGCTGAGCCTTTTCACATGAATCATATATATGGATTTATTTGGTCAGGGGACGGATGTTGCTTTTTATCTCTTTTTCTTTTGTTTGTTTTGATACTTCTCTTAACTTCACTCTCAACTTTATTTTCTAGCTTTTCCTTCATTGCCTCAAATTTGTTTCTTTCTATAATTTGGAGATTCCTATATTATAAATGTTGTCTAGCAAAACCTATTTGCACATAAGAGGCCCTGCAGGATTAACTGTGGCTTATTGTTATGAGAAGCTGAGTGTATCTAATGATCCCACATTTGCCCTTGCTGCTTTTTCATATTTACTAAAGGATTTTAATTCAGTGCTATAGTGCAATACCAATTTTTATAAAATACAGTTCTAGATGGTGCACATTTCTCTGTGGGAAGATCAGTCTCTTTTAGAGGTTTTCTGTACCTTCTTTTCGTATTCCCCTCTTCCACCATCCCATTGCTCCAGGAGACCTAAGGAACTCTGTGAGATGCATTAATGTTATAAATGTAAAGTAAATCAAGTATTTTTTGAGATTTTTTTTAAAAAGAGTATTAATATCACTTAAGGTTTTTAAAACGTGTCTTTTGGTGTTCTCTATCAGAGGTCAGTTTGCCTCTGACCTCCTAACAACAAAATTCTTAGGAATTTTGTGTTAGAGAGTGACTTTATTGATTTTATAAACAAATTGTTATACTTCTTATTTTTCCTCCTATGCCCTTTGGCTTTTATTAGTTGTATTATTTTTACTTTGTCAGGGACTCTAATATTTACATTCTATTCTGCAAACATGCTTCCTTCCTACAATTGTTTAGTCTTAGTTCTGTATGTTAATGGATTTGATGCTTATCCCAGATCCTTTAACCGTGGCCTCTCCATGTTTAGCCTTTATTTTTATTCAGCTCTTGATAGGCTGGATGTCATCATGGAATGTCTGTTATCCTTTTCAAGAGGTGATGAGAGTGCTACATTTTGTCCTTACGTTCTTTCATGTTTGAGAATGTCTGTTGTGTTTATACTTTGAACAAGAATGTTGTGTGCAGTATTCTTAGATTGTACTTTCTTTCTCCCATAACTTTCTAGTTGTTTTACTGACTTCTGTCACTGAATATTGCCAGGAAGAAGCTTTGACCAAGTCTGATTTATTTTCCCCTTCTGTAAATGACTCACTTTTATTCAGTCTTAATGTTAGAGAATTATTTCTTGATATTTTAGGTTCAAAAACTTAACAAGGTGATGTCTTTATATTAACCTGTATACTCTATAAAATCTACAAGTTCAATTTGTTTTTATTTCAGGAAGTTTTCTTCTATCATGTGTCTTAATATTTTATGCTCCACTCATTGGATTCTTTTCTTTAGGTAACAGTTATCTTTTGTGGGATCATCTTTGAATTCCATTGCTATCTTCTTCTCTTTCATTGCTTCAATTTTGGTATTTTCTGCCCCTACATTCACTATTATTTTTGTCTTTTTCTCATTGCTTTGTCTAGGAATTGGATAGTTACTAATTCTTGGGTCCCTAAATTGCTCTGTAACCTTGGAAAATCACTTGATCTCCCCAAGAATACAAGAGTTTTTACATAGAAGTAAGTTTTCTTTTAACTGGACTTTGTATATTTTAGGTTTTTTTTAAATAATTACGTTAAAAAAGCATGCCCAATTTTGATAAAATGTAGGATACAATTGAAAACTGCTAAATCTATAAAGCATTTTTATAGGAGTGTGTGTTCTATAATATTCAACAAAATTTGGTAATCAAGTAGAGACAACACAATGTGATGAAGCTTGATGATCTTTGTTCTTAAATTCACAAGATAATCTCAGTTCCCAAGGGTGAAAGTGTGTCGACTGCAAAAAAAAGTTAAATAAAAATACATTTTTAAAAATTACAATAACAACAATAATAGTAATAAAAAATACTAAAGCTTTTTGGTGGATTAGCCCCTCAGTACATGCAGAAACTGTGTCTGTACTGACCATTTCTTCTGTCTCCTTGCTGTCTCCTACCCCTTTCGACCTCTGGATACTGTTTCAATTCCTAAATCTTCTACTCCTTTCTATGTATATGTGCTCTTTAGGAAGTTTCCAGCTATGTGACTTTATTTTATTTTACTTTTTTGAGACAGAATCTCACTCTGTCACTCAGGCTGGAGTGCAGTGGCATGATCTTGGCTCACTGCAATGTCCACCTCCCTTGCTCAGGGGATCCTCCCACCTCAGCCTCCCAAGTAGTTGGGACTATAGGCAGGCACCACCGCACCCAGCTAATTTTTTGTATTTTTTATAGGGACAGGGTGTCACCATATTGGCTAGGCTGGTCTCAAACTCCTGAGATCAAGCAATCCATCCGCCTTGGCCTCCACAGTGCTGGGATTACAGGCGTGAGCCTCCATGCCCAGCCCAGTGATGTGACTTCAAATATTATCTGTATGCCCAAGATTTCCAAATTGAGATCTTATATTTAGCCTGGACCCCTTTCTACTGCTTTAAATCTTTACATTCAGCTGCCCAGTCACCATTTCCATTCATATGTCTACTAGGCTTCCCAAACTTAACATGGTCAAAACAGAGAGCCTATTGATTTCTTCTTTGTTCACCAAGTCCCTTTTTCCCCTAGTTATTTTACCTCAAATGGCAATAGTTGAGTTGCATAGCCAGGAATCTTGGAGTCTTTCTTGATTTCTTCATTTCTTTTATCCTCCCACATCTAATCAGCCAGCAAGAGTTGTTGGTTCTACCTTCCAAATGCATTTCTGATTCACCCCTTTCTATCCATTTAACTGCTACTACACGATTCAAAGCCACCATCTTCTCTCTCCTGAACCACCTAGAATAGCCACCTAGCTGATTTTCCAATGCCTATTCTCATCTCTCACTCACTATAATTCATTATATAGACAGCAAGCCAAAGAATATTTTTATTTTATTTATTTATTTTTTTTAGAGACAGGATCTCACTCTATCATCCAGGCTGCAGTGCAGTGGCGCAATCATAGCTCACTGCGCCTTAAACTGCTGGGCTCAAACCATCTTTTCATTTCAGCTCCCTGAATGGCCCAACATAGGCATGTACCACCATGTCCGGCTAAGCCAAAGAAACTTTAAAGACAGATTTAAAAACTTTAAATCCCAGGTTCAAACGATTCCCCTGCCTCAGCCTCCTGAGTAGCTGGGACTACAGGCACCTGCTACCACGCCCAGCTAATTTTTGTATTTTTAATAGAGATGGAGTTTCACCATGTTAGCCAGGTTGGTCTCAAATTCCTGACCTCGTGATCTGCCCGCCTTGGCCTCCCAAAGTGCTGGGATTACAGGCATGAGCCACCGTGCCCAGCCCAAATCTAAATCTTATTAATCGAAATCTTGAATAAATCCAAATGTGGGTGCTGTGGCTTCCAAGGTCCTAAATGATCTAGTACTGCTTTTTTTTTGAAGGCCTCTTCTGTCTTCTCTCTTACCCTTTATCGCCTTATGGGCTGCTCCAGTCACATTGGACCTCTACGTATCCTCAGAAATACCAAGCTTTCCTTTTAGGACTTTTGCATTTGTTTGTCCTTGTTTATTTTCTGTTAGCCTCTGCCTGCCCCCTTCCTGATTCTTTGTATAGCTGACCACTAACTGGCAGGCCTCTACCCAGTACCACCTCCTGGATCACACTTGCCTAGACCACTGAATCTAAGTAGCCGCTCCTTCTCCCTTGCCCACAGTCACATTATCCAGCCTTGGGTAATGTGCATTGGATCTTGGATTTCATTGCCCTTATCACCATTTGGACTTACCCTTCTCATTTTTACCCTCTCCTCACTATAATATAAACTCCAGAAGAGAGTACACTTCACTTGTTCAACACTGCTCCACTACCTGAAACATAGTAGGTGCTCCATGAATATGAGGGAATTAGTTGAATGAATGAATGAGTCTTTAAAACGTGTTTTTGCTTCCCCAAAAAGAAATAAACCTAACTCTACCAAGGAAAGTTGTGTGGAAGCTCAGAGAAATGAGGAAGAAAATGAGTAACAACTCTCAACATTTAGCTTTTTTTTACACATCCAGATATTGCTTTTAATTACTTTTTTTCTTATGCTTTAAGTTCTAGGGTACATGTGCACAATCTGCAGGTTTGTTACATATGTATACATGTGCCATGTAGGTTTGCTGTACCCATTAACTCGTCATTGACATTAGGTATATCTCCTAATGCTATCCCTCCCCCCTCCCCCCACCTCACGACAGGCCCCCGTGTGTGATGTTCCCCTTCCTGTGTCCAAGTGTTCTCATTGTTCAGTTCCCACCTATGAGTGAGAACATGTGGTATTTGGTTTTTTGTCCTTGCAATAGTTTGCTTAGAATGATGGTTATCATCATTCTCAGCAAACTAATTACTTTTATTAAAATAGCAGTGTAATAACCATTTTAAGATTTTCTTATAAAAGAACCAAAGTCTCTCCTATTACCCAGACACAGACATTTTAGCCCTTGTTCACATTCTTTGATAGAGTTGTAATTTTAGTAAACCTGCCCCTCTTTAGATCCCAGTAGAACACCTCCATAGGCCTTTGCTTCAGTGTTATCAGTTCACTGTGATGGCAGCAACCCTGGGTGTCATCACCGGAATAATAAAGTGATTTATTTAGTTCACAGAGAATCAAGTACAGAGCATTTCTTCCCCTAACAGGTCGCCATAAAAGAATTTCTTTTCAAGGACATCATATACAGGTAAAAATGTTGTTCATAAAATCTGTTATAATTAGCACAGTGCCACAATCACAAAAATGTGTGGTGAAGACTTTATCATAAAAGATTTATTTCTCCAAGGAAATGTGGCTTTTCTTCAAAAACTAAAAGTTCAATGGACAAATAAAAAACATATGAAAATACTCTCCCCATTTCTAAGAAAGTGCAGACATGGAAAGTGCAGGCTGTTATCCCCACGTGATTGTCCTGGGTCTGCTCTGCAGAATGGTGGGATGAGCCATCTGAGCAATATGTTACCACTTAAAGTAGATTTCACCTCCAAAAGTGGATTCGTTGCAAGCTAACAGAAGCATAGCAAGTCTTGACAAAATTTAATGAAATAAAATATTTCTGTAGCTATGGCCTGGGGAAGATTTGTCAGTTAAAGTGCCCGTAAATGTTTCAGCCTTCTATCTAGAGGACACAGTCATATTCTTTTTTGCGTATAACAAAGTGGTGCTTTGTGATGGGGAGGCTACATATTTTCTAGATTCTTTAGAAGCCAGTTTGGTGTGGTACTGATACCCCTTCTGCCAGGATACACTTTCCTAAGAACTGGGATCAGAGGGGAAGAAGGGAAAAGAAGTTAGTGGAACACGTTCACTTGACAGTAGTGATTCCAGTTCATTGAACGATGCCCAGGGCGAAGTAGAGGTCACTTGACCATCTTTCGTAGAACATTATTTCACTACTTAGGCCATTTAAAGCTGGTACAGCCTATAAAATTTTGTTACTGATATAAAAATATCTAATTTGAAGAAATTCCACTTGTGCTATGTATTCGTTTAGTGCTGAAAGTCTAAATAGGAAACCAGACAAATGTTTATTAGCTTCCTTGGAAGTTCAACAATAAAACTTCCTGAAACTGCCGACGTGGGCATGAATGCCCTTTAGAACTGCAAACTATTACTTTAAATCTCTGCAGTCTCCAGTAAAAGACAAAGTAATTTGCTGTATCAGAAAGGGAATGGTTTGGACTATATATTGCCATAAGTATATGGAGACATTTAGAAATGTAGCCTTTTGCTTAGGTGTTTCATATCTTAAAGCACATTATGGGGGAAACAGCTTCAGCTCTCTGTAGGCATGTGGGAAGTTGTAATGGAAAATGCAAGGGTAAGTGTCCAGAGAATTGGAAGACTGAAAGGCTTCTGAGAACTCCTTGATTTTAGAACAGGTTTATCTGAAATGCCTATGACTTTTCAAAGAGAATAATTTTCCAGAAAGCTACAGATTGTATTCAGATATCCAGTTTGTGCTTGGGATTGGTTGAAGAATAAATCTGTGAAAAGTAGATTTTTTTGGAGGCCTTTTTTCACTTTCTATTTCTGAGCATAGCTATGAGGCTTGAAAACCTGAAAGGTGTGTTACCCTTAGTTCTTCTGCTGAACTTTCTACCTGATATCTTCTGTCATCTGTTGGCCTTGTGGAATGTCACACTATTTTTTTTTAATCTAGTGCCTGTGTTGGGTTTTAATAGAAATTTCCAACACAAGGAAACTACTTGGATTGATTATCCAAAGGGCTTTTATTTTTTGGTCAATTTAAAGAACTCTAAAAACTATTTTCTTTTTAATATTCATGCTCTAGAACACTAGCAATATTTATATTCTGAGGGTGCATGGTCTCGAGTACCTTTGGAATGAATAAATCAAAATAAACAATGATCAGATAGAACAGCTGCAAGCCTGACTTGGAGGCTTTGAGCTGGTGATTGCATGTTTTTGCTTTAATCACTAAGATACTAAATGATTTCAGCTCTGTGTTTCTTGCTTCTATATTTAGGTTTATCAGTATCTGAAGCAGTTGCTAAAGAGCTGGAAAGTGGTGTCAAAAGCTGGGTAGGTTATCCAATTCTAATTTGTTTTCACAGTATGAGGTTGTTAATAGACTAATAAGCTAGTAGGAAAAGAAATAATGGATTTATGAACTAGAGACACTATTAAAATTCTAAATGAGCAGCTTAGCATATGGCTGTGATCAGAATAAAAAGAAAACTTGGAGAAAAAAAAAAAACAAAAAAAAAGCAAAACAAACCAAGGATGCTTGGTTTGTTTAGAAACATTGACGAGGGTAAGGTTAATAAGAGGTGAACTGGAATCTTTGTATATCCCAGTATATTCTCTCCCACTTTTTAGTTTTTTCCGTGGTAGTGCTGGGGGAGCCAAACTCCCTTCCTCAGTATAAGTGTACACAGTTTTCAATTTCCAGTTGTTAATGATGTGCATTTGTTTAGATTAGGCCTGGTTTCCTAAGGAAAGTGAGAAGAGGAAGTTTGTAGGGGGCTGACAGATCAATCTAATGAGGGATTTATTCTAAATTCTGAAGGACCGTTTTGCAGTAGGTAGGGCTTTCAGAGCACCTCTGTGTTTCAGCTTTCTATTTTCTCCTCATCCCTTCCTCCACTCAGTTGTCTCTGTGTGCAGAGGTATAACAACATTGGATAGTAATTCAAAGGCTGTCTGTGTGGTAAACTAAGATTAATGGGAATTAAATCCCTGACTGATTATATGCTCTCCAGAACTAGAAAAAAAAAAAGACTTTTTATTAAAGTTGCAAGTATAAAGGTTTGAGAAATTTTCACTTTAAAGGTTAACATAACCCACTGAAGGGAGGGGGAAAACTGTCCTAAAGAAAAATAAGCCCTGAACATCTGAACATATATCGTTGACATTTCTGCTAATGTCACTTGAAGGAAGGCTACTGTAATCCATCCCTTGGACAAAGGACATAGAGAGACTATGTGTCTGTTGCAGCACAAAAGCAGGGAAAAAGACAACATCAGAAGTGATTTAGAAAATAAATAAACTGTTCTTTGAAGATGTCTTTAGAGGAAAGGTTATTGCAAAGTATGATAGTTACAAACACTTTCTCAGCAAATCTAGATTTGAGTGATATTACTCCTAGGGTTTTTGAAGGATTTTGAGCATAAATATGTTCTGCCTTTGGCAATTATAGATAACATGCAAAAATATTGTTGCTTTTTCCACTTCACTCTATTTTAGAAAGGCGTCAACACAGCTCAGAGGCCAAGGAGGAAACAAAGTCGGCCACTGAGAACCAAAGATTAACATTTCAGGGAATGTGGATTGCTCACCCAGGAGGGTGGGTGCAGAAGGACCCTCTGGAGAGTGAGCCAGGGAACAAGGCCAGTATAGAAGTGTGGAATACCATGGAGAAGCTCCCATCTCTCACAACGCATCAGTCCTGCATTCATAAACAGTCTTCTTTAATAATGAGTAACAGTGCCTAATTCTCCATGCAATACCTGAATATTATCCTCTGCACAAGAACACTAGAAATTCATCCATTATGATTCCTTTATACCTCTATTTCTCTGCCATAGTATTCTACTTACAAAGTTTTACTTGTTTGCATCCACTAAAATGTTTTAATTTCACCCCATTGTTTTAAATTAGGGGACCAGCTTCGGCTAGACGTAATTATTAACTTTATTTTTTTTTTAAATAGCAGCAGGAGCTGACACTTAGCATTCACCTACTCTTCTCGAGATATAATTCTAAGTGTTGCATTATATTAACTCATTTGATTCCCCAACACCTCTATGCCACAGTATTATTGCTTTCTTTTTACAGATGAGCAACCAGGCCCAGTAAGGTTAGGTAATGTGCCCATGTTCACACACGTAGTTAGGTGTAGAGCTGGGATATGAACTGCACAGCCTGATTCAGAGGCTGCTCTTAACCATAATGCTATACTCGCCAATCTACAAATGACTAGCCTCTGCATTGGAAATATTTTTTTAAATTGTAATTCATGATTTATTTATTTACAAATTTACTCTCCAGCTAGGATACAAATCTTAGCAAGCACAAAACAATGATACTAGCGTACTAATGGAGTTCCTCAGCCTATATATTTTTTTCTCAGTCATCACAGGGCATAAAATATGTGAAATTTTGACTCTTTAACTTGTTTAACATAAATTGTTCGTCCAAAATAAAGGACTCTAAGACCAATCCAGTGCCATTTCTACATGGTAGAGAGAGATCCACAGGACTAGTCCAAGCAACGTAGCAGGCCCAAAGACATCAGGAGAAGCAGTTTTAGAAAGTGTGTTTACTCTCCGCTATTAGTCCCACACTTCTTGTCCCAATTTTTACCGCCTACTTGCAATTCCCCTAGCATTCTGCTCCCTTTAGCAAGACTTTTCTTTCCCTTTTCTTCACCAGGGCTTTGCTAGTCTACTTGGAAGTCAAATAATGCTTGTTTGTTTATACAGGGAAGAAAAGTAGTAAGAAAGAAACAAGCTTAAAGTCCCCATGCCAAAAATTAAATAAAACTAGGCAGCCAGCAGAGCTGAGTTATTTGGGAACATGTCAGAATCCTCACTGCATAAATATTTCCATATTAACAGTACTGTCCTATCTTTGTTTTACATCCAATGCACTCAGGAACACCTTCCCTTCCCAGTTTTCTATTCTAGGAAAGGGAATGTATTTTGTATAATACATTCTCGGGACTTCTGGCAGGGGCAAGGTGAAATACTTTTTTGTGTTGTAACTTCCAAGCACATCAGAAAGTTGGTCTTTAGTCAAATTCTTCTCCCTTTCCCATTTTTATGTAGGGGGGAGTTAGAAATTATAAAATTTATTTTGGGGAGATATTTGCAGATTATAAAATACTTTAAAAACCCATTATATAAGCTTATTCCAAAGTCAGCTAGTTAAGCAATTACTGTTTTGGTTGGCCTTTATAGGACCTTGTTAATCCTTAAAAGTGGAATTGATGGTTTCTGAGAAGCTACTCAAAAATCCTATGGAGTTGAGAAGTTTCAGAGTGGAGAAATGCTGAGGCCACTCTTCTTGGTACCTCCTTGGGGACGGGACAGCTGTTGGACTGAACAGGACAGAGGCTTCCCTCCCTCCCCGTGCTGCAATTGCAGTGCCACGTTTTTTGAACCAACTACTTGAGTATCTGTAACATTATCTCACAGGGTATTTTCTGGCGTTGTTATTTTAGTTGTTTTGCCTCTATAATTACTTGTGCCTTAAATGAAATTGATCCTGCTTACCTTCACTTGTAATGATAGGAAATGTTCTGATCCTAGCAACTTTGTGTTCATCTGTTTGCAACATGCTTCATGTGAAGTTAAAACTTGGGCGAGGGCTTTGTTCATCTATGTGCATCTTGTAATGAGCAGTAGAAGGACTGTCAAGAGCTGGATGTCTAAACTACATTTTGTGAATAAGTAAATGAAAATGCATTGAGGTAATTTACCATTTGATGAAGTTCTATTGTAAATACACCTGTAAGGTGAAGTCTCACCCATATATCTTTACATGTCACAGATTTTGAAAGTGAGGTACATTTGTGACTGAGTAGTTTATCAAATTGAATACAACACCACGAACATGGAACTAAACTGAAACCTGATAGCCATGTGGGTAGAAGAGTATCTTGATACAACGGTATCTTATTTTTCTTCTTATAGTAGCTGATTTTCAGCTATGACATTTCTAGAGAAATTTGAAGACAAAGGAGTTCCGCAGGTATTGCTTCCTTTGGATAATTTCCTGAACTTATCTTTGCAGAATAATTGTCCTTTCCTGTAAGTGAGTACCTCTAGCTTGTCACTTGTCATAATCTGACATGTGAGACTCAGCCATGACCCTGTGTGGGTCCCCCACTGATTGCGAGTTCCCCCAGAAACTGTGGCTTAGTCATCTGGGCATCCCCCAGTACCAGCACAATGGTGAATGTAACAGGAGGTACATACATGCTTGCCTTATTGAATTCTTAGACAGGAAAGAGATGGCTAGTAAGAATGGAGAAACACCAAATGGGCACCAAACGATTCTTATTCTTAATGAATAAGAACTAAAGCTGGATCATGACCCTTGCTATGCTTCTTTTATTTTCCTTACTACTCCCTTTGCATTGGAGATTTTATCTATTTCTAAGTGAACTCAAAGGTCTGTATAATGATTTGCAATTTCTGTGAAGAAAATTGCATTACTGGGTTAGAAGTGAGTGTTTTAGGTAATGGAGAGTGTGACCATCAACCTCTCATTATCTTCATCTTCAGTTCAGTTTTGGTCTTTTTTTTATCCTAGAATAAGAACTTTTCTGGGCCATTTTCACAAAAACTGCTAATGCAGCAAAGTGAAAAGACAAAATGTGTTAGTGGCCCACCCTTATATGGAAATGTAATATTTGACAGGTGGCATTACAGGGCAGTGGGGCATAGATGCCCCGCACGGATGACATCCAGGATGATGTTCAGTAACTGGAATCATGATATTCAATTACTCTTAATGAGAAGAAAGTGGACCTCTAGCTCACACCATGTACAAAAGTAAATTTTATGGGCTAAAGAGCTAAATGTAAAAAAGAAAAACTTTAAAGCTTTTTGCAAAAAAAAAAAAATGTGGGAATTGGTTCTTATTTTTATCAGGGTAAAGAAGGATTTCTTGAACAACTACAAAAGGGACAAATCATAAAGGAAAAGGTTGTTAATTTGCATTAAAAGGAAAATCTTCTTGACACTAAAACACCATAAGCAAAGTGAAAAGATTGCCATGTGCAAGGAGAAGATATTTGCAACCTTGTGTAACTGAAAAGGGAATAGAATATAAAACTTACTACAGAATAATAAAGACAACCCTGAAGAAAATAGGCAAAAGCTAGGGGCAGGTAGCTCAAAGAAGAGGAAATGCAAATGACCAGTAAACATGAAAGACACTTGGCCTCACTAGTAATCAGGAAAATGTCAGTTAAAATGAGATGCCATTTAACTCTCATCAGAGTAGAAGAAGTTTCTGAAGTTTTGTAGTGTAAGCAATGGTGAAGATGTAGAGCAATGGGAGCTCTAATACATTGTAAATTGATATAACCACTTTGGAGAACCATTTGTCAAAACCTTCCAAAATGTAAGGTGTGCTTATAGGGCTTGGCTAGTACTTATACCATAAAGAAACTGACATGTTCATAAGGAAACATGAAAAAGAATGTTGTTTGTAATATTGAAAACTTGAATGTAACTGTGAATAGGAAAATGAATAAAAACATTGTGGCATTTTAAATAAAATGGAATACCATACAGCAGTAAAAATAACTAAAGCTACATTGATCAACATGAGTAACCCCCACAAACTTAATGAACAAAACAGCCAGTTGCAGGAGGATATATTTCCTATGCTGCCACTTATATAAAGTTTACAACAAAAATTGTTATGTTGTGTAGGATTGGTTTTATATATATCTAAATATGAATAATGACATGGGCATGGTTAACATCAAATTTAAATTTTTGATCATCTTTTATGGAGGCAGGGGTAATGTCACAAATAGATGCATGGAGACATCAGTAGTGCTTGCTGTGGGTTATTTCTTATATTGGGTCATGGATACTTGAGTATTTATTATTCTCTATATCTTTTTCAATGTTGGAAATATTTCATATTATACATTAAAATGTAAGCAAAAGGAAGGAATCCTTCTTAACTGAGAGAGAAAAATTATATTAAAGATTAGAATAGTGAATCCAAAATGGCTCAAATCTGAAGCATAAATAAGTTCATTACTGAACTGGACATGCTGTTCTTTCATTTAAGTTAATTAATGACTAGAACCTATTTTGTTGCTATAATATCTAAAGTACATATTGGGGATGGTGATGGCATGGAATTGTTATAAGGTTTCCCTCATCTATGTCTGCATAAGGTGGAATGAGCAGGCAGGCAAATGAAAATAATATCAAGGTCAAGGTCACCAAGTAGAAGGATGCATTTACCTGGTGTCAAGGCTGCTGTTGGAAAGGACAGCATCCCTGTGTACTTGTAGGACCTGGGAGGTTGTAGAGGTGTCTTCTTAGAAGAATTTTGAAAGCAAGCAGAATTTCAGCCACTAAGATTTAGTAAGGGGAAAAGAGGTTATCTTTACAGAGATGATAGCCTGGCTGTGGCAAGAGGAAGATATACCCTTGGCTCTGCATTTTTAAAAAAGGAAAAATAATGGTATTGATAATTCAGCTAGGTGAGAGCAGCTACAGTGTTAAGAACACATTTGATCAGGAATTAAAACGTGGTATGATGTCTCTACCTGGTTCCCCCACTCACTCTGTGGCTTTGGAGAAGTCACCTAATCCCTCTAAACATCAGTTTTCTCATCTATAGAGTTAGGGAGTTGGTTTTGATATCTATAAGCCCCCCTTTAAGCCTGAAATTCTTTGCTAATTTTTCATCAATGGCTTACTGGAATGAGGGAGAAGGCAGAAAGAGATAAATAAGGGTCAGAAGACTTAATAGAAGAGTTGGAGGGTGACTCATTCTAGGGAAGTGGCTGCTGACAGAGTAAGTCAGAATGTACAAAGACTTTGGTAAATGACTGGAAGATGACAGGAGTCTCGGCAAGGCCTGGAATATGATGCATGGTATCCTGAAAAAAAGGGGAGGGGGATGAAGATTGAGGAATATGGGAGTCCACTGGATGTATTACCAAGGGCAGTGGTGAAAGGGGCAGCAGTAAGGAGCACAGGGACCCAACAATAGAAAGGTGCGATGTACAGGCCAACTTTGAGACAAAAAAATAGCTGAAATGTGAAAGTAAGGGTTGTGGCTTTTGAGCCATGTTCTTATTTAAAAACATAGTAGTAGTCAATAACATAGGTTAAAGTAGGCAGAGGGGGACAATTTCCTTTTTATGAGAAATGACTGTAATTTGCCGCCTGACTTTCCCAATACTGGGACTCTGTGCTTGTCCCTCTGTGGTGTGGATATTTGTTCTGGAATAACAGCAACAAGCCTTTTAGCTGGTATTAGAAGGAATAACTGAGCTCCTGTTATCTTAATGCCAGTTGATTCTAAGCCTTGAATTGGATGAGCCTTCTACCCTCTTATAGTAAAGTTGTATTTAAACAAAAGAAATGCTAAACGAGACATCTCTTGATATCCAGAAAAAGGATATTATATAGGTTGAATTAAGCCAATGCTGTTTGGTATGTGTGTTTGCAGATATTGGAAAGTTTTAGTAAAATTGCACTTCTTAAAAGGTAAATATAATTTCTTCTTGGAGATCACACTGTGCTCTAAGCACCTTATTAAAGTGTTAGAGTCATCAAATAGATGCCTGGTTGAAGCTGGGATTATATAGCTTATACCAGGTTTGTGTTGATTAATGGAATGATAACAGCAGTAATTATTAGCTTTCATTGAAATTTGTATGTACTACATTGTATGAATTACTTTACAAATACTTCCTTGAATCCTGACACATCCCTGTGAGGTAAGTGATACTATTCCCATTTTACAGAGAAGAGAATTGAGACTTTAACAGATTATACAACTTGCCTACTAAGTGGCAGTTAGTAAAAGGCCAAGCCTGTTTGAAACTAGGTCTCTGATCCCAAAGCTAGATTTATTAAGTATTAAACCCTTGTCTCTGGTGCCTTGTGTCTGCTGTGCAGTCAGCAATACATCCAACACACCAGATTTCTAGATCTTGGGTTGCATTATCTCAGTGGTCATAGCATGTGCTACTATCCTGATAACTGAGCTGGTTTTCCTGTTTCCCAGAAACAAGTGAAACAGAACATAGTTTGTGGGCAAAGACGGTCTCCAGTTGTGCACAGGAGTTGCTTGGCAAACCCTTCATACTATTCTTAGAACAGTTGACATGGAAGATAAGAGACTGTGAGGTGGTTTGGGGGCTTGAAGGATGTAACATTGAGGAGATGTTGGAAATGGGGGCAGCTGAGGGAGACAGGATCCTTCTTAGGGTCCTCTGGGAGCAGTATGGCTCTACTGGGGTGGAGGCCTTGCTGGCTAACAGAAATTTTCCAATTCAATAAAGTATGCTGGGTTTTATTCAAAAACAAATAAAAGGGGAATCTCTAGAAATGTGCACTTACTCAGCCTTGAGTTTCCTTCTCATCAAACTAAAGGAGGGCTAAACTATCGCCAGCAAGGAAGTATAACACACTGCCTGAGGAATCACCTCAGCTCTCTGAAAATGAGAAAGAGAAATATTCTGTTGATCAAACGTTAAAAATAGTTGAGTAAATATTTTATGAGTAAATATTTTAAACTGTCAGAAAAGAACCATTAAAACATGAAGTGTAAATGGCAGTCTTGTTATTTTAGAAAATGGCCATATCTAACACATCTTTATTTTTAAAATCTAGTATACAAACACAATAACATTTATACATCTTCCTCCACATGTGTTTTGAGTATTGAGTTCCTGATTCTTGCTTTGCTTTGTTTGATTTCTGCGTACCAGGAGCAAGTACACTGGTGAGTTTCAAGATGTTTGTAGTGCTTTTTGATACGTAGATGCTGTTGATATTCTGGTCTCTTAAGTTGAGAAGATGGAAAGCTAAATGTAAGAATCACAATGACATTGGAAATTTTTGGATATCAAAACCCCTGGAAAGCTAAATTTTTCCCAAGTTTTCTCTCCTCTTACTTTACATTCTTCGCAAGAGCACAAATGAAGCTCCTGTCATTTTCAATTTGACCTAACTTGTCTCTGTGTAGCTGTTTCTCTCTTTATTATAAGCCTTCTTTCAAAGTGTAGGCACTTTGGTATTGTAAGCAAGTGAAGATTTATAAGAAATTAGCCTCCCTGTCATGCACCCACACCATCCTTAAGTACATACACACAACTCACCTTCTCCCACTACTGTTTTCATTAACAAATACCCATTTATTTAATTAACCAAGTCACTATATTGCACAAAGAAATTAAGGGTATGAGGCAGAGTCACACATGTGAAGTGCATTCACAGATTTATTAAAATTGTTGTAGCTAGGGCAAAATAACTCTTCTTAGATACCAAGTAGGAGCAGAATTTAATCTGACTTACTAAGTGACTTGAGGGCAATTCGATTTAAAAAAATTAAAAAAAGAAAGTGCTTATTGAATCTTTTGAAGAGAAATAGTTCTTCTTTAAAGGGATGTAATGAACCCTAAAGGTAACTTAAAATTTGTTTTTTTTTTCGCATTTATTTATCAGTTATTAAAACATCCAAAGATGTTTTTCTGAAGAATTAGGAAATAAAATGGTATACACATTTTTGTCAGTGTGTTTGTTACAGGATAATTTTCCCTTTCTTAGAAACCTTTCTTCCATCTCTTTAGTCTGGAAGACTAAAGTACCATATTACCCATGCCAGAATGAGACTTGGTAATAAGGTTATTTTAAGCATCTTAGGCAGAAATTGCCCCGAAAGTACTTGATTTCTGAGTGTGCTAAACTCGACATAGTACCTGTTGCATAAGTGTAAAAAAACAAAGGCAGACAACTTAGGCAGCTCCGACACATCTCACCTTGAGGGCTGTGTTCCTGGGGAAGGAGGAAGTTAGGCAAGGATGTGTGACTGCACTATTTTTCCAGAGTCTCCATTATGATAACAGTAGAATTTCCATCTTGAGCACACTCTTAGATTCAAAGCACCTGCTTTCGTTTCTTCTACCTTCCCAGTATGAGAACTTGAGCCAACAGCCTTGAAGTTGTGAAGCATTCATTATTTCACAGTACAGTAAGTAGGGAAAAGTTTTTCTCTTTTGCACTCTTGGTTTAGAACAAAATTGAAACCTTATATTTAGACCAAATATTTGACAGTTAATATTCAAACATAAGATGCTGTAATTCTGCTTTTTTCACATTTCATGTCAACAATCAGTTGTGTTCTAGGGTGAGAATGTACCAGCCACTGGTTAAACTGCTGTAATAAGGGAGAAGAGAGTACCAGAAATATGTTAATTAAATCTCTGTTTAATAAAGCATTCGTATTGAGTAGATAAATCTTCACTTCTAACTCATTTGTCAGACTGCCAATTCTACAGTATTTTATTAATTGAAACTTTTCCCCTTTCTTTCATTTCACCAACTAAACAAGATTTAGTTGTTTAGACATCCATGCCTGCTGTGTGTGTGTGTGTGTGTGTGTGTGTGTGTGTGTGTGTGTGTGTGTGTGTGTGTGTGGTGGGGGTGTGGTTTTTAAGAAATAATCACCTCTTTTTAAAGTTAAACGTTTTAATGAGCTCCTTTAACAATGATTTTAGGTTTGTATTGACAAAATTTAAATAAAATCATCACAGGTCATTCCTGTGTCCCCTTACCCTCATCTACTTGTTTCTTTTAAGACTAGTTTTATTGAAATATAATTCATAACCCTGAAGTTTACCCATTTAGATGTACAATTGGTTTTTAGTTTATTCACACATCTGTGCAGTGCATCACTGCTATCCTATTTATCACTAACTTTTTTCATCACCACCCCTCACCACATACACAAAAATCCATACCTATTATTAGATACAACCTCCCCCAGCCCTTGGCAACCATTAATCTACTTTCTATCTCTATGGATTTACCTATCCTGGACATCTTACATCACTGGAACCATACAGCCTTTTGTGATGGGCTTCTTTCAACGTTGTACCTGTTGCATAAGTATAAAAAAACAAAGGCAGACAACTTAGGCAGCTTGGACACATCTCACCTTGAGGACTGTGTTCCTGGGGAAGGAGGAAGTCCGGCAAGGATATGTGACTGACATAATGTCTTAAAAAGTCATCCATGTTGTAATATGGTTAGCAAATATTTTCTCCCGTTATGTATATTGTCTTCTCACTTTATTAATGGTGTCCTTTTCAGCACAAAGTTTTAAATTTTGATGAATTTTAATTTATCTTTTTTTTGTCTTTTGTGTTTTTAGTGTCATGTCTAGAAACTGTTGTCTAATGCAAGGTAATAAAGATTGTTATCTATGTCTTTTTCTAAGATTTTTGAAGTTTTAGCCCTTACATTTATGTCTATAATTTATTCAGGTTAATTTTTGTATATAGTATGAGGTAGGTGTCCAACTTCTTTCTTTTTGCATATGGCTATCCAGTTTTCCCAGCCCTGAAATGCAATTAATTTCTAATTGAAAATGTTAACCTCCTCAGAGATTGTCTTGAGTGCTTATGGTGCAATTGGTGTTTGAGGAAGGTTGTTGCTAAAGCCGTGCTCCATGTTTGTAGCTTCCAGTGCTGGTGACAGCCTTTTCTCACCGTCTCTTCAATGAGTTACAATGATCCTTCTGTCCCCACATGCATTGCCAATACTTTGCCAAAAAGCGTGAAAATGTAGTAAAACAATCACACATTTGCCTACTCCATTTTGTCATCTTTTCTTCTAGTTTTTGTGTCATTCCTTAATAATATGGGATTTTTCTACAAAATTGTGCCGAGTTGTTAACATTAGGTATAATGTTAAACATGGATGTTAGTATTATCTTTGCCTCAACTCCTTAGTCCCCTAGAAATGTGTACCAGGGACACAATTGCATTTTCTTCCTTCTACTCTGGCTTCCTTATGCTATGCTTCCTTAGGAGAGACAGACTTTTCTCAGCTGTTTCTAAATCTTGGGGCTGATCTGTGCCAATCCTATTTTGTCCATGGCAGGCTGACCCTGGGAAGAAAGTATAGTCTAGGAATGGTCATGTTTGTGTCCAAGAGTTAACTACCTCTAATTCCTGAGCTGAATATACTCTGAAAAGGACTGGCTTTCTAAATGAGTTCTTCTCAAACTTGAATGTGCATGTAGATCACCTGAGGATTTTATTGAAATGCTGATTTTGATTCATTATATCTGGGTGAAGCCTGAGATTCCACATTTCTAACAAGCACCCACGGTTACAGATGCTGTTGATCCGTGGATCACACTTTAAGACCTAAGGTCCCCAGGTGTCCTAGATCCTAGGAGGAAGTCAGGAGTTGGAAACATTCTAATCCAGACCTTGAGTTCTCCCTAGTATTTTCTGGAAACCAAAAAAGATTCTTTAAATAAAACAAAACACTCCCCACACACCCTGCAAAGCAAACAAACCAATTCCAGATACCATCCAGTAGCTGCAATGAGATAGAGATTAAACTTCTTAAAGAAATAAAATCTCCCCTTAGGATAACCTGCAGAAATTTTGCTATGGCTAATTACGCAGTTGCAAAGACCAAATTTATGTGTGTCTGGTGATGTCACAGTGATGTCTCTGGTCTTTTGGTATATTCTCAACATCATGACTCAGAAAGGTGTTATGTGATTATGCTTTGATGAGCACAGCGTCCAACTGGCTGATTTATAGATTTCCCAGCTGATTTAAGAATAAAATAGGGTGAGTTGAGCCTTCTCTACCTGGTCAATCTTAGTTTTCTTTAAGCCCAGTTACATTCTCATAGCAATTTAGGCAAATACCACCAGATGCCCTTATCACAAAACTCATATTTACCCTAAACCCAGGGGGTGAAGACTTTGTTTGTCATATTTGTTTGGAATGATTTTACCTTAAGCTGTACAGGAAAAGGCTGTTGATTTTCTAACCAAGACATATATTTATTTGAGTCTTTTTGGTTTTTCTGGTAGTTACTTCAGAATCGGAGTTATAACTGCATTAACTATCAAGTTAAAATACCATGATTTTTACAAAAGATAGGCATCTATCTGTCTGTTGAACCCTGTTAAAAAAGCCAGTTCAGAAATGTTACTGACATCTGAAAGAACAAAGTGAATTGTCTTGTTTTTTAAATAATCATTGCAATTTTCTTTTAGGTTCACATTTTATCTATTTTTGTTCTGCAAACCTTGGCTCAGGATAGTAAAGGTTGAGAGAGGGAGTGATTGATTGATTCATTCATTCATTCATTTCTTTCACCTTCACCTGATAAAGATTATTTATTTTGCAGCTGGATTAGAACTAGCTGAACAGGGTTGTGGGTATGAATATTGATTAAAAAGGGATAGAAAAAGGAGACGAAGACTATTGCTATACACATGCTATGACCTCATAGTTTATGCTAATTTCTATGACTTTAAAAAAATGTCTTCAGAGCTTAGCTTCTTCACCAGAACAGGACTATATTTAAAAATCCAAATGATTTACCTAATGTGTTATTTTTGCTAAGTAAGAACCAGTATCTTATGGTGGTTGGTTTAGGGTGAAATACAACTACAATAGTAATCATAATAGTAATAGTAATGCCAATGGTAATAGTAATAGTCCATTGTTTCAGTAGTGAAACAATCCATGCCCCACAGTTTGTGTGTAATGTTTGGGTAACTCAGCAGACCATCTGTTTGAGTATGGCTCTTGAAAAACCTCACTTTTACCACTGTCTGAAGGAATTATATCAGAGTATAATCCTGAACCATAGTTGAAATGAAAGAATTTACAAAGCCATCTCATTTGTGCTCTTAGTCATTTTTATTCTATCTCTACACTGATTGAGGTTGTTACATGAATACTGAGAGCACAAAGTCTGACCTGTGTAGACAGTAATGACATGAAATGCAATTGTGTACTTTTGTTAGCTCTGAGAAACATGACAAATTGTCCTCATCTGTGATTCCTCTCTCTTCTCCTTAAAAAAAGACAATGTTGAACCAAACTTTTTGATAAATAACTTCTGATAATAATGGTGAAAGCTGAGGGAGACTAATGTTTTGCTTCTCAGCAATCCTGCTGCCTGGCACTTGCATGTTTGAAACAGTCAAGAAGATGATTTTCTGAAAATGTCTGAAAATGAGCAAAATCTGTAAAGCTAAGAGCTACATCCTTTGGAAATGTATGAGTGAAATACTCAAATGCTATCAAGCAAGCTCATAAATCTTGATTCATCGTTTGATCAAGATCATAAATCTCCATCAAAGAATTATGCACAAGCCATTTTTCTGATGTGCATCTTAAATGCAAAAGTTAAAAAAAGGAAGTCTTCATGACAACGGATAGCTTAGGGAAGAAATAGACAGCTGTAACAGGGAGCCAGTAGAGTTGTGTCAGGCCTGTGAGGGGCTGCGGCCCTGGCATTCAGGATAGTTGCATATGTTCTTTTAAATGAGGAAAAAGGGGAAATGGATATTTTATTTAGGAAGGGGGAGGATAATGCAACCAGCCTGTCTTTGAAAATTTGTTATTGTCACAAGTTTATAGATTTTTCGTCCTTTGACTAATTAAGGGCAGTATAATAAATTATTACAGTAGCCAGTATTTTGAAATTCACTTTTAAAAAAAATAAAATAAAAAGCCAAGCATTTGACTATCCTGTTAAGATGCAAATATCACGTCTCAATCTTGTGATTGAGAGTATATAAAATGGTGTCAGGCATATTAATAAGAAAGTAGTACTAATCTGTCATACTGAAAAATAAGGGAAGAGCCAAGGACAGTTTTAAAATATATCTTGTGACCAAAACTTGGAAGATAGTCTCAGGATGACAAATGATTAATTAGAAATATGTCAACCTCAGCTGCTAGGAATTAAGGTACCTGTAAGATAAAATCCATGAGAAATTAATTTTAAAAAGCTTTATTTCTTGCATCACAGTGGCATACTTTCTGATACCAGCTTTAGTATCTGTTACCAAATGACAGTGAAAGATGATGCATAATTTAAGGCTCAGTAAATCCCGCTAAGCCTGAGTTGCTGGAGAATGACACATTGACATCTAAAACAAGGCTCAGGAGACGAAAGGGAAAGGCCAAACTGCCTATCAGCTGTAATGTGTCTTGAATCCTTCCCCACATCCACAACGCTTCCTTGAGAAGAGACAATATTTCCCCCTGTTCTGGGGACCACTTTATTCCATTTCCACTTCCTTGGTGGTAAAATGTGAACCAAGATAGTAGCAGGGTTTTTCCAAAGACTATAAAGATTTTAACTCTCATTGTTTTTAATTAGTGTCTTTAAGACACAAGGTTAAACATGGAAATTATATACTATAGCAAAGCAAATTCACTTTTCAAATTGACTATTTAAAAACTTTTAGTGATGTCTAATTGTCTTATAGATTTTCCTCTTCTCAGCATACATCTGAGCTGGGGTTCTAAAAGAGATTACAGATGTTTTCTTCTCAAAATAGCCTTGGACACATACAATATGACCCATTCTTTGTTGTTGTTGTTGTTGTATTTTTAATTTAATTTTTGTGGTTGACAAATAATGTACATATTCAAGGGATGCATGGTGATGTTTTGATACATATTATATATAGTGATCAGATCAGAACAATTAGCATACCCTTTATATCAAACATTTATCATTTCTTTGTGTTAGGAACATTCAGTATCCTCCTTCTAGCTATTTAAAACTATATAATACATTCCTGTTAACTATAGCAGATGACCCATTCTTTATTAACTGGTCCTCATCTCCAGGACTGTGGTTTCTCAGCAAAGAAGGAATCATTCCTGTTTGGCCAGTGAAGGAATGTGTGACCATAACTATTGAGCTGCTACTTTTTGTTGGAATCCCCTCAGTGGAGGTTTCCTTTTCAGCATCCTTTAAGATAATTTGAGTTTCATACCATTTGATGAGTCTGTGAATTACCCTGTAATTATACCCATCTCCTGGCAGGGTAGGTGTTTGCAGCATTAAGATTGGGCTCATAACTCAGGATTGCAAAGAATAATTATGTAAGTAAGAAAAATAGATTAAATCCCAGTTAACCTAGTGCTGGCTTCTGAAAATACCTGTGGTGGAGTTCCTGTTTTTAAATTTTCAATCTATTTAGACCAGTGTTTTAGTAAAATAGGATAAAAATAAATTGCTAGAAAAATGAAAAAAAGGCAAGTCCACATTTTTTTAAAAAGTAGTGTTATATTCAACTGACATGAAGTTACTCTGTCCATGTTCTATAAAGCTTCTAAGTACCTTATAGCAATTTTTGTTCTTATTGCAGAACAGCACCAGATAGCATGGTCTGCGGGCCACACTTTGAGCAGCATTAATCAAGTGTACTCACATTTACTCACTTGTACCTCTTGCCACTCCTGGTCACCTTATTCTTTTAATAAATTGTTATTTAAACCTTAGATTAAGTATGCACTTAAAGTAAGGCTGCATGATTTTTAAGTGGATAGATCTAATTGCAAATTCCTATACGTTGTTAAATTGTTATAGAAGATTTTAACAATTATTTGGCAAACACTGGTTGCTGCATTTCACTTTTTTTTCTTTTTTTTTTTTTTTTTTTGGCATTCACTTTCTATAAACCTTACCCAGCCATCTTTCCCTGTCACAATACCAAACATTATTATCAGGTGATTTTCAATAACATCCATTCAAGATACCTTTTATATTTTAACTTAGTTCTTAAAATCTTGAATTATTTGATTGAAAAGCTAGTCTAGGACCTTGGTTTTGCTTAAAATTGAAAGGAAGAGGCTGCTTTAAAGGCTATAAGAAAATAATCACACTAAATTCTAACTCAGACCTCAAGTAGTTAAAAAATTATTTACTTCTATGAATTCCTTGTTCAGATTGGGTACATAGAAAAATAGAGTTACTTATGTACAATACTAGCTTGATGGGACTCTCATGCCAAACAGATACTGCCCACCCTTGGTGGTTATGTTAGTTTCTGTCTTTCCATTGCACAAGTTGAATACGGTGGTAATATTTAAATGGAAAAGACTCAAAATACCACACTTGCTGTCTTACAATATTTGGAGTGCTGCCATGTGGACAAGAAAGTTGAGTAACTCTCCGTGACTGGAGAACACACAGACTCATGGGTAGAAGTCAACAGAGAGGCTGATTTCAATTTAAAAAAGGGTTTGTAAACATGTACACAAATGTGCACGTGCATATTTGAAGGAAGACAAGGAGGAACCGAAAAACTCTTCTGGTTTTTCTAAGCTATGTGCTCTGCTGCAGATTTGGCTGCTGGGAGAAGGGTGATAATAGAATAAAGGTTTGGAACACTCTGAGAAATGGAATGAGGCATTCACTATGGTTGTGTAAAGGAATTGCCAAGCAGCACTGCCAGGCAAATGACTGACTGTTGGGCTGTTAGAGAGGACACTCAGGCGTTCGATATAAATTGGTCTGGATGACTGCCAAGGTGCTTTCCAACTTTGAGAAGCTGGTATCTATAGTGGAGACATCCTCCTGCTTGGTTTCTTTCTTTCTTTCTTTCTTTCTTTGGACATCCTCCTGCTTGGTTTCTTTCTTTCTTTCTTTCTTTCTTTGGACATCCTCCTGCTTGGTTTCTTTCTTTCCTTCCTTTCCTTCTTCTTCCTTTCCTTTCTTTCCTTTCTCTCTCTTTCTCTCTCTCTCTCTCTCTTCTTTCTTTCCCTTCTTTCCCTTCCTTCCTTCCTTCTTTGAGTCAGGGTCTTGTTCTGTTGTCCAGGCTGGAGTGCAGTAGCACAAACATGGCTTGCTGCAGCCTTGACCTCGCGGGCTCAAATGATCCTCCTGCCTCAGTCTCCTGAGTAGCTGGGACCATGGGTATGTGCCAGTATGCCTGGATAATTTTTTTTTGTTTTTTGTTTGTTTTTGTAGAGACAAAGTCTCACTATGTTGCCCAGGTTGGTCTCAAAGTCCTGGGCTCAAGTGATCCTCTCACCTTGGCATCCCAAAGTGCTGGGGTTACAGGTGTGAGCCAATGCACCTAGCCTGTTTTCTTAATTATGAAATAGTTCAAACCTATAGAAAAGCATATCGAGTTTTAATGTTTTGCTAGATTTCTTCCTTCTCTCTCTTTTAATGTTACAGATAACAGCTAAAACCATACCACCACCATTCCATTCTTTTCCCTTCTTTTCTCCTCACAAGTGGCCACTGGGTTGTTTAGGAACACTTTGTCTGTTAGAGGCTCCTCTGTTGTGAGGAGTTTTGTTTTTACTCTCTGACATTTTCACAGCCATAGCAATTCTGCGTGGTAGTGGTTGTTTTAACATCTCTGATATTAGCAGTAGAGTTAGAAGTAGAAGATTTGAGGGCTTTGCTAGGATTTATCTTGTTAAACTTAGGTCCTAGTAGCTAATTATCATATACATACATGTGTTTTCTAGTCCTGTGACCTGCTAGGCTATGTAACATTGTGAGTTGCAAAGTTTATCCTGCTTAAAGATATTGATTTTAAGACCAAGCATACAATACCTAACCTCTCTTATGGTAGACAGTCCCAGAAGGGACTAGAAGATGATAATCACAATACATTTATTCATGTAAGTGGTGTGTTCCATTTTTCATCCATTTATTAGATGATTGTTTAAAGGGTATGCTCTGTGTCAGTCACTGCAGCAGGCTGCAGGGATACCAGGCAATGAACAACAAAGGCAAAAACTCTGGCTTTAATGAAATTTGTAATCCAATTGTGAGGAGACAAATACATCAAATGGAGAAGAAATATGTTAACTAACTATAAAACAACTTAGATGAAAAAGGAGTGTAGATTGGGGGCAGGGTTGCTGTTTTACTGAGGGTAGTCAGTGAAGGCCTCTCTAACATGGGGCCATGTGAGCAGTGGCATGAAGCAAGTGAGAGGCAAGCTGTGGATATCAAGAGAAGAGCAAGCACAGGTCCTGAAGCGGGCGTGTGCTTCACCTGAGGAGAGCTGTGAGGCCAGTGTGGATGGGTGCGGTGACCTGGGACAAGTGGTAGGAGGTGTGATCAGAGGTCTCAACTGCTCCTTAAAATAATCCTGCGGTAGAGCTAAGCAGATGTGATTATACCTGTTTTTACACATGAGGAAACTAAGGCCCAAATTAAGGTGACTCACTCAAGGTCATACTTGCTAGTTGGTGGCAGGACCAGGTCTAGCATATCTCCTAGATTCCAGAGCATTGTACTTACCAGGTATGATAAATTTTATTTTAGTTTTTGACAGAGTCTTTCTCTGTTACCCAGGCTAGAGTTCAGTGGTGTCATCAGCTACTGCACCACTGAACTCTAGCCTGGGTAGCAGAGCAAGACTGTCAAAAAAAAAAATTCTCATATCTGGTAAGTACAATGCTCTGGAATCCAGGATACATGCTAGATCTGGCCCTGCCACCAACTAGCCGCCACACCTAGCTGATTTTTTTCTTCTATTTTTTTGTACAGTTGGGGTTTCACCATGTTGCCCAGGCTGGACTTGAACTCTTGGGCTCAAGCAATCCACCTGCCTTGCCCTCCTACAGTGCTGGGATTACAGGCACGAACCACCATGCCCCACCTTAACAGTTTTATTTTCTAAAGTGCCAGGACTGAGAAGAACAGACTTTAGTCTTACTTTATAATTGAGTCTTTGACCAAATTGCAGTTAATCCCTGGACATTAGTTCCCACATCTGTAAAATAAGGGGAAAATATCTAGGTTGTTGTGAGAACCACAGAGGCTCATGTGGATTGGCTGGTGTGAACTGGAAAGCGCTCCACGCATGACGTGCTGCTGGGGCTGGAGTGCCCCTGTGAAAGGGGTTCTGACTCGCAAACCTAAAGTTTGTAAGTTGACCTTATTCAAGGGCAGGCTTATGTGCCAATGTGTAGCACCTTTGACTCTATAGATGTTCATATTCTGATCTTTCAAGAATGCTGAAGGTAAAGTCAAATGCAGATTCGAACAAATTTAGAAATACGTCAGTGACTCTGTGTCTTCTTTCCTGCTTGTCCCTAAAGATAACACAGAAATGTAAATATGGTTTGATGTATTTAGCTGGCACAAATTTTACTACTGTGTATTTTACCTATTTCTATTTTCAGTGCATTTTTCTTTTGTAGTTTCTTCTCTTCTTTAATATTCTGCCAAATCCCATTAACTTGTCCTTGAGCTGTGGAATCTAGAGTTTAGCTGCTGGTGGGTGATGGGGTTTGCCTGATGTGGAACCTGACCACAAGGAATAACCAGCCTTTTTTGTGAATGCTGCAGCTCAGCCGAGCCTCTGACTGCTTGAGGGCTGTTGGAGCTCCTGAAAGCTGCTGCTAGTCTGGTGTTCCTGGAGCAACACAAGCCTTATGAGGAAATTGGGACAAGTTTCAGTTCTGTTTTGGTCTCAGTTGTAAGGGAAGGACCATTTGTGGAGGAAGACCTGAGAAAGAGCTTTCCAGGCAGATGGGACAAAAAGCACAAAATGTTTGATGCAATTGAGGAACCAAAGAAAGGTCAGCATGTCTAGAGCACAGTGGACGTGGAGAAGAAACAAGATTGAAGGGGTAGTGGGCCCAGACCCTATAAGGCCTTGTCAACAGCCATGATCTGGAGCTTCTATACACATTGTAGTACATGGGAGGCAGTTTTTAAGCAAAGACATGGCATGGTATGTTTTACGTTCTGGCTCTTATGAAAGCAAATGGGATCAGCATGTATACCACTTAGGAGGCTTGTGCAGAGGTCCAGTGGCAATGTGATGGTGTCTTGGGCCAAGTGAAAGCACAGAAGTGGGGACCAGTGTTGTATTCAGGATATATGTAGAGCGCTAAGTAGTGCTAAAAGATTGAGTTGGGTAAGATGGTAAGGAAAATAATGGAATCAAGGATAATTTCTAGGTCTTCAGTGTACCCAGCTGAGTGGTGATACTATTTATTGTAAAGATGAAAGACTTGAGGAGGTGTGGATTAGCAAAGACTAGGAGACAGAGGAGGTAGCAAATCATTGATGCTGTTAGGCCATGTTATCTTGAGAGGCCTGTTACAGACACCCAAATGGAGTCGTTGCTTAGGGGTTGCAACCTGGAACTCAGGGAGTTGCTGTGGGTGTGAGATACAGATTTGGGGTTCCTTAGCTTTGAAGTGGTGTTTGAAGTGATGCTCTGGATGGTTAAGATGATCCAGGAAGAAAGTGTAGCCAAGACAGAGACCTGGGATGCTCAACATTTAGCAATCTAAGAGAGGAGGAGGAGCACATTGCAGAGGAAATGGAAAACAAGGGTTTGGTTAAAAAAAAAAAAAAAACTTTTAAAAAGAGGAACTAATATCAGTGTCTCTTTCATGGACAGAATGTTATCAACATTGTCCCTTCAAATACAAGTAGAATTCAGTGTAACTACTTGTTATAAGATTTTTTAAATGCTAATTAAAAGGCTATATATTTTTATTCTTAAGAAATTAAATCTGTGAGTAATCAGCCACAAAAGAAGAAAATAAATTAAAAAGTATGGAAAAGAAGAGAAGCCACATAAAATTCAAAGACTCTCTCATGGCAATTCTGATTTCAAAATGCTAACATGTTGGTGTGTTTTTCCAATCTTTTCTAATACCCATAAGACATTTTTATATAATTGAGGTGATATATAGACAACTGTGTACTTTAATAATGCTCTTTTAATGCTCTTTGCGCTGTACATTATAATGGAAGCAATTTCCCCTTTTATAAATTTCTAAATAAAAATTTCATACCTGCATGTATATCCTTTCACTTGTTTATTTTTTATTGACACATAATGACTATATAGATTTCTGGGGTATGTGTTATATTGATGCCTGTGTACAACATGTAATGATTAAATCCGAGTAATTAGGATATCCATCACCTCCAGCATTTATTATTCGTGTTGAGAACATCACAAATTTTTTCTTCTAGCTATTTTGAAATATACATAAATTATTGACATCTATAGTCACCCTATTGTTTATAAAACACTAGAACATATTCCTTCCAACTGTATTTTTGTACTCATAACCAACTCTTATACTTCTTTATTCCCCTTTTCCCCCTACACTTCCCAGCTTTTGTTAACCACAATTTTACTTTCTACCTCCATGAGATCCACTTTTTTTTAGTTCCCACATACGAATGATAGTACTGCTTGTATATTTCTTAACTTGTTTTTTAAATGCTTCCAAATCTGTATCTTTATTGTTCATTGAGTAGTTTCTGCTTTCTTTGTTTTTCCTCTTAGAGGGCATAGTGAAGTAGACAACTCATCTCCTTGACCTGATATTTTCCTACTACATCAATTTACTATACAGAAAAAGTAAAAAGTCAACTGCCAGCTTAGAAATTTGACTTAGCAATATTGCCGGTAGTGAGGGAACCACTTGATATGGACAACTTGCAATTCAGCACTATCCTTCATTTTCCTTCAGCTTTAAATGAAAATTTGTTATGCATGTCCCATTCTCAGGTTAGATTTCATAACAAAACAATCCTTTAAAATATCTCAGTCAAATGAGTTTAAAAATAACAGTTTTTTTTTAAGGAACATTGCTAAAATATACAGTACTCTGCATTTGAAATTCCCCAAACATAGGAAGCTAAATATATTTTCTGCACACAGATGATCATCATCAATGTCAGTTGAGACAGTGACTATTTCTGGCCTATTGATTGAATTGAACTATATAAAAAATTATTAAAATGGCCTCGTATAAAAGACTAAGTAAAATGCATGCCATACACCTACCTGAATTTTAAATTTTTTTGCATTGTAGAATATCATTAATATGTCTTTAACCCTGCATATTTTTAGCCTATAGGGTAAATTTATATGTAAATTGAAAAGTAACACATAACATCATTCATTTTGTAGTAGTAAGGCTTGGATTGAGAAAAAATAGAGAGCATTCTAAGACCCTTTTAAAAAATTAAGGGATGAAAATGATTTTTAAAAAACCTAATTATTTGGATGGGAAACAAATATTTAATCAAGATGCATTGACCTTCTGGGGAAATTAAATCATTAACAAATGATAACAATTAGAGATGTTTGATTGAGTATTCTATGTGTATTCCTGCATGTCTTGTTTTCTACTCAAAGTTTGTACCCTCAGGTTTCTATAACTACTAGTTATTACAATGGATAAGATGATTTCTGTGGCCCACAATTTATCTCCCATTATATCTTGACACCATATTCTGTAAAAGATGTGCATGCAGGTGCACAGGTGTGGAAGGGAAAAGTTCTGTGAGCTTCAACTACAAGTACATCCTATCTTGGTCTTACATTGTGTATCCCTTGAAGGTTTTGTTTAGGTAGGAACTGACACATAAAATGTCTTATGTATTCATTTGTTGAAGTAAATGAAAGACAGCAGTTTAGAAATGAAGGTGAGTCCAGCTTAGAGAGGATTGTACAATATGCAGAACTGGATCGAGACAACTAACCTCATGGTCCTCTTCCTCCTTTGGCAGTTTTTGCTACATAGGTCACAGAGCCACAGATTGCATGTTATTTTTAGGTCTGAATAGCAGGCTTCCTATAGATTCCCAAGGTTTTCTTTGTTAGACAGGCAGGAATAGGAGAGCAAAGGACCAGAATCTGAGGGTGAAGAGTGCGCAGAAAGACCCAAATTCAACAAACATATTAAACATCTGCTGCATTCCAGGCACTTTGCAACAACTTTCTCATGTTCCTCCTAAATAACAATATAACACTCCTGTAAGTAGGTATTACAAGCCTATTTTACTGATGAGCAAACTGAAGTTTTGATGATGTACATAACCTGACCTGAGGGTATCTTGTGTAAAGGCCATCCTGAGATTTGAACTGAAGTCTCTTGACATTTAAGACATGGTAGGGACTTTGGAATAAACAGCCCAAAAGAATGGATAAGTCTGAATTAATCCTATTTGAGATGGTTCTATCCTGTCCCTCTTCTGGTCTCCAGTGAAAAACTTATACAAACCATGGAAGATTCAAATAAAACACAGAATTTTCTATTTGGAAAGGATACCTATATATATGAGAAACTTAGATACAAAGAGATTAAATTATTTACCCAAGGCCACATTGTCACTAGTAGCAAACCCAAGTCCTGAACTCTCAGCCTGGGGTCTTTCAACATCCTTTCTAATAACCAATATTTGAATGAGATGGTAATTTTCTAATCAAATCTAATTTTCTCTAATCAAATAGAACTGCTTTGGATGCCGTATTCATCTGCTAGGGCTGCCATATCCAGAATACCACAGATTGGATGGCTTAAACAACAGAAATTTATTTTCTTCCAGTTCTGGAGGCTGGAAGTCCAAGGTCAGGGTGCTGGTGGGGATGATTTCTAGAGGACTTTCTTCCTGGCTTGTAGACTGCTGCCTTTGTGCTGTGTCCTCACATGCCCTTTCCTCTGTGGTCATGCACTCCTGGTATCTTTCCCTCCTCTTACAAGGATATCATTCCTATTGGATTAGGACCCCATCCTTATGGACCTCAATTAATATTACCTTTTTAAAGGCCCTATCTCCAAATACGGTCACATTGGATGCTAAAGCTTCAAAGTCTGAATTTTTGGGGGGACACACTTTAGTCCAGAACAGATATATAATAGGTATTAGGTTGGCGCAAAAGTAATTGCGGGTTCTGCCATTAAAAGTAATATTCTACAAAAAAATAATTTCCTAGAACTATACCCATTACTTTTAATGGCAGAACCCATAGTTACTTTTGCACCAACCTAATATATTAGAACAGTGGTTCCCTGTCAACGTAGATGGGGTAATTGACGTAACCGCTTAGATATGAAGTTGTGGCTGGATGTATTCACCTATATTATTCACATAAAATCTGTAAAATGACTTTGGGACTGTGCTTGAATTGGAGATGTGGGATTCGGGGAAGATACTTCAGTTTCTTACTTGTTTTGGTTCTCATATGAGCGAGTGACAAGGCCACTCACAAGAGCGATGTTCCTGATGCCAAACCTCTGACATCTTTGCCTATACCCTGAAGCCAGCCCTTGAGTTGTGTGACTGAATGTCGTCATTCTTGCTCCAAAGGGACTATACCAAAACCTGTCCAGGTTTGGTCAGCCAAACTCTTAAAATGTAGCAAAGAAAATGAAGATTTGGTCAGGATGGGAAGGAGGAGCAGAATCAGAAAGATAAAACTAGTGTATACATGTAGATGCCCTTTCACAAGAATGCTCACTTAATCCCAGCAAATATTCTGTGACGTAAGTAATATCCCTATTTTTATAGATGAGAAAATTGAAACTCAGTACTGTTATGTAATTTGTACAGGTTTTTAACTGGAGTGAATGGTGGAGTTTTGCTTTAAACTGGGTTTTTAAGTTCATATTCTTTTTTATCCATCTGTGTTAGATCCCTAAGTTATAAATAACAAAATATAGCATTATTTTGTAGATTATTTTTTGACAATGGCAGAATGTCACTTGGATATTCTGGTTGTCTCTATGTGAACTGTTAGGCATTTTAAAATGTGGAGTTTCAGTTATGTACCGGTTGTGACTCATCCCACAAATATTTATTAAGAACTTTATTTAAGGGACTGTTAAGCAGTACTAAAAAAATCAAGATGAACACTGTTCTTAAGTGGCTTACAGTATAGAAGAGAGAAAATATAAAGTTAAATACATGTAATGTAAAGCAGTAAGTGACAAGAGCCATCAGAGAGACAATGACCAGGTACTTGGGCAGTTAAAGAAGAGAAGGCTTTTAGACAGGAGCTCAAACACCTAACCATGCCTGTGTGGTCTTGATTCTCAGAGTACATCATCCAGCCTATGCTCACCACTGTCTCAATGAAACAAACAAACAAACAAAGAATAATCAAATCAAAGGCAAACACCAAAAATGCGAGCTCTAACAAATCCAGAAATTTCACTGCAAAGCCTCAAGCACATGTGATAATTCAGAGGAATTCAGTAAAGAAATCTTGGTTAGTAAAAGATTTGTTAATCCTCTGCTAAATGATCACAAGTTGCTTGTTGTGAGCTACTTCTCTGTGTGATTAGTACTTGTCTTTCATAGATCCACCAGTCTTCAAATGAAGTGTGAAATCTTATTCAAAGATAAATATATTGCAAAATATTTTAAATAACTCATTATAGTCCTTGGTAAAATTCTATGGATCACCTGTTGTATATAGAGATTTAACCCAAGACCTGCCACTACTCTGGTATTTATACAAAGAGCCATTGGAATGACCTATGAACAGAAAAGTTTTAAATGAAGCAGTATCCCTAGAAACTCTGCTATACCCATCTCATCAACCCCCTTCACTTTAGGAGATATTATGGGGTTTTATTTCTTGATTAACTTTCTTACATTTTTCTGTTCTGTTAGGAAATAGGCCTAATTGACTACAACCAAGGCTGCTACAAAACTAATGGAAAGAAAGAGACAAATAGTTTACGTAACTCAGTACATCATCAAGCTCTAATATGTTAGTGAATGTTTGATAATTAGTCATCAGCTGTCTGTCTGTAGAGCTGTGATGTTACCCAAAAGGTAATGAGGTGGTCCTCATTCTTAGGTTACTTAACAAAGCATCTATGGTAGGCAAAATAATAAGTCTCAAGTCTCAAATATAGCCTTACTAGGGATTACTGCTTCAACATATGACTTGGAGAGTGAGGTGGGGGACAAATATTCAGTCCATAGCAACCATATACACTCTATATCCAGCTTTTTCTTTTGCTGTATCTTATCATTCCATGTCTATGGCAAATATTACTACAGCATTTTAATTTAGTTCAGGCATGGAGTTCTAACATAAATATACCCACAACTAGTCCCCAATCATTGGATATTTAAATCTGTTTTTCTAATTTTTGCCTGGAAGAGACCATTTTATGATGACTATTCTTGTAGCTAAATCATTGCACTCATCCTTTCATTAGCAAAAAGTAGATATTTCTTAAATTTCTTACATTTCTTAAAATTTTTAAATTGTCTTTCAGATATACAGATATCAAATTAATGGAAAACATTTATTGTAATAAGAAAAGTAAATGCTTTTGATTCGTTCATTTCATTGAGGCATGATGTACATGCAGTAAAATGCACACATCTCAAGGGTACAGCTTGATATTTTACATATGCGAACACCTATTTGAACACCACCCAGATCAAAACACAGAACATTTCCATCATCCCAGGAACCTCTTTTATTCCCCTTTCCAGTCAGTAGCCCCTATCTTCAGAAATAAACATTATTCTGATTCTTATCACCATAGTTATGCCTGTTCTTGAAGTTCAAATAAGTGGAATCACAGAGTGTATATTAACTCTTTTAGGTTTTGATTTCTTTCATTCAGTACGTTTTTGAGACTCATCCATATTGTTTCATGTGTTAGTATAGCTTCTTTTTAATTGCTGACAGTATTCTGTTGTATGGGTATGTCATAATTTTCCTCTTGTTGATGTACATTTGGGTTGTTTCCAGTTTTGGGGTATTATGAATAAAGTTGTTTTGTACATTCTAGTATTATTCTTTGTGAACATATGTGCTCATTTCTCCCAGGTACACAGATCAGAGTAGAATTGCTGCATCATGGGAATGTTATGCCTAATTTTTTCAGAAACTGCCAACAGTTTTCCCAGTGGTTGTAATATTTTACACTCTGCTTGAAATGTGTAAGTGTTAGGGTTGCTCCAAATCCTAGCTTTCACTTAATATAGCCAGTCTTTTTTTTGGAGGGAGCCATGCTAGTGGGTATGTTGTAGAAATCCACTCATTTATTTTTTTCAATCTCAAAAAAAGTGTTTGTCTAAAATGATCGTAAATCACTAGATCTGAGGACATTTCAATTTTATAGAATGAAAGAAAATGTTAATAATATAACTTCTACTAGTCCTGCCTTTTAGTAGGTAAAAAAGCCAAAAACAGAGAAAAAAAATCCTGTCTATATGGTTCAAATAAAAGTTATTTTTCCTCCTTTTATTTTAAATCAGACTAGAAATTCCCTTCTCCATTTTGAGGTTTGGCTTTTTAATATGAGATTCTTGCTTTAAGTTGTAAATTTCATGACTTAGTCTGTCCAGCGGTAACAGTTTGTGCTGCTACAAGCAGAATTGCTCCTCCTTCCAATTATGCATGCATCCCAGTTTTTACTGTCTTCATCTCTGCTTTAGACTTTGTTGGTTATCATTTATTTCTGATGTTTAGTCACAACTGGGCCACTGGGAGTCCTGGTTCCTTTAGAAAAGACAGACACTGTATTTGCCTTATAGGACAGGCTGATGCTTCTGTCCTGGATGGGGAGGTCGTTTATTTCCATGATTTTAATGGCAACATCCTGTCATTTTCACAGTCTGATATGGACCTCATTTCCTTCTTTTTTGATCCCATGAGATGGGTCCAGAAACCTCTAAGTAGCACACTGAAAAACTGGGCATGACTAAGCCACAGTAGCTCGGGGGAATAATTTTGTAGAACTTTCTCTTGTCATTTAGCCCAGTTATTTGGTGTAGAGCTTTCCCAACATTTCTCTCCCAACAGAGATCTGACTCCCTTAATCTATATCAGATGTGATGAGGAAGCCTGGAGTTTATTTTGGACTTCATGATAGATTAGAAAATAAGCATACACAGAGCTTCTTTCTTGCTGTTGGCAAGTGGTTTTATTTTGTTTTGACTCTTATACTGCTTTCCTGTAGTTCAGAGAGTTCTGTTGGAGTCCGATGTTTTACAAAGCCTGGGATAGTGCCACACCCGGTAGGTGCTTTGATGAGGACATTTCCCTGATGATGTTTCCCCACCTGGGTTGAAACGTGGTTCTGATAGAACTGAGAGGAAAGAGCTTACATCTGCTAGCCCTAGGATTTCAGGGATGTAAGTGCTCTCTGTAGACCACAGAAATATGCCTTTCTCTTAGTATAGGTTCTAAGAAAATGAAAAAAGAAAAATCTAATATTAGGAACAAAATTAAGCAGATAAACTAAGATTGTTTGCAATCATTTTAATCTTTCTTAGTGTTTGTAAATTACAGCCTGTTAAGGCATATCGCTTTGTTCACCTATTAGATAATTTGCTGTGTGGTGTTTAGCAAGTTGCATAACTTCTCTGTATTTCTCTTTATGGGAGTTGGTACTAATGATATCCAAGGACCTTCTCACTTCAGAGATCAGTAAGATACTGCATGGCATAGTGTCTAAGAGCACCATTCAAGAGCTGAACAGCCAGGGTTCAAATTCTTACCGAACATATGATATCTGAGTAAGTTACTCTTTTTTTTTTTTTTTTGCTTTTTTTTTTTTTTTTTTTTGAAATGTAGTCTCACTCTGTTGTACAGGCTAGAGTGCAGTGGCACGATTTCGGCTCACTGCAACCTCTGCCTCCAAGGTTCAAGCAATTCTTCTGCCTCAGCCCCCTGAGTAGCTGGGATTAGAGGCATGTGCCACCACACCCAGCTAATTTTTGTATTTTTAGTAGAGATGGGGTTTCGTCATGTTGGCCAGGCTGGTCTTGAACTCCTGACCTCAGGTGATCCACCCACCTCAGCCTCCCAAAGTGCTGGGATTACAGGCGTGAGCCACCACACCCGGCCATAAGTTACTCACTTTCTTGGTGCCCTGTGTAAAATGGTGATTATGATAGTGGCCACCTCACAAGATTCTAATTGTTACTTGGTGAAGGAAAAAAGCACTCCTAATTTCTCCTGGCATGGAATAATTTCTCTGAAAAGTTTGTTAACATGTCTCTGTAATGTCTGTGGTAATTTGAATTTTCTTATTTCCTAGGAACTATATTCCAAACATTCTTACTGGAATAAAGGGGAAGACAAGTTATTATTGACTTTTTGTTTAATATAGTGCTTTAATTTTATTGAAATGAATTTAGAAATCAAATTTATGTACAGTTGTGGTGTTATTATATATATTGGTTTCGTCCACCGTTCCTAGCTCATAATGCCTAAAATCCTTGAGATCTTCAAAGTGCTGTCTATTGTGTGTTTTTTCGTCTGATAGGTTCAGAGTCACTGGAAAGACCAAGGCAGCATTAGAGGGTTGGGACTTTTATCCCCACCCCCAACCTCTGGGGAAGGGAGAAGGGCTGAAGGCCAAGCTGATCAGCAATGGCCAGTGGTATAATCAATCATGCCTATGTAATGAAGCCTCTGAGCATAGAAATTCTTCCTTCTATAGAGGTTTGGTAAGAGTCAATTTTGTTTTCTTCTGGTTTTTCTAGGAGTCTGCATATGCATATACACATACTTGTGTATAATTTAATGCCTTTATATAAACATAAATGCCTTTAAAGAAAAAAGAATGCTTTTGGTATTCTCTTTATTTTCCTTCATATGAGTGGCTGACAGCACTCAAACCTAAATCCCTTACCATTTCTTTTTTTGTTTTGTTTTTTTATTTTTTGAGATGGAGTATCCCTCTATTGCCCAGTCTGGAGTGCAGTGGTGCAATCTCGGCTCACTGCAACCTCTGCTTCCTGGATTCAAGCAATTCTCCTGCCTCAGCCTCTCGAGTAGCTGGGACTATAGGCGCATGCCACCACGCCCAGCTAGTTTTTGTATTTTTAGTAGAGATGGGGTTCCACCATATTGGCCAGGCTGGTCTCGAACTCCTGACCTCATGATCCGCCCGCCTTGGCCTCCCAAAGTGCTGGGATTACAGGCATGACCCACCACACCCAGCCATCCCTTACCGTTTCAATACTCCGTTAAAAAAGCATGTGGTTCAGTGAGGTTCAGTAAGGTTCAGTAATATTATTACCCAGTGGTGAGATTATGAGAATCACAGTTGAAGAGTATTTATTAAATGCTTCCTGTATGTGTCAATTTCTAGTCATAATGGACCCCTTGTCCTGTAAGAACTTGTACTCAGAATGCAAACCTGGGATGCTCGATCAATGTTAGTTGTGAAAGCTTCCGAGTTGAGGTCTCTAGCAAAGAACATTTTTCCTCTACCCTCAGTTTCCTCATCTGTGGTCTGAACAAGTTGAAGTAAATGATTTCTAAGGAGCTCAGCAGCTCTGATTGCTAAACCTCGTGTACAGAAACACATGCATACACAGATGGCTATGCAAAGATGAAACAACCATTGTCTACATGACTTCACTACCGATTTTCCAATCTGCAGCATTATAGCCTTTGTTTATTTACACTCAGGGGACCAGGAGGCAACAACTGATAATAATTAAGAATTATTATGAGAGCCAAGCCGCTTAGTCTGTAGGCAACTTCCCTTGGCCAAACCACCACAGCAATTAAGTGGTCATAGAAAATAGAACAGAAGGAGCCGTGGTACTGATTACCCACACTTATATGTCACCTCTTAAAAGACTCCCTTGGACTTTTAAAACATCAAGAGGCTACTAAACCTCTCCTGTTGTTTGTGAAGATCCATAATCCCTCATCGAAACTTTAATCCCAGGTGTATTGTGGAATTCAAAATTTTTTCTGAGTTCAGAAATTTTGTATAGTACTTGATCTAAATTTTATGTAACATCTCCAGGTGGGGTTCAATGCAGCACCCCTACTCAAACACATTAATATTTTTCACAAGTTGGATAGATAATGACTATAAGTAACCTGACTTCATTTCATGATAGATTTTGCCAACAAAGGAGATATATAAAAAAACTTTTTCTTTTTTTTTTTTTCCTTTTTTTTTTTTTTTGAGACAGAGTCTCACTCTGTCGCCCAGGCTGGAGTGCAGTGGTGCAATCTCGGCTCACTGCAAACTCCCCCTCCCGGGTTCATGCCATTCTCCTGCCTCAGCCTCCCGAGTAGCTGGGACTATAGGCGCCCACCACCACGCCTGGCTAATTTTATGTATTTTTAGTAGAGACAGGGTTTCACCGCGTTAGCCAGGATGGTCTCAATCTCCTGACCTCGTGATCTGCCCGCCTCAGCCTCCCAAAGTGCTGGGATTACAGGCATGAGCCACCGCACCCAGCCTAAAAAATTCTTTTGGTTTCCATCACTTTTTGGATTTTGGAAGTCCAAAATTTCTAAAATGTGGGCCTAAGATCTGATATTACTTTTCTGCAGAAACCTCCCAGTGATTTAGTGCAAAGAGACACTAGAACTCAGACCCCAACTGGTGTGTAAGGCCTTTAGTCTTATGTCTCACCCAGTGGTACAGCCTTCCTCTCTCTACCTGAAATAGTAACCCCCTCCCCAAATGCCCACTCACTTGGGCCCCACTAACACTTACCAGCTCAGACATACCCCAGACATGCTTACTCCGGATGCTTTTGTTCACCTGGTTTCCTCTACCTGTGACAACTCTTGTGTTCCTTTTCTCCTTATTCCTAGCCCAGCTTTTTTTCTGCTGTTAATCCTAACCACCTTCCACGTTCCCAGTCTGAGAGGTTCTCCTAGATCTACCAGTTTGGAATGACTTTATCTCCTTTGTTCTGCCTCTGTACTCCATATCTTTATTATGGTATCTATCAGAGACTGCCAGATATTTTAGAAAGCTTGTATGTGTGTATCCTCTATTAAATTATGAGCCCTTAAAGTAAGTGGTTCTGAAATCTTAATATGCATGCAATGCTGCTTGTTATAATGCAGATTCCTGGGTTCCTCTCTCTTTCTCAAGAGATTCATTTTCAGTAGGTTTGAGTGGGACCCAGGTAACTGCATATTAGCAAATCTCTGATTGTTTAAACCCTCCTTGAATAGGAGGAAGTTGACAGCGGGTTCTGTTCTTGAAATAAGGAGCTACACCCCAGGACTCCGGAATCAGAGCCTAAAATTGAATTGTGGCATATATATATGTTTCTTGGTAGAGCAAAACTTGAGTCTGTCATGTCATTAGTAATATCAATGTGGGAAAGAGCCACAGCCAGTGCAAAAATGGCTAAGTGCCAACAGGCTGGCAGGTGAACACACATCCTGGGACCACACTAGATCGTGGACTTTTGAAGGCCGAAGAATTCATCTGGAAGGCTGAAGAAATCATCCTCTTTCCAGGACATTCATGTCAGAAATGCTGCTGCCTATGCTGTATTTAGGTTTCTGAGCTTGGAGAGATCCTTCTTGTAGCCCGTACTCCAGCCCCTCCAAAGACACCCCACACTCTTTTTTTTGGTGTCTAATAATGATTTTGACAAACACAATAATTAATGTAACTACTGTTCAGTGAGTTCTGTGTGCTGGTACTGTGTTAATCACTTTACATAAATTATCTCGTTTACTCCTCAAGACAACCCAAAGAGGAAGTATAATTTTTGCCTGTTACTGGTGAGGACCTCATGCTCAGAGAGGTTAGGCAGCGTGTTCGTGATAACACAACTAATGAAGGAAGGGAGGGATGTCAGCCCAGGTGAGCTGCCTGCAGAGCCTATGCTCTGATATTGCTCCAGCTACCACTTTAAACATTTAGTGTTCTGACTTACTATTATAATGGAAGCCCTACCCTATCTTCTGTGTATTTGAGAGGATTTGTTTTTTTATTCATATCTTCGAATGTCTGTGAATGACTCTGACCTCAATCCTGTGTGTGTCTGGACCTCTACTAGAAAGCATTTGGCATATGGGTAGCTTACCCAACACAAGGATACACCACCAGGAGTGGCTGAGTGCTACGGGAGCTCTTAACAGAAGAGAAAGTTAGTGCGACTCCTCCTAACCGGCTTCCTTTCACTGGACACGAATGCCAGTAAACCTAGTCCTGTTGTTGAAGTCAGAACTAAAGAATGGGCCCTCTAGGTAGAATGTAAGCACATTGCATTTAAATCTCTTTTCCTTAATGGTACAATTAGGCAGGGATAAACAGTGTTAACATGTTGGAATTCCTCGTGGTTTTTATTTCCTGACTACAGTCAATCAAATGGTCATTTCACAATGAAAAAAATCTGGACACTTTTGTGTTCTGTGCCTTGCTCCTTTGCTGCTGATATTGGAAAATACCACTATTTTGGCCAACTATAAATTAGACTGATTTCTGTGAGAAAAACAGTTCTTGGGAACATTTAGTAGCTTAACACGTGGACCATGGTTAGTGTTTGAGATAAAAATAGAGATATTGACTTGGGCTTATTCGCTTAGAAAAAAATCTCATTTTAGAGGTTAGTACTAACACACGAGAAAGAAAAATAGCCAGACAAGCTCAAGGCAAATATCATAAAACCAGTGGGATATGATATGGAAGGAGCTAGAGAAATTTTTCTGAGTATTAAAAAAAAAAAGAGAGAGAGAAATAAAGAGAAGAGTTAGAATGGAAAACTTTTAAAATAAAGATTCAGGGAAGTTGTGCAATTGGGAAGCCACAGTCTCCATGAGCCTTTCGTCTGCTAGCTACCACTTTGTACACAATGCAAGAGTTCCTTAGGCTGGTAGAGAGGGGTATTCTGTCCCTGCCCCATTGTCTATAGGGAAAAGTTAATGCAGATGTGAGCAGAGTTGTGAGATGTGGTAAGTACCCCATAAAGCAAACACATGTGAGCAAAGCAAACTCTCAGGTGATGAATATAGCCAAAAGAAAACGCTGTGTTCTATGGATTGGGGGATATGGAATCTGCTTAGGGCTCTTCTCATCAGCATTAAGTTTCCTGTCTGGGGGACACGGACCTTTCCTGGTTCTCCCCCAGTTAACTACACTATCTCTAGTCCACGCTGCCCTGGTTATCTAGTAAATATTTCCACCTGACCTAAATCCAGGCCAACACAGCACCTCCTGGCATCCCCTTGTATATTCCTACATGGTTTACTACATCACCCTCTAATCACTTTCCCCAACCTAGATATCTTAGCATTAGACTTGGTCTTCCAATTCTTTCACCTTTTACATTCAAGAGAGTCCCTAAGTCCTCAACATTTTACACTGGTTTATTTCAGACCTACGTCTTCTCTCTTATGAGACCCTGAGATACTTTCCAAATTGGTCTTTGTCTTTTTGTCCATTTCCATTCAGGCAATCCTCAACTCTGCAAAAACTTTTTTATTTCTAAAATGCAAGCTGAATTTTAATAGTCTTGCCTAATTTTCTAAAACCATGTTCAAATTCCCTAACATGACTTAATCTGTTTCCATTCTACTTTTACCATAGAACCTGTATAACACATGTTTTTTTCTTTTCCCTGATTTGATGCTATAACCCTATTTCTATGATCCTTGGTCCTGATTTTTATTCTTATTTATATTTAATTATCATTTTGTGTTATATGGTCTTTTTATAAAATGCCACTAACCCAAAAGAGGAATGACTAGACTGAAGTTCAGACTTAGAATTATTTTACTGTAAAGCTAGCTGTTCCTTAAAGGCATTGATATTTGTGATCTTACAGTTACTAAGGAAGTCTGTTTTCTAATTTGGGAATTTCTGGAAAATGTTAATGGGAGGTACATATATTTTATTGCCATTTGAAGACAACAAAATGAAGTAACTGACCATTGAGTATCCCTGTAGCCCTAATTTTTATTTGTTAGGCATTTGTGTTAGGAATTATTCACAAAATTTTAGTCATAATTGGAAGTCACAGGTCCCACATTAGTACCCCATATTTTGCACAAATGGAGGCTTTTTTGTTTTTATATATATTGCCTGTTACCTAACACTCTTAAGTGCTTGGGAATTTCCCAACTGAGCAAGACAGCACTGCTTGGCGAATAAGAACACAGACCCTGAAGCCAGATAGCCAAAGCTCTGATCTCTGTTCTGCAACTTAGCTGTGTGGTCTAGAGCAAATTCCTTAATTTTTGTGTACCTTGGTTTCTCCATGTGTAAAATGGATTTAAGTGGTAAGTTCTTTAGGTTTGTGGCCAAGATTAAATAAGTTAATATATGCAGAATACTTTGAATAGGTCCTGGCACATGATAAGCACTCACATCCTAAGTGTTAGCTATTGTTGTTTTTGTCATTAGAGCTGTATTGTTCATACGAAAGGCTAGTTTCTCTGTAAATATTACTATCATTAGATCAAAATCAATAATTTTTAGACAGTCACTATCTCTGGGCATTTGAGTCTCTGGGATCTACTACCACAGCTCACCTAGAAAACAGTGGTCAGGTTGTGTGCACCATACCTGCAGGAGAGACAGCCCAAGCCCCTCTGCAGCCTGGCTGTTGAGAGTGCCATTCTTGGGCTCTCCTGCTGAATGTCTCTTGGCAGAGCACTTCAAAGCAGCGGAATGTGGAAAATGAGGCTCATTCTGCTCCCTCTTCAGGGCTGTGGGAGTTCTAGTTACAGTAATTGATAGTTGAGAACGTGCAAGGTCCACTCGGCTCTCTCCCATTTCTGCCCAAGCCCCTGCTCCTGCTTGATAACATCTTAGTAATGTGCCTCATATTTGATGTTCTCCCACGTGGCCCATTGCAGCTCTCATGGTCTGCAGGCCAGATGGAGCCAGTGTGGGAACAGCATGGCCCAGAGGATTACAACTCAGTGCTGTCAATGGGACGCCAGAGCCCAAGGACCAGAGTTCAGAAACCTGCTCTGGCAGTCTGCTCCGAATGCTCATGGAAGACAACATGGAGAGGGGGCGGGGGGGCCCTGCCCTCTGCATGACTTTTCTGGGAAGAAAAAGACTCAAACCAAGGGGTGTGGTTGGCCCAGAATCAGAATTGCTTTCTAACGATGCAACTCCATGATTTCTTCCTCCTCAGAATTATTTCCCCCCTTGAAGAATATAGAAACATTTGGCTCATTTACCAAGTCCTCTGGCAACCTCTGAAATTTCTAAAGCAGAATAGCTCGCTAGATACATCAATTTAAAAAATTCTAAAAATAAATACTTCCACCTAAAATCAGAATTTGTACCTAGAATTTTTTTCTTTCTCTCCCCTTTCTTCTACCCTCTTTTCCCCTCACTTTCCTCCTTGTTTTCCTTCCACTTTTTTTCCCTCTACTGACCTCTTTCCTTTTTAAAAAAAACTAATGTATACATTACCTTTGTATTGACTGTCTGCATTGCATAAGATGCTCTGAATACATGGGGGAGCAAGACAGACACTACCCCATAGAACTTAATGTGTACATGTGTTGGGGGTAATCTAATAATTTCAAACATATATAGTTATATACTGAGATACGTACCAGGAAAGAAAAGTACTAAAAGCCAGGAACATTTATAAAGGGAACCTGATCTGGTCCAGGAGTCATAGGAAGGCTTTCCAGGGTATGTGGCTCTTGAGCTTTCCTCTGAAAGATTAATGGGGGTTAACAAAAAGTGAAAGAGCAGGAAAGTCATTCCAGGAAGAGGAAATGTTCTGCAGCAGGATCATCAGATGGAAGAAGCCTTACATGTTGAAGACATTAGAAGAAGTTTTATTATAGAAATGTCAGAAGAGAAGGAACACAGTATTCCATTAGAGTTATCTTTTAGTTTGGTGTGGGAGATTTTATGTATGTATTGAACAAATCAAAGCTTTACCTAAATAGTTTTTCTAGATAAGCTTTTCTAAGATATAAAGGAAATATGGGTACCCTCAAGGCTAATATTAGTGGGGTAAAATGAATATTGATTTTCCTCTATTTAGTGAAATGAGATAGATTATAGTATTCATAAGGAATTCTAAGTAAATTTCTTTAGAGAGGGTCGGGCAGGTCTCCTGACAGTTTTCTTTCTTTACAGGACAGGGAACAGGGAATGAATTAATGGTGAGGTTTTAGTGTGAAATGAAATTGTGGTATTTACTAATGTCTTAATAATATTTTCTTAGTCTTCTGACATTCAGGCTAACCATATACAGGATATGAACAGAGTATTCAAGGCGTAGGTAACCCCTATTTATCCTTCAGAGGGAGCAGCACTGTGGAGAGATGGACTCAAGCCCCCAATATACTGCCCTATTCTTTATTTAAATAGATACTTTTTGTCTAAAAAGGAAATGTTCATAAGTCTGTTAGGAGGACTCCACGGTTTGTGGAAGCAGTTTCTTCTCCTAATTTGTTTTCAGGCCTTATTTGCATCCGTAATTAACACACTGTCCAAAGTTATCTGTACACAGAAGACATTACGAGCCCTTCCTTAGGAAACTCCTGGAGAACAAGGGCATAACTGAGCAAGAAGAAGACAGATACAAGAAAAAGGGATTCAACACAGGAAAAAAGTAAAGACAAGTTTCAGGATAAAGGTCAAAATAGAGCCCAGATGGCAGCAGTGCGCTGGCACAAACAACTTGCCTGTTGAAAATGTAATTCTACCCTGATACTTGATTGTTAGCTTGGCTGGGTATAGAATTCTAAGTTGAAATAAGTGTACCAAATTAAATAAAGGATAGGGCAATCAGCTGGGAGTTTGTGCCTATCTCTCTATAGCACTGCTCCCTCTGAAGAATAAATAGGGGCTAACTCTGCCTTGAATCTCCTGTTTAATACTGTTTCAATTTATTTCAAAGGAATACATTTTTTGAAGATGTTGTGGCTTTGTATTCTAGATTCCAGTATCCTCTAGAAGTCCAAAAGGACACTAATTTCCTTATCTTTTCTATAGGGCATTTTTCCCTTCCTCTCTGAAAGCTTGTAAGATCTTCTTTTAATCCCTAGTGTTCAGCAATTTCACAGTAATATATCTAGGAGTGGTTTCTTTTCATCTATTGTACTAGTAGTTAGTGGGTCCCTTCAGTGTTGGAATTAATTTTTTTAAATTTTCTTGAATTAATTTCATGCATGATCCTCCTCCACCTGACCCTCGTGTTTTCTATGTGCATCTTTTTGTTGTTGTTCAGTACTTTGTTATTCAGATGTTGAGGATCTTGTGATGAATATTGTGAATTATCCCACATCCATGCCAACCTCCTTCCAGTTTACCTTTATGTACTGCAGGGGCTAGAAGGATAGACACTGTTTCTAAGATCTTTTGCAGCTAGTGTTCTGAATGTGATTTAGATTTGACTGTACTTCTTTCTGTTCTATTGGCAGGTATGGCCATGGAAGCTTTTTACTCTGGGACAGCATTAGCAGGCATCCCAGTGTTTGGGCACTAGCTCTGTGAGGTCAAGAAGCAGACTGCTTGTCATCCATTTTGCTTGTATGGATTGTGGCAGGCACAGCCTGGCTTTGCAGTCCATAGCAATACCTATGAGTCCCTGATCTTGGCAGTAATAACATGCTTCTGGAATTAGTGGCTCTAGTGGCAGTTTGCCACTTCAGGAGGCAGTCTCTGGATGTTAGAAGAGGTGAAGCTCCCTTTGTGGCTTAGTTCTCTGGTACAGTTGGGGAGTTGTACTGAAAGCTCAACTTCAAGTGTGCTTCTTTAGCTGTCTTAGAGATTATGTTATTTAATGTATGGTAAGAAATAATTTCTGCTAAAACTAAATAACATGAATTATTTTCTCTGCAAAGGATCCTGATTAGTATGACTCTCCTGGATTGATTCTTCTAATTTCTTTTTACTTTTTTCCCGTCTTCCAACCCTATTTTTGGGAGGAGATTTTCTTAACTTTAGTTTCTAATTTTACAACTGAGTAATTGAGCTTTACAAATTCATACACACACATACATATAATATGTAAGTACACTTTTTTCTTTTCTGGGTATTCTTTTTTTTTCTTTTTATTTTATTTTATTATTATTATACTTTAAGTTTAGGGTACATGTGCACAATGTGCAGGTTTGTTACATATGTATACATGTGCCATGTTGGTGTGCTGCACCCATTAACTCGTCATTTAGCATTAGGTATATCTCCTAATGCTATCCCTCCCCCCTCCCCCCACCCCACAACAGTCCCCAGAGTGTGATGTTCTTTTCTGGGTATTCTTATAGCATCCTGTTCTAGTTTTATGAATAGACCATCTTCTGTTATTTTCCTGAGGGAATTAATGATAGTCATTGTTATTGTTGTTGTTGTTTTTAAGTTTTCTTCCCCCTGCCTAGTCCCTGTATATTCCTGGTTGCTTTTGACAGTCTGTTTAGGACTCTAACTTTCATGCTAGAGACTTGGCTCAGTGATTCTTGGTGGTTGGCTCATATTTAAGAAGAGGACCTTAAAAGTCAATTAGAAACCCTGAGCATGTCATTGGGTGTTGTTACCTGGGACTTCATGATAAGGTGGCCTGGCTGTGCTGTTTAATGGGGAAGCCCCTGATGTCACCATCTTCATGGTTTTTTTCTTGTCTAGGTGAGATTCCCCAGGGAAGGGTTTTCTAATCTGCCTGTAAAAAGTATGGTCTGGCTGCCAGGGTCCTGGGAGCTAAGTACAAAAAGCGGAAAAGGGGCAGGGTACTCTAAACAAGTATGCAAATGTTCTCTGAAGAAAACAACAACAGTAATTATTTTTAATACATTGCCACTACCCTAAACTGTGTCTGGTACATAGAGGGTTAGAAAAGTCAGGAACCGACCCATAAAAGCAGAGAAAGGGATTGGGGCATCTAAATATTTTCTGGAACAGACTTTGAACCATTTTTTTTTTTTTTTTTTTGAGACGGAGTCTAGCTCTGTCGCCAGGCTAGAGTGCAGTGACGCAATGTCAGCTCACTGCAACCTCCACCTCCCAGATTCAAGCGATTCTCTTGCCTCAGCCTCCTGAGTAGCAGGGATTACACGCACGTGCTGCCACGCCCAGCTAATTTTTGTATTTTTTAGTAGAGATGGGGTTTCACCATATTAGCCAGGCTGGGCTCGATCCTCTGACCTCATGATCTGCCCACCTCGGCCTCCCAAAATGGTGGGATTACAGAGGTGAGCCACCGCACCCAGCCCATTTTTTCTATCTTAGCTCTATCTCACCCCTACTTCCAAAGGTAGTGATGATGCCTTAAAATCCTTAGATTTGGGGAGATTCTCTCATGTATATTGGGTGGGTTGCTTTGTGGCTTTTCCCTACTGCCAGCTTAGGTTTTAGCTTTCTTGTGCCTGTTTGGGTCATTAACCACCTATCCATTTGCGATATAGCTTGCAAAGTTTTGTTGATGTTGTGTTCTCTTCCATTTCATTTGTCTTTGGGTTTGTGCCTTTAAAAGATAATCTCCTTAGTCACTTCAATGAGGTTTAAGAGAAACCACAAGTAAAGGCATGTGTTCAGACCATGGTCTTGACCTGGAATTTGGTTACCTTTTCTATGAATCATGAAGAACAGAAGTATATTGGCTTTGCTTTCCTTATCATCACATGATTAATTATTAAAATCGTGTACTATATGTCTTTAAACTGTGTATTAAACTTAATTTTGTATGAGTGTGTCTAAGCTTAAAATAGAGTGGAGAATAGCAAAAATAAAGAAATGCAGTGTGTCCTAAAATATGCAGCAATTTCCTTCCCTCACTGCTAGTAGGACTTGCATCAAGCTGCATTAGCACCAAAAATGTATTCTTTACGCTGACTTGACGATACTTAGTGGGAAGCATCTGCAGTCAACATCTCTGCCTTAAACCCCTGGCACAGGGAGAGGGGTGGGTTTTGGTTTTCCTTTAGTGTGTTTTATGTGATGGTAATTTATATTTGCCACCCAAATAGTATACTTTTGAGGCATTTACTATTAGGGAGTTGTGGCAAATCAGAAATGATTTGCCTGAGTTCAGTGAAACCTTTCACATCAGCACATTCTCACTGTTCTTCATCCCTGGTGCCTACAGCAAAGATGTAATAAGCCCTGTTTGCAAAACAAAAAGAGAAAAAGAGTAATGGCTCAATGGAAGCCTCCATTAATGTTTCAGACCACTGACTGTTGAATCCAAATATAGATTTTAGGAAGAAGGGCTGAGGAGAGTGAATTTCCTCTAAAACATAAACCTTTTCATCTTTGCTATGAGATTAAAATTGAATCATGAAAGTGGAAAAATTAATAGTTGGGAATGTGTTCTAAGTATGATGCTTACTTTTTGTTGAGAATTCCTTAGTTGCTAGTGATGATAAATTAACAGGTTCAGAATTTTGCTGATTTTCAGGAAAAAAAATAAGGATGAATACATGATTTACCTTTACCGCTTTTTATAAAAGTCATAATGAAATAAAGCACCAAAGTGGAGAGAAATGTTATATGTATTATAATAGTTTAGGAGGCTTTTTGTTAAGGCCTTAACTATCAAGAGCTTATACATTTCTGGAAGTAAAATAATACCTTTCCTGCCAAAATACCTTCTCATTCATGCTTTGAGCCCTGATGTCACTGGGTAGGACAGAAGCTAGATGAAATTCTGTAGTTCCATGTTTATTGTTTAGAAACTCAATGCAAGGGATTTCATGACTCTTTTGGGAGGGTTCAGAAAGTAGAAGGCATAGCTCAATACCTGTGGATTGGATTCAAGAAAGAAACAGCAAGATATTCTACAATGCTTGACTAGGAGTTGGGAAACTTGGATTTTAATCTGGATTTATCTACTTATTAGTTACAAGTCCTTCTCAATTGCTTTATTGGTGTTTTTTAAAATTCTAAGGTAGCTAAAATGCGTGTGGCACAAGAATAATGTGATACAGTGTGAGAGTGTTACTTGGAATACCAGGTATAAGTTCAGACTGCACAAAGTGTTGGCAAATGCGTAAATAGTTAAAGTTAATGTGAAATGACAGGTCATAAAGGGTGAACAGAATTGTTGGCAATCCACAGAGTAATTAATACTACCAAATTCCAGAATAAAATAACAAGAACATGTCATCTGAATTGTAGATGAGTTCTAGATAGCAAAGATTTCTCAGAGATGGTTATTATGATAACCAGCATTTATTGAATACTTAATATGTCAGGTCCTGTATTAAGGTCATTAGGTGCATTATCATTTATAATCTTTATAATAACTTGGATTTACAGTTACTGTTATTGTTCCTATTTTATAGATAAGAACATGGAGGTATAAAGTATCCGAACCAAAATCGTACAGATAAGAAATGGCAGCTCAGGCACTTGTAGCTGGGTCTTTTTGACTCCAAAGCAAGGTGTTTCTAACCACTATGTAATATTTCAAAAATTGGCACCAATTGAGAATTATATCAGAATAAAATATCAGAAATAGCTAATGTTTCCCTCCTTTTTTGTGAACTCAAAGCGACTGGGGCAAGTAGAAGTTTCGCAGGTCATATACAGAAAGTGTTGTCAGAGTGTCCTGCCCTGAAGAAGATACTAACCTAGCTGAAGAAGAGGGGGATTAACCAACTGTGTAAGGAGACCAGGCAATGTGTTAACATAGAGAAAGAAGCTAGGCATGTTTACCCTGGATAAGTGCAAATTCATGAACACTAAGTTCAGATATCTGAGAATTGTAAATGAAAGGCAAACCAGATTTATTTTCTGGGACTCAAAAACCATATTCATATATTCCTGTACATGGAGTAAAAGGGCATCCATCCACAAGCAGTAGTAAATTTTCTGTTACTAGGTAGTATCACGTCACGTGGATGTCATAGAGGATGGCAACAAGCACATGGCCAATGTTCTTTAGGGTTCTTTTAACCTAAAAATATAGATCAAAGATATTTAGATCAGTTTGGACTAAATATTGAATGCACGAGGAGGATTTCAGGGAGAAGGCAAACCTTGAGCTGATAACTGAGAGAATGGACGTCATTCATCTGTGGATTGTTAACAAGTGCAATTGCTGTGACTAGCAGAGAAACTAGAAGAACCAGAGCTATGCCTGAGTTAATGATTTGGGTCACGTTTGCTCTTCTCTGGCCCTCGGTGGCCTCCCTTGTGAAGGTAGGGGATTGAGTATGATGGGCTTTAAGGCCTGTCTATCCTAGGTACTCTCAGAGTCCTGAGGTGGCTCTCCTGTAGCAAGCCTGCCTGGCCTTAGCAGTTTACCCTGTGGCCTTTGGATATGCCAAACCTTGAGTACAGGAAAATAGACCTTCTTCTTAGAACACTTATTTTGGAGATGGAGGGGCTCATCACAGCATGAAGACTGGCTTTTTTGGCAACACCTGGGAGAGGTGGCAGACACCTCAGAGAACCTCTCAATTCCAACGTATCAGATGTGGTTTTTCTTTTTTTAAAGCAACGTTTTTGAATTTAAGTAAAGAATAGAAATATCACAGAAACTTCATGGTCCTCTTAGATTTTCAGATATACCCCACTAAGTTTTATTTTACCCAGAGCAGGCAGGTGGAAACCTTGAGACATTTTCCTTCTAAATAGGTGTATCATCCTTGCTTCTTGATTTTTCATGGCTAGGCCAGAACAGAGCACTGATGGGGAAGCAGTGAAGTCTCGGAAAAGCTAGAAAAGCAGTCTCTTGTGTTTCCTGACAAAACTGTGGAATGTATGCTTCCTTATGTCTTTCATCTTCAGAACTTTAAAAATATTTATTTCTCATGTGACTTTACACATAAAGGCAAAAACCATGTCAAGACATAGTGCGGAGCTTTATAATTCAGCATTTCATACTGAATGTACCTGTCATGGGGCAAAATATATAAAAACAGGATTCATAAATAATTAATAAATTATTAATAGGGTATTCATAAACATTATAGATCCATATGCTTTACTGAATATGTGCATATTTTTGGAAAGTTAGCATTGAAGATCGATTTGCCAGGAGAACTACTTTGGTGCAAAGTCATTCTATGTGTATGCTTTGGGAGAAGACACAGAGGCACAGTCTCTGAAGCACCATGTCAGCGCGTGCCGCCCATCTTGCACTGACTGTTGGTTCAGATAGGCAGTGCTTTGGGTTTTTTGTTTGTTTGTTTGTTTATTGCTTTTGGAAAGTAAGCTATATTAGAATTACTGTCCCCTGGAAAATGAGTCAAAATAGGATTCCCTTATTGTGTCATTGTAATTTAAAATGAAAATTTGTTGATTCAGAAATGGAGATGTTGGTACCTTCTATTTCTGAATTTCCATTAGGAATGGAAGATGGAAATCAGGAGCTGTTTGCAGCTGTTCTTCAGGTCATTTTAACCAAAACTCTTTAAAACTATATTTGAAGATATGAATGTGTTTTGACAAGAGGAAATTGTTCTAGTTTTTTTCTAGTATACCTTTTAAGGATTAGATTAGTCTGCAGCCAGTCCCACTCCACAGAATGTAGGTGGCTGATGGATCCTTTGAATCTTAATGATTTGTGGAAGCCTCTTTTTCTTTGTCTTCTGAATAAGATGTGCCCCCCCACCTTTTTTTTTGGCAGAGATAGCTATACAGTTACATGCTAAAAATTGATTATGAAATTTCTTAAAGAGAAGACAGCCTTTAATAAAAGAGGGGTTTTAATATTAAAGAGGAGAGTTAATGTTTTTAGTTGTCCCCTATGTTTAAACCTTGTTTTAAACATAGCTTTTTCTTTTGTTTGCCAATTACTTAAGAGCTTGTGTTGTAGGAAACTTCCAGTTCAAAACATGTTTTAAAAAACATTCTTTTTTGGGGAGGATAGTCTGACATTTCCATTTGCTTTTGCAGAAGAATCCCAGGGGGATTAAACACTATAGAAGAACAAAAACTGGTGAGTAAGCCAGATCTCAGAACCAAAACTTCACAGTGGAAACTCTACTGACTAATTCCAGCCCAGTGATTCCAGTGGGTCATTTTTTTTGTAATAAATAGAATATCTGGGAAGTTTTTCACATCTAATAGCCGCCTTTGAAAGTATTCAACATGGGTGCTTTAGGGAATAAGGGGTTTCCATATCTAGATAGTTGGAGATTTAATATTTGAGGCTTCTACCATTCATGAGCACTGTCTCCATGGTTTATGTCATAAATTTTTGTGGTTTCCTTGATACAATTTTTTACCAATACAAATTTTAATTACCAAAGTAATAGTGGTATACTTGTTGGGATCCCAGAATAGATAGAGGACATTATGTAGAGACTAAGGAAATCTGAATGAAGTATGAACTTGATTTAATAGTAATGTATCAGTATGGATTCATTAATTGTTACAAACGTTCCTTTACCACTTTTTTGTAAATCTAAACCTATTCTAAAATAAAGAGTGTATTTTTTTTTTAAAAAAACATGCTTTTAGCAGTATTTCTGTACTTGAGAAGTACTCTGTTTACAGAGAAGCAAACACTCAGAGGAACACCATATCTATGTGTGTGTTTGTAGTTATAAGTATGAGACATATTCACATATTGTTTCATAATTTCCTTTTCTAAATGAACATCTTTCCATGTCACTAAATATTTTATAGCATTATAGTTGTTGAATATTTAATTATGTGAAAATACAACAGAATGCATGTAACTAATCCCTTTTATTGGAAATTGAAGTCATTATCCATATTTCATTATTATAAAAAATGTCATGACCTAACCATGTAATTAAAGCTTTATTCACATTCACTATTATTTTCTCAGGAGCAGTTCCTAGAAATATTACTGACTGAAAGAATATACAAAGTTTCAAAAGTGTTGCCAGCTTTTAGATACATAAATTTGAATTACATATCAAGTGGAGCTGATTATGTATGAAGGATTATATGAACAAATAAACTTATAGTGGAGAGGTGGTAGGCTAGAGCTAGGCTGATTTAAGGGTTCTATCTATCAATGAATTTAGTAATTTATTTAGTAGTCATTCCCTTGCTGAGAATGACTAGGGGTGGGGTAGTGAACTAGAAGAGAATGATCAAATAAATAAAGCCCCAGGGAGGCATGTGAAAGAGAACTGAGTGAATACAGGTCAGTTCAGGCTTGGCAAGAAGCAGAGTGCTAGAAACAGGTAAGGCAGCTCTGTAATTGGGTGTATTCATCTCCTGTTGGGTCCAGTGAGGAGACACACAGTTCTGCTTGAGCTTCAAGCATCTCAAGGTTAAGGAAGTTGGGACCAAGTCCCTTAGGTATGGGAAAGCCCCTCTTATGCTCAGTCACCCAGAAGAAGGGTAGGCATTGATGGGCAGTTCAGGTAGGAACTGGTCTTGAGATAGGTTAAGATGTGATAGTGAGAGGAGGGCCCTGCCAATGTATAGGAAGGAGAAAACTAACATCCTGATTTGCACCTCCCAGTCTGTAGGCCACTGGCCTCCAATTTTTGGCAAATTGGAGATCTTCCCCATTCATAGAGATATTCGTAAATCCGTCCTGCACATCTTCGCTCCAGCCAACCACTAGCCCCTGTACACACAGTTGCTCTGTATTCCCCACCCTTTTGGCAGCTACATTTCAGAGTGATGACTGGAGCTAGGCCTACTCCTAACATTGTCATTATTTTTCACAAGCAAGTCAGCCCAGGTCACCAGCTTCTTAAAAATGTATGCTTGTCATTGCTAGGAACAGTCCTTATGTGATTTTTCAGTCTGTCCCTCTGCCTTCAGGGAGGTTATGTAAACTCCAGTCTAGCACAGCTGCCTTCATATCATGACTGGCTATAAATGGACTTCCATAGTAAGTTGTGTTTTTATATTCAGATACACTAAATTTATGAATGTCATCTCTGCTGTTTTACTTCAGCTTGTCATTCTTAACATTTTCTTGATTCAGGTGTTTTCCCACTATACAGTTTAAATGCCTTTTTCATGGTATTTTGAATGGAGTCTCAAATACTTGAGTTATTTTCTCAAGTCTATTCCCTAGACAGGGATTTGCTTTTCTGCCATTATTTAAAGAGTATTCCAATGTAAACTACATCTGCTGGCTGGAGCCCTGGCCACCCACCATGGCCTTTAGAAAGAGAAGATTCAGGAAGTAGTGGAGTTCCAAGAAAGTATAGAGAAAGCTGCCTCTGAGTTTTACCCTTCAATTAGTGGCCCACAGACACTGAACACAGCCTGAGCCTTTCCCAAAGTTCCCACTGTTCTGTTCAGATTTGTAGGAAAAAAAAAAAAACAGAAGGAGATCAAACCTCTGGACAGCTCACTGGAGGTAACATTACTTGCAAAGTAAGGTGTATGGGGAAGCAAGTAGATAGTAGAGGAATGAAAAGTGTGTGAGAATAATGCTTTCAAAACAGTAGGATAGTATCTGGAAAGTATCCTTGGTTTTTGGATTTTCAAAACAATGAGAAAACACAGTTGCAGTGGATGAATGTTGGAACCTTATGAAATGTGACTCATCTGACCTTTCAGAGATTGGAACTGCCCCACAGTGCTGTTCTGCTAACTCTTCTTCTCTGCCCTCTAAAGTCCCTGCTTCCCTTTCTTTCCTTTTTAGTACTGGGGTGTACATAATCGATCCATCATAATCATCAGTTCATGACATGTTCTCATCATTGATCCATAGCATGGCCTTGTTTTTGTATTTGGTCATTTAAAATAAATGTCTGTTTTATTGTATTAATGGGAACTGGGATGTTTCCAGATTTTTGCTCTCATGGCTCCCTTTACCTTTCATTTTCAATACAGAGCCCAAATACTCAGTACCAGATGGTAGGGAGCAATGCATCATGTACCTGGCCTACAGTTTCTGCACTAGAGACGTGGTCCTTTTACTGACTTCCTGTACGTTTCCTGGTTATGACCCTCCCCATCCTTCAGAGGATCTTCCTCTCTATGCACGTTGAGGCTGATAAGACAAGCCTCTGTTGTACCTGTGGCACAGTAAACATGTGGACATGAACTAAGCATTAATGTACCCCCAAGAGGTTGGGAATAGATTTTTCATTCTCTGGAAAATTTTCACAATCTTTGCTCCTGTGCCTAGTTGCTATGTTTTGTTTTGTTTTGTTTTGTTTTGTTTTGTTTTGTTTTGTTCAACACCAGAAGCAAATTCCTAGTGGTGCCTAACTAAGGAAACTTTCCGCTGGTTTCCCTGGGGAATACTGTGAACAATATAGTGAATTAGTAAGTACTTTTTAAAATGTTTTCCTAGCACCCTTTAGCACAGGACAACTCGGGACATGACAAGGAGAGAAGACAAATGCCAGTTCAGTAACTAATGTCATATCTTAGTCTTTCACTCACAGAGGCAGCCAGTCCCTTCTCAGACTACATGACTGTCTAACATAGTGGTAGAAACAGATTCATGACTTAATAGATGACGAAAGGGAGTATACACCAAGAGGATAGAAAGGAGCAAGAAACAAATCATCTCCAGGTTGCCCCCATGTTGGTGGTGGGTTCGGAGCAGGCAGCCAGACACCCTCAGCGGGCATTTGCTGCCCTCTGTTGCCCCTCAGGAGCTGCCCTACCACTGTGTGGGAATTGTGATCTCTGCTTGGCTTTTTATTGTTCACGGGGCAACTCCTGCCAACCAAGATCCTGTTTCTCTATTGTAAAAAGAGTGCCTGGAGCTTAGAGAAAGAAAGGTGACGTGGAAAGGCAAGAAACATTAAAAGGAGAGGAATAAAATGGATTCTGTCAACTTGTTTGTCTCCTTTTTTCCTCATCTCTTCTTAAAATGATTGGTTTAGGACCATAATAGAATCTCCATCAAACAAACCCTGAGAGTCAGTTATCTTGGATGCAAGCAAGAAAATAAAAGTGTACCAAATGAGATCATGGAGTCCGAATGAAAAGAAATATTGATCCACACTGAGAGTCAGCCTGGAGCAGGGAGGAGGGCAAGAAACTTTTTTATCCTTTCGATCAATAATATCTTGATACTAAGTGTTTATTCCAGTATCAAAATGGATTACCAGAAAAGCTTTGGGGTACAAAATTCTTTACATGTAACTTTGTTCTTTTCCTTTTGTTTAAAGAAGGAAAACTTCTATTATGCTTTCATTCTCTATGTAATAAACACATTTAAATATTGGGCTGTAGAGGAGATACAAATGACCATAGCAAAACCAATCTTACATATTATTTTCTATGTAATATTTGATTATTCATTGTTTGATAGGAATGATAAATTCAGTAGATGGAAAGTTCCTTCTTTTTCTTTAAAAGGAAGCTATTTTTTTTCTCTACTTTGTTGACATGGCTCGTAGTTTAAATTCACCTGACCATTTGTTTTTTGTTGTTTATTTTCTTAGAGTTCATGTATTTTTATCATTTTGTAGGCTGTCAATAGGCTTTCTAGCATTCACTAATTTAAACATGTTTAAGGCACGTGGTCATTCAGGTCAAACACTGTATAATGAGAACTTTAGGTACAGTGTTCTTTTATAGTAATTCTTTATAGTTCACAGTTCTGTTTCAGTAAGAATAGGGAAAGGCATAATAGCTCCCTATTAATTTGCATTGTTGACATAAATCTGTTTACACAGATATCAAGTCAGCTTCAAAGGAGAAAACATTTAGTGAATTTTAGACAGAAGACCAGCTAATGAGGATGAAACGTGTGTTATGGTTGAACATCCCAGCGTGTCTGCTAAGAAATTCAGTTTAAGAAAAGGCCATTATCACATTGTAGTGGTGGACTGAAAAAGGTAAATAAAAATAAATTTAAAAATAAATAAATAAATAAATAAGAAAAGGTTATTAGATATTTTAATTGAGGTCTTCTCCCAGTACTGGATCAGCTCTCTGAAAGGATTGAAGGTCACATGTGGAATTTGTGGTCAACAAAAATGTATGGAGAATTTGGTATAGGATAAAATTAGTATCTCAAATCAGTGAGGAAAAGATAAAGTGTTAAGAAATGGTGTTAGAATAACTAAATCACAATATGGAAAAAATAAAGTTGAATGCATACGTGACCCTACTTCATAAATTTCAAACAGATGAAATATTTAAATATTAAAAAGTAAAACCAGAAAATTTTTTAAGGCAGATTCTTTGGTGTAGGGAAGGATTTCCTGACCACGACTGAAAATCGTGACACCATAGAAGAAACATTGATGAATGACTATTTTTTAAAAAAAGCATAACAAAACAAAACTGCCAAAATGTCACAGTGCAAATCCCCGTAAGTCAAAAGACAGATGACATACTGGGAGAATACTCATATCACAAAGGGCTAATCTCCTTAGAATAGAAAAAACCACTAGAAACCATTAAGAAAAAGGTGGTCAACACAATAGAAAAATGGGCAAAAAAAAAAATGAACAGATGATTCACAAGAAAATAAATACAAATGGACCTCACCAATAATAAGACAAATGCAAATTAAAACTACACTGAGATATAATTTCTCATCTCTCAAATTGGCAAAAGCATAGCTTGACTACACACTGTCTTGGCATGTATATGAGGAAATAGATACAGATTTCTGGTGGGAGTGCAAGATGTTACATTGCTTATAGAAGGCCAGTGGTAATATTTATTAAAATTACAAGTACATTTGCTCTTTGAGTGTGTAATCCAATCCACTTCTGGAACTTTATTCTCAAAACATACTTGCAAAATTATTTATGCAGCATTGTTTGCAATAGTAAAAGATTAGAAACAACTCACTATCCATCAGTGGGGGACTGGTTAAGTAGTTCATGTTTCATCCTTAGAATGGAGTTAATGTTATGCAGCTATACAAAGTAGGAAGAAGTTTGCTGTGAATTTAGATTTTTTCCATGAATCTTGAGGAGTTCCGACATAAAATAATAAGGAAAAGAGGGAAGGAGGGAGGAAGGAAGGAAAGAATATGTATATAATATGCTACCTTTTGTGTAAGAAAGGGAGGAAATGAGACTGTCTGTTTATTGTTATTTCCATGTAAAGAAATTCTCTAAAGGTATACAGGAAGGCAGGGGAAGAGGAATGGAAAGAAGTAGATGGGCACAGAGATGGGAGTAAGATGTCTCAATATGTTATTTTTTGATTGTGTGAAAATGTATTGCATGTTTAAAATAAAATTTTAAAAAGAACAAGTAGTCAGCAGGCACTGGCAGCATTTATAAAATGGTTTTGAGGTCTTTGAGTACAGACCATCATAAAAGAGCCATTGTATTCAATTAGCAGATGTCCAGCCAATGTCTTCTGGATGCCCCAGTGAGTGACCAGATTTCTAATATGTTCACAGATGTTCTTTGTTTTGTTTAACCACGCTATATTAATAAAGCTCATACTTCTTAGCATTCCCTATAAGCTTAAGCAATACTGATTGCAATTAGGCCAAATATATACCTGCTGAATTGAACTCTTCAAAGTAGAGTTTTATGAGAAGGGAAGCCAAGCTTAAAGAGTGAAATATTTTGATAATCCCTGGCATATAAGAAAATTTAAGAAAACCAACCAGGCTTAACATCTTCAGCTCAAAACACTACTTAACTGTGTGTTAAATTATAGTGCCAAAATTCATTCACTTTCCATTTGCATCTGATTCATCATTGCTCTAATTTTTAATGTTCTTAAACATTACCTGTTGAAGCTGTTAAAATCCAGTAAGTGCCTTCGCAGACCCAATTAAATGCCCAATTACCAATTTTAGGCTCTTGACTTACATTTTAAAATTAAGTGAACCTCGCCCTGCAGCTGAATTGCTAATGGATAGCATATCTCAAGGGAAGTAAGATTCTCAGTGTTCTCTCTCAGGAACATCGTTTCCACAGTTTAAGCAGAAACACAAGTACATCATTGCTGCTTCTATGTCAAACCCCTTGTGCTGCCCCATACTAATGTGAGTTATAACTATGGGTGTCCTTGCAAGAAGAGGAAGGAGATTGAGGGCAAACACGTGTTGTCAGAGCCTGGGCAGGGGCACTGGAATAATTTCCTTTTCAAGAAAATAATAGTGCCTTTGTGTTGAGGCCAGGAAACAAGATGAGGAAGTTTGGAGTTCTGCTTTTCAATATAAATATGTATTTAACAAGATTACTTCCTAAACATTAAGTTTGAGCATAGAGTATCCAGAATTCTTGGCCAGGATATGAGTTGTCTTAAGATTCATCCCAGGTCAAGGCAATCTAAAAGAAATCAGCTGCTCTCTGGCTGGCTTTATTTCTGTACCTGTAAGGCAGGCCTTCCCGGTTAGTAGCGTTCCTCTTTTTAGTTATGGAAGCACAAGGGTAGTTTTCAGAGTTAAATGAGATCTGCCTTGCTTCTCTTTTCCTTGATCCTTATCAGCCTTCCACCCACAGCACAAATGACACTGCTTTCATAAAGAAGCTGTCCTGCATCCACCAAAAACCCACCTCTCACCCCACCCCTCCACTCTGTTTGGTGTTATACACTTGTGGTGATAATAAATACACAGTGCCGTATTTATCATATCCTGCCACTATTTCAACGCTTAGGAACTTGTCATTTCTCTTCTGAAATGTGAACCCCCTGATGAATATGACTGCACTTCAATCACCTTGTACCTATTTCCACCCCTCAACTCATTTCCCCTCCCGCCACCCTTACCCCTTTGTGTCACTTTTCCTTCAGTATGCACACAGTAAATATTTTTTGATGAATGTTATTTGTGCCTTCAGATTTTTCCAGAAGAATAATCACACTGCTTTATGATTCAAGTGTTGGCAGTTTAAATTCCTCTTAAGTGAAATAGAAAATTTACATAAATGTCTCATATTCGGCTATGATTCCCTCCAGGGGAATTTAGGAAAGTTATGAGCATAACATCTTTCCACTTTCAACAGAATAGATTTCTCATAGCATGAAGCTCCTTCCTGCCAAGAGTCCTCCCCTTGCTACCCCCACCCCAACGGTTCATCCAACAATCTCAAATGAGTCCTAAAACAATGCCTGGACATAAAGAGTTGAAGATTCTTTGTGTGTTGGACATTTAAAATGAATAGACATTATACATTTTCAGCTTTTATGTAAAGATCAATCATACTATTTTTATCTATAAAGTGGTATTCTGTTTCTCATTTTATCAGTGAGATCTCCAGGCTTGAGAGAAGGGGCATCACAGTGGGCAGCATGCACTCCTGTGACTCATAGAATTGTGAGGGCGCTCTTAGGGTCTTTCTCATCTGGTGTTTTTGAGACCCAGACAGGAAAAGACACATGTAATGTCCATGGACAGGTAGGCAGAATGGGCACAGGACCCCCAGCCTCCCGACTCCCTGTCCAGGGCTTTCTCTCCGATGCTTCCTCCCTGTTAGAGCTGTTGCTGTTATTCAGTTAGCTGCAGTCAGTGCTAATGGGTACAAGGTTCATTCTCCATGTAGAGCAGCTTCCTTTGCAGAAGGGATTGCTTAGTTTCTAGGCCAAATCCTGTGTTGTTTTGGCCCATGATGGAGCAGGCGAGGAATGATAGGGTGATTTGATAGCAGAAACACTGGCTTCCACTGGAGAGCCATTTTAATGAGCGTGTTCCCACTCACAGGGAGTCAGGAAGGAGCATCCCCATCCTCTCAGGAGACAGCCGGTCGATGTGTAATTCTTTGAAAGAGCCACCGTGTAGTGCTGGGACCCCTGCAAAGGGATCTTGTCTAAGACCCCCAGCAGGAAACATGTTATGGATTCTCACATAAATTTCCTTCTACTTTGTTGTCTCAGCAAACAACTTTTTTTTCATATCTGAAAAATAGTCACTTAATTAGCTTTACTCTTTGAATTAAAATGACCTTCTACCTGTGACAATACATGGACCATCCTAGCTTTCTGCTTGGCTTTATGCTTTGGTGAACAAAGCTTGTTTACATTTGGGAGCGATTTGGATTCTGGCTGTGTTTCTCCAGAGCCTTTCAAGGATAGTGGCTGAGACGGCATGGGTGGGATGGAGCCTATAGCATAATAAAGTCTGTACCCGTCGGTGGAACTAGGGCAAGGGGCTTTCCACACTCTTCTGAACATACCTGAGCAACACTCTATGGAAATGTTGGCTAGAAATGGAGGCTAGTAGTATAATGAGTCCCATAATACAAATCTGAAATTAGGGCATAAGCACTGGACATCAGAATCTGAGTGACTATCCCTCTCATCTCCCTTGTCCCTAGCTTTAATAGGGATGCCCTCCCCCCAACACCCTGCCCTCAATTCAGACGACTGGCCAGAAAATATTCCCTGTACCCTCAAAAGGAAGAGAGAGGGAGTGAGCAATTTTCCAAGGAAAAAGCAAGTGGTTTTTTCTTCCTCCATCTCTTAAAAATTGCCGTTACTTAAAATTTGGAAGTTCCCGTTTGGAGTGCTCAGTGAATACTAACTTTAGTTTGTGATCCTACAAATGCTTCCCTTATGTCATTTGTAGGGCAGCAGAATTGACAACGAAGGGCTTTTGCATCTGCACATCAGCAAAAGAAGGCCTCTGTCTATCCAAGGTGGGCACGGTGGTCTATGCATTGTTATACATATTGTCTTAGGAAAAGAGTATGCACAGGAGTTCAGGCAGACACAGCCAGCATCAGTTATGCTTGGACACTGTTCCTGCATTCTTGTCCTACACCCTCATTGTTCCCGTCATTCAGAGAAGAGTGAATCAGGGTGTGGATTTTCATCTGCAAAATGAATATCCTTACAAAAGAGTCCTCAGGAAAAGGGAGAAAGTTAGTGGTTGTTGTCCAACACTAAGGAGGAAAAACAAATGTCGCACGCAGAAGGCACTGACCTTTCCCGTACTTCCTTCTATGGGGACGCCACAATGGCTTGAGTCCAGAGATGGAAGTCACTGTTTTCATTGTTCATTTCATTAGAATCCCAAACCAATCACATCATAGCCATTTCCACTCCACCTTTTACTCCGTTACCTCTGGAAATGTGGCTTTTTTACCATTCATTGGGACACATGAGAGAGTGACTATGCTGTGTGTTCATTCTTCCTCCCCTGAGGGATTCAGTTTCTTCCTTTCTTTGAGTCTTTCTTCAGAACTTGCCTTCCTCTGAAAACTGTCCTGGCTCTTCTGGCTTGTTGAACCCTCTGTTGGCCCTAAACTACCATTTCTTGCTTGGATTTTTTTTTTCATCTAAATGTAACCTGAAAACCGTTGAGAAGAAGGGGCTATATTCTATTTTGCCTAGAATAGCAAACTACTAATAAACAAGATCCTACGGCAAGCTTATCAGGGGATACATTTTTATTTGAGGGAGGCTTGTGCGTTCTGAATTTAGAATTTTTTATAAATTCATGATGAATTTGGCTGAAGCTTCCCTTTGCATTACCTGTAGGGTGAAAATACTTCCCAAGCAAATGAATAGAATGAATAAGATGTACAAAAACAGCTTAACCTATTAAATTACAAATAAAAAACAACCTGGCAGTTTAGGACCAACCATTTGCTTGCAAATAGCATGTTTCCTTTATGTTTCTGAATCAGATTCGGCACAACAAAGTCCCAAAATGAATGTTACAGAGAAAAATAAAAAACATTTTGGGAAAGGCAAGAAGTGTGAGCTGGAATTCTGAGGAAAGCCATGTGGCAGAGGGAAGATGTAGACTTGGCCTGTGAAGGATGGACACACGTTAGATTTGGAGGAGGTGGCTGTGAAGGCATCCCAGGCATGCACAGAGTTCTAACTATAAGGATCTAAGGATGATGGCCTGTGGTCAAGAGGGTAGCCATTGCACTACCACTGGGTGGACCCTGGCATCTCCCTACTCTCGTTGACTTCCCTGACCTCTTTAGCAGAGACATATAGGAGAGAGGCATTCACTCTATCCTTGTAACAACATCAAACCCTAAAGTGGCCTTTGTTAGTCACTGTGTCAGTCACTTCCTCTAAGGCTGCTTAGAATTGTCATGATTTTGTCAACTCTTAGGGTTTTGTGATGGCCTATGTGTCTCTGCTATACAGGGTCTCAAGTGCCTTGGAACTCCAAAATGTGCATGCCTAGCATTGTATGTTATCACTGACTTCAGGTATGAAGTCACAGCAGCTGAGAAAAGATTCAATAAAAAGACACTTGGAGAACTGTGGCCGGTTATCTTATTTGTAATTCCTGATTTGCCAATGTAGGTTTGCATTGCCAGGCACAAATACATTTGTCTTTCATCCTTTTTTTAATATTTTATTTTGCATTTTACTCCTCAATGCTTATCTTCTGAGACCCATTTGGATTTCTTATTCATACTAGAGAGTGTCTAGGAATCTGCCGATTTGCTAATAGACTAAAATTTCTGTTTGAAAAAGTAAGTCTTCGTGGGAATTTTGGCATAGTTTAGTTTCTCTGTTCATTTGTTTGATATTGTTAGTTCCTGGAAAATTTTCCTTCTTTATAGAAGTGCTGGTACTGCTTAGTGCTAAGGTATGCGGGAGGCCCAGCAAAGGCTAATTAAGAAATTACTCTGTTGGCCATGGAGGTCTGGGCCCATGGAGTCAGATGGAGGCACCAGATTATTAGTAAAGACTCTCGAGCAGATGCATTGCCTTTGTGTCCTCACACATCCCAGAGAGGCAGGTTCTTTTAAAGTTACTAGCTCTGATGAGTCAGGTGAATGTTTTGATCCATGGTCCCAGGCAATGATATTTGAGTTTAGGTTATGGAAAGACATCAGAGTTCCTGAGTTAGTGATATTCACATTTGGAAAATGTGCTCCATTCTTATCACAAGCTCTCCAGGCACCATCCAGTAGTGGGCCATGGCTTGAAAGCAGCAACGCCGTGCAGACAGTCCTTGCTCTGGAGAGGAGATATTTTATCATTTGCTTCTGCAGGTAGTAAATATTCAGCTGGTTGCTGCATTGTGAGTGTTCTTGTAACCATTGGCCCCTGACAGCATCATCTGGCACATGCCTAATGTAGAGCTTGATGAAGCAAGACCTACAGCACATATTCATGGAAGTTATTCTTTCTCCATGGGAGTTATTCAAGCCATGGCAACTACTAGTTACACCTACCAACAGACTTCACGCAACACCTTTCATTTTTTAATCTTTTCTTCCTCAGTGCCATCTTCCTACTTCCAACAACCTATCACCCAATATTAATAGTGTTCATTCAGTGGATACACTCTATTGATGTTTACTGTGTGTAAGGAACTCTGCTAAACACCTAGCTCTACTTTGATTGGGAATGGGAGCTGGAGAAGGGATAGAACTAGAAGCCATGCCTCTCCAGTGTGAAGTTCTTTAGTGAGGAAAGGAAATAGCTTTTTCTCTCTTAAGGAGTTTAAAATGGGCTTCCTGCCATATGAAAGTAGTGAAAAAAGAACATAATGGGATGCAAAATATTGGCGTGGTTTCTAGAGAAAAAAAAAAAAAAACATGTTTCAAATGTCAATTACATTTTTCTCTGATCTCTTTAAGAATATGGCCAAAGAATGAGCCTATAAAGCACCGTGGCAGATAACAAGATGGCCATGAGCATGTAGCATCTTAGTTTTTTAAAATGCTGGCGTACTCAAATAGCAGTACTGACCAGTCCAACTCTGAATGTGAACTTGTTGTGTTTCGCATTTTTGTGACACATTTTTAAACCATTCTACTTAGATCTGAAGGGGGACATGGAGAGCTCAGCTAGGGTCAATGGAGGACCACACAGGTGGTGGTGATGGGGTAGGGAGTCTATTTAGGAAGACTAAGTGAACCAGGACAATTTGAACATGAAGAAAACTGGAGACCATTTAAATGACAAATTTCAAGAATAGAAAATATAAGCAAATGCAAATGGCTGTAGTCATAATCTGAAAGAAGAGTTTCTTGTCACGCTTTTTAAGTATTAGGATGGGTTGTAAGTTATTTTTATGAGAGTAAAAAAAGTTAGAAAAAGACACTGAAATAATGTATCTTAGAAGGTAACATGCCCAAAGGTAACATTTGGAGTGGAGAATAAACGTCTTGAGATATCTTCCCACTCTATAACTCTGTATTACCTTGATTACATAGGCAAAAGTACAAACCATACATGTAAAATCGGTTAAGTGAACTTTAATTATGTCAAATTGGTGTAATAGGCTGAACAGAACTTTAGTTTGTACATTAAAAGAATGCAAAACATTGCTTTTGAAGGGGCCAATAGAAGTTATAATTTGCAGTGTTTTATTGATCTAAGGACTTCACATATTTGGCCCCTCGTTAAGTACAGCTTTAAACCTAATATAGGTTACCTTCCAATGCAGAGTTGATGATTTCTGCCTCAAATTTCAGTCAAAGTAAACTGAGGTTTTAGTACCAAAATAATTTTATGCAAAGGGTTTGAAAATTCAAAATTAGTAGGTCTGTTTACTGGTATGCATGAATCTTCAATAAATTTATTATCTGCCTGACACAAACCATACTATACATAATGGTTGTTCCTGTTACTCAATTTTAATATAATGCCCTTACTTACCTTCACAGTGGAAAACAGTGACATCCAGTAAAACTAGGGAACTATACTTCATAGTGTAGACACCAAAAAGCTGGATAAGCACTGAGCTCTATCCCTGAACCCCATGGAACAAAGTTTAGGGACCACTTTTAGTGTTTACTGAGAGCAACAGCTTCTCTCTGTCATAGAGTAATGGCTCAATCTGGTGACTGTTCTCTGATTCAGATTGGCTTTATCAGAATAATCTCTACTTTAGGCTGTAAGTCTTGAGGGAGGGGAAGATAGCGTGGGACAGGTGGATGGAAGTGTGCAGACATCATGACCAGCCGAGTTTTGAGAAGAGCGTTTTGACAGTTGTGGCTCATCTCCTTAAAACGGTTTGTCCTCCAATTATGTTGCGATTTAGGCACAAATTATCAGTGGAGAATTGAATAGAGAAAGCTGAGCATATCACCACTTATCCAGCACCAGAGAGTGGGGTGTTTTGTTTCTTTTGTTCTGAATCTTCGTCAAGGCCATGCTCTGGAAAGACCCCCCAGGGATTTTTCTTAGGAAGAAATCATTTAACACAAGTGGCATCATTTATTTCGGGAATGATTCATAGGCTGCTACATAAATACTAATGATGTGCATAACAATGTGTTTCACCTTGGAATCTGCACAGAAGTCACAGAGATGCTGGCTTTCTTTATGAGAGAAGCTGCTCTTTACCACATAGCAGGATTTGGTAGTCAGGTGTGCCTGCTTATTCTTTTTTTATTTCCCCATATTGCCTTAAATGACCCTGGATTTAAAAAAAAAAGAGATAGCCAAAAAAGAGAGTAGGGTGGGTGGAATATTGCTAATCACAGTCACCAGTACATACAGCAAATAGGTAGTTATTTGTGATCGGAATGGAGATATGTCATGTGATGCATATTTGAGTTAAAACTCTCAGTAGGGCACCCTACCAGGTACCTGAAGAATGCAAAGACGTAGTCTTACATTTTCAGGTTATTTGCAGTCTGATAGATGAGATAGCACATGCAGGTAAATAAAAATACAAAGAATTATCTTTATTTTCCTGACATGTGCAAAATGTGATGTTCAATAAGCAGTGGCCTCCAATTCATTAGGCATTGCAGTACGAACGTGCCTGGGACTTCGTGACTGACCTTGAAGATTTTGGTCTGGAGAGTCAACTGCAATGAAGAGTGGGTTAGACTATCCCTTTTCTCTCTGTTTTTACTACTACCCTCTGGTCTAAGCTACTGGCAGCACCTCTCTCCTGGGCTATTGCAGTAGAAGTTCCAAAAGGGTTTCCCTGCTTTCATGCCCACTCCTGCCATGACCTCTTTGACCTGCAGCAGTTGGAGAACATTTTTTAAAATGCAAGTCAGATCCTTTGACACTCCTGCTTCATGTTTACAAAGCCTTGTTCACCAGGGTCTCCATAATCTGCACTTGCTTTCGTCTCTGACTCCATGTATAGATATACCACAGTTTATCCGTTTTCCTGCTGAGGGACATTTGGGTTGTTTCCAGTGTTTGGCTATTACAAATAAATCTGTTCTGAACATTTGTATACAAGCCAACACTTGGTATCCTTAGTATTTTTAATTTCATTTTTAATAATAGGTGTATAATATCTTATTGTGGTTTTAATTTGCATCTCCCTAATGACTAGTAATGTTGAACATCCTTTTATGTGCTTATTTTCCATCCACATCTTCTTTAGTGAAGTGTTAAATCTTTTGCTTATTAATTTAGCTTTCTTTTGTTGAGTTTTGAGAGTTTCTAAATGTATATTCTTGATACAAGATTTTTGTTGTTGTTTGTGTGTGTTCAAACGGAGTCTCACTCTGTCTCCCAAGCTGGAGTGCAGTGGCATGATCTCAGCTCACTGCAACTTCTGCCTCCCCGGCTCAAGCAATCCTCCCACCTCAGCCTCCTGAGTAGCTGGAACTTTATAAGCATGTGCCACCACACCCAGCTGGTTCCTGTATTTTTTGTAGAGACAGGGTTTCACCATGTTGCCCAGGCTGGTCTCAAGCTCCTGAGCTCAAGCAATCTGCCCACCTCAGCCTCCCAAAGTACTGGGATTATAGACATGAACAACTATGCCCGGCAGATACAAGTTTATCAGATATGATTTGCAAATATGTTCTCACAGTTTGTGGCTTGTCTTTTCATTATCTTAAAGAGCACAAGTTTTCCATGAAGTCCTACTTATTAACTTTATATTTCATAAATTGTGCTTTTAGTGCTATATCTAGGAAATCTTTGCCGTAACCCAAGGTCATAATGATTTTCTTCGTTTTCTTCTAAAAGTGTTGTAATTTTAGGCCTTTACATTTAGATATATCACCCATTTCTATTTTTTTTGTGTGTGTATAGTACAAAGTATATACTTTATATATACTTTGTATATACAAACTGAAGTTCCTCTTTGTACATGTGGATATCCAGTTGTTCCAGTACCATTTGTTGAAAAGACTGTCCTTTCTCCATAGCATTGCCTTTTCACTTTTATTGAAAACAAGTTTTCCACATATGTACAGGTCTTTCCAGCCTCTCTATTCTGTTGCATTGATCTATGTGTCTGTCTTGATGCCAGTATTACATTGTCCTGATTAGTTTATTGTCTTGATCCATTTGTGCTTCTTGTGACAAAATACCTGAGACTAGGCAATTATCAACCACAGACTTTTTTTCTCACAGTCCTGGAGGTGCTGATCAAGATCAAGATCAAGACACTGGCAGTTTCAGTGTCTGCTCAGAGCCCAGTCTGTGCTTCCAAGATAGTGCCTTGATGCTGCATCCTCCAGAGAGATGAATGCTGTGTCCTCATATGGCAAAAGGGCAAAAGGGCCAAGCTAGTTCCCAGGTCCCTTTTAGAAGGCACTAAATTCATTTGTGAGGTTGGAGCTCTCATGGCCTGATCTCTTTCTCAAGGGCCCACCTCTTAATACTGTTGCAATGGGGATTAAGTTTTAACATGAATTTTGCAGAGTAACCATCAACCAACCATATTACACTTAGTTTTACAACAAGTCTTATATAATCAGATAGTGTAAGTCTTCCAACTTTTTTCCCACAGTTGTTTTCTCTCTTCTAGCCTTTTGAACTTCCATATGAGTTTTTAAATTAATGTGTCGTATTCTACAAAAAAAAAGAAAAGCCCACTGGAATTTTGATTGAGATAGCATTAAATCTTTAGATCAAATTGGGGAGAACTGACATCTTAATAATATTAAGTCTTCTGACCCATTACCATGGTATGTCTGTCCACTGGAATCTGTAGAGTATTCCTGTGGACAGACATACCATGGTTTGTTTGAGGATTATTGCCATCTTAACAACGTTAAGTCCTCCAATCCTTGAATATGAGGTATTTTTACATTTCTATAAGTCTTCAATTTCTTTCAGCAATGTTGTGTAGTTTTCAGTGTACAAGTCTTACACTTCTTGGTTAAACATATGCCTAAGCATTTTATTCTTTTCAATACTCTTGTAAATGGAATTGTCTTTGTTGCCTTATTGACTATTAGTCATGGTTCTCCAGAAACAGAACCAATAGAATGTGTGTATATACATACACACACATATACACACGCATATACACATATACATGCATGCACATATATATACACACATATGTACATATATACACACATGCACATATATATACACCCACACACATATATATAAAAGAGATTTATTTTAAGGAATTGGCTCACATGATCATGGAGACTGGGAAGTCCAAAATCTGCAAGGCAGGCTGGCAGGTTGGAGGCCCAAGAAGGAGCCAGTATTGCAGTACAAGTCCAAAGGCCTTCTACCAGCAGGATTCCTTCTTGCTTGGGGAGGTCAGTCTGTTGTTGTATTCAGATCTTCTACTGACTGGATGAGACCCACTCACATCAAGGAGGGCCATGTGCTTTACTCAAAGTCCACAGATTTAAATGTTAATCTCATCCAAAGTCACTTTCATCAAACCACCCAGAATAATGTTCGACTACATACCTGGGCACTGCAGGCCAGTCAAGTTGATATATCCACTACAACTGTGACTCCTGTTATTTTAGTGGTTTCGTTTAGTTATTTTAGAGTTTATAGCATATATCTTTAGCATACTCTACCTTCAAGTAATACACTACTTCATGTATAGTATGAGAACTGTCTAATAGTTCACTTTCATTTCTCCCATCCCAAATTTTGCTACTGTTGCTATATATTTTACTTTTTCATATTTTATAAACTCAATACTATATAATCTTCATACCACATTTGTTGTACAGGACTAGAGCATTGCTTGTCTAGGGCTAATTATTCCTCACTAATGAAGCAGGACTTTTATCTTTATTCTACTCAGTGCCCCAGGAATCTTGAGGTTTTTCCAGTCTGGATGATGGAAACAGGCACTATTCCCAGCCCTGTGTGAGCATGGAGTACTGTATCCTCTATTCATTTTGAGTGATTATTTTTTAAACCTCAGATAGTTTCCTCACAAACATATGATGGGAATCACTCAGCTGAATTGTCATAGGCAAATCTCCACAGATCTCTAGAGTTTTCTCTGTGTCTCTCTTCTCTAGTACTCTGTCTTAAGAATTTTAGCCACCTTGGTATCCCTGGGTTCTCAGCACTTGCTTCAACTCAGGGAATCTGCCAGTCTCTTCCTGGGTTATTCCTCCCTGCACCACAGCCTAGAAACTCTCTCAAAGCAGTAAACTTGTACAATTGTAGGGCTCACCTTATTCATTTCCCATCTCTCAGGGGTCACTATGCTTCATTGCTTGATATACAATGCCTTAAAAACCATTGCTTCATATATTTTGTCCATTTTTGGTTACTTCAGGCAGGAGGGTAGACATAGCACTTATCTGGATTGGATGTAGCCACAGGATTAGAATTGTTGGGTCATAAAATATGTACATGTTCAGCTTTAATAGATCTTGCCTAGAGTTTAAAAAATTAAAAATTAAAATATTTTTTAAATTACAATAAATTCAGCTAATTTTAATTTTAGAAAATTTTTATAATGTAGTTGATCTTGGTTTTAACCAGAGCATGTTGCTGGATTTTACTCCCCAATCGAACACAGTAGAGAAGGTGGCGGGTTCTTAGTGATACCATGCACTTTTTTTTAGAACTTCAGTGCTGTATCCCTTCATTTACAATGTATGATGAAAAATACTGAAGAAGGGATGGTGGTGGTGGTGAGGAGGCAGGAGAGCCAAGAGAGCAGATAATTCTGCCTTTGCTTGACTGATAGCGGTAATTATATTTGACAGCTTATGCTTGCCAAGTAATAACAGCTTTGATTTTTCCAAAAACCTAGTGATATATGTTTAGTATCTAGTCCATTTAAAAATTCTCTCTCTGTTACTCTTTCTCCTTCAAATTTGAGTCCTTTTTTTTCCCTTTGGAATGGCCTTCTCACATTAAAGGAGATCCATGTGCACATGACATCCTTCCATGGTTCTTTTCGACCTAATCTATGTTTTGAAAGAGGAAGCTCAGCAGCAGGTGCATGGTATCCAGGAGCATAGTCACAGGCCCTTCCCTCACCTGCTTCCTTAGCTGCAGAAACGCTTCCATCTCTTCTCATTGTAAAGGATTTTTTAGTTCTAAGAATGCTTTTTAGCCGCTCTTCTAGGTAAAATATGCATTGAATTTCTACCATGTATGACATTTTCCTGAAGAGAATTGCTGTTTGCCCTACACTTTTCAGTATATAATGGATAATGTTAAAGGAAAGCATAACATTAAAGAAATATCTTTTTCAAGTTTTTATTTTCAGCCTTTGAGCTTCTTGTGGAGAAACTTAATACATTCTTGAGTCAGGTGGCCGTGACTTTGAAGCCTTTGTTTTTTGATACTCTGTAAATCTCGCCTAAGAATAGATCAAAAATGATGTTTACATCTGTTTCTAGAATTGAGGAAGTAAGAACAGAATAAGACTTTGTGACTGTAGTTAACCCCTTCCATTATCTTCCTTGTCTAATACCATAGGTGGAATTGGATTTAATCCCTTTCAGAAACCATCCGTTGTCACAACTCTGGGCATTTACTGTCTTGCTCAGACCTGTTTGTTTGTTTCACAGTTATATTACAAGAAACAGACATGTTATATAAACTTTCCATATAAAATATAACTATTAGTTTGCAATAACTAATATTAACTAGGTTCTATAATTCATTGTATGTGTTCCCTTTATCCAAAATTCATGCAAATTTATTTTCTCTGCAGGTCTATGGAGAAATGTCTAAGGAAGTTAAAAAATCAAACATATTGGGAAACCTTTTGGGTTGTTGAATCTCCCTGAAATCATATTTTCAGGAAGCCTGAAACAAACAGAATTACTTAAGAGAGATGCTGCTAGAATAAGGATTGCAGGAAAAGAGATTGTTGTAAGAGGTTTTCACCCCTAAATTCCTTTCCTTCTAGTCTCATGATATTTCTGTAACTTCTTGGTTATTACCATTTTCTTTACTCTTACTTGTAGTTCTTGGGATACTCCTCTTTTCTAGTAAGAAAATGTTCAAATACCTTAAAACTGGCTGAATTTTGAAACTAAACAATTGAACCTGAAGTAAGTTCAGGGTTTCTTGTGAGCACAGGAACTGTTCTTCCTTTTGTTGAGGAGCCATCAAAGGCATCAAAGAAGCAGCCACCTGACTCAAGAATGTATCAAACTATCCACAAGAAGCTCAAAGGCCAAAAATAAAAACTTAAAGAAAACATTCATTCCCTCATGGATTTATACATGCCTACCTCAGTTAGCACTCTGTATCCATTATAATAAAACCATATCGTGGTCCTAGTCTGGGGAGGGCAGTGGGGAACTCAAGCCTTCCAGGGGTTAAGGTTCCTGATTTTAAGGTTAAAATATAGTAGTCCAGGACTACCTGTCATTTACTTGAAAAAGAGAGTATCCTTTCAAAATAAAAATCTACATATTTTTACATTTGATAAAATTATCAACAGAATAAAGAAGGTTTAAAATTAAAAGGGACTAGATTTTAAAAGTACTAACTAGATCGATCTCATGTGGGCCTGTGGCATTAAAATTGCACATCCCAAAAGTAATGCCGCTTCCTCGTTGGCATATGGAAGCATTAAAACCAGCTAGTACCGCCTGCAAAGTTGGTGTAGGGCAGGCACTTGCTCTATTATTTGCATAGTTGCTAACTACTCTGGACGTAGTGCTGTGCCTTCATATTAAAGCAGCCTTCCCATAGAATTTTTTAGCAAGATGTTTTTAATTTTTCTCCTTCTACTGAAAGACTTACCCAAACTGCTTTACAAAGCAAGACATTTTCATAAAGTAGTTCCTTTTTGGCATCCCTTTTGGAGAAATTTCCTAGAGTTTCCATTATCTCTTCTTCTTCCACTTTTGGAGATGAGAATGTGGTATATAGTTGGATACCTAGGAACTAGTGATACTAAGGAACTAGTGATTCAAAATCAGGAAACTTTTGTCTGGAAAACTTTTTCCTTTGTGATTATCTTTTCAGTAGACTGAGGAAATCTGCTTCCCAAAGCCCTATGCACTGATTTTATTGTTTCCTTCCACCTTTGGGGTTAATGGAGCAGGGACTATTTAAGGGCATCCTACATTTTTCCCCAGTGGCTTGGTGCACATGACTGAAGTACCACCGTTTTTGTTGTTGCTGTTCTTTTGAGAAAAAGAGAAGAAAAGAAACAGACCTTCCTTAAAACATACAGGTTTAGGTCGGGCATGGTGGCTCACACCTGTAATCCTAACACTCAGGGAGGACAAGGTGGGAGGATCACTGGAGCCCAGAAGTTTGAGACCAGCCTGGATAACATAGACCCCCATCTCTACAAAAAATTTAAAACTTAGCTGGGTGTAGTGGCACACATGTGTTGTAGTCCCAGCTAGTTGGGAGGCTGATGAGGGAGGATCGCTTGAGCCCAGGAGATTGAGGCTGCACTGAGTCATGACTGCAACTGCTGCGCTCCAGCAGAGGCAACAGAGTGAGACCTGTCTTGAAAGCAAAACAGAACAAAAAACGCGCAGATTTAAGTATCCCATGTCAGACCCCTTTGGGTCCTATTGGGAATCTGGCCAGAGAGCCAGATTCTAAGATGGGAAGGAAGAAACAGAAGGAGGAGAAGGGGAGGGCCCCAGAGACAAACTTGACCATTTCATAAGTTGGTCTGGTTTGCAACTCTGGGTTACATAGCCTGCAGGGTCTAAACATTTACTGTGTCCCCAAATTATAACACACTAAGAAATAGTGTGAGAAGCAAAAGATCAATCCTGTGTGGAGAGCACCATGCTCCATTTCCCACTAACTATAGCAGAGAGGATGTTTCCCTGTTCTGAAAGCATTTAAGGTAACAACCTAGATATTTTTGCTTTTATGCTTTATAAACATTCAGCCATCTTGGCTGATAGAATTGCTGGCGCAGCAGCCTCAGACCTGATATTTGCTTCTCATGGATATTGCGAAATCCACCCAGAATTATCATACATTAGAGCTTTGGAAGAACAGTAAGGAAACTAGCTCCAAATAATTATTTCTCACCTTGGCCACGTAGCCTGTTCTGTCACCACAGCAGCACCAAGAAGCCACACTCAGTTACTTCCTGAACCCTCATTTCAGAAGCTTGCTTTCTTCTTTTCCCTTAGTCACCTCTGGCACAGTCACACAGCAGCCCTGATAATATTCTATGTGAATACTGCCTCTTTTTTTGCCTCCAGATTATTTATTTTTCATCAGCACTCTTGTTGAAATCAAAATGTCTGGTGGTTAGACTCCAGCAGAGCAGAGAGCTGAGGCATACCACAAAACACGGACCTTCACTTAACTGTAAGGTCAAAATAGGGCTGCACATGATGAAAGTGTAAGGCATCTTAGGTATGTAGGTGTGGTAAATTCTGCTTTTTAGCCACCCTGAACATCAAACTATAGCTATTTAGTGCAGTTTGTTTTCCTTTTGCCCTCTTTATTTCTTTCGTTTTTTGAGAAATGGCCACATAAAGTTTTGAAGTAATTCAAGTTTGATGTGTATAGTAAATGTATAAAAATGTGTAAAAAGATGTTATTCAGCTATCTCAAATATGAGATAGTTGAGGATGTAGAGGTGGTATATACTGATTGTTTCCTTTAAAATCATATTTTAAGGATATTTATTTTATTTTTAGCCACCCTAAACATCAAAACTATAGCTATTGGGGGTGCAATCTGTTCTTCTTTTACCACTTTTCTTCTTTCCTTTCTTTTTTATTTTTTTGAGAAATGGCCACATAAAGTTATAAAGTAATTCAAGTTCAATGTGTATAGTAAATGTAGAAAAATGTGTAAAAAGATGTTATTCAGCTATCTCAAATATGAGATAGTTGAGGATGTACAGATGGTATATACTGATTGTCTCCTTTAAAATAATATTTTAAGGCTATTTATTTTAAATAGATAATTTGTCTCCTAGGCCAAACTGGTTTTCCTTTTTGGAATAGTTGAGGGATTATGCTGTGAATAATGAGAGTGTAGGTGTAACAGTGTGGCTTTTTGGAAAAAGTGGTCTTTCAGCCACTGGACCTTGAAACAGAGGATCTGCCTCTGAATCTTGGCGGTATATGAGCTCTTCTCCCATTTCACATAACATGCAAGTGACTTGTCTTTCTGTCTTTCTTCATTGGTCTTTGTTCCCTCTTCTACCAGTTCTACTTTCCTGACTTGTTGCAAGACCAATTTGTTATGACATGGTCTTTGTTATTGGCTGGCTTATTGGTTTTTAATTAAATAGAATTCTCTGATTGGGCACAGGCAAGGTCAGTGGTCTCCACCCTTTGAGTATGGCAAGTTTTTGAATTATGTTTGTATAAAATGTCTCATGGAGGGGCCATTTTTAAAAAGAGCTCTTTAGACCATTAGTTCATGAGACAGAGATGTTACTCCACTGGTGTAGTGATGGCAGTGATATTTTGGATATTCTGGACATAATAGTTTGTGTCACTGCTTCTTAACCAAAGCTGAAAGGTAGTAGCAAGTCTACATGAAAGCCAAAGAAGAGGCATGAAGCCATGAAAACCATGTTGTTTTTTCAGAGCTAATAGCAAAGTGGCCTGAATTGGGTTGCCCCCATGCTTCTGCCTGCCTCTGATACCAGTGCAGGAAGCTGGAGAATCGGCTGCTTCAGAGTGGTCTGCAGTATTACCTGGGAGTCATACCCACCCTATTCCTTTAAATGCCTCTGTGTTGGTCTCTTCCTTGTGAATGTTGAAGGCATAACGGAAATCCCCTGACCTTTAAAGTTATTCAAAATAATGACTTTGGGAGTCTTTAGCATGCAGCTCTATGATATTACTGATCCAGATAATTTGGTTGCATTTTCCAGGGTGTGCTGTCAATTAGCTTTCCTTTGGAAAGAGAAGGTAAATCACTGTTTTTCACTAGACATCTGGATTTTGTGTGACTGGCGTATTTTTTATCAGCTACTGACTCCCAAAACAACAAAACAATGAAATAGTTAAAACATGCTTTCCTCAAGTATGTACTCAAAAAGTCTGGCAATGGTGTGTGTGTGTGCAAGTGTTTTGATTTCAGAAGGGGAGAGTCGTAATTTAACTCTATACGATGTGTATATAATAATATAATTTTAAGACACCTGCTTCAAAATAGAAACTAGGATGCTGGAGATAATAACAATAAACAAGAATTAAACCAACCGGGCTCAGTGCCCAGGAAAACTAGCCAGACTCCAAGAACTGGGCAAGGAATAAACTAATAGGGGAGAAAAGGCAGGAATGGATAGAGTCGCAACTGCCTCCATTAAAAATGACTGCTCTGCAGTGTGATCACTGTGGAGGAATTCCATGGGGTCATTTGTCATAATAGTTGGGGTTCCTGCATGCCTCATTTCAATGACAAACTTTCAATGGAACTTACCTTCCTTAGATGTGAATCTTAAAACATGCCCGCAATATACAGTGATCTTGAGTTGTGTTTAAGCTTTTAAAATGCTGTAAATTACTTGGAAGCAAATGGACCAGAAGTAAAAATAGGAGCTCATAACAACTTTAAAGTTAGAAAGAAAGCCTTCATGTTTCCCAGGCTTAAATGTTGTATGATTTACCTAAACACAGGAGGAAATTCTCTTTGTGCATTTAGGGGGGTGTGTCTAATACAGGAACCCATGTTTTCCTGTTATTGAAAAGCCTTTTTTAATCTTTTAAGCACATTTTAAGACCTGCCTGTATTCCAGGTGTATTGTTTTCTTTAACATTAAAACATAAGAGCAGGTCACAGCCATCAGAGAAACCTATTAGGTCTCCCATTTGTGTCATAGGAGACACAAAAAATAAATGAATCGAATTAAATGGATAGACAGAGTCCTGGGCAGACTGGTAATACTGCCTGAATTCAATTAGAGGGAATGGTTGTTCCTATTTGTGAATAGAAGACTATAAAATTTCATCTGATTGTGGGTGTTAAGGGGATGATGACTTCTTAATCATAAAAGTAAATGCAATTGGTATGAAATATTCAGAAGTTTTTAGCAAATATAACTGAAATAATGGGTGATAAACCAAAACATTATTTGAACTTAAAAACAAATCTTCACTAAATTTTGGTTGGAAGCAGAGAGAGTAGATAGTACTCAGGCCATAAAGGTGGTTTTCAGTGCTGGGAAAGTAGGGTTCTCACTAGATCTAAGGACAGTGGCCACCTTTCCTTTGTCTCTGCTCTCCTGCTTTAATGGCCCCCGACAATGAAACTGCAATAAGCTATGGAATGCGTGAACTGTAGAGTCTCCCTGCTCACCAACTGTGATTGGAGTAGGTGCTTTCTGTACTTCATCCCTTCAGAATTCTTTTTGCCATCTGTTGAGCATCTGCATAGTTATTCGAAAGTGTGGAATCTGTGGGGTGATTTGAAACAAAGAATATGCCACAGATGCATAGTCTTCAGCAAGTCAATAATTAGGATCATCTTCAATATAGCCAATAATGATTTCTACTTTCTGTAGTTCCTTTCTATTTAATTTGCTAATTCCTATAGCCAGGGTTCAGGAGAAGCTTTTAGGAAATCCCTTTAAAGACAATTAATTACTTCCTACCCTTGAGTCTCCATGTCACAAAGTAGGCAGATATAGAAATATTCAGAGTGCCTCTCCTGGTGCCTGATGCTTGGCTTCAGTCTGAGAGGTGATGCTGTCCATCTTTAGCACAGAAAGGCTTAGGGGAAGAACTCACTGAGGCTGAGAGAAGAAATTGTCCTTTTCCTACAGGTGTGGAGGTGTGCCCAGAACACCAGATTCAATCATAATTAGATGCAAACTAGATACAAACTGAACAATATTAGAGAGCCAAATAGTTTGGGGATTTTTTGAGTTAGGTATTACTCCTCATCACTGAAGCCTAAGATGTTTACACTGGACTATAAAACTAGAAATATACCTTGCAGTTCTCTAGGGGAGCCAATTACCTTCATTTCCTTTAAAATTCAGCCTTTCCCAGTGAACCTTACCTGATGCCTGTCAGTACTATATGCTTCTTTTCCTGCAAGCTGTAATTGTGCACTTATAGCCTCCATTGAAGGTGCTTGGTGTTATTCACTTAAGTCATTTTCAGTTTGAATGGATAAACACATAAATGAAGCAGCCCTTACAATTATAATTATATTGTAAACTGCTTCAGAGTGGAGATTGTAACATCTATTTCCTTTACGTTCACCCCTGACCAAAGGCACACATATTTATTCATATTCCCTCCTTTCCCCCTCTGCCTTCTCTCTGTTATTGTGCATATACACAGTAGGTGTCCTGTAGAAACAGCACTGAATGTGGAAACAAACCACCAACTTGCAGGTGCACTAATCTGAGTGATCTTTTCTTGGCAGTGACAAACAAGAAACCCACACAGGCGTCCATCACAAAGGTCAAACAGTTTGAAGGCTCCACATCATTTGTTCGGAGATCACAGTGGATGCTCGAGCAGCTTCGCCAGGTTAATGGTATCGATCCTAATGGGGTGAGTGAATTGTCCAATGCTGAGCAAAGGCATTCTTTTCACAAGATGACTCTCTGATTGACCTTGGTAGTGGTAGTGGTGGTTTGAATCATTCTTAAGAAGGCTATTTCTCTATTTCAATTATGTGATTAAAACTTTCGGATACAGAGTCCTTTCTTATGGGAAATTATAAATCTTTTCATCATGTTTAATAGAGGAATCTAACAGAATGCATATTGAAAAAATGTGACCTCCGGTAACATTGATCAGCAAAGTACGAAGTTCAGAATGCAGATAATCATATCGATGGTTATCAATATGGAAAAAAAAACACATGTTTACCAAAACCTCATTTATCTCCTACTGGCACTAATGACAAGGTGTATTTACCAAAAATCAAGTAAATGAATGGTATCTTTCAGTATGCATTGTGATTCCCTTGCTTTTAATAGGAGAAACATTTTATGGCATAGTTATCTATTCAAAGTACATTCCCGTTGCTCACATGCACACCTCACAAAATGCTAATAATGAAGAATAATAAAATATAAATTGTTACTATAGACTAAAATAGCAAGAGGGAATCTTCCTACCAGAGTTTAGGGGCCAGATTAATATAGGTCATTGCTGAGAACCTAAAAGAATCCCTTTTCCAGGAAATTGGGAAGATAATACATGGTCTCAATTCTGACATTTGTCAGTGTTTAGTTAGGCTATCTCAATTTGTGTGATACTAGTTTCCTAGGAACATGTATCAATACTGTAAGATTTGGGGTTTGCTTCATAAACAGAGAAATGTAGACTCTCCATACACTTGGATAAAGATGAGCCTTATGATTGCGATCAAAGTCTTTGTTTTAGCCCTTATAAATCTTTTGACAGGAGTAATCTAGAAACAGCAGTTTTTATAGATTGAGATTAGTAGTTATTTCATTGTCTTTTCCAGGATTCGGCAGAGTTTGATTTGTTGTTTGAAAATGCTTTTGACCAGTGGGTAGCCAGCACAGCGTCAGAAAAATGCACCTTCTTCCAGATCCTCCACCATACCTGCCAGAGGTACCTCACGGACAGGAAGCCAGAGTTTATTAACTGCCAATCCAAAATTATGGGAGGTGAGTGGACATTTGTGTGACTTTGGTCATCCTGTTTCTTTAGACTCACTTTTACTTAAGAAGTTAGGAGTTCAGCAGCATAATTAAAGACAAAAACAGGAGAAGAATCAATATGCTCAGAGCTAGACAACATAAGAACCATTCCAGGGAGTTTATTGTATGGTAAATTTAGACACAAAGGTATGTTTTCACTCTTGTCCAAAAGCTGATCTTTTTTAGAATTAGCCTTCTAGTTCTTATCTGCACTTAGCTAAGATTATTTGAATGATGAGAACAAAACTGCTCCCTTATTAGAAAAACCTTTTATTTTGGTTTCTTTACTACCTTTTCTGTAATTTCATTGCAGAACACTATTTTCTGGGTTGCCTTTTTCTATTTTTTCTCAAGATGTTTTACAAATATTAATATAAAAATTCCAACAGATGCGTCCCCTTTCTTTCAAAAGCAACTCGTGTTTATTCCTTGAATGGCATACAGAGCTGAGTTAGGATGAGTACAGTAAGCCATTGTAAAGGGGTGAGTACCAGCATCGGCAACATAATGAGAAATGTTTAGAGGGTGCTTAGCACATTTCTTAGGTGGCATTTCTTTTTAGAGAATTGAAACTGTGCTAAAAATGTAAAAGCCTTGACAACTCTGTGAGTTGGGGAAGAGTGTTTATATCATTGGTCTTTTCACTGACCTGTCTCTTGGTTTTGAAAGACTGTTTTTAAAAATGCACCAGCTTTGCCTTAATCAGATGTTAAATGAAGATCACATTAAATACATCACATCTTCTCCTTGGGCTGTATATATGTTTCATATGAACATACAGCAGAATCCATTACTCTGTCCTAGCAACTGACACACATACTGTCATTTTGCCATTAGTTACTAGAAGTTGTATAGAGAAGTTATTATCCAATTCTTTGGTATTAGCCACTGAGGTATTGGCATTCCTTTTAAGTAGGAAGTTGCTTACATCATAAGAACCTTGAAAGGTCTTTCTTAGGTATTTATGCAGCTTATTTTATTATAGTTTCTCTGTTTAATCCCAGGAAAATACAAGAGGTGATGAATGGTGTATATTTTTTCAAGGGGTCACATCCTATGGTACAAAAGTGAAAATATTAGACATAGATGTTTAAAGGAAAGGGAATTTCAAACACTGACCTATTTGGAAAATATAATAAGATATAGCTCTGTATCATGTCTGCGCCACCAGTGCTCTTAAAATGACTCCTGCTTTGAAAGTCCAGCCTTAACGGACTTGGCAGAAGGTTGAAGCACACCAGGCTTAGGACTACAGAGGGCCACATTTTCACTGAATGGAAAGTTGGCCAGGAAATCCCAGATTTCCCTCATTCTTCATTAGGTGGAGTTTGCTCTGATAGCCTAGAATCACATTTGTTTCTTAATCTTCAATTCCTGCTATGAAGCATTTTTCTCATCCATGTCCATATGGTCAGTAGCTTGCATAGCTAGCATGTAAGCACAGAGTCTCTTCTCAAAATAATGTGACATTATGGATTTGAAATTTCTGTTGCTCTTGGAGAAAGACTCCCCTCAAGCATTGCACTTCTTCATGTTCCGTCCTGGGCAGTGTGGCCAGAAACAGACCAAGTGCCATAGAAACTACTGCACTTCCTCAGAATGGAAATGTGGATGGAAGCAAAAGGGCCACACACTCACTGTCCTTCCAAGGGAAACGAGCTACCTCCTTCATTCTAAGGTTAGGGATAGCTTTGCTGACTCTTCCTCTTCCTCCTTTAACAGACTGCACTAGGCAGTCCCCCTGCTCTGTTTCCCCTAAAGGTCTCATTTCTTCTCTAGGAACAGGCTTTTTCTTTCCTTCATTCAATTACAGTTCATTATCCAATCATACAATAAATGAGAACTAAGAACCTACTACATGCTAGTCACTGTGCTACGTATTGGATATAGAGAATAATTCTATATTTGGTTCCTTTATAGACCCTAATTGCCACTACTCAAATCCCAGACTGATAGATCTCTAATTTGTTCTTCCTTTGCCTTCCTGAATATCCTCAGACCTTCCCACACAGCCCCACCACACTGCTTCTGTCCATCATTGAGCCAGCCCTTCAGCTTTCTTTCATTGCCTTGTGAACCCCAAATTATGCAGAGTTGAGATGGGAACACATATGTCCAGTGTTAAATTGTTGGTATGTGTATTTAGGCAAGCCGAATATTGGTTTCCTGTAGTAAGAAAAAATTAGAATAAGTTAATAAAACCAAATGCCAGAATTGCCTTTGCCCTGTGTAACTGTAGGTGTGTCTCTCAGCTGCTCTAGACTTCAGTTTTCCCAGGTGTCACATGTAGAGGTTAGACTAGATGCTATATAAAATCTCTTTCAGTTCCATCACTTTGAAAGTCTGTAATTCCTAAATTATAGTTTTATTGTGTAGGTTAATTGCTTCTTATCTAAAGAATCAAAGATTTAGTGCAATTAAATATTGACAAGTCCTGGATTACTAAGGAAGGCACAAAAAGGTTTAAATTAAGCATGTAGTAATTTGTTGGCACCACATATAACCTTAATGAATGCAGCATGTCTTAAACAGTTGCTTATGCTTAATAATAGTTGTGCCAACACACCCTGATAAATTAGTATGCCGATTAGTCTTCTTTTCTGCCAGCTATCACACTTCTGAGACTTCAAAATTAGGTGCTTCTGGGGCCACTACATTCTGACCTCTTTAACTTTTGGGTATCTTCCACATCTTTAGGATATGAAATCTGTTGCCAGTTTCACAGTATCTTTTGGTCTCTTCCTATAGTATGGGCCACAAGTCCTAGATACCATTGTTTCTTATACCATGCAATAGGATAGTTTTATGATTTTAAAGAACTAATACTGGTGTTAGTATGCTGCCCAACACCAGATTCTATACATATGTTATCTAATTTAATTTTTATAGCAGACTTTGGAAATATACTTTATCAACTCCATTTTATAGAGAAGGAAACAGAATCAGAGAGATCAAATAGCTTGCCAAGTGTCATATAACTAGTAAGTAGTAAAGATAAGATGCCAGGGCAGGCCCACTCATTGGCTCCTTAAAGCCACTGTGTGGCATGCTCCAGGAAACACCATTGACATTGTCTTTGTTATGAATGGTGCCCCCTAGAGTTGTACATGAATTGCTGGGAATATTTTAGCCACTACATTCCTGGGTATTAAAAAGGGAGGTGGGAGAAAACCCGCCTTTATGGATAGTTTTAACTTTTTTCCTAATTTTGTCCCAGGAAAATATTTAAGATAATTCTTAAGCTATTTTTTTCATCCTAAGAACAATCGAGTCATCAAGCACCTTTAAAATCATCTTGCTTTTTGTTTTTTGTGTTTGTCCACCAGAACTTCAATAGAGGAAATAGATGAAAGCACTGGGAAGACAGTGCAGCCCTAGCCGCCTGCAGGGCCTCTCAGGTACTCTATGCCAACCGAAAATAATGAAAAGGGTCAGAATCTAGATTAAAGAGACTTTAAGTGCAAAGGTTGAGGACAAGCCCACCCAAGAAGCACAGATTCCTAACAATGGAAGTCAGTGTTAGAAAGCGTAGACGTGTGAGATTGCTTATGTAGACAAAGCGTGGGGAATTTTAGCAGAATTTCAGCATCTTTCTATGTAAGGCTTAATACATAGTCACAATGACCTGATTAGTTCAGATGGTCCTCCTCTTTTGAGAAAGGTACATTTAACATTCCATTGCAGTTACTGCAGATGTAACTGTCATGGGGTCCCTGTTCAGAGCACCATCTAGTCTGAGTTAGGTCAGGATACAGGTCAGGACAATAAAGAAGGCAGTTAATCTCTAACAAAGATTTGTGATTGGAAGGTAGAGGTCTGGTCTCTGGTCTCCTAGTCACTTACGGAACAAAAACAATGAGGAAGAGAGTTAAGCTATAATCTAAGAAGTAGAATTGCAAAACATGCTACATGACTCAGATCACAGCCACATCTCTCTCAAGGCTTAAAGTGTTTTGGGGGGTTCCAACAGCTTTTAAATTGTATTTATTTTCACAGCTGTATCTGGACCAACCCTGTCATTGGGAAAACTGAGGCCCAGCAATTTTGAATGACTTTGTCAAGGCCAGGGACTGTGCAACAACCTACAGAGATTGAAGGCAGAGGTGGGGAGCCAGGTCTGGCTGCTGAAATGTGACATGACCGCATGAGTGACAGGGGTCCCTGAAAGTACAGTCTTTAGTTCATATGGTTTGGATTTACTTCTTCTGAAATGGTAGCTTTTATTTTCTCTGTGTTTATTGTAAACAGAAATGATGTTATACTGTTATACGTGTGATGACACATTTGTACTTCAAAGGTGCCTCAAAGGAGTTAATAACGTGTTATTAGACTCCACAGGAGGGACTTGCTTTCAGCTAATTCATTTCAAACAGATGTTGAGAATGATGGTTCTATCGCAAGGACAAAAAACCAAACACCGCATGTTCTCACTCATAGGTGGGAATTGAACAATGAGAACACATGGACACAGGAAGGGGAACATCACACACCAGGGCCTGTTGTGGGGTTGGGGGAGAGGGGAGGGATAGCATTAGGAGATATACATAATGCTAAATGACGAGTTAGTGGGTGCAGCACACCAACATGGCACATGTATACATGTGTAACTAACCTGCACATTGTGCACATGTACCCTAAAACTTAAAGTATAATAATAATAAAAAAAAGAGAGACGTGGTCTGCCCCAAATAGATTGTCAGTATAGATAATGGGTATGCCATGTTAGGTCAAGGTCCCAAGGAAGACTTTGTTACTTTACTTACATCAGTATTCTTTAAATGTGAGCAAATCCCACATGGCTCCCACATTGCTATTTCATTTGTGTTGACCAATTTATAATGATTACTGTTGGCCTAGTATTCATATGCCTAATACTGTGAACTGTAGAAATCTTTGGTGATACTGGCAATTTCTATATTAGAACCACAAAGTAGGTTCTTTGCAAACCCATTTTCTTTTTCATTAAGAGGTATAAATTATTTGCAAGAAAAAATAATTTATTCTTCAAGATAAGCATAAACTGAAGCATATCCAAGCCTTTTTCTTGAACTCTGAGCCCGAATACCCTAGCTAACTCATTCAGTTCCCTCTTAACTATTTCACCTGTTGTATGTCATCCTTCAGTGATCCCACAATTATTTACTCAGCGCTATGTAAATGTGCTAAACTAGCTGTGGAGATCCAACCACACAGTAGGCACCTTCACCAGCTTCACTTACTTTCTGGACATATCAGATGTAAATAGACGTGAAACATTGCCATGACAGTAAGGGGATGGCTGAGCTGGAGGTTAAAGGATGGTTAGCAGTTGCCAGACAGACAAAGGCAAGATGAAATTAGCTCTCTCTTATTGCAACAGTTAATCCAGACAATTTTATTTCAATGTTAGCTGTATTCAGAATTTGAATGTGGCAGATTGTTTTTTCACAAAGCAGGCTATTTTGAAGTGCCATATATTTTCATCATCATCAAAGGGTATTTCTTAAGCATTACGCTTCTATGGACAGCCCTTCAGATGATAGTATAAAGCCCAGACTTCAGAGCTCTATTAGAATTCTAGGGACACAGATGTCTCTGATGTCACCTTCATACCAGGCTGGCCCTCACTTGCCCCTGCTGATTGGTATGCTAAAGGAAACCCAATGGCTTTACTCTGGATTCCCCCAGGATAGGATAGAATCTCAGGATTCAATCAAACTGTGACTTTGTTTGTTCTTTTCTTCCAAACAATACAAAGTCATCCCTAGGTGAGGTGTGCAACTATTTCACCTTGTGTGTGTCCCAGGCATGGAAAAAAAAAAGTGATTGGTGTGGTCATTCTTAATCCCAATACATTAATATAGTACTTTAAAGGAATCTATAACATTTGCCATGATTTTTATGTTATTTTTCCTTCTGTTTTAACTCTGTCAATGAATAAAGACTTTGGAGTGTGAACCTCACACTCCTATGCGTGCTGCAACCAGGGGTGCATTAGAATGAATTGTTTATTTCTCAAGAATAAAGTCATGTATAATTTTTCCCCTAGGGATCAAACTTCAATATCCTTGGGAGATGCACACACACATATTAGAGATTATAATTCACAGAGATAAGTTGTATTAACACCACCATATGGTTGCTTTTTGATGCCTGAATGTAGACACAGAACAGCAGAGGAGGCCAGGCTTCTTAGCTGATTCACTGTTGTGACAGTGCAGTGAAATGTTTCTTATAGTTCTTTAAATCAACAGGAATCCATGGCATAGTTCCTCCAGTGACTATTTTTGTTGCCCTTGGGAAAATAATAAACTTCAGTTTCCTCCACCAAGTACAGATGAGGAAAATGATTCATGAGGAACTAGCCCAAGATCCCACAGCCATTAAGAGATACAGCTGATGTTTCAGTCAAGACCTGCTACTTAGTCCTCATCTATTAAATGGAGACCGTGACTTCCAAGTTCCCTTAATAAGCACAAGTCTTCTTTTCCTTATATCAATTCAGCTAAGCAAAAGGGGGGATGACACCAATTTAACAAGATCTTTGTGTGAATTCAGTTGAAAATTATGTTTGAAAGTTCTCCGTAAATTATGTTACATAATTATATTAATCATGTACACACACAGACTTAGCCACTCTTCCATCACTCCATCCTCCTCATTGCAGCCAATATATCTTTTCCTAGACAGCATGATATTTCATTTAAGACTTGTCTTAAATGAAAGTTCTTTCAGAGAGAGAAGGAAACTAAGACTAAAAGCAAAATAAAAGCATCAATACAAACAACAGTACAAATATTTAAAGCATAGAATCAGAAAAGCCCAGTTTGGAAGTTTTGTGTTTTTGTTATTGGGATCCCAGCAGTGTACCCACTGCATCAAACACAAATGTTTTTATAGTCCTATGTGACCCATCAAAGTGTAACCATCTGATATTGGCTGAGCACTATTAGGGACATGACATTCAGCAGAAACTGTGAGATGTTTTTGGATAGGAATCTTTCATGTATTTTTTAAGTTGAGGATGACATTACTAGTCATTATGTTTTGTATGTGTGTGTTTTCTCATATTTCCTCATTCAGCCATTCAACCTCATCTTGTTCCCAGAGAGGTAGATACTTGTATTTTAAGTGAAAAAATTGGAAGCAACTAAGGACTACTTCCTTAGGTTCCATCCAATTCTGTGTGTGATATAAATGACTAGAAACTAAGGAAAAATGGGTCACAGATGCAATTTTTTTTTCACTGCTCATTGGCTGTAAGCTACGCTGAAATGCATGCTGTGAAACAGCTGGTGGGTTATAGTTAGTCATCCTGAGCTGGGAGTGGCTCTGCGCATTAAAATGCTTTTGAGTCATATCTCTTCATCAAAATTTTGTACCAAACCAAGACTTACATAAAGGTACTTCCAAAATACCATTTTTGTCTGGACAAGGATTGTAAACATGTTTTGTCTATGCCATGGTTAAATAACCTGCAGTAGATAAGAGCCGTTCCTATTTTCAGAATCAACCAGAAGACATAAATATACAACTTGATCTAGAAGAAAAGAGCACAGACTGGATTCACTTACCCTTCTCTTTGACAGCATCACTCATTAGCTGAGTAACTTCGTCTGAGCTGCTTAAGTTATACTCAGCATCTCTATGCTTTTCTGTGTCATGGATACAACATATGCCTTGAAGGGATGACATGAGGATTAAAGTAAATTATAAAGGGTTAAATCAAATGGGATTTTTGAAAAATGCCAGTACATGCCTAAATATTCTATGTTTTTAAACACTACAAATATGCATATTCATAATATTTCATGATTTCTCCCAGCATATTTATCAAAAGCCTTTTCTTCTGAAAGAAGCAAGGGAATATTCTTGAGCTTTCCTAATCTGTGTTAGCCATAAGAATTGGGGGGAAAAGAATTTCTTTGTTCCAAGTGAGAATGAGCTGAGCTATACTATAGATATTTCAAATGTCTGGGATGCTGAGTTGTTTGCTATGCTTTATAGAATGCTGATTGTGTTGCATTTTATGTTTGACATTTATAGAGTGCACATGTTACTGCTGACTTAACCCAAACAACAATGTTTAAAATATATCAAGTAACACTGTGCCAGAGATCAGGGCACATAATTCAGATCTTCCAGTGGGAAAGAAAAAAACCTAAAACATGTTTTCTGAACTTTACAAGAGAATGGAAATATTCCTTTTCCACCAACATGTCCTCAGCCTAGAATAATTCCTTGAGTCCACCTCTTTCTACTTCCAAAACTGGAGATACATGAGTCAGAGGTAAAATTACTTAACATTGTTAGACATGAAGTGGTAGTTCTGAAACAGACATAAAAGGCATTCTGCATTATGCTCTCATACATTTAAATTTACAGACATATGAAAGTTTTTTAAAATTTTGGGAGACATAAATTTGCCAACCATTTTCGAAGGAAGGATGTTTTCTAAAATCTTTACATCTGCTATCATCATAATTTCATAAAAGAAAGTTTAACATTAACAATAAAAGATAAAAGGATATAATCTCTGAGACTAAAGGGGCTGTTCTTAAGTTAGAAACATTTACCTTTATGAAAAGCTTACTTCATTGTGCTTATTTCACGTAGGCAGTAAAAACTCTACCATCCACTGGCATTTAAAAGCTGTTGTTCTGCTGTAACATAGAAGCATCAAGAACTAAAAAGTACATGGAATTTTAGTGAAGAGAAGCTGTAAATTCTCAAGAACAATAACACAGCTAATGAGTGATGCCATCAAAGAGAAGGATAAGTGAACCCAGTCTGTGCTCTTTTCTTTGTCATTTAGTAATTTGTCAAATTCACCCCCACTTCTGGGGAAGCCATTCAGAATACACACTCTTTGGAGAGCAGATGAGAATATAATCTTCAAGGTTGAAGGCTATAGTCCTATTCCATACCTGGAACAGAGGTTAGAAATTTGAGCATAGTGTATGAGAAACTATACAGGAATATGAGATTTCTAAAACCTTTAGTGAAGGGGTAAATAAAATGGTCTTTTTTGTTCACATTATATGATAAACTTCTAAAAATTTTAACCACGTTTCTGATCATTAAAGTAAGGTTGAATAATAAGATTTAGCATAGGTAGTTCTTTGAAAATTGGACATTGATTTAAAAATCTAAAGTTGAAAACTTCAAATTTGTAGGAGCAAACATTCCTTACTTATCCTTCTACCTGCAGTATACCTACCCAGGACTAGGTTCATTGCAAGAAGTTAGAGCATTAGAGTTGCCAGATTTCACCAATAAAAATGCAGGACATGTTACTTGCAGCATATTTATACTAAAAAATTATCCATTATTCAGCTGGAATTCAAATTTTGCTGGATGTCATTTTTATCTGGCAACATTTATGGACATCCACTCTCCCAGTTTGTAGCCAGCCAAAACAAATATGGAAAACAAAGAACGTTTATGGTATGTAGACAAATAAACCTTATGGTGGCCAAACGATTATAAGGGCTTTGGGAGAATTTGAGATGGAGATCTCAAAGGCATAACGTGTTAGTCATTCAAAGATACAAACAGAAAGAAAAATATGAGACAGGCTGCTAAAGGGATATTTAGAGAACTTAGAAAATTTGTGTTATATTGTGGCTATTCTACATAGAATAATGCTGTAAAATGCAAATTATAGGTAGTAGGAAATATTAGAATTTCATTAAAGAACTTTTATAACTGAACATCAAATTCCTGGTTAATTTTGCGGGAAAGATAGTTCAGTCTTGAGTCAGAATGTCTTTGGCTTGGTTTTCAGGAGTTAGTTTATTGTTAATAATAAAAAGAGCCCGCCATAGACTCTTGGGGGCACCCAGCAAAACAAAGGCTCTCATTCACGGAGGAAGAGGGAAAAGCTTACATTGCAAAGAACTCTAAGATACATTGTCTTTCAGTTCTGGACTCTAGAAACCTAAAATCAGTGAGTAGGGCTGTGTCCTTCTGGAGGCCCCAGGGAAGAATTTGTTTCCTTGCCTTTTCCACCTTCTAGAAGCTGATTATGTTCCTTGGTTCATGGTCCCCTCCTAAATGTTCAAAGCCCCCAGCATCCTCAAATCTCTTTCTCTGTCTCTGACACCCCTGCCTTCCTTTGTGTTTATATTGGGTCCACCCAGGTAACTCAGCATAATCTTCCCCTCTGGAGATACTTATCATATCTGCAAAGTCCCTCTTACCATGCACAGCTTCTGGGGACTAGAGTGTGGACAAGTTTGGGAAGCCATTATTCTTCCTACCACACCATTTTCTTAAACAATTCTGAAAGCTGTAATATACTCTATTGTGTAATATTGTCCTACATTTAATTTTTTATAAGATATACTTTTATATATGTCCTATAGACTATATTACTTCTGCTAATCTGTTCTAATTTCAGACATTTAAATTTAGAAGCACCTAAACTTTTTATGAAGACCCAGTACTTAAGTGACTAAAAGGGCTTGCCATGTTCTGTAATATCAAAAAGTTCCTTACTTTAGCAGCTGGTATACTTCTACCTTGGCTCTTTCTCTTTACTTAAGGGATTTGTTTTCCTTAATAATTACATGGGTTTTTTACACATTTCTTAGGGTACTTGATAGTTAAAGCTTTTGATGGCCAGGCACGGTGGCTCATGCCTGTAATCCCAGCACTTTGGGAGGCCAAGGTGGGCGGATCACGAGGTCAGGAGATTGAGACCATCCTGGCTAACACGGTGAAACCCCATCTCTATTAAAAGTACAAAAAAATTAGCCAGGCCTGGTGGCACATGCCTGTAGTCGCAGCTACTCGGGAGGCTGAGGCAGGAGAATCGCTTGAACCCGAGAGGCGGAGGTTGCAGTGAGCTGAGATAACGCCACTGCATTCCAGCCTGGGCGACAGAGTGAGACTCCACCTCAAAAAAAAAAAAAAAAAAAAAGCTTTTGATGATGGAGATATTGAAAATCAGTTGATTTTGTTAAAAATCATTCTTTTCCTTGATATGTCTCTTCCCTGTCTCCTCCTAAAATCATCATAATGCCCCACTTGTAAATAACTTGGTGGTGTTGCTCTTGAGAGACTAACAATTCCCTTTTCAGCTTTGATAAAAGATGTCAAGGTCAAGTTTATTTAATATATAATCATTACAGACAAGTTCACATTCACTGGCTGGATTTACCTCTTTAATTCAATATACATTTAAAAGTGATTCAACATGAGCACCTGAAATGCAGTTTTCATGTTAATTTAACAATTTTCTGTATCACTTAGGGTATGTAATCCCTTCACTATACCGTTGAATTATTGTTTTTAGGATCTGTTTCTACTCACAGAACACTTCTGACACCAGCTATGTGGGTTTTCCACACCAAGTAACTCTCCAATTCTCTGGAGCATCAATTGGGTGCCCTACAATTTAATCCAGTTCTGGCACTAACTACCCAGAATTAGTGCAGACCCTGCTGGTTAAGGGCTCAGTCCCACAGGACTACTCCCCACTTTAGATGCCAGTCACAAGTAGTGGGTCCTCAGGTTACCTGTACGTCTGTCCGACTTGGCTACGAATTGGAGGTTCCCATGATCTCTTCCTCAGGTTTGATAATGTGCTATACCAGCTCACATAACTCAGGGAAATCCTTTACTTACATGTACAGGTGTATTATAGAGGATATTATAAAGAATGTAAATGAACAGCCAGATGAAGAGATACATAGGGCAAGGTCCAGAAGAGTCCGGAGCATAGCGGCTTCTGTCCCCGTGGAGTTGAGGTGCGCTACCCTCCCTGCCCATGGGTGTGTTCACCAGCCTGAAAGCTCTCTAGATCCCATCATTTAGGGGCTTCTACTGGGGTTTCATTACCTAATGATGATTGATTAAGTCATTAAGCCATTGGTGATTGACTGTATCTCCAGCCTCTCTCCCCTCCCTGGAGGTCAGGATGAGGGGGTGGGGCCGAAAGTTAAAACCCTCTAATCTCATGACTGGTTTAGCAGCCAGCCCCTAACCTCCAAAAGTCACCTCATAAACTCAGGTATTGTTGAAGGGGGCTTATTACAAATAACAAAAGATACTCCTCTCATTCCTGTCATGCAGGGAATTCCAAGGGTTTTAGGAGCTCTCTGCCAGGAACTGAGGGCAGAGACCAAATATATATTCTTACTGTGTCACATGTTGTTTATAAATCTTGTCTTCCTGGTAGGATGTGGTATGATGTCATTAAAAAGATAAAGGTTTTCAATACACAGATCTGGGTTTGAATTTCTGGTCTGTCACTTACTGGACAGAACAGGTCTGTTATTGGTCTTTGGATGAATTACTTAAACTGTAAGCTTGACTTCCTCTTTTTAAACAGAATGCTAATGCTTGCCCTGTAGTAAGTTGTAAGGATTTAACAAGATCATGTATAAAACATATAGCATGGTGCATAGGGAGTACCACGGAACATCGTGAGCACTCAGTGGGAGCTTATAATTAATGTCTTCTTTTAATCCTGTCTTCCTGTTGTCCTGCCTTCCCTCCTGTTAAGGGAAATTTGTATAGAACCTGATTTCTCCCTGGACACAGGAGATAATGGAAGTAGAGAAACATGGCTTTGAGTGTCCCTTAGGTCAGATACAGTAGAAGTACAGTTGTCTGTATTTATATGTATTTGTATTTATATGTATTTGTATTTATATTTTTCTTGCCTTCCAGGAAAAAAGCCTGTGAATGCTAATAACACTGATAGTCACCATACTGAATCCCTACTATATACCAGGCAATTTTTTAGTTTACATTTAACTACAAAAAGTAGTTATTGTTATTCCTGCTTTACAGGTGAAGAAACTGAGCCTCAGAGAGGTTATTTATCTACCCTGAAATCATATCCATAATAAAGGGCAGTGAAGATTTGAACCCAAGTCTATCTCCAGAATCTGTTCTTTCCCCCTGCCCCATTAGAGAGAGAAAATAGAAAAATTCTTCAAAGCAACTATCTTTTTTCTTTTTTTCTTATACTTTAAGTTCTGGGATACATGTGCAGAACGTGCAGGTTTGTAACAAAAGTATACATGTGCCGTGGTGGTTTGCTACACCCATCAACCAATCATCTACATTAGGCATTTCTGCTAATGCTATCCCTCCCCTTGCCCCCAACCCCCTGACAGGCCCCAGTGTGTGATGTTCCCCTCCCTCTGTCAATGTGTTTTCATTGTTCAACTCCCACTTATGAGTGAGAACATGCAGTGTTTGGTTTTGTGTTCCTGTGTTAGTTTGCTTAGAATAATGGTTTCCAGCTTCATCCATGTCCCTGAGAATGAGAATGACATGAAGTCATTCTTTTTTATGGCTGCATAGTATTCCATGGTATATGTGTGCCACATTTTCTTTATCCAGTCTATCATTTATGGGCATTTGGGTTGGTTCCATGTCTTTGTTATTGTAAATAGTGCCACAATAAATATACTTGTGCATGTATCTTTATAGTAGAATGATTTATAATCCTTTGGGTATATACCCAGTAATGGGATTGCTGGGTCAAATGGTATTTTCTAGATCCTTGAAGAATCACCGCACTGTCTTCCACAATGGTTGAATTAATTAACACTCCCACCAACCGTGTAAAAGCGTTCCTATTTCTCCACATCCTCTCCAGCACCTGTTGTTTCCTGACTTTTTAATGATTGCCATTCTAACTGGCATGAGATGGTATGTCATTGTGATTTTGATTTGCATTTCTCTAATGACCAGTGATGATGAGCATTGTTTCATATGTTTGTTGGCTGCCTAAATGTCTTCTCTTGAGAAGTGTCTGTTCATATCTTTTGCCCACTTTTTGATGAGGTTGTTTGGTTTTTTCTTGTAAATTTGTTTAAGTTCCTTGTAGATTCTGGATATTAGCCCTTTGTCAGATGGATAGATCGCAAAAATGTTCTCCCATTCTGTAGGTTGCCTGTTCACTCTGGTGATAGTTTCTTTTGCCAAAGCAGCTATCATTAGTGCATGTTTTTGTCTAAAAGTTCCAAGTGTTCCTCCAACAAAATTAGAATATATTCTCATTTCAATAGCAATTAGTATTGTTGTTGACATTGGGTGATATATTTCAGTATAAGATTTAAATTAAGGAATACACTTCCTTATCATTATTAAGTTATTTTCCAGTTAAGCACTTGACTGTTAAGTTCACTTTCCTAGTTCTGCCCTGTCTTATGATGTTTCAATCTATTTTCTTTTCCTCTAGAAATAAATTTAAAAGTATATTACAATTCAAAAGTAAAATGCAATTTGATTTGTTGAAATTCAACATATACATAAATATTCAGTAATACACAGTTATGTGAAGTGTGGTACATTTATATTCCTCAACTGTTGTGCATAATAACACAGGCCAGCAACATGAGTGGGTAAATAAAATGGAGACCTAGGTAAGGCAGCCTTCAGAAATAGAATATGTATAAGTCTCTCTTTGGAAATAAAAGTCCTGGATAAATGTGACAAAGCTTTCTTCAGTGGTCATTAACAAAATAATTCCAAAATTGTGACTCCCCTCTTTTGGGCCTATTATACTTCCCAGCTTTATCCATTAAAAGCTGAATAAATGCATGCACAAATAGCTGGATTTCTCTCTGATTAAGATTAAGTAAAACTGCACAAGTTTTAAGCTGTAATGCAGATAACAGATACAGCCACTAAATTGTTACTTCTTCTCAACCCTTTTGTTTCCTGTTAAAAAAAGTAAATTAAAATTTATCATTTGGGGCTATCTACTTTCAGGTAGTGAGTAAATAAGAAAGTCTGTCAGCAAGGCATAATCATCTTTTCCTTTGTTTGCTGGTTTAAAAAAAAAGAGAGAAAAGTAAGTATTACCTTTGCTGGGCAATGTAGAATTTTTGGATTGTTGTGTTGATAAAAATGAATGTTTGGGAAATTGAATATTGGAGCAGTTTGGCATTGTAAATTTGTATTTTGAGGCTCCTTCAGCTCTATCACAGTACCATGAATAGAGGAAATTAAAAAGAAATAGCCATTTTCAGGAAAAAGAAAACATAAGTATATCCATAAACCAGAAACATAACAGAATCACAAAGCAATTAGTAGGATTAAAGCTGTTGTCTGCTGGATTCCAGGTCTGGAAGGAAGAAGTTTGAATTCCATGCTACTATAGGGACTACAAGTGCACCCATGCAAAGCGTGGATATAGGAGCTAGATTTGCTGCTTGGTACCAAGTCTTCTTAGCCCAAGAAAGGAGTTTACAAATATGCTGTGACCAACTGCTCCTTAGGGCAGTGGCTTATAAGAACCTGTGTTCCAGAGAGGCAAGAGAAAACAAACATAGTCTCCCACCCAAGACCTGGATCCAACTGGCCACTAGCCTGGGACTGACTCTGCCATATCCCACATGTTACCCAGAACAAGAGCCTCAGACCATTACTTTAAATCCTGTTGTACCAGGGACCAGCACAGGAAATAATAAAACTGTTATATAGAAAGAAAAGGTCAAGGCAATGAGGAGAAGCAGGAAGAAATTAAAATCTCCCACTGAAGAATATTGTGCACACCAAAATTCTACATGAGAAAGCCAACAAAAATAACAAATGAGAATTGAATTCACCCCAAATGAAATGAAAGTAACAAGGAACTCCAATAATGACTTTAAGTATATTTATGATACTCAAAAGATAAAGGAAGAAATTAGAAAAAAAGTTAAGATGTTGTAACACAGGAACTAAAATGAAAAGACAAAGTGATAGAAAAAAATAATTCTGGAAATGAAAAATGTAGTCTCTGAAATAGACTCATTTGATAGAATAAACTCTAGACTGGGCAGGGTCAAAGACAGAATTAATGAACTATGAGATAATCATGAGAAATTCACCCATAATACAGTACACAGCAATGAAGAATATAAAGGATGAGTTGTACATGGAAGATAGAACAAGATGCTCTACCATTCATCTCATAGGAATTTTTAAAGAAGGTTTAAGAATGGAAGAAAACCAGTATTTGAAAAGATGGTGGCTAAAACTTGCTGAACTGAAGACTCAGATTGAGAATATCACCAAGTGCCACACTTGAAAATAAAGCTTTACCTAGAGAAAAACATAATGAAATAGAACACTTGGGACAAAGGGGAAATATTAAAAGCTATTAAAAATACAGTTTTCCTACTGTGGAAGGATAAACTGATGGCTTGTTCCCAGCAACAAGAGATGCCAAAAGTCAATACATTAATATCTTCAAAGTTCCAGAAATAACTGTCAATCTAGAATTCTGTATCCAGGTAGACTGTAATATAGATGTAAGAGAAATACAAAGATATATTCAGAAAAGCAAAGACTGATTATTCACCACCTCTAGACCCTTGCTGATAGAAGTATTAAATGATGTGCTTCAACATGAAGCACACTGAACCCAAAGGGTAGGAGTGGAGTGTAAGAAACTGTAATGATTGCAAACATGGTAAAAATACACTCCCAAACTTAATTGTCTAATGATTATTTTAAAATTACTTGGAATGTTTTCTTGAAATAACTGGAGATAAAATTCTAAACAAAAGTAATAAGGAATACATGCTGTATGTTCAATGGATAGTTAATCCATGCTAAAGTTCATTCCAAGAAGGATAGCTACTGAATTAATTTGACAGGAAAAAAAAAGCAGTTACATTTGTTAGACTTCTAGTTTTAAAATGATAGAATATAAAGGATATTCGCCTCTTTTCTTGAAAATTATCCAAAATCAGCTCAGAGAATTTATGAGGGCAAACTCTATCTCTGATGAAATGAGTATCTGTCTCGAATTACAAACTCCTGTATGTGGGGAAGAGTTGACAAATGCAGTAAAGGTGAAGGTAGATTCCCAAGAGAGAACTCTCATACCTGCAGTCTCAGATAAAGCCTAAAGCCCTCAGAATGAAATGATCCAAAGTGTGTGTCAGTAATCCCTTCTTTAGAACAATGGAGCAGAAGCCAGGAAAGCTCTGGGAGTAATGGGCCCAAATTGGCACAGTGCTGGGACCAGCAAGGAAAGAAGGCTAAACAAAGAATCACACTGTCAAAGCCATATTGTCAGGAATCAATCTGTTGATGGGCTAAAGTGGAGGAAAGAATCTGAATTCCAAGCAATCCTGTGGTCGCATCTTGTTGAGGAAAAGTAAAGGCTCAAGAGGCCTCTGTCACATACACAGCCCTGCATCATAAGGAGAATGCCAGCTAGCCTGGAAAGTAGTCCTCTTCCCTCCTCAGTACCATGAATCTCCTGCCAATAGCTGTTCACCTTATTTTCAAATCAATGATAATCCCAAAGGAACCAGCAGAGGTGGTTCCATCACTTACCATAAGTATATCCTTGGGCAATTTATAACCTGTCTAAGCCATGGTTTTTGTTTTTGTAAAATAGAGTAGTAGTTCTCCCATACAGTCCTGTGGGGAGGATTAAATAACATAATATACCTAAAACACTAGGCATGCCTAAAACACTAGCTGTAATATACCTAAAACATATCACATGGTAAGGAGTCAGTAAATATTTACTGATGACAAAGATCAGCCAGGTGGAATTCTCAGGGCTGAGAACTGACTTGCCTTCTTTGTCCTCTTTCTCTCTAGAAAGCGGTGGTTAAGAACACAGATTCAGTAGCAAGTATTCTAATTCAAATCCTACATCTTTTATTGCCTACCATTATGATTTCAGCCAAATTATTTAGCTGACCCTCAGTTTTCTCATTTGTAAAGAAGGGATAATAATAGTACCTATCTCCCAAAGTTGTTTTGAGGATTAAATGAGTTGTCACAGAGCACTTTGAACTTTGAACAGTGCCTGGCGCTGAGTAAATACGGTACATATTAGCTATTAGTACTTTTATTTTTCAAGAATGACAAGTCACACAATATACAAGATTACCATACTTTTTGGGTTTTTAGGGACAGTCACCTCAGAGATGTGATTATTCAAACACAGAATCAAATTTGACTAAATTTTTTTTCAAGACGTAGGGTATAATATCCTGTTGCTCAATTGTATATTCTAAATTTTGATTAGGAGACTATGGGATAGTGTATCTATAGATCATGAACCAAATTCTCTTTTGCTTATGGTTAGTCCTTTTTTAAGGTAAATGAACAGCATGTGTTGTATAAATTGGTGATGTGCTGGTACCAACCAGTTGTGATAACTTATTAGTTACAACCCCAGAGCAAAGATCCACAAAAGAGAAAGGAATTCCATTCCTTTCTCTCCGTGTGGGAAATGTCAGATTAGGACTTGAACAGCTTGCTGCTGATCTTTTTGTTAAGGGATGCTGTCAACACAGATATGTCTAAAATTAGAGATCAGAACAGAAGGAGGGCAGGCGGGGACAGACAATGCAACTTTCACTCACAATCACAGAACTCAACTCCCGTGTAGTTGCTTGGCCAGGCTCCCAGTTGAGAAGGGAGATTTTGTAATGTTTCCAGCCTTCATTTTATGGCCTGTTGGACTTTTTATGATCTGGGCTCTCTTTTACCTTTCTTTTTTAATGGTTTAGGTTTTTTTTATTATTGTTTCATTTTCTTTAGCCTGGTTGACTTTTTAATCTCAGCCTATAGAAAGCATCACAATTTAAATCTCTTAGAAATTTTCAAATGGATAAGAAGTAGCAGGAATTAAATAAGGAAGGGCAGTTGAGTTGTCTATGAATATAGCTGTTTATGCTCAATCTTGCTCACTCTCCCTCAGAACATTTCTAAAAGGAATTATTAGCCTCTAGGTGCTTAATAAGACATGAAAGGGCCCTTAAGTTACTGGCCATTTTTTCTTTTTTCTCTTTTTTTTGAGACGGGATCTCGATCTGTCACCCAGGCTGGAGTGCAGTGGTGCGATCTCGGCTCACTGCAACCTCCATCTTCTGAGTTCAAGCGATCCTTCTGCCTCAGCCTCCCGAATAGCTGGGACTACAGGTGCGAGCCACCACGCCTGGCTAATTTTTGTATTTTTAGTAGAGATGGGGTTTCACCGTATTGGCCAGGCCGGTCTCGAACTCCTGACCTCTTGATCCACTGGCCTTGGCCTCCCAAAGTGCTCGGATTACAGGCATGAGCCACCACGCCCAGCCTGGCCATTTTTTTTGGAATGGCCACATTTCCTCCAATTCCACAGTTACAGACCACAGCAGATATGTTGATGCTTATTTAAAAACCAGTGAAGCTTGCTGGGCATAGTGACACACACCAATAATCCCAGCATTTTGAGAGGCCGAGCTGGGTAGATTGCTTGAGCCCAGGAATTCCAGACCAACCTGGGCAATGTGGCAAAACCTCATCTCTACAAAAAGTACAAAAATTAGCCAGGAGTAGTGGCATGCACCTATAATCCCAGCTACTTGGGAGGCTGAGGTGGGAGGATCATTGCTATGCACTGAGATCGTGCTACTGCACTCCAGCCTAAGCAACTGAGTGAAGCTCTTTCTCAAAAAATAAAAATTAAAATTAGAAAAAACAGTGAAGCTCTCAGTTGGGAAACTGAATCTAGATCTTTGATCAGAATTTAATAAGAAGGAAAGATTCTTTTTGGCAGCCAAACTCCAGGAGATTGTTAGCTGTTGTTCTTCCTTTCCAGTTGTTATTTCCAGCCATCCACAGCTCACCAGGGCATCTCTGACACTTACCCTCCCTGGAGATGACTCAGTCTGGCAGACATCTCTTAGGATGGGAAAGTCTGAGAGATGTTCATACAGCTTGTCGTGTTAGAGCTGTATCCTAGACCCTTTTCATTAATAGTAGTATTATATGCCCTATTTATTGATTGACTCTTAATTTTTAATTTTGCAGAGATTAATTCTGTCCTAGCCTTTGCCGAAATGAGCACAAGTTCCTGTAGCAGAGCTCTAACTTGACTGGGATGTTAGGTGTTCTATGTGTACTCAGCCCCAAAGTCCTGGGACCTGAGAGTTCCAACCTGCTAACACAGTTCCTCCTGCCCATCGCTCCCAAAACCACAGAGCAACATTTTGCTGGCTTTTTTTTTTTTTTCCTGCTTTTGACTAAAGCATATACACAAATGTGTCCACAGAAAGAGCTTAACTTGTGATTATGCAATTTTGAGAATATAGTTAGGTAGCAATTTCAGATTTCAAATAATGGATATGATTCTACCCCCGAACTTAAGTAAAGAAAGATAGATGCTACTAGCTTCTTAACAAGAGTAATAATTTAAATACTTTGATGAAAATAGTTGTCCGGTTGGCCTTTAAGTTTGCATAGTTCTTACACCACTTTTCATCTTTAAAAATACAAATTTTCCACAGAACTTAGGAACTTGTCCTATTTTCTTTCATCCTCCCTGCTGTTTCTACCCCTTGTTTTAGATCATTTGTGCCAAGTTACATTTATTCAAACTAAGCAAAGCATTCAATTACTTAAAAAAGGAATAGAAAAAATTGCAATACCATATATACTCTGTAACCTCTAATAATTATGTCTGTATCACCTAACATATGAATTAAAATATTCATGTGCTTGATGTCTTTTAGTCCACAAAAGGAAGTGATTACTACATTTTGTCGAACTAATGCCAATTTGATGATACGTTAAAACATTTAGCTTGCAGCTGCAAGTTAGTAAGCCATATAAGGTAAGGCTTTAATTATAGATCTATCCTGCCGTAAAAGTGCTTAATTAGAGTCATGTAAAATCTTACTTGAAGCAGGATTTTTACTGAAGATTTAAAGAATTAAGAAAAATCTCTTTTTCCATTCATTTTTCTTTTTCTTTTGTTGATTTTTATCCATCCTGCTACCCTACTTTCTTCCTATTACAAGGACTAACATAAGGAAAAATTAGTCTGTCAATAGCTACCCTTTTGACTGGTTATTGATTTTCACTTCTTTTTTTTGAGAGGGAGTCTTGCTCTGTCGCCCAAGCTGGCAAGCTAGAGTGCAGTGGTGTGATCTCAGCTCACTGAAACCTCTGCCCCCTGGGTTCAAGCAAGTCTCCCTGACTCAGCCTCCCAAGTAGCTGGGATTACAGGTGCCCGCCACCACACCCGGCTAATTTTTGTATTTTTAGTAGAGGTGGGGTTTTCACCATGTTGGCCAGACTGGTCTCGAGCTGCTAACCTCAGGTGGTCCGCTCGCCTCGACCTCCCAAAGTGCTGGGATTACAGGCGTGAGCCATCACGCGCAGTCTGATTTTCACTTCTGAGTTGTAAATTTTCAAACGCTATTTATCTTTAGTAGTTTGACTAGGTCTTGAGTCCAAAATAAAATATTTTACACTTACAAAGTCTCTTTCTGTACTGAATCAAGTATTACCAGTATTAAAGGCATGTTGCCAATCATCTTATTAAAAAATCAGTAAAGTACCAAAGTGTGAGTATGATTTCATACACACCCTGAAGGCTATTGTTCATTAACTAGTGTTGCCACTGGCTGTCTTGAGCAGCAGTGAAAAGAGTGAAGTGAGAGCTACTGCCCTGCTTCTCCCTGCAGCTATTTCTGGTCCCCCTAATAGTCATGGTGACTACAGTGTGCAGTCATGCTTGTTTCCTACAACATTTACCTTAATGCCTTCTTGTTCTTTTGGTTTACCCATAGATAATTTTTAATATGAAGGGAAGTAGAAAATGGGTGTCTCCATCCACAAAGATGGACACCTCTTTTAGGTAAGAGAGAAGGAAAATGGCACTATGGATATCCTTATTAAGTGTAGCTATGGTTACAAGTCCAAAGCAGAAAATAGGATATTTATATTAATATTTTAATCTGTACAGTCTACTTTTTTTATTCCAAACCACAAAATTAGACTTGATACTACCTATTTTTTAATAGCACCTACTTTTTTGTTCTTACAGAGGTGAGGAAGAAAGAACTTCTTAAAAAATAATATTCCATTTTTAAAAATTAGATGATCTATGTTTATTTTTGCTTTTTAAACAATATCCTAAAAATATTTAAGTGGCTAATTTTATTAATGACATACTTCTAGGATACATGTATGAAATTCCACCCCTCTCACCCTCGTATACAAAAACAATGTCATTGACTTGATTTGTTTTTGTTAAATAAAACATTTTCAAAAGTGTCTTCTAAATCTGGGTACTCTCCTCAGAATGTGTTGAAATTAAGAATATCACCTCTTTTACTGGTCAAAAAAACACTCAGTTATGGTGCAATAACAAACACGGCTCCGGTTCTCAGTGGCTTAACAAATAAAACATTACTTGTCACTCGAAGAAGATCTGTGAGTTTAGTGCCACTCTAGAGCAGCTTCTAAGTGGTGACTCAGGGATCCAGTTTGCTTGCATCTTTGTCATTTCACCATCTTGACACATGCCTTCCAGATTCAAATTAAACAGGGAAGAAGAAAGTTGGAAGGCCGCCCAGGGTCTTCTATTACCTCAGCCCAGAAGTAGCTCTCATTGCCTCTGCTTAGAGCCCACTGGCCATATGACCAATCTAACTGTAAGGAGGTCTTAAATATATATACCTTCTGTGTATTCAGGAGGAAAAACAAGACACAACTTTGTGAACATCTAGCACTAGTTCTGCCAAACCCTTCATGTGTATCAGGGAAGAAAACTCTTGAGAAGCACTTTTTGAAATTCCCAGTCTCAAATCAGATAACTTGAATCTGATCTTATCATCAGACTCTGCCTTTCCCCCTTTAGAAATCCATAATACAGTCTGCAAACAAGTCATCTCTACCGAGCCCTTCTCCCCCACAGGTCTCCCTCAGTGTCTCTTAAAACTCTTCTTCTCCATTCCCATCTTGACTCTCGTAGTTCGGGCCATCCTCATCTTTTCAAGAATATTTACAATGGTCTAATCACTAGTACCTTAATTCCTCTCATTATTCCCACCCCAACCAGAGCATCATTGTTTCTTCAGCACTGTGTGGCCTCTCCACTTTGTAAGTTCCCAGGAGCATTAGCTTCTGAATTGTATGGTGTCTAAGAGTCACATACCTTAAAAGTGTGAGGATTATTTATTCCTCAATATCTAAGGATCATTCCCACAACAAGGATTTCATTCCTCAATATCTAAGGATCTTTCCTACAAATAATGCCATTTATAATTGAAAACCCAATGAGTGGAACACTAAATATTTTTAAATTGGCAGAAATATTTATCTTTTAGGTGTGATTCTGTTAAAATTTGAACCTGTAAGTTGGCCAGAGACAGAATATACTAAAAGTTTATTCTCTTAGGCTGGGTGCAATGGCTTACACCTATAATCCAGCACTTTGGGAGTGTGAGATGGCAGGATTGCTTGAGCCCAGGAGTTTAAGACTAGCCTGGGCAGCATAGCAAGACCTCGTCTCTACAAAAAATTAAAAAATTAGCCGGTTATGGTGGTGCGCATCTGCAATCCCAGCTACTCAGAGGCTGAGATGGAAGGATCACTTGAGCCCAGTAGGTCAAGGCCGCAGTGAGCCATGATCGTGCCACTGCACTCCAGCCTGGGCAACGAGCAAGATCCTGTCTCAAGAAAAAAAAAATGAGTTTTCAATTATGGATCATTTTTCAAAGTGGTATTTAAACAGAGGAGGTGTGAAAAACGTGCCTTCCTCTATATTCTAAATGGAATAAACACAGGAAGAACCAAAATCTGTTTTGGTTTTTTTACTCATTTTGTATGTCATCTTTTTCACACTAGACCATAATAACAATTTTGGAAATAGTGGTGTTTTTATTGAAAACAATTTTTTCCATATTAATCAAATATCTGCAACTTGATATATTTTGTACATAATTATATCTTTGATAGAATTTGTTTTAAATCCCCCCAAATTAAAAAAAATGCTGCATAACTGCAATTTTATTTGCCATGTCCAGAAGTTGATCCTTTCTGTATGCTGATTACAATAGCACAACCCAAGATGAATACCAATGAAAATAAGGATTTAGGTATAAATAGTAACCTCATCACGTCCTTATAAAACCAAATATATCTTCCATTGTTTATCAGTTCACTAGCCATTCAACATACCACTATTGTACACTTACTAATTTGTACACGTTTTGCCTGGAAATAACAAAAAATGAAGGGATTATTCTTGTAATCAAGAAGCTCCTAGTTTAATGAGCTGTACAAATAAGTCAACCAACAATTTTGATGCATTATAATAAATGCTCCATTAGAGAAATGCAAAGGGTGCTAGGGGAACATAGGTAGAATACCTCTCTTCCACCTCAGGGAAACAGAACCAGATTCCTACAAGAGGAATTGTGGCTTAGGTAACCAAGCTCATGAAAGGGGAGGAGACATCAGGCAGAGGAAAGGAGTGTGCAGGTGCCATGCTCATATCCTCGGTATAACTGCAACGTCATGAGGCTGGGGTGAATGCAGATCCACTCCCTGTGCTTTCACATTTCACCTCACAGGGTGAACCTCTAAGAAACCATGGAAACTCTCATGATATGAAAGAGAAGACTGATGTTTGGAGTAAACCAGACTGGAATTCAAATCAAGATTTCTATCACACAGTGTAATTTTAAGTGAGTTTCTGAGTTTCATCATTTTAAGAGAGAAGTAACAGTATCTATCTTAAAGAGTAGCCATTAGGACTAATAGGATAATGAATGAAAAGTATTTAGCATCATTTCTGGTGCATGGTAGTCACTTAGCAAATCATAGTTTCTAATAATAGTACAAATGGAAATGGGTTGCATTTGGAACCTTGATAATAGACACCAGATATACAGTTGGTTGGTCATTCTTTCCTTTGGTTTGTATCTTGTTAATATGAATTGAAAATGTTTTTGTTTAAAATTATTCAGTGTGGATTAACTCCTCTATGTAATTGATAGTAATTTGATTCCATTGATGATAATTGTAGTGGATTTTAATGACCAGTTGGCAGGAATTTTTAGAGCATCCTTCTTGGGAAGTAAAATATGTCACAGGAATTCATTAGTAACCAAACAAGATACATGAAGACCATAGAATGACTAATGAATAGTCATGATACCCATTGGGATTTTGTATCAATTTCAAAATTGACACCAGAGAGATGGTAAAAATTCCCCTACGACTATCAGCTTGGACAGAAATTGGACTTGTGTTAGCATATCCGCTCATTCACACCAAATACCCAATCTGTCTATGAGGTGAGGTTCTCAATTTCACATTCACCAAATTAAAACAATAAGTGATGCTCAAGCTCATCTGGATGCCAGCACAAGACAGTCAGAAAGAGAAGCTGTAGTTCAGCTGTCTGCTGAATTCTGTTGCCCTTGATGACAATGTCTAAAGCAATAATGACCCAAACTTGAAATTTATAGATTTCATGATAATGAAACCAAAGCTAGGTAGTATTGTATATTGAAATCATAAACTGGTACATGTGTACATGCTCAATGGGGCGAAGTTCTCCAAAAGATAAGGGTAGTGCTTTCAAAGGGAAAATGAGCACAGATGGTTTTAAGGAAATTAAAACCCTCAGCTTCCATATATTTTTTTTTAATTTTAGAGAATATTCAAGTAAAAGGCTTGAAGACCTGGAGTAAGTTGAAAACCTCACTGAGCTCTAATTTAGCAAACGTGGCTTCTAGGCCAGCTCTGTTACCTCGGGTGTGACCTTGAGCAAATCCTTCATTCGCCCCTTTGACCACAGTTTTCTGTCGAGGAACTTGACCCCTAAGTTGCTTTCCAATCTCAAACAATGGGGGTGTGAGTTTATTTTACATGAGCAAATCATGCTGCACTCCCAGAGAACCTCATGACTTCAGGACAATAGGTTTGAGATAGAATTTGAATTTGAGGTAAAACTTCTCTAAGAACCAATTTGGGCTGGACACATCCTAAATGTTGCATACATATTTTTTTAAATCAAAGAGTACAATAAATTCACTTTTTCTTGCTGTAAAGGATAGTAAGCCTCATACCTCATTCCTTACTCCTAGAGGTTCAAACAACTTAACATATTATTGTCTTAATACAAAACCATTCAATTTTCCATCCTGTGTTAATAAATTAGCCTTGGTGAGCTTTTTCTCCTTGGCAAGCACTCACTGTTATTTTCCACCCTTTTTATTTCTTATTTTAAAAACTTTGTTACTTTCTTGCACTAGCCACATAATGCATGTGATATATGGTCCTGTACTCTGCTTGGTACCAAGTATACAAATGGGGATGAGACACAGTGAAGGAAATTTGTAAAATTAACTGTCTAACTGGCTAAAAAGACACTTAAACTGATAATTACAATATAATGTATTGAATGTAGTAATAGAAACATAAACAAAGTTCCAAGGAAATGAAGAAGCACAAGCTTCTTCTTAAATTTTGATGAAGTTTATCTATTCTTTTGTTGCTTTTACTTTAGGTATCATACCTAAGAAACTATTGCTTAAACTAAGGTCATGAAGATTTACACCTATGCTTTCTTCTAGGAGGTTACAGTTTAGCTCATCTGTTTAGGTCTTTGATCTATTTTGAGTTAAAGCTGTATATGGTATAATGTAGGGGTCCAACTTCACTCTTTTGCATGTGGATATGCAGTTAGTTGTCCCAGTACCATTTGTTGAAAAGACAATTTTTTTCCATTAAATTGTCTTAACACTCTTATAGCTGCCTCTTTGATATATTGTCCTGACTTAACTTCCATTGTTCCAAATTCACCTTGCTTTTTCAGTTTCCTTAGCAGGTTCCTTTACCTTCACCTTACTCTAAATGTTAAGATTCTTAAAGATAGGATTTGCAAGCCCCTTCCCTTCTCTCTTTCGTGTTGCTCCCTACAGATGATCCATTCCCATTCTGTCTCTATGCTAATGACTTAGAAATTTTATCTCCATCCCCAGACTTCTCCACAGAGCTTCTTACAGGAATATCTGTTTGACTTACTGACTCCACTTGGATGTCTCATAGACAACTTAAGCATACATAACCTTATCCTAAATGAAATACTTGATTCTCGTATCTGTTCACCCTCCAAGAAAATTTGTTTTTCTGACAGCCTTTTTTATCTTGTAAATTGCACCACTATTATCTACCCAATTGCTCAAACCAGAAGCCTGGGATTCACTCAGTATTCTTCCTTTTCCCTCACCTCTCATATTCAGTCCATTAATATGTATCTCAAATCTTTCCATACATCTCATCTCACTGACATCATCCTAGTACAGGCCACCTTTATCTCTTACCTGAATTACTGCAATAGCTTCTTAACCATTCTGTTTCTTTTCTTTCTCCTATTCCCAAACTACCACCAGAGTAATAATTTCCAAAAATTATCTTGGTCCAGATTACCCCTATTTTAAAACACTCCAATGGCTTCTGCTTGCACTTAAGATGTCTCATTACCATGGTCTATAAGCCCCTATCTAATCTGCCTCTTGCTTAGCTCTCTAGTCTCTTCTCAAGCCACTTTCCCCCTTCTATGGCCACACCAGTGGTCTTTCACTTTCTAGAACACATAAAGGGGTTTTCCCCTTTCAAGTCTTTGCACATGGACTTTTCCCCAGCTTATCATCACACACAGCTTACGTCTTCAGATATGGCTTTCAAACTGATTCTAAGTCAGTCCCTCTTCCCTTGAATATATTATCACAGCACAGTGTTTGTTAACAACCTGGAAAATTATTATGTTTCAGCAATTCAGTTTTTTTATTATAACATATTTTTTACACATACACACCCCTACACATATTTTTTTAACCATACACATCCTGCCTCCTGTTTCTAGACCATAGGCCCCTTGCCGGTCATGGGGTGGGGACAATGTATGTGGAGAGTATGTCTATTTTGCCTACAACTGTGTTCCCAGCCTGCTGCTGTGCCTATTGCAAATAATAGGTAACCAAAAAAAAAAAAATAGTTCAATGAATAAACAAACCAGCAGGGAAATGTAAAAGGTGGAATGACATCTGATGAGTATGAATTACTAGGTGATTATAGAAGGAAAGTACATCAATGGTTGAGTAACCAGTGTCTGCAAAGTCTCAGAGGCAAGAAAAGAGATGTATGGGTAAAGATGCTGATTATATTCCTTGGAGACTGATGGGATTATATGCATGGAAAGGAAACACTTTTATTTGCACTTTGTTTCATGCTCAGTTTATTAAATATTTCTACTAAACATATTTTGAAAAGTCAAATTTTCTTAAACTTTTATAAACATTGTTTATGAAACTTAGTTCATGAAGTTCTCTTAAACAATTTAAACTGCAATCACAGTTTAATAGGACTGATTATTTTGACTACTTTAGATACTTTAAACAGACAAGACATATGCAAAAATAATAATTACAGTACTTAAAGGAATATTATATTTAAACCTGTAATGAACAAGCAACACCATAGGTTTAATTTCTCTCTTCATTATTTATTTTCTTCTTCATAGATCTTTCAACTTTAATCAAAGTGCTTATTTTCATATTTCCTGAGTCTAGAGGATTGAGTTGGCAATCAGTTGATTTTTAGTGGGGGCACAGGGCCTGGTTTATTCTCCCAAGGTGATTCAAACTTGAGTCCCTGAGTGTCTCACTGGGTCTTCATGGGAACCTCATGTTTCACCTCAGTAGAACCGTTTAAGCCTATATTCTTCACATCCGCCCAGTGATTTCAACTTGACAGGTTTTCTCCCAGAATGGTGCATCCTTTACATTGCTTGGCCAGCGTTACATAATTCTCTATGTCATTCTTGTGCATCACTCTTGTATATTAGCATTATTGTGAACATACAGGCACCTTATTAATATCTAATTATAATTTGTCACGTTGTCTAGAAGTTTCTTCCCCTGGGAGATGCAATCTGATCTGAACAGATAGCCAAATTTCTAAAGAGGAGAACACATTCACTACTTTGGAATGCATCGTCATTCTTTCTACCTAGTGGATATGTTTGACCATTAATGCTCATTAGTCCTTTCTGTAACTTTCTACTCTTTCTGAAATTCTTTGGCTTACTCGTAGTTTTCTGTATTTGCCCATTGCTACTCACACAGATAGAGACAAATACATACATTGGTATGTAGATAAATACTTAAACAAAATACCCAGATATTTTAATACTTTTTACTAATTAAAATCAATAAAGCATCCAATTATAATCAATTTTGTTTTGTACTTCATTTTTGTACATTTTGTGTTAACTCTCTTGTTTATCATTAAGAAATTATGGCTTCCACGAAGTCATATACAATTACTGTAATTATCTTTATTGTGATAACTTTTGTTACTATTGATGTTCTAAATATCACATCAGTGATCTTGCCCAGTGATCTCCTTTAAACTGCTTTCTTTTTCATTTTAGCACTGTCCCTGTCATCTTTAGAGGTATCCTTGCTATCTGGCAATAATAAGGTATTTTAGGCCTATTTGAGTTTTCCTTGCCCAAAGGCTTGGAATCTGCTGCTTCCCAAAGAACTTTGCTTTCTTCTAGCAGAAAATATTGCTAGACACCTAAATCTGAGTGCGAGGCTTGCATTTCAATACTGATGCTGGAAAAAAAAAAAAAAGTGTTACTGCTGATGTCGGAACACCCTTAGGGACAGAGCTGGATGCAATGTTCTTTGTTAAGCTTTTTATTCACATGGATTTTTTTTCAAATTCATTTGTTGTATGTTCTACATAGTAAGAAACTGATAAAACTTTAAGGATTTTCTATAATCTGTCAAGAAACAGTGAAGCAGTAGATAAAGGTTGGGGGTCCTGCAGAGGTGGCAAGCGAATAGCCTGGAACTAGATTAAGAAAGGCCTTCTTGGTTGTGTTGTATTATGGGTGAGCAGCAAAGCATAGAAATGAGAAAGTGGCATGATCAGGTACTAGAGGACTTAGAGACTAGTGGCAGGAGCAACATCCAGGCTACTATCTTTGTCCAGTAAGACTGAAATAGAACCTAAAGTACCATAGGGGCTAGAAATAATGTGGAGGGCTAAGTAAAGAAACCTTGCTGAGAGAGAATGTCCTGGATTCCATGAGCATTTTGGTGTGGGATATGTTGGAAAGGTTAAGAGTCAGGTCAATTGAGAGTAGAAGAGTAGGTGAACAGAAGAGCCATTAATTGACACAATGAATGTAGGAGGAGCAGATCAGAAGAAGGGCAGGAAGGAAAAGATTGGGTTAATATGAAGGTTTTTAATTTGTGAAGCAGACAAATATAGACAGTGTCTGGCACATGTTCTGTAATAAGTGAGCTGAATGAATCAGTTATTACTAATGATACAGAGTACATTGAGCACATACTGCATTATTAGCCCTATGCTAAATATGTATTTCATTTAGTTCTTACACTAGTTCATATGAAAAATAAGTACTGTTTTTTTGTTTGTTTGTTTATTTCTTTGTTTATGACAAGGTCTGTCTCTATTGTCCAGACTGGAGTGCGGTGGCTCCATCTCAGCTCACAGAAACCTCAGTGTCCCAGGCTCAAGCTATCTTCCCACCTCAGCCTCCACAGTAACTGGGACTATAGGCATGCACTGCCAAGCCCAGCTAGTTTTTGTATTTCTTATAGAGATGGGGTTTCTCCATGCTGCCCAGGCCGATCTCAAAACTCCTGGGCTAAAGTGATCCACCCACCTTGGCCTCCCAAAGTGCTGAGATTACAGGCATGAGCCACCACACCTGGCCAAAAATAGGTACTGTTTTTTATTGACATTAAACCAATGAAAAAGCATAGGCTCATAGAGATTAAGTAACTTATCTGAGGCCACATAGTTGATATTTGGCAAAGTCAGTCTCAAGCCTAGATCTTTCTGACCTTGTATCTCTAATCAGGAAGGGAATGAAGGAAGAATCAAAGTGATAGGGGTCGGGGGGTGGATCAAGAAATAGTGTGTTTTAGAAGCCAACAGAAAGAGCAGCCTTCAGACGTAGTCAGTCAATTTGTGGTCCCATGGCCAACTGGAGGAAACATAAAATAGGCAATGGACTCGATAGGTCATTGGTGAGTTTGAGAGAACAGTGTTGTTAGCATGGGGTGAGATGGTCCACTGGAAGTTCAAAACAACTGTGGCATACGAAAGTAACAGTAGGGGCAGACTCCTCCTTCACGAATGTTCATGGTGATGAGAGTAGGGAAAGAAAGATGAGCTAAGTAGAGAGCTTAACAGAAAGACTCTCCAGTGCCAGGTAACAATCTCATTAGTAATGGCTAAGGTTCAGTGTCTATGGGCCAAACACTGTTGTAAATGCCCCACTTGCACATCACCTCATTTATTCCTCACAGCAATCTCATGAGATAGATACTAGACCAATCCCTAGGACAGGTGAGGAAACCGAAGCACAACAGGGTAAGTAATTTGTTCAGGTCACACAGCTGGTAAGTAGCAAGTATGTTGAAGAAAATTTGCTTTTTAACCAGTAGCATTGTGTAGAGAGTTTTCAATTTGTATTTATAAGGACTTGAAATTAACAGTTATTAGAGTGTTAGAGTAAAAGTCCCTAGCTGCCAACTGTAATAAAAGTAGAGACCTGTAGATCATAGCTGGTTTGTCAGCAAACATAACCCAAGACAGAACAAAATCTGTTTTACCAAATTTAGAGCCACGTTAGGTTTTTAACCTCAAAACAAGTGTTCCCTGTATTCTGAGAAATCTCTGAACAAAACAGACCCAAAAGAAGTATTTTTGAATTCATTCTCCTGATACCCTGTAACTATTCATAAGAACCAAGGTTAAGTAAATCCTAAAGATATCCATGAGTGTTTATGCATATCCTGAATTTAAGTGTTTAAAGAGACCTGAATAAAATCCTAAATGTTTGATCCTTGTTAATGAGAAGATTGAAACAGTGAATTGAGAGGAGAGTATGAACTCATAGTTGTCTATATGACAGGGAGGGAGCATTGGGCTTTTTCCTGAGACTTTAGTTAGCCTCTGGGGCAGACATGCTTGTGACTTGGGAGTAGGCTGGTGTTCCACTGCATTACCTTCACAATGCCAAAAGAAGACCTAATAGAATGGTCCATTCTTCGCTTGGTAACAACAGCAATCGATAATTCCAAGGTGTCCTTCAAGTAGGCTTTTGCATTTATGGACTTACAAAGTATTCCTGAGCATTAAGTCCATTTTTCTTTGTCGTCCAACTCCAGGCAACAAACAAGTAAGTTTCTTGGTCCTTGAAATTAGCCACCAACTTGAGACAAAAGATAATTCTGAAACCACCATTGAGCACGCTATCTGTTCCGTAGCCTCTATAAAGCAAGCCTTTTGAATGTAATTACATGACCTGTCTGTTACTAAATTGATGAGGACAGCCTGAATTTATTTTTCCTCCTTTAACTTAGGAGTCAGTGTAGTCTATTGTAGCATTTCTGAGCACAAATTCTGCAGAATTTCACCCTACTAAGATACTCGGCAAAAAAGCCCTATGAGTAAATATGTTTGGGAAGCTCTGCATACCATACCTCTCCTGCTCTCACCCGTACCTCCTTTTCATTCAGTTTACATTAACGCATTAAAGATTTTCCAAAGTTCTGCAATAAAGGAGCGTGGCTAGATCTCATTTCATGAAGTCATTTTGCCATAGAATTGAGCTTTCCTTGGAGCACTGTAACTCACAGAACCACTTTGGCAAATGCCGACATAGATGTTAAGAGCTTTGGAGTCAATTCGCGGCTAATCCTGCGTAAGCTACTTCACCTCCCTGTGCATGTGTTTCCTTAACTGTAACATAAGGGTAAGAATATCTCCCTTTGAGGAATGTAACATCTTACCATAGTACCTGCCACCTAGTATGGTAGCTGTTCTGTGATTGTGATTGACTGATGTTCACACTGCATCCTGCCCAGCTTGGGTTAACAACTCTTCCGTTTGGAAAGGCTTGATGTAACCAGAATTTTTAAAAGAATTTTTCTGGTTAGTCATTACCACAAAAGTATGGATGAAATTTAACTTTTTGGAAGAATCTCCATCTTAAAAGAGGATATTAGAGGTTATCCAACATTGAAATGCAGTGATGTGATTTAGTATTGATTAATCAATGTAATATAGAAAGAGCTTGGTATTGCCTAAATTCACAGATAATTAATGGACTTTGTGGATTAAGAACCAACTTCTATCACCGAGTAGGCTTTGCATTTAATCACTCTGTTCATAGAAGTAAAAGCTAATATCGTCATTATTACTTAAATTATTATTAATCTATAAAATATTTAGTGACAGTCACAGTACTAAACAGAGCCTCCTTTGGAGCATCATGATTATCATGCAACTGAATGACCATGGATGGGGGCAGAAGTAGAGCCACTCATCACAGGAAGCAGAACAGTGTCTAAGTGACACTGAGTAGCTTTGGGACTGAAAGGAGACCAGGCTGTCAGGGAGCCAGATCTCTATGTGACTTTTCTTTTGCTAATATGTGTTCTAGTGGCAGAAACACTGAGCAATGAAATTGTCACAGAGCGAAAGTAGAAAAAAGAAAAAACCATGTCTTAGGTGAATCCTACCTTTTTGTATCCAGTGAAATTAATTTGTGTGTCACTTATACTTAATAAGACTTAATTGTACCTTAGGTACTAACCATGAAAATAGCTTTGCTAAGAAAAATAACTCAGTAGATGAGAATAGAATAGAGCCTACTTCATCCACGCAGAGAATAAATTATTATTGAATACTTTTGGCATATTATGTGAGAGTCACTAATGTTCCTGGCCTATAAACAGATTAAATATAATAGGTCTCCCTACCAATTTTTGTGTTTGTTAGAACCGATATCTATTTTACACATTTATATTTTCCCAAAATTCAAATTGGTTTTCCTCTAAGTTAGTTTAGATAAGTGGGGTTTATTGGGTAGTTATTCTTAAGTGGTTAAATTGATTATGGAATAGAAGTAGTCCAAGCAAAACTGTTAAGAAATCTCTGTTTTAAAAGAGTGTTCTTAGATAAGCACATTGACTCAGCACTGAGTATAGATGGGCATATATTTATTATTTATGTTTTAGATTATTTTCTTGCTGCCTTATTTTCCAAACAGGATGAATATTTTATATTTCAAATATCTCTATATGTATTTTATAGAAGTAGCTGCTGAAAATTCTGTTGAAATTGCCTTTTACTAGCAATAGAATTAAGGATTTTAATTACCAAGATACACCCTGATGTGTAGGGTGATCAAATGAAATTATGTTGATAATTGAACTATTGGTGTATTGCATGTGCTTCTTAAAAAGTTTCCTCCTTTCTCTTCGTTTATCACTTCTCAATATACTTTACTCTTTTTTCTCATTTTTCTATACATTTAAATTTATTTTCATTGTGTTCTCAGTGACTGAACACAATGCTATAGCTTTATCTTCAGTTGCTCTCTCAATGAAGTCTTCTAAATCACTTAACATAAAAGATGTCAGCGTATATATTTTTTTAAAAGCACACATTAAGTGGAACTGATATGAAGGCAAGATCAGTGGAGCAAGATTGGTCTCTGCTCTATCTCCAGAGACTAATTCCAAAAGTAGTTGACTTTATTTGCCATGGTTGACAGCTTCTCAGACTGCTTGAATAAATTTGGGTATTAATATGCTTCCTATCTATTTAGAAAGAATTACTATGCTGTTGGCCTCAGGAGGCTGCTTTATTTCCAGATTTAACTCAGCACAATATGATGAGTCCCAACTTTTGAGTTAGGCATCCTATTTACAAAACATGCCGTGATTTAATAAATATGTGTGAAACTCCCTGTCTGAGCAACATGCTGTGCTACATATAGCAGGATATACAAAGGTATGTAAGGAGTATCTTCTGCAAGCTTCAAAACACTTAGCCCCGAGATAGGAGAGAAGAGAGAGTGACATGCAATGGAACTGGGTGAGATGTGCCATTTTTTTCAAAATTACATAGAAAGAAGATGTAGTCTTAAGGGGGGTGGAGGGACAAACTTCCATTGAGTACCTGGAGATACTGCGTGTACATCTTCATCTCCACAGTAGGCACGTGAGGTAAATGGCACAACCCACATTTTACAGATCAGACAAATTAAATCACTCCCTTAAAGTCATTCTGCCAGTTGTGTCAACATAAAAGTGCCTGGCATGTAGTATGTACTTCATGAATAGTTTTGAATGTTGAATAAATCTTTCAGGGAAGCAATTTTCAACATACACCAAGAGCCTAAAAATGTTTGTATGCTTTGAACCAGCAATTTTATTTCTAGTAATTATCATAGATGTGGTAAAGATTGTGTGTATATGTGAGGCAAGAGGATGGTAAAAAGGCAAGAGTGTAGAGAGCTGTATAGGAGGTGACCTTTAGTTGTATGGGATAAAAGTGAGGAAGGTGTCTAGACTAGACTCCCAGATTTCTGGCTGGATTCAGGACCTGGGCAAATATTGGGGTTGTTTGCTAAGTAGGGGACCCAAAGGAAAAACAGGTGTGGAGGGAAAAGATAATGAGTTGAGGTTTTGACTTACTGAACTTAAGATGACTTTGGGTCATTCTGTTGGACTTTTTCCATAAGAAAACCTATGGGCCTGGAGCTCAGCAGCATGACCTAGTGAAAGATAAGGATTTGGTTATGGAAGTCAGGAGCTGGATGAGATTGCTCCAGAGAGAGTCTGTAGAGTGCAAAGGAGAAGAGAGTGAGGGAAAGAACCCTGGGATTACAGTTTGAGCAAGAGGATCCCAGATAGAAGAAAATAAGTCAGCAGAAGATCTAAGTCAATAGAGGAAAAATATTAAAGATTTAGGGAATGGTCAACAGAGCGAAATGATGCACTCTGAGAATTTGTAATCCAGCTGGGAAGTCATTGCATCTACAGGTGAAAAAGTCAAGTAGGAGAAGAGTTGCCCGTGATTGTACTTAATTAAGTACCCAAGAAGGATATAGATATTATTTAGGGAGTTGAGTGGAGGGAGAGATTGGAATTAACCTGAAGCTTAATAAAGGTGATGGGACTTCACTGTGCCTAAAATGTGGGTAGAATTGAAACTGGAAGAGGTTATTTCAACCAAGGAAATGAAATTTGTTCGAATTCATCCTGATGCCTGAAAATAACTGAAGGTGAATTTCCTATTGGCAGTAGTCAGCAATGTCATCTTTCAACAGTGAAGACAGCATCTGGTTCTCTATGAGTTATAATGTCTCCTGTTAAACAGTATCATATAAAACTGAGTGTGATGTTACCTGACATCACGTGCAAGATTAATTTCAAGCAACAGAGCAGCAAGGCTTATGTGTAGTGGGTTCATTCCAGAAACACGAGTGAAGATCATGCAGGTTAATTCCAGTGGGAAAAGGCAAGTCTTGGTTATACACCCTCTTAATTTTATAGCAGCTAATTCTAAAATCCTTTTGATTTAAGGAAGCTATTCCTAGTGGTGAAGTTGCAGCTTCCCTGCCCTATCTTTTCCCAGTCCTCTGGTGGCTCAGCTGTGAATATATGGAAGGAGGCAGGAAAAGGAGATTTTCTTGTGCCCTCTCCCAACTCCTCTGCGCCCTTCCCCATCTTCCTGTTCCACCCCATTGGCCTCTTCCTTTTTTGAGAAAACTTGACTTTCCATGTGGCATGGGTAATAACTCTTAATTTACCAAGAGGAGTACCTTGAGGACAGAAACGGTCAGGCGTTACCTTGGGAAATAACCTGTCAAAACCTATCTGTATGCTAGTCTGCCCACAATTCTGTCTTAGTGATTGCTTCTCTGAACCAACACCATATCTGCAAAGAACAAGGTAGAGAATAAGGAAAAGTCACTGGGAAACCAGGCTCAAGTGCTATCCATGTCACTTCCCTAGTGATACGGTATTGTGCAAGCCTCTTAACCTCTGCTAGTGTCAATCCTATCAGCAGAATTGTGACAATCAAGTGAGATAATATTCGTGAAGGTGCTTTATGATTGCAAAGTGCTATTCAAGTGTTGAGCAGCATGGATAGGTTATTATCATAGTTATGAGTATGATATGAAAGCAAAGGGGACCAAGATTTCTCCTCCTAAATCTGTTCTGAAGACCCAGACCTTTCATTCCAACCTTGCATTCAACCAGATTTGCCTAGAACTGCATTTCCTCTGCTCCCTGTTTATCTGTGCTGATTTATCTTGGTTCATGTAGTGCTTGATGCAACTGAGTAACACTGAGTTAACCCCATTCTCCTCCCCTTAGTGCATAATTGAATCCCTTGAAATCCACCATTAAAGAAGAAAAATGGAAAAACATTTACTAAGTGCTTCCTCCAGTCCAGGCACTTTCTTTGCCTGAGATCCTTTTCCACAAACCACAGACTGTGCCCACAGAGGAGAAATTAAGAACCCTTTGCAGCTGAGACCAGTGGAAATTGCGTTTCTATTAAAAGCTGTCTGTGGCTAGATGTATCCATCCCAGGTACAAAGTTAAATGATGTAATAAACTTATTCAAATACATAAAGTCATTATATAAAATGCCATTAAATATCTCACACTCAATGTTAACAAAATACAGCTATAAATTTCCTTTGGTTGTCATTTTGCAAGTTGCTATTTCTCAGTGATTTATGCATCGGCAAGTTCTTCACTATTGAATTTTGCTGCCCAGTCCCGGCAAATGGGATGTCAGGAATGCATGACCCTCTGAGATGCAATGGCTTTCAACCTTCTTGGTATCACCACTCCTGAGTTTGGGAGTACCAAGTTTCTTCTAGGGCTGGTTTCTATCACTGTTTTGTACCTACTGGTTAAGTATGGTCCTGAGGCTCCGTATTTCACATACTAGAGATCAGAGGTAAGGAGTCCCAACCATCCGAGCCATGGTACAGAATCCAAGGTTGGGAGCAGACACATCTACTCTGAGCTTTGAGACTGGATCATAGCTCTTACATGAAGCTGTACATTTTGGGGTGTTCTTTACTTGCTGGATGAAGGGGTAAAATGAAGAAGAAGCATTGGAAGGAATATAGAGCATTCTATCTAGAAAAGTTCTGTGGTCCCAGTTTTCCTATGGTTATTCACCGAAACCACAGGTCAAAAGGAAATAACATAAGATCCAGATATGTCTCATTGAACTTGCCTAATTCTGTGAACTTATCAATGTTTTCATTTATCTTTGCAAGCCAAGTTGTAAATCCAGACAGGCCCCATCCTTTTGAGCCTCCACAGATAGAATACTGGCAGAATGGAAATGACTGGCGTGTCAGTGATGAGTTTATAGAGAAGCATTTAGGATTTTCCTAGGTCCTGCAGTCAGTGGGTGTTCTTGCTGCAAGTGCGTCAGTCAAACCCAATCAAAAGAAATGTCGGCTTGTTTCCTAGTCACTAGACGAGCGGCCTTTCTGCAGTGTGACCTGCCTTCCTCTTACAGGGTACTCACCCTGCCGGAGTCTGGTCACTGTGGGTCAGCTGAGCCAGTTTCTGATGCACCTGCTCTCCTCCTTTCAGGAAACAGCATCCTCCATTCAGCTGCTGACAGCGTGACCAGCGCAGTGCAGAAGGCAAGCCAGGCCTTGAATGAGCGTGGAGAGCGATTAGGCCGAGCGGAGGAGAAGACAGAAGACCTGAAGAACAGCGCCCAGCAGTTTGCAGAAACTGCGCACAAGGTGGGCCAAGAGAGGGGCAGGCTTCTCAGCTCTGGGGTGTTGGGGAGCTACAGTGCCAAGAAACTTTATTTCAGTATTTTCCTGTGATGAGAGATATAAAATTAAGCTTTCTATTTCCCCTTTATGTAATTCCCATCTGCTACTTACTAAACACCTGAGTCGTGGAAAATTTCTTCTTGTGCCTGGTTTCTTTGGCTCTTTTCTAATGTCCTCATCCGTATCTCTGACCTTCTGACCTTGGATCTTTAGTTCCTGCTCAGAAGTTTAGGGCTCAAGTATCGAGGCACAGAACAGGGGGTTGGGGAGAAGAGATCAGGTCTTCGAATATCCCTGCCCCACTTAGCCAACACATGGAGGACGTGAGGCTGCTCGTGCTTGCTTTTCCATCCTGTCCCTTTCTCATCCTGAGTCTAGCAGTGTGTCCTTATCTCTTCACCAGACACAAAGCAAGCCCCAGTCCCAGGGAACTACGCACCTCGGGGCTAGTTTTCCCTTGGAGAGGGGTCGATTGTTATTTCAGGGCCTCAATTCTGGGGCTCTGAGCTTGACCGGACCAGCGCTGAGCTGTCAGCAATACTCCCTGCTGCCCCTGAATCCAGAGAAGGGCATTTCCTGCGTGACTGAGTGCGCACTCTGCACATTCTCATACTCGCTGAGAACTGTGCCTTTTAGAAGGGAAAGGGGCAGTTTTTATTGGCAGCCAGCTATCTAAGGCAGTCACAAACCAAAGGAAAGAGAGGCCCTGTTGGTCAGGTGATAAAGAGGATTTATTACTGTTGTTGTGCTTCAGATCAAAGGGCAGTTTTTTTTCTGGTTAGTGGTTTGAATTTAGCCTTCCAGAAACAACATCTGCTGATGACTTGTGTTGGCATGTCAGGCTTATGATCTGGCCCTTCAAATACACTTTTCAGGTGACCTTTCGGGGAAGAAAATAACTGGCTTTAACAGAAACACCACTTCTGCTGAGGAAACAAGGACGGATAACCTAAAAAGCAATGAGAAAAATATTCCCAGCTGAGTTGCGGTGACCTCTTCTGGAGGCTCACGCTCAGGTCCAGCTGGGGATCCAGCTCTGAGTGGATGACTCCTGCCTTCTCTTCCTGCATCCCCTTTGCACAGCGCTGTCTTGTCGTCTCATTCATTCTCTGTCATGACAGGGTCTTACTGCACTCTTGCCTGTGGGGCCCATTTCGAGTTCCTTCAAGGAGAATTGGCCAGATCTATCTGAAAATGCAGACAGCCCTGCTGGAGGCCAGAGCCTCAGATTGCTGCTGTGGGTGCAGAGGCAGAGAGAGTGAATTTGGATTGAAGGTCTCCCTAGTTCCTTCCTCCTTTCTCCAGCCTCTGTGACACAGAGATAATGATGACATGGAAATGCTGGCGTTACAGCCTCAGCTTCTTTAACAACAACAGCAGCTTCCGTGATTTCAGTGGGAGACGGATAGTGGAAATCTGGGGAAACATTTAAGTTGTTGAGTTGGGTAGAAGAGGCTAAAGGGAATAACTTTATAACAGTCTTCAGTTCTGGGAAGGGTGATAGTACAGGCATTTTTCTTTCATGTCTTCCCACACAGAATAGAGCAATCAATAGTGCACTGATAAAATTCTGCTAAAACAAGAGTTTAGGTTAATGATTAAACCATGAACCAGGTTACCAAGGAAGATTGTAAAATTGCTCTTCCTAAGGTGGCATAGACAATACCTGGATGTCGTCCACGTAGGCGTCCCTCCCAGAGGGGGCTGTACAAACACTGGATTGGATAACCTAACCAGATGGCCTGAATTCTTGGCCCTGGTAGCCCTGTTTCCCTGATACTGTGGCCAAGTTTGCGAGGCAATTGGGAAAGCAATATGGAATAGTAGTTAACATCTTGTGTTTGAATATAGCTCTGTCATTTACCATCTTGGTGACCTTGGGCAAATGCTTAATTTCTCTAAGCCTCAGTTTTCTCATCAGTAGAATAGAGCACTGTTCTTTATGAGAATAGTACCTACCTACTAGAGTGTTCAGAGAATTGAATGAGTTCAAAGCTATTAGCACAGTATGTAGCACATATAAATCTAAATTACTATTATTTGTAATCATTTTCATAAATTTTTTTTCTACTGACCCTGCCCTATTCAGTCACATAATGAGCACTGTAGAGGGATTGGAGAATTGATACTGGTGATTGAGGATCCTCAACACAGGGACAGGGAAGGAATGGAGGAGAAGATTTTGTGCCTCCCAAACCCAAAGGGAAAGGGGTGTGGGAGGGCCCTCATGCTAAATGTTGATACTATCTAAACACAGATCAGCCCTTGAAACAGGACCCATCAGGATAGAAACTAATGCAGCCACCAAAGGCAAAGGGGTCTCTGGCTTGACCAGTGGGAAAATTTATGCCTAGCAGTTACCTGCTTTCACTCGGGAGAGGTGAGGCGTGGACAGCTTGTGTTTATTTTGGTTTCCCCTCCCTTAGGTCATCTCGGGGGGAAGAGGAGGGGTTACTAGTGTCTGTTAATGTGTATGAGAGTGTGAGAGTGTCATGGCCAGACTTGCAGTTGTGTGAAACTGGGATGTGTGCCTATGAATCACTGGTGCTGGCAGTATTCCTAATGAGCAGATTGACCTCTCTAGATAAGGTGTGGCTATTTTCCCAGGGACCAGGACTCTTGATTTGGACCTGCTAGCATAGGCTGACCATGAAGCTGTCATTTTACTGGACAAGCCACAGCCAGGCCTGCTGGTGAAGGGAGAGTTCAGAGATGGAACCCAAGCATTCTACCCCCTAGACAAGCATGGCTCTGTTGACTCAGAAGGAGTAAGCTGTGCTTACAAGTGGGGGCCAGAACACATGGCAGAGTCCTGAGCAGAAAATGGCAATGCCGGGTGGCAGCTCCTAGAGCTCCCAGTTGAATAAGGGCACCGAACCCCAGCTGGAGAGTTTGGCACACCTTTGTAGAGTCCAGTAGAAAATAACTTGGCCTTCTAACTTGTTCCAGGACTCCTGCAGTGACCCAGGTGCAAGAGTCAATGGATCACTTTTGCACAACCCTGACTTCAAAATACGCAGGTGCTTGTTGTCTACAGTGCAGATAGAAAATGATCCTTCCGCCCTGCCTTCCTAGACTGACTCCCCCACCTCCACTCTGGTGAGCCTGGTTTGAGGAAATGTGGTCCTTTCTTGAGCTCCGGGCTTCATGCAAAGTTAACCTCAGGAAAGTGCACCACAATCGCAGAAACAGATCTGCTCACTTTCCCTTGCCAAAAAGCACAATGTTGCAGCAGATGCAATGCTTTGACGGCCCCGCCATAGGCAGTGAGTCAGTAGACAAGAGCATTACCCACACTCAGACATCCTCAGGTGACATTTCTTGCAGAAAAAAACATTGACTTGCCCTGTTTTGCACTAGCCTACGTGTGTGGGGGAAGAAAGGGCGTGTGGCCTTTCTCTCACTGTGAGGGAATGGCTGCCTCTATCCTTACTACCTAAGGAGCTCAGGTCTGGGTCTTAGGAGCACAGGTCTTATAATATATAATATTATATTATTATAAAATAATACTATTATGTTATAATAGTATTATAAAAAATAAAATACATGATTTTATTATTTATCAACAGTAATATATTGATACTATATCTCCCTGGTATCAGTCATGATTTTATTATTATCATTTTTTAGGTTGAGTAGGTTACATGCATAGCATTGAAAGAGAACTCTTTCCATGAGATATTAAGAACACGAAATATATCAAAAGGAAATTTGAAATTTTAACAACTCTGACACCTAAATTTATCCATTGGCATTTAGCGTCGGAGACGTTTTTGTAGACATAAGAGGAGGCTGAGGTGTGGAGCAGCTGTGACTTTAGAGCTCAAGGTCATACAGCAGATTTGCAGCAGCAGGTATCCTGACCTCATTTCACGCAGTGCTCTTTCTGCTCTACCTCCCTGCCTTCCATATTCTAACGCTCCTAATTCTAGGGAATTTTTAAACAAAAACTAAAATGATACTACTTTCTTAGTCCATTCAAGCTGCTGTAACAAAATACCATAAACTGGGTGACTTATATACAACAGAAATTTATTTCTCACAATTCTGGAGGCTGGGAAGTCAAAGATCAAGGTACTGGCAAATCCTGTGTCTGGTGAGGGCCAATTGTTTGATTCATAGATGGCACCTCCTCATCATGTCCTCACATGGTGGAAGCGGTGAGGGGTCTCGCTTCAGCCACTTTATAAGGACACTAATCTCATTCATGAGTGCTCTGCCCTCATGACCTAACTACCTCTCAAAGATTCCACCTTCTAATAGTATCACCTTGGGGGTTAGGTTTCAACATAAGAATTCTGGGGAAACACAAACATTTGGACCATGCCAATACTCAAATAGCAAAATGTCCAGTCTTAACTGTATTTCTGCAAATCTTAGCTGGTCGTGGCCCGGGGGCTCCCCTTAGCTCCATTCCAGACGCACTGTCCTGGTTACCAGGGTCTGGTTTGAACAGCAGCATAATCACTGCTGAAAATTAATAGCTGTGGGTAAATTGGCACAAGCCCATTAGTTGAAAGTTAACAGCTCATTGAATACCAGGACAGCAGCACTGATCAAATATTTATGGTCAGTATTTATTATGCACAACACTTAACCACTCTGTGTTGATGTGATGGTCCATGTTGCTGAATAATGTATAAAAACTAGAAGCAGAGCAAGAAGTAGAGGCCGTAGAGTGATGAGGTTCAGAGTGTGGCCAGGAAGTGGGACAGATCTGAGCTAGAGCCCTGGCTCTGCCATTTGCACCAACCTGGACTATATGTTTCCTGGACTATAAACTCCTTGAGGTCAGGAGTCCTTAGCCACCTCTGCCCTTCTTGGCAAGAACCCACATCACTCAGCAGGACAGCCTGGGCACATTCGGAACTTCCCAATCCCTGTGTCTGACAGTTGACTGACTATTGGGTTTAGCATTGCAGAAGATCTGTGGAGGTCTTCACTGGCATCACCAGACAGAGGTACCAGGAGCTCTTTCAGCTGAGGTTTCCCAAGCAGAGATTAACTTATCAACATGAGGACTGGTCCAAAGGTCCCTCTATCACATGCAAACCTGGCTGGGGACACTTCTTGTGAGTGTTGACCCTGTCTTTGCTGGTGGCTTAGCTGAGATGGCAGCCCCAGGGTTATAATTTATTTGTTGAAGATGTCAAGAAGAGAAAGAGAAGACTCAGGTTGCCCTGGGTTTTGCAGAAGAAATGGATTAGTGACATATTCCAAAATGATGCAGAGCACCACTGGGTGAAATCAGTAGGATCGGCCTTACTAATTCTTAAAAGGCAGAGAGCCTGGTCAGGATGCAGATGACAGGGCTTTCTGCAAAGTTATTGCCTGCAGAGAATCACCTGTTCTTTGCTCAAAGGATTTCTGAGCCACAGAACCCTAACCCCAGTTGTTCCCAGCCCCAACCACAGGAATTAGTCCCTGATATCAGACTCTGGATACATGGAGAGTTACAGTTCAGCCTCTGTTCTGCCTTCTGGTTCACATCATTGTATAGACTCCTTGGAAAAGATCTGGCTAAGAAAAGTGAGGACAAATTTAATTTTATATTCTGTACCTGCATACCATTTCCTTAAATACATTATCATGGGCTGGCTGGGCTTGGGAAAATATTGACTGATATTGTGGTATTTGATGTTCCCGTTTAAAAGACCTAATATTTCAATAGACTGTGTTTTACAAACACCAATGGGAAAGGCATAAATCAAAGTCGGGATTTGGTGTGTTTTGGTCCTCGTCAGTAACACAATTAAATTGTGAAGGGCTGTGGACTTGGTCGAACGTCCAGGCTGCATATTAAATAGATGGTTGTAGATTGTCTCACTAAAAGCTGTTGATTTTTAATACTTCATGAGATGCCAGTAAATACAATTCAGGGGTGTTGCTTCTCCTGAATAGCTGGGAACCCCAGCTATTCCTAGGGTAATTCATTCATTCTGCCTGTCCATTGGTTTTTTCATTTGTTCCTTCAGTGTGATGCAGGAATACCACACAGCACTCCCTCCCGCCTGGATGCATACACCAGCAAAGCTATCATAAGGAAAAGTAACAAATGAAACGTCCCATGAGCTATTTGAGAAAACATTGCACATTTAAAGGTGCTACTGTAATTAGTAATGGTGATCTGCCACAGAGAGTAGAATCTTGGTGCTGCTTCTCATTGTGGAGGTGGAGAGGGAGCAGCACAGTGAAATCTCTCTGCTAATACCTGCTAATAAAGTCTTACTTTTCTCATTCCTCTCTCTCCTTAGCTTGCCATGAAGCACAAATGTTGAGAAACTGCCTATCCTGGTGACCCTTCTTAAGAGAAACTGAAGAGTTTGTTCAGCAGTTTTTACAAGAATTCGGGACCTCCGCTTGCTTCTTTTTTTCCAATATTTGGACACTTAGCGTGGTTATTGTTTTTTCTTTTCAGATGTTAATGTGAAAGAAAGGGTGTTGCATTTTTACATTTCCCTAATGATCTTGCTAATAAATGCTACAATAGCATCAGCTTCATTTTGGGTTTTTGCCTCTTCCCACTGTGTGTATGTGTGTATATGTATGTTTTGAATATGTTTTCTTTATTAAAAAATATTTTTTGTAGTTTGAATACGAAATTTGGACCAAATGATAAACTGCGCTGAGTCTAAACTGGCAACATGTATTTTTTTCTCTGATATTAAGCAGGAAGGCATTTTAATGTGGTGACATCAGATGTTATTTTTCCTAGATGAAAATAAAAGTCAAGCAGTGATTAGTTTCACTCACTGTCCTAGCTACACTTAATTTGAAGATTAAAATTCTACATTGTGGAAAACAATTGAATTTATTGGGGAAAACAGCAGTCTTAGATTTTGCTCCTTGCATAGTAATCTTTTGCATGAACCATCACCAGCGTTAAAAAAAAAAAAGTCAGAATCGCAGATAGAAATCTCTTTCCTGAGTTACAGTTTAAATACTGTTGCTACTTGTATCCAGGGTGTTTACTTGGAATTATCATATGAAGGGTAAAAATTTGAGAGTAAAGGCCTAAAGAAAAGCCTACCTAAAACCCTCTGTGTACTCACAGATGTTTCTCTTGTCACTGTCATAGTGATGGTCGCTGGTATGGAAAAGTGCTTATATTTTTATCAAAAAATTGATTTGTCCAGATAAAGGTCTCTGTCAATGATAATGTGAACAAGTAGTACATTTAAAATGTTTGTCTTGTCTTTTTACAGTCATGCCTATTTTAGAGACACCTTCATAATGTCCTTGGGAGAGGGCCTTTAGTTTCTTGGTATCTGGATTTTGGAGATTTTGATGTTGTTTTTGCTATCTATTTATTTAATGTAATTTAATATGTGAGTTTCTTGACAAATTGCATTTCATGGCAATTGCACCTTGCCTGGTCTGATATAAAACACCACAATCACAAACCTTTACATTGCAGTCAGTTTCAATACAGTTGGTCACACACCTCGTGATTTTCTATTACTCAAGATAATAAGGGGCTTAGGGTCTAGAAGTTCTGTTTCCTAGAGGGTTAAAATGCTAAACATAAAAAAAGCTGTGCTTTTTTTGTGAAACTAGGAGACAAGCTGCACATCTCAGACACATTGTAAGCCTACCACTGCAGCGCATTGATTTTTAAGCTGCCTGAATCTTCAGGACCCCTATCTATTCCATCCTATCCATTTTGCCGATTGAGTCGATATGTATTGCAGCCTCTTACATAGGAGCATAAGATGACTTTTGGATTGTTAATACTGATTTAAATAGCTGAAGTTCTCCTAATAAAGCATTCCCAAGGAGAGAGAAAGTTTGTCTACTGGGGGAAAAAATATTAGATGGTGCACATTAAAAGGGAGATGAGATTTGTCGGAGACAAATTTCAGAATCCTTTTAGATGATCCAATTCAAGAAAACCCTCTATAAAATTTAATAAACTGTATAAGTTAACTATAATATTTTATACTTTCTTTTTGGTGTCTTAAAAATTTAAAGAAGCGAGGAACATGCCATTTGGTGAGTACTGTTGGAAGCTATTTTAATTTCTAGGAAAAGCCCCAAATATCACTCCAAATAGATTTTGTTTGCAGATCTCAGTTCAGAATGCACACACACACACACACACACACACACACACACACACACAGAGATGTATTTATCTTTCCAAATTGGATTCTGGTTTCAGAGATAGAGAGTTGGTATAAATAATTGAAAGGATAAATCTAAAACCCCCTGACAGTCCGCCAAATTCAAGAACAGAAGTAGTTGCCAACTCTCTAACAACAATGTTTGGGAAGCTGATTCCAAAGTAGCTGAGGATGAGGTCATAAGCATACTGTGAAACCCAAGATTCTTCTTCCCTGGTAGAATTATAATAGTTACTCTTGATAAATATAAGTATTCCATGTCTTGCCCTCTTTCCTCACTCTCTGCTTATCCTTTTAGACGTAAGTTTCATTGGAAATAGCCTGAATTAGAAGAAAGCCCATCCGAATCTTTATTAGCCCCCTCTAATGATTAGTTTCCAGGCTGCGTTCATACCTTTGACCTCTCAGTGTCAAAGTCCTACCTAGGCCTCCCCACAACAGAGAGGGCCGTAACAGCAATCCCTTGCCCCTCCTTTACCTCCCAGCCTCTTGCAGAGGAGGCCAGTGATAACACATGTGAAGTTCTTTGCTGTCCTTTTGTAGAAGGTGCTGCAGTGCAAAGTATTAATACAGTCTTAGACAAAATAACTGTCATCATTTGGGACCAGTTTGTTTGGTTGAGCTTGTCAGAAGACATTTCATTTGTTTGTTTCATTTCTGCACTTCTCTATGAATTTTGGGATACTATATTTCTGTGAAGGACTTATTGTATAGACAACTCAAAAAGGAAAGAAACTTTCCAGTATTACCACTTCTTCCTGGAATATAGCTGTAGTATTTCTCACTAGTATTATTAGATACCTGTGTACAGAAAGTATGCAGTTATTCAGGTTAATGTTTCATATTAAAGAATGTATTTGTAAAATGTAACATGATCAGTAGTTACCTTTTTTCAAGCTCTGAAGAAGTTCAGATTACGTGTTAGACTTAAGTTACAGTGAAAACTGTTTTAATACTACTTTTGTGGCTAGCAAAGGTTGTGCATCTATTTAAAATTATTTACAGGATGCTCTAAATAAGGGGCATTAAAGATAGGTTTAGCTCTTAATTTTAGAAATTGTGACACTACTGATGTCTGTTGTACAGTTATTCTTCAGAAGTTCTCTGAGATGTCAAATATAATTTTTGTTTAATTCAGAGATAAGTAACACCTGCTCTATTGATTCACTATTACAACAAACCCTAATTTTGTCATTAAATATTTTAACTCTGTGATGAAATTTGTTTCTTGCAGTTATTTATGAACTCTATAAAACACTACCAAATAAGTACATGTCACCACATTTTTTATGCTAATAGGAAAATCTTATGTGCCTAAGGGGAAACCTCAGAACTAGTATTAGCATGATGATAAAATGTCATTACATATGTTCTAATGGAAAAGCTTGGAATGTAATAAAGACTAAAGAGCTAACCTTAATTTAGACAATGGGCATCTATTCAGCAAGTTTTTTTTTTCCTTCTCCTGGGTGAAGCAATTAAGCTGATTAATAATTACCTTTCTGCTGATATCAGTGATGTACTCCATTTGAGTTCATTTTATCGCATGTGCCCTCATTCAGCAGACTAGTTTCATGCCCTGTTAAATGGGAAAGAAGACCTGCTTATATTGTGTCAATTTATTTTTATGGAAAAGCAAATGCAACATATTGCATCGCCCCCTTTGTTTTCAAGGGAAGTGATTTGGGTGACTACTGCAGCAGAACAGCTGTCTCTGGGTTGGCATGGATGCTCGGTAAAGCAAGGGGGACTTGGAGATATTTCCTGGGAGGAGGGCAGGTGGAAAGGAAAGACCTGCAGTCTTCACTTTTCAGAGAAGAACGAGTAGAGATATGGTTTGGGTAGATGAGGACCCAGCCTTAAGTGAATTATGCATTTAAAGGCACTTGCTCTTGTGAACTAAATTATAAGCTGATTGCCCTGCAAAGATTATCCTTTTTTAATGTAATTTTTATTAGCGATTATACCACAACCAACTCTCAAATTTTATGGGAGGATTAATATAAAAAAGCAGTGGTGCCTTTCTCCTGCATCAATGAGAACATGCTTAGGAAAAACGATTGACTTATCATAATCACCTGCCTAAACAAGCAGATTGGGGCAGATGTGGGGGAACAGAAGGGGAGGCATGGTGGAAAACACCAGAAATAAATTTCAAGATGCAAATGTCTGAGTATTGTTTTCTGTTGCCACCCATTCTGTGTGCCTTTCATAGGCTAACTTGTGTGGTAGCTGGATGTACGTATGCATGTTCACATAAGCACGCTCGGCAGGCATGGAGAAGAGAGCTGTGCGCTGCTCCTGCATAGCCCCCTGAGTCACTTTATGCCAACTTCCTGCCTATCTTGGCATGGGTGGGCAGGGGACAGTACTTCCTAGTGCCAGTGAAATTGTGGCAGTGCCACAGGTGGACCATTATCAGAGCATGAAGATAAGCAAAGATGTAAGAGACATGGAAAAAGGACACATCCCACCCACAAGGCAAGTCTCATGTTCTCTAAATGTGAATGCGCTAACAGTCCTCTTTAACAAGATGGTGCAAAGGACGGGTTTTCTTGTGGTTTGCTTTCTTGAAATCTAGAAAATACATCTAAAATGGTTTTGTGTAACCAAGCCAAGCTGATGCTAAATTTGCCTTCATTTATACCTTCGCCCCAACCTTTTGAACAGTCTTCTTTCTCCTGTCCATGTCCTTCTCCTTGCTTCCTGGCCCTTCTTAAATCCTGCTTTAGCTCTCCCTAAGGCATTACCCATAAATAAAGTGTTGGTTTACAGTGGCTTCTTAGAGCAGTTCCTCCACCCTGGCTGCCTGCCACAACCAACTGGGGAGTTTTTAGAAATATACATTTACTCCCAAACTTGCCATTTTGATGTCCTTGGTCATGTTGTGTTTTCTAAAGAAAAAAAAAAAATTCCAGCAGGTCTGGGATGACTGGGCACCTGGCTTCCCCAGATATTTACTAGATTTTAAACCAGCAAATTAAAGCTGTCGAGGGCCAGGCTCATGCCCGAAATCCCAGCACTTTGAGAGGCTGAGGTGGACAGAACACTTGAGTCCAAGAGTTCGAGACCAGCTTGGGCAACATGGTGAAACCCCATCTCTACAAAAAATAGCCAAGCCTGGTGGTGCACACCTGTAGTCCCAGCTACTGAGGAGGCTGAGGTGGGAGGATCACTTGAGCCTGGGATGTTGAGGCTGCAGTGAGCCGTGATTGTGCCACTACACTCCAGCCTGGGTGACAAAGCAAGATCTTGTCTCAAAAAAAAAAAGCTGTCAAGAAAATTAAATATAATGTGCATTTAAGCTCTATTACTACTATAGTGTAACCTGCCTTAACCCCCATTTTATTTTCTCCCTGGAGCCTCATCTGGAACCTCCCTTGAGCCTCATCTGGAATTCTCCCTTGAGCCTCATCTGGAATCCTCATCAGGATTTCCAGAGTTGTACTTTCACTTCCCATCTCTCTCCCTCCCCTAAAGTTTTCTGCCACATTTTCTTCTTTCTGCTCATAAGTCATGACCCTGGGCATAACAGTGTCTGCTCCCGTGGTCCATCTCACTGGCCACTGATGGACATAGTTCGATGAGGCAAAGCTGCCTTGCCTCCTTCAGCACACAGGGACTAATGGACAGACCTACGTGATGCTGAGTTGTTTGCCGATGTGTATTATTATTGCTCTCACATTTTGTCTGTTAGACGTTTTAAATGCTACTGATTTTCTCAGAAAAAGTGAAGATATTTTTGTACATTATTTTCCTGTCTTTTGCATACTCAGCCAACCCAAGGATGCCTGTTTCTATGGCTCCCAGCCTCATCACACATCCAGACTTATATGTGTCAAGAGCTGGACAGGAATTTCTAGCCCTGCAAGTCCCAGGTGTCACTTGTCAACATTAGATATGGAGCCTTTGTCCCACAACATTGTATCACAATTGCTTTGCCACTTTGTCAGATGACATGGAAAGAAGAAAAATGAGCCCTTGAGTTCTCTGAGCTTAACCCTGCGATTTAAAACGTGGCTTGGATGATCCATAGTATCTGAAGAAAATCCCTTAATTGTAACACTGCATCCTTAGTGATTGAAGCCTCAAGCGTTCTGTTAGCTTTCCTTAAAACAATTCCTTTGTTTTACTGCCCCAGGAAGGTAAATCCGGTTTCTACTATTAAACATGTCATTTTATTCATAGTACAGTGGCTTCTTTCAGGGGATGTTTTGTGTTTTTAGACCTGGAGATACAGTGACTAATACTGGCAAACACATTTACATCGGTCCGAAACTTTCCAATACTGAAGGAGCCTTGGCATTTGAACAGAAGGAAAATAAGAATGTATGAATTGTGCCCTACCTGGCACCTCCTGGAGTGGAAAAATAAAACACATCTCCTTTTAACAGGCATGGACAAGGACAGGGAGCCCCCTTGCGGTGATTTCCTGGAGGCAGCATTGCATTGTATTTAGGATGAAGACCTAGGTTCACCTGCCCTGCTGTGAAATCCAGCTCCAATTTTACCACGTGTGAGGCCTTGAGAACGTTACTGACTCTCTCTGTGCCTGTTTGCTTTCAAATGGGGGTGATCATTATAAGGATGGATGAAATAATGAATGTAAAACCTTTAGCCCCGTGCCTGCCACATAAGGGCTCCATGTATGTCAGCTTGGCAGTGGGCTACTTCCGTGTAACGGACCCAGAACAAAGCAGTAAACTTTACAGGCCTGGATGCCTGCCACACTGTGCTGCTGGCTGGTAGAACAGACAAACCCTCCTTAAATTCACGTAAGCACAGGGCACACGGGGCAGACATTATTGTACTGAGGTGCACTCATTTTTATGGCCCAGGGATGAAGACCCCTTGACATTCCATGGATACCAGCTCTGGGATAAAGGAGAGACTCCTGGACTACAGGCGCCCAGTGTTGGGCACTTTCTGGAAAAAATTCCAAAAAGGCTAAATTCGCAAAAGAGAGAAGTGAGACAAATTGGCCTCCATGTCTGTCATCAACTATGGGGATGCAAATGAATGGTTTTATGATCTGGGAGATGATGTGACATGTCCTTTGGACAATAATTCATACTCCCCTTGAAAAATAATGTTTAAGGTTGTTCTACAGATATATTGGTGTGATTCCAAGGATGCTGGGAAGGCCTTTCTCAAAAATAAGCCACTCCCAAATGACTTAAGTTGACAGTAATTTAAAGAGAACCATTTACTCCACAAACTGAACCTGGGTCTAGAGTGAAAATAGCGCTAAGAGAAAAAAGGAAGTAACTAACATCTCACTAATGTGTAAATTTGTAATAACATACCTTTTCTGGAAGCATCTTGAGGCGTTCAGCTAAAAGGAAGGTCTCAGAAATACTATGTTGTCAGCATACCGTGTTCTCCCATATTTGCCATGATGCTATTAATGACCAACATTATTATTAGGTCATTTGTAAAGGAGAGTCCAAGCAAGGGGGATCATGCTACTTACAACAGTGGAGCTGCCCCAACCAAAATCTCAAACTCTACTCCTCTATATATTGCACTGTGCATTCCGCTCCTGCCTGGCCTCAAGTGATCCTCCTGCTTCCCATCCCAAAGTGCTGGGATTATAGGCATGAGCCATTGCAGCCAGTTTGCAAATTTCTTTTCCCTCCTTGTAAAAGTAAATTAGCTAGGATCCTTTCTAGCAGAGAGCCTCCTGGCTTTGTCACTAGCTTTGTGTTCTTAAGCAAATGATACAGTTTAATCTGTATTTGGATCTTTGTGTTGCACAGGAAAATCGTCCCCACCCTGCCTGCCTCAGAGGCCTGGTGAGTGAAGTGGGTTGTGGAATGTGAAAGAGCTCTGGGAAGTCCAAAGTGCTGAGGAGGTGTGTATTACTCACTAAAACCTGCACCTTTCACTGGTCCCACTCAACACTTAGAGGATTCCCTTATCTACCACCACCCCTTCCCCTACAAGCTCATCCCTGAAGTACTAGATGGTCTCATAACTTCCTTCTCCCCCTCAAAGGAAAAAAACCTCGTGACACTTGGACTCTATTTGCCATCATGGGAAGTAGAACAAAGGCAATAGTAGAAGACAGTTCCAACCTGCTCGGGGAAAGAGACAGCTGGACTGGAGACCACCCCGGGGAGGGGGAGATTCAGAGCATTCCAGGGGTTGAGGGAGAGTGTGGTGCCAGACTGTCAGCCTGTACACAGTCCACCCCAGGGCCACTGACAACTCTTCAGAGTCTGACATACTGTTGGAGAAACTGATCTCTACCCACTTGGGAACAGTTATCAAAAACAACAAAATTTTAGAAAGCAGCCAGGGAGAGTGGACATCCTCTCCCCCAGCATGGGGACTGAAGTGAGGCACACTCAGGTCCTTACGTCTGGTCACCTAATGTAAGAGTCACATAGAGGGGCCACAGCAATGGCCAAAGTTTTGGGAATTCAGTGGGTAAAAGTGGAAGTAATGGTGACTCAGTTATCCCAGGGAGACAGGATACGCATGGAAAGATGCGATCCAAGGCCATCCTTTCAGGTAAAACTCGGCTCACCTCAACACCACTGCCTGAGAGCAGCACTGTCATCCTGACTAGGGAAGACCCAGCTTCCAGCTCTCTGCTGCCCTGTGGGGGTGCCCAGCCTGGCCTCACTTTCCCTGTGGAAACAGCAGAAGGAAGGACGGGAAGAAGGCATAACTGTCTCCCCTCAGTCTAATGCTGAGCTGGTCTAAGCCGTCTACTTCATGTTTCTGCCCTCTGGCTCCCCCATGACCCTCCATGGTGGCTGAGCCACCCTCCCTACGTAAGGTTGCCCTTGTGCACCTACCACCCACCCAATCTGCTGGATGTGGACACCACAGGTGGAAGGAGTGCGAACCAATGGCCCCCCGCCCCAACCAGGCTTCCTGCAGGTCCCTGTCCTGCTTCTCTCTTTGTTCAATTCCTCTCTGCTGAGGTGGGATGAGGGGAAGGAAGGCAGAAAGAGGCGGAGGTTTCCACATGAGGGGTAGAGGGGAGCTCTAACGAACATTATCCTTACAAAGCATGAGCGGCAGGAAAGGGGAAGGAGGAGAAAGTGCTGAGTCTACTTTGGAAGCCATTCAAACCCGTCCAACAGTCTGTCAACAGATGACGGCTTCTAGCGCTTCCCACAGACCTTAATTCCATAAGCAAACCCACAAGAGACGTTGGCCTAAATTTTTATTTATTTATTTATTATTCTTTTAGACAGAGTCTTACTCTTTTACCCAGGCTGGAGTGCAATGGCTCAATGTCAGCTCACTGCAACCTCTGCTTCCCGGGTTCAAGCGATTATCCTGCCTCAGTCTCCCTAGTGGCTGGGATTACAGGCACCCGCCACCACGCCCAGCTTATTTTTGTATTTTTAGTAGAGACGGGGTTTCATCATGATGGCCAGTCTGGTCTCAAACTCCTGGCCTCAAGTGATCCGCCCTCCTTGGCCTCCTAAAGTGCTGGGATTACAGGCACGATCCACAGCGCCCAGCTCGCCTAATTTTTTATCGTGGGGTTTTCTTTAGGAAAAAAAAAAAAGCCTTGAATTATAGTTCTCAGGTTTGCTTAGGCCTAGAGAGAGATATCCATGCCCCTCACACGCCCCTGAGTTCAATCAGGACCGTAAACAAACACCATCCCATTACTCACTAGGCCTTACCTGGCCTGGCCATCTTTCAGTTCTCCAAACATGCGAGACTTTCACACCTGAAAACCTTCACACGGCTGTGACTGTGTGAGGAAGACTTCTTTCCCTGACTCTTCACACGGCTGATCATTTCTGGACTATCACGTCTCCACTTAAATGTCTCCTCAGAAAGGCTTCCCCTGACCACCACATCTAAAGTAGACCTCATGGTTTTCCCTTCTCATGACCTGCCCTTCTTTCTTTCCACAGAACCTAAGGAAATGTGTGTTTGTACATTTGTCTACTTCTTTATTGTCTTGCCCATGATACATTCAGCTCTGAGAGGCCAGGAACCATGTCCATTTTGTTCACCAGGCTGCTAAGGTTTATCAGGCACTTAATAGATTCTTTTTAAATGAACAAACCTGCCCTATGCTAAAGCCCCCACGCAGAAGGGGCACAAATGGGAGTTACAGAAAAAAAAAAACCCCAAGTAACTAAACATATGAAACGATATTCAGCCTCACTCATAGAGAAATGCAAATTTTGTAAAAGGTAGCTTTCAAAAGCTTGATTACACTTGACAATCAAATGCTATTGAATGGGAGGATAAATTGAGACCACATTTTAGAAGGCAAAATATTTGAAGCCATCACATTTTTCAGGCTTCGAATTGCCTGTGCCTGCCCTCCTGACTCAGCCCTTTTCCGGGTCTGCACTCTGCCGGTCTCCAGCCGCCAGCCTCTCCCGCCGCTAAGTTTCTCCAGCCTCTGGAAGGCAGAAAGCAGCCATCAGAGGGCACTTAATTCCCCAAGACAAATAAATAAATAAACAAACCTGCTTCTTCTTGTCCTGTTTCTTATTTGTTATCGGCAGGTTCTTCTGCTGCTCCCATTCAACTTCTGCAGCCATACATCTTCCCTGACTTTTCAGGACCTTCCTTTTCTCTGGGATTCTAAATCTGGGAAAAAAAGAAAAAATAATAGATTTCTAAGCTGCAAAGTTACTTCCGGTATTGGGTGACCTTTTTATTCATTTATGCCAGTTCTCAGTTTACCATTCCCAGTTTCAGATCTGCCCTTCTTTGCCCTGCTGTGCTTTGCTGGAGCTGGACTCTGTGAACATTGCGCCTGCTGCTTCTGGGTTCCTTAAACGTTAACTACTTTTTACTAATTTACAATTCCTTATATTAAAATCTTCCTGTTTACACAACTGGCATGGTTTCCTTGTCCTGCCTGGGCCCCACCTGATATACCATCTCAGTAGATGCTCAGTCAACTTGGTGTAGCCCCTGTGCCAGACCTTTACCATTCTCCCGAGCATCTTTTGGCAAATCCCTTACTTTTGGCAAATGATCTAATTTTCTACTTTGCTAAGATCAGGACTATGCCACTCAAAATAATTTCACTTTCCCTTCCTTCCTTGTCTAAGTTATTTTGGATCTCTACATGCCCAACTGTAATAGCCGTCCACAGTGAGAAGGACTCCTCTTCCAGAGCCTTTCATCCCCTTCTCCTCCTGCTGCTTCCAGTACCTTGTTCCATCAACAAGAGCCCCCCTTTCCTTGTGCCTTTGGTCTATGCTTGTCTCCTCCATTGTGAAATCTTTAACATACCATCTTCTCACCAACTCTGCACAAAAAAAACACCATGATAGAATGGTCCTGACTCCCGAGCCCTTACAAGTTGGTGTCCTTCCCAATTACACTGCTGTGACTGTTCTCTTGGGATGTCCCAGTCAAACATCCAGTGGCCAGTTCCCTGCAGTAGCACCAGAAGCTTCTAAACTCTAGCTCTGTGTCTTGCCTTCTTCCCAATCCCTAAGAGCACATTTTCCCAATAATTCCATCCTGCCCCCTCTTCTGTTTTTATATACTTTTTCCAAGTCAATGAATTTATTCCACAAACTGATTTTTTAACTTCTATACAACAATACTGCTCTGGCCTTGATCTTTCTCCTGAACTCCAGAACTGAATTTCTGACTTTCCTGCTGGAAATTTCCATATAGCTCAATATGCTCGAATCTGAATCTATTTTCTCTTGTCACAGGACTATTTTCCATCTCCTAACATTCTGCATCAGCTTAAACCTAAGCTCTCTCCCTTGCCTCAACTATAAAGTGGGAATAGTAGCACATATCTCATGAGATTGTGTAGGGCTAAAATTTTGTTATAAAGTCATTAGGAGAGTTATTTTTTTCATTAATATCAACCACTCGAGTAGTTGCAAGCCTGTCAATTCTATTTCTTAGCTACAGCCTTTTCTACATGTGTCTTTTCATCATGGTGACCGATCTAACTCTAATCTCACCAATGTTTAGCTGAACTACTCAAGTTGCTCAACTTTTATCAATAATCTACTGTAAGCAATGTGTTTTGCATGTATTCTTGTAAGAATATTCCCTGGAAAAAGGGATACTAAAGTCATTCATCCCAGTCTGAATATTGCTATTTTCTACTGTGTTGGGAATACAATGTAACTAAAATGAGAACTGCACCAGAGATTAGAGATTTCAATAGCATTCTCCCGCCTCCCCTATGCAAACCTGCCTGCAAGTATATCAGATCCAACTTCAGAAAAACAGTCTGATCATTTATGTCAGAGCTCACAAATTTTATCCCAACAGAGCCCAAACAGGGTATAAAATGAAATAAAATAGGTTTGTAGAAGGCAATTAGGAATGGCATAGACTGTGGCAAACTGAAATTGCATGTGTGTGTCCTAAAAGGACATGCTGCTACTCTGTTTCAGACATTGTGGGTGGCAATAGGGAAGCAGGCCAGTGCCACCAGATCCTCCAACTTTTTAATAGAGAATCCAAGATAGACATTTTTTATGTGAAACATACCATCTTAACTAAACAAAACACATCAGTAGTTAACATCTAGTCCTTTGGCTGCCTTTTTGGAAGCCCTCATTTATGTCACTTTCTTGCTCAAAAACCTTCAGGGCATTCTCATTATCTACAAAATAAAATGTGAATTCCACAGTCTAACATGCAAATTCCTACACGATCTAACCCCAGCCACCTTCCCAACTCACTCCTCACTTTCACACCTGATAGCTCAGTCATAAATCTGCTCTCAGAAGCCAGGTGCAGGGGCCCAAACATGTAATCCCAGCACTTTGGGAAGCAGAGGTGGGAGGATCACTTGAGCCCAGGAATTTCAGACTAGCCTGAGTAGTCTCATCTCTACAAAAGCGAGACCTCATCTCTACAAAAATACAAAATTAGCCAGGTGTGGTGGCATGCGTCTGTGGTCACAGCTACTCGAGAGGCTGAGGTAGGAAGATCACTTGAACCCAGGAGGTGGAGGTTGCAGTGAGCTGAGATGGCACCACTGCGCTCCAGCCTGGGTGACAGAATGAGACCGTGTCTCAATAAATAAATTAATAAAAACAAATCTGAGAGGCCACCACTTTTCCTACCTCGGTGTCTTGACTCACACTAGCTTCTGGGCCTGGGGCACTTTCCCCGACAGACTCATTCAAATTCTACGTATCTTGCAGGGCTCCACTCAGTACGTCTTCTTTCCACAAAATTCTCCCTGATTTTCTGCCAGGCTGAAGTAATCACTTACTTCTTCCTGTTCATGCTCATTGCCTTTCTTGGCACTCTAGAACATTCTGCTGTATATCACAGATGAGATCTGTCTTCTTACTAAACAGGTGGCTCATAGAGAACTAAGACTAAATCTCAATTATGTCTGCGTATCTAAGGTCTACATTAGTAGACCGCTAAATAGGTGTTCATTGATTCAATGAATGCATGGATGGCAACATGCTACCATCATGGTTTATCAGTTCTTCCGTCCTGCTTTGTTGGTTTGGATGCAGCTTGTTCCTGCCAAAACTTATGTTGAAATTTGATCCCCAACATGGCGGTGTTGGGAGATGAGGCCTAGAGGGAGGTGCTTGGATCACGGGGATGGATTCCTTATGAATCGATTAACGTCCTCCTGCAGGGGTGAGTGAGCTTTTGCTCTCAAGTGGATTAGTTCCCGTGAGAGTGGCTTGTTAAAGAGTCTGGCTTCCTCAGTTTTTCTCTCTCGCTTCCTCTGTCACCATGCAATCATTTTGCACATGCCCACTCCCCTTTCACTTTCCACCACTAGCAGAAACAGCCTGAGGCCCTCACCACATGCAGCTGCCCAATCTCGAACCTTCCAGCCTGCACAATCATACACCAAATAAAACTCTTTTCTTTATAAATTACCCAGCCTCAAGTGTTCTGTTACAACAATACTAAGTGAACTAAGATACCCCCTAACCCAAGAAAAGATCAACTTTAAATATTTTTCTCTTTAACATAATTTTACTGCTTCTATTTATATATTAATTTTGATGTTTTTTCTCTTGAGCCTAAACTCTACTGAGAAGTGTGTGTGTGTGTGCATGCGCATGTTAGACAAGACATTTCTCCAAACATTAGTTTCCTCATTCATAACATTAGAAACTAATACAATTTTCATAGGGCTGTTGTAAGGATTCAATGGGACAGTACATATAGAGCATTAACATGGTGGTTTGCACACTGCAGGCATTCAATGCATGATAACTTGATCATGGTGGTTATATGTATGTTTGGCTACGAGAAAGCTGAAGTCTTCATTTTCAGAATAAAATAAATTTAAAAGACGATTGAAAATATAGACATCTATGACTTATGCCAATGCATGTCTTGCAAAGAATACTATAAACCCTTAACTGGTCATGAAGAAGAAAGAAGGTGAAAGCATAACCTCCCTGGAACAGAAGGCCATTACATGGTGTGAGTGAGAGCCTAAGACAGAAATGACACCAACCGTTTTGACCAATGAAACTTTGTGTGGTAGTGGCTGATAGAAGTATGGCAGATTTTTTTTCTTTCTTCTTTTTTTTTTTTTTTTTTTTTGCAGATGTCAGCAGCACAGCTAGTGCCTCCTTACTGTCAGGTGGGGTGCAGCTGGGGAGAACCCGGGGCAGAGAATGGGAGGAGCACACCTGGTCCTTTAGAAGAAGACTTGGACCTGGGAAAGGGTACCGGCAATGAACTCTTACATTCCAGGTATCTCAATTGTATGCTGAAGGTTTCCTCCTAGACTCTTCTCAGGAGAAGTACGTATGTAGATCATGCATGTAGTTGCCCCAAGGTGTGCAAACCAAGAGCCAGAAGAGACCTTGAGAGGAAGTACGCAGCCCCAGCAGGTGAAGGTCTAAGTCACTTGGGAATAATTTATGTTTTCTTCTTTAACTGACTTGATGGTACTTTTGGCAACCTATTCATGCACCAGAGACCTTCACTCACCTGGCTACCTTAGAAAGACACTAAGACCACTTTCATTTTAGTACAAGCAATTTTTTTGTTCACCTGGACTGGAAACAGAACCATGAGAAACACTGTCAATGGCTGTGACCTTTAGATAATGGAGTACTAAGATAACCTAAAAGTCTGGTTTGAGAGGGTCCTTGTGGTAAGCTGATTAATGTGCCCCCAAAAGTGTCCATATCCTAATCCCTGGAACCTGTGGATATGTTACCTTACATGGCAAAAGAGACTTTGCAGATGTCTTCAAGGTAACAGACCTTAAGAAGAAGATTATCTAGGTGGATCCAATGTAATCACAAAGACCTGGATTATCTAGGTGGGCCCAATCTAATCACAAAGATCGTTATACGAGGGAAATAGGAGGGTTAGAGTCAGAAAAAGTTGATGTGATGTTGAAAGCAGGGAAAGATTGAAAGATGCTAAAGATTCAAGATGCCTTGAAGATGGGAGGAAGGAGCCACAAGCCAAGGAATGTAAATGCCCTCTTGGAGGTAGAAAAGGCAAGAAAATAGATTCTTCCCTAGAGCTTCCAGAGGAACAGGGCCTTACTGACACCTTAGTTTTAGTACGTCTGATGTCCAGAACTATCAGATAATAAATTGTTGGTTTAATCCACTAAGTTTGTACTAAGCTGTTACAAAAGCAATAGGAAAGCAATACATTCCTTTACCCTCAAGGCAAAGTGTGTAAGTGTTCAGGAGAACTCGCTCATAATCTGCGGGGTAGTGGTATCCCCTCAAAACCAGGGAGAACCAATAGTTCCTCTTAGGGCAACCTTGGTCATGATCAACAAACATGTATTGAGGATTTATGGATCTGTCCTGGAAATGGAAATGTGAATTCAGACCTCAATCTCAAGGATAGATTCATATAAAGAAAAATAAAATTTTAAGGCAAACTATGCTAAATTCCAAATGAGTGACAACTTCAGCTAGGACTTTAGGCATTCAGAGAATGAAGCCATGCTTGACTGCAAGAAAATGCTGCTCCTCATATTTAGCCTTTCCACAATAGGCATGGGACTGTGCATCACGTTTGTACAGGACAGTTCAGGTTTATATCAATTGTCTTGGTGCAATCATGAATAGTGATTCCTTTCATTCTCAAAAGTGCCTGGCTTCATGGTAAACAACATGGTCACTCTGATAGGGTGTTAGACAGGAAGCCACTAGATTCACCACGCACTGTTAGGAAGAGCTTTGAGTTTGAATTTCAATCCAGTATCAAAAATGATCCCCAAGTTTTTGTGCCACTGAAATCGCAGTACAAAACACTTTCAGTAGATTGTAAGTAAAACAGACATTTCAATAATACTTGACTGTCTTAGTCTGTTTTTTGTTGCCATAAGAGAATAGCTGAGACTGAGTAATTTACAATGAACAGAAATTAATTTGGCTCATGTTTCTGGAGGCTGGGAAGTCTAAGACTGAGGCGCCACATCTGGCTGCATCATTCTATTGCAGAAGAGTGGAAAGGCAAGAAAACATGAGCGGGGAAGGAGGTGGTGAGGGGAGGTGAGGAGAGGAGAAGAGAAGGGACGAGAAGGGAGGACAAGTGAAGGGAGGGGAGAAAAAAGAAGAGAAGGGGAGAGAGCAAGAGGGAGCCAAATTCACTTTAATTACAAAACCACTCCCACTGTAAAATATCCACTCCCCGGCTAACAGCATTAATCCATTCATGAGGGCTCTGCCATTAGGCCCCACCTCCCAACACTGCTGCATTTGGAGTTGTTTTCAACACATGAATTTTGGGGAACACATTTAAACCATGGCATTGGCATACAGTATTTAGATTCTCTTACTGGCAAGTTGACATGAGGAAACTTAAATTACATTATCTAATGAGATACAGCGGTTTTAATACACGACACCTCCTACAACTAAAGCAGCTGGGGAGAAGGCCTTTGGTTTGCTTCAGATTGGTTTTGTTTGGTTTGGTTTCTAAGCCATTCTTATGAGCAGGATGGTGGTAGTGGGTAGAGGGTTGGAGAAGAAAAGAAGAGGAAGAGTTTAAGAGAAAGAATATAAGAATATAAGCAGGCTTGAAGAGAAAAGAAAAGACAGTGCTAGATATCTTGTCATATTTACCAGGCTTGAAGAGCAATCGTTGATTCTACCCCTGAACTTGATTCTCAAAGTGCTGTCTTTTCAAAGACATGTCACGCCCTGGGTGGAAGGTTAGAGTGGAGCACAACTCACTCAACTCTGAATCTGTTCTAGTAAGTTTCTTAGCAGTGTAAAGGTGAGAACAATGTGTGGTGCTTCGAATCTATCTGTCACGTCAAACCAGGTGTGGGCTGAGTTATGTCACTCAAATTGGTCCATAAAGGGATGAGAATTAAAATGCTGACAAAATGAGCACATCGAATTATTGAAAGCTATTTAATATGCTCAAGTTCACACCTACCTTTGGGAGATTTAAACGAGACTCCCTCTTCCAGCTGTTTTTTCTTATCTTCTGACCAACTTATTAACCAATATTAATACAACATTTAATGCTGGGTGTCTTTTTTGAGCATCTCTTCTTTTTCCTTTTTTAATTCCTCCTTATATCTCTCCTTCCCTGGGATAATACCACTGGTGACTCCCGGGCCGCCCTCTGGTTGAGCCTGCAGGTGATTTTAATCTAGTTTCCCTTTGCTTTGCACGCCCTACCTCAACACTCCCTTTCCTTTCCCTTCCTCCTCACTTTTCTCATAAGATATTTGTGTAGTTTTGTGAGAGGAAGAAGAAAAAAGAGAAAAGAGGAACAACTGATGAGGAGGGAAGCCTGAGGTGAGGGTCACGAGGAGGAGTGAGAAAGGGTACGGCGTGAAGGAGAGGGGTGGGGGGTGAGAGGGAGGAGGGAAGTGTGGGAAGAAGCACAGAGTGGCATACATGAGGGGAAAAGACCAGGAAGGAATCCCGGTCAGTCACAGACCCTGTGCCGCCTCCATGTTTTAATGTCTCAGACAAGCCGAAAACGGGTCTGTGGGAAGTTGTAACACTCACCAAACCCTTGACAACAGCTATTCTTCACAGAGCCTGTGAACAATTGCCCACCTGCCAGTGTCTGACTGAAATAATAGCTGTACCTACAGGATCATTTGGAAGACAGATGGCGGAGGCAACCCCATTCATCTGCTGGCAGCCGTTTCATAACTCTCACTGTCCTGTCAGGCCAGGATGGGAAGGCAGAATGCAGCCTTGCTAATTATTGAAGCTCATTAGATTGTTGTTTTTTGAGAGACCATTCCCCTATCCCACCCCTGTCCTGCGCTTCCCCCCAAGCCCCAATGTGCCCACCCCCTCCCACAAAGTGCTTTCAGGAATACCATTGGCACCCTTAGAAAAAGCAGATCTCCAAAGTCTAAAAGCCTTAATGTTTGCTAGCTGGAGGGTTTGTTTTTGTTTTTGTTTTTGTTTTTGTCTAATATTTTCACTCTGTCCTCTTTCCTTCTTGCACATCCAAAAAGGGGTCCCTCATCTTCCCTAGTATTCACTACTTCCATGATTCTGGCCCATCGGTATTTATTTCAAAGACTGGATGACTCTTCCAATATTCCATTGTCGTTTTCTACTTACAGTGCCATACACTCCTGTTATCATTTTTATAACATGCATTAATCCAAAGGCTTTCTCTTAATGCAATGTGTATGGATTTAGAGAGCCTTTAAGAGCTCCGTATCATTTCAGTATATCTGATATCCTTGGTTGTCATTCAAAATCAATTTTTGAGAATTCACTGTGTGGATGTGAAAAGGAGTGAGAATGGGGAGAAATGGAGAGATCTTACAAAGGAGGGCTGGCTTTATGAGCATTAACCTGTGCAGTGACCCAGGACCCCATGTTCCCTTTCATACTCTGCAGTCACCATCTTGAAATAATTAAACGTGTTTAAACAAGAGCCCGTCATTTTGCACTGAATTCCACAAATTATGTAGCTGGTTCTGCTTCAACTATTGGAAAAGTATAGAACTGCTGAGGGCTCAGGAAGGAGTACTTTCTGAGCCAAAGTTAAGAGGCTGGAAAGCCCACAGTAAACAGAGATCAGCAAGTGGAGAAGACAAAGATCAGACCATTCAGCAAAGAAAACACAGACAGAAAATATTAGCATCCATTAGAGCACTACCCCAGGAAGGGGCCTGCTTTTGACCTGCTGACAAAATCAAGTTTCCAAGCCTGAAGACTGCAGACAGACCCCAGATCACTGAACACTCACCAACGTGACAGCACCATCCCTGACACCTCTTGGGAAACAATTGGCTGGCGTCAATCTTTTCACTATAGTACCGATTTCACTAAATACCAGTTCTACTAAAACTTTAGCAGAAGATGCATCAGAAGGATTTGTAAAATAATAATAATAATAATAAGCCTGGAATGTAAGTGTGAGTCTGTAAAAGTAAGGCTTTAAATGCCAGACTGAAGCGAAAGGGGAAGCTCCTGAGTATTTGGGGTGGGAAAGTGACTGGGCGCTCTGGCTGCTCCAAGAAAGGAAATATTCTTTCTAGACACATCTGGCCCTTTGTTCCTAAGGCTGGTACAGTAACAAACCACTCACCACCACCTTCCCCTGTGGCATGGTCCCCACTCACTACTCTCCTTTCTCACACTGCTTTTCCCACCCCATAAACATACATAGCAGAAGTCTCCTTGTTGTCTTCAGCTTTGGCCCTGCTGCTGCCTTGAACTGAAGTCACAGACCATGCATCAGTCCATCACACTACACTTGCCTGAATTTGTACCTCTGATCTCTTCCACGTTGCTTAGGTGAGTAATCCCGTACATAGCCCTGCTTGTGGCAGGCAGAATTCTAAAGACAGTTTAGCACTTAGGCAGGGCATAATCAAGGCAAGCTTTAGGATTAGATTTGAAGGGATAATGGATGAAAAATGAGAGATGAGAGTCAAGCCAACCAATTGGGAGATTATTGCAAATGATCAACATGAAGAAATAAGGTCCAAAATTTAATGGCATTAGATATGGATAAGAATGATAGATTTGAGAGTCTCTGTGAAAGAAAACTGTCCTGACTTAGCAACTGATTGGATGGGAGAGAAGAACGGCTTCTCAAAGAGTTGAAAAGAATATGATAGAGCATCCATTAAAGTAAGTGGAAATAAATGTGTTCAGGTCCTGAAGATGACTCTTCTAAGATAAGAAGGAACCATGTTAGTTAAAATTGTTAGTTTCATGTAATAGCAACAATTCAATTCAAACTAGCTTAAGGGGCTGGAGAGTAGGAGGGTGCTACATATTAACATGCAGGTGTGTCATAGACTCTAGAGATGGAAGGTAGCAGAGCCAAGATGGTGGGAGCTGTCCTGCCCAGTGGGTCAGGCCCAGAACTGGGCAGGACAGCTGGACTGGCCCAGGTTATGGAAAGTCCCTGAAGCCACAGAGTGCTCCCTTTCCATCTCCCATCTCTTATTCTCCTGAAGACCATCCTTCTGGGTCAGTTAGCCCACACAGCTGATGGAAGATAGCCCTAGCATAGCTGTAGGGTTAGAGAGAAGCCCCGGCTAAGCTGGAATTACTTAGTCCTGATTCCCAATCCCCAGGGGAGTTCGTCATCAGGTTGGCTAAGATGGTTGTCCCACCTCTCACCACAGTGCCATACTGCAACTCTGTGGGAAAAGGGGAGAAGAATTAATTCTTGAGCAAGGCAGATACTCCCAAAGTTGTTTACCCTAAAAGCAGAAGTGGTTTTTCAAATTTTAGTTTTCACAGACCCAAGAATGTACTCCTCTTTCTACACAGAAGAGTTTAGAATCCTGCAAAAAAGCAGCTGGATTCTAAACCCTATGCTCCCTCTAACTAGTGGTTTGAGTGACCCTTAGTACTTCTGACTATAAACTATGAAACTTGGCCCAGGTGACGCTGAGGGCTCCCATATTTAATGCCCAATGATTCTAAGTCCTTTTGAGAAGAAACAATGCTATATTGATCTAGTTCTCCTGTTTAGCTTTCCCTTGTCCTCCAAAGATCAGAAATAAAGCCTTTTACCATTAATCCTCTCATTGACTTACAAGAGGTAAAGAGCAGCCAAAGAAAATAGTTTGTAGTTTGTATTCCAAGAGAGCTAGACCACCTAAAAATCTCCTTAGTATTCGAAAAAATTTTAAAATGAGCTTAGTTTTAATTGGCTTAAAGTCTCTTGACATAAGTAGTGGTTCTGTTTCCCACCACCACCATCAAAAATGTGTCTCTGAGACCCACTGGGAAGGACAGCTCCCACCATCCTGGCTCTCTCCTGCAGTTTTTCTTAGAACTATAGAAGGTTAGACCTTCTGGCGCTTTAGTGCAATCCCTTCAATTTTTTTTTCATTTTTAAAATTTATGATTGATACAAAATCATTGCACATACTAATGGGGTACAACATGATGTTTCAATACATGTATAAATTGTGTAATTATCAAATCAGGGTAATAAGTATATCCATCACTTTAAACATTTATCGTTTCCTTGTGAAGAGGACATTCAAAAACCTCTCTTCTAGCAATTTTGAAATATACAATGTATTATTATTAACTCTAATCATCCTACTATACAATAGAGCACCCAAACGTATTCTTCTTATCTAACTGTAGCTTTGTACCCATTGACCAATCTGAAACAATCCCCTTTTTCCCCCTACCCTCCCCATCCTCTGGTAACCATGATTCTGCTCTCTACTTCTATGAGAACAACTTTGTAGCCTCCATATATGAGTGAGATCATGTGGTATTTGTCTCTCTGTGCTGGGCTTATTTCACTTAACATAATATTCTCCAGGTTTATCCATGTTGCCACAAATAACAGGATTTTATCTATGACTGAATAATATTTCATTTTGTATATATACTACATTTTCTTTATCCATTAATCCACTGGTGGACATTTAGGTTGATTCCATATCTTGGCTATTGTGAATAATGCTAGAATAAACATAAAAGTGCAAATATATGTTTGACATACTAATTTAATTTCCTTTGAATATATACCCAGTAGTGGAATTGCTGGATCATATGGTAGTTCTAGTTTTAACTTTTTGAGGAACCGCCACACTGTTTTCCATAGTGGCTACACTAATTCATATTCCCAGCAGCAATGTGTAAGTGTTCTTTTTTTCTCCACTTCCTTGCCAACACTTCTTATCTTTTAATTTTTTGATATTAGTTGTATTAGTTCATTTACACGTTGCTGATAAAGACATACCTGAGACTGGGAAGAAAAAGAGGTTTAATGGACTTACAGTTCCACATGGCTAGGGAGGCTTCACAATCATGGCGGAAGGTGAAAGGCACTTCTTACATGGCAGTGGCAAGAGAGAGAATGAGAACCAAGCAAAACAGGTTTTCCCTTCTCAAACTATCAGATCTTATGAGACATATTCACTGCCACGAGAATAGTATGGGAGAAACCAGCCCCGTGATTCAATTATTTCCCACCAGGTCCCTCCTACAAAAGTGGGAATTATGGGAGTACAATTCAAGATGAGATTTGGGTGGGGACACAGAGCCAAACCGTATTATTCTGCCCCCGACTCTTCCCAAATCTCATGCGCTCACACTTCAAAACCAATCAAGCCTTGCCAACAGTCCCCCAAAGTCTTAACTCATTTCAGCATTAACTCAAAAGTCCGAAGTCCAAAGTATCATCTGAGATAGGGCAAGTCTTTTCTACCTATGAGCCTGTAAAATCAAAAGCATGTTATTTACTTTCTAGATAAAAGAGGAGTACAGGCATTGGGTAAATACAGCCATTCCATATAGGCTTCATAGATATTATCTCTGTCCCCAAAGGATTAACAATTAAAAACCAAAAATGAAACAAATATAGAAAGAAAAGGACTATAAAATATGTGCAAAATGAATATGCAAGGCTATTAAATATTGCCTGAGGATTGATAATGTCATCATAGCCAGTGGGGAGTCCAGGGTCATTAAAAACTAAATTATTTGTTAAAGGCCATTTTCTCAATGTCTGACTCTAGTCCATGCCAGATTTTAGTAGGGCACTTGGCCCATTCTGCTGTTATTTTCCTTGAAGTTCATTTCTCGTCTTACTCTTGTCTTGGAAATGTAATGCATCACTGAGGTTGTCCTAAGTTCATGTTGTATTCACTTTTAATGCGTGCTAACTGATTGGAAATGAGAAGCAGATGGACACTTGGCCCAGAGATTTACTCCATCTCCTGTAATTAGATGGTGTCAATTAAGGCTTCCATGGGGTCCTTCTCCTCACTGCCAAGTAAAAGAGCTCTCCAGTGGGGCTCCTGAAAGCATTTGGGAACTAATGGTTTATTCAGTTCCTCCTTTGCATTTATTCACGGATACTGAACAAACAGAAGCCAAGTTGTCTTTGTCTTTTTTTGGTTTTTCTCTAACAGCTTCATCTTTTGACTTTTCTTTTGGCAAGAGTTGAAACTGAATAAAGGGGATGGCCCTTGGCTGAACTTTGCTTCCTATTTTGAGTTAGCAGAATTTAGTTGGGGAAGGTGGGGCAGGGAGTGGGGACTCTGGGCAGAGAGCTGCAGAGTCTTATGAAAGTACTGGGCTCTGAAACTCAGCCTCTAGCTTCTTCGAACACAGGAGGACAGGCAAGAATTTGGAGACTGACAGACAGTTTGAATCTTGGCCTGGTTATTAGCTGTAAGCTGTGTTATTCTGGTAAATGGCTAAACACAAAGATCCCAAAATATATAAATAAAGCCCTCATTTGTAACGTGTGCCAATTTCTGTGATGCAAATACTCCCACCATAGCTGATTTCAAGCTACCAATGTGATGTCGCAGAATGCAAAGTTGGGAAGAGACTGGTACTATTGGCTCTCATAACCCATATAAGCAGGCTGTAGCACATCCCTGGCTGTGATCCCCAGCTTCTTCATCTGTACAAAAGGGACAAGGTACCCTGTAGGGTCATTTTTAAGATTAAAGCAATAACTGCAAAGTGGCCAGAACAAAGCCTACCCATCCTAGGAGCTCGATAAATTGTCCCTACATATTATTATTTTAAGCTGGGCCTTAGGAAGTGGCTTTACACTGCTGAGCACTCCAAGAAGTCAGAGCCTCAGCTTTCAAATTTTGGCAACTAAATTTCATTTCATAGGTATGACCAGGAATCTGGGGAATTGATTCAGCTAATCAAACTCATAAGAGGCATTTATATAAATCACAATGCCAATTTACTACTTTGATTTAGAATTTATATAGAATAATGATTTCCCAAACCTGAACTGGGTCACATGCCCTAATAAAGGATTTCTTTTCATGGCTTAGGAAGTTGCTCATATGCAAAGTGCTATAAATGCATAAATGTTAATTATATTTAAATATGGTTAAATAATTATCTTGATTAAAAAATTAAATTGAGGCTGCCCCAGAAATTCCTGGGGCTATGTTCACATTAGTATATTCCCGGCCTGAGAACCAAAACTCCTATTCTGCACTGGTCTCCTTGCAGGCAGCTAGCTCTTACGTTGACCCTGTGGAAGACTGAATAGGTGGACATGGTTAAGTGGAGGGTATATTTAAGCATCTCTGAGGGAGTACTGCCTGGGGTTTCCCAAACCACAGCTATAATGATAGATTTTAAACTCACTGAGTAAAGAAAAAAAGATGGAGATTACCATTTCCATTTTACTGTTATGCAAATTGACACACGAAGAGGCAAGGACATATAGAAAACTACTAGAAGAGCTCAGACCAAAATTCAGATTTCTGAAGCACACTTTGGTGCTCTTTCTTCTGTCCCTGGGATGATCAGTTGGGCAACACAAAAAGCATACAGTTCAGTGCAGGAGAAAGCCACATATGTAGATGACTATTAAAAGAGAGTGAGAATTGCTATGACAGAGGTGATGGAAGCATATACAGGATGTTATGGAAACACCATCAAAGGAAAACTAACTGAGAATGGAAGAGGAGATTGGGAATGGGACATGGCTGGGGGAGGTTCCAGAGGTGGGGACCTCTGAGCTGAGTTCTTAAAGGATGAGTAAGAATTATCTCGGGAGAGAAGGACATTGCAGGTTGGTTTCATTAAGAAACAGATTCTAAAAAGGGTATTAGCACATAGAGATTTATTAAGAAATGCTCTTGGGAGGGAAAGGACACAGGATTGGAGTGAAGGAGTAATTGAGCTGTAATACAGTCCAAAGTCCTCAACCAATCCCAAGAGAGGTTAGAGCTGAGGTGGCCCATTCAGAGTTTTTCCAAGCAGGAGTGAGGGAGCCTGGCCATTATACCACCTTGTCAGTCAGTCACTAAATGAGGGCTGCCCCTGAAAAGAGGTGTGACTTAGGGTTTGCCATTTCCTTCCAAAGAAGGCTGACAGCTAAGGGCTATTTTCCAGCAGCAGGTGCTGGAGAAATCAGTCCTTCATTCCTGAGGGGAATCTGGGCAATAAATCAGCTTCTGATTATAATAAACCAGCTTTTATCACAAGTGGTAGCTCTATCTGTTTTCTATACAGAGGAAAGCACTGAAGAAATAAGCAATGATGCATGTGGGTGTCATGCCAATGGTTCAGTGTTTGTCATGGATGGGATTTCATGGGAAACAGATTCTGAGACAGAGACAGAGATTTGCTTACATGTGGTTTATTGAGAGTTGGGGGAATGAATATGTCAGTATAAATGTGTACTGTTGTCCATCCCATGTGAATGTGAAGTTTCTGGCTCTCCTTCCTGACTGGGATGGAAAAGAGCACAATGCCAGATCAATGGCCACAAAACCTGTGCTAAAGCTGTGTTAATACACTGTTTAGATAGTAAAGGTACCACATCTCACTCAGCATGGTAGCAGTAATAGGGTACCACTTCATTGAATTTGCAGTACTCGTGCATTTAATAACTGTCTTTTTTTATGTGTGTGTCAGAGTCACACTGGTGAATTAAATGGGGTCCATTAACCCTGCATCCTGCAGTTCTTCAAGAGTGGTACTAATCTCTCCTGTGAAAAAGAATATTTTTTATTTTCTACATGGTCTGGAGGGGGAATTAGTTTCAAGGAACCAATGTTGGGGTTCTACCAAGTACCAAGTACCATGTATGTACTGATTATATACTTGGAAAGCAGGGAAATGACCACTAGATGGACAGTGAGAGGGAAGAACCAAAGTTGCCTACCACAATTCTAGTTTGGATGGATGGATGGATGGATGGATGGATGGAGGTTAAAAAAAATGAGAGCAAATAATGGAAGGAGAACCAGCTTAGGAAAGAATATGATGGTACATTTTTTAATATATCTTGAGTTTGAGCTTAAAATAACAATATAACAATTGGGTTTATGATGCTGAATTTGTGAGAACACCTAATATGGAGATGGTGACTGAGTAAATGAGAGTGGATGGGACCACCTGAAGACAGTGAATAGCATGAGAAAAAAAGAGGCCAAGTATGGCACCTGGGAAGAGCAATATTTAAGGGCCAGCAAAGGAAGACCCTCTGAAAGGAGTCACACGAAATTATCTGAGGTAGCAAAAGAAGTGATTTGATAGAGCCAAGAGAGGAAGAATTTAAATGAGAAATGTCAAATTCTGCAGAGAGGTTCAAAATAATGTGTTGTGGTTTTTTGTATTTGGTAAGTGTTAGGGTCATAATGATCTTAAAAACAATTTAGTATATCTTAAAACGGTTTCATGAAGTAACTGGGCAAGGCAAGTCAGATTGTAGTAAAGTGAGGAATTTATGGAAGTGAGAGTTTATGGGAGGTCAGCACAAAGGCTACCTCAGCCTTGAAGTGGGTAGGTGGATAGAGGTGAATGGGCTTCTCTTTAACTTTTAACATTAACGTTTAACCTTCCACTTTAACATTAAATAACATCATAGAGGGAAAAAATATTGAAGTCCTCTAGATTCTCTCCTAGGGGAATCAGTAAGAAATAGCTCATTATTGCTTCTGAATGAGAAAGTATCACTTTTCATAATGAAGGCATTTAGATGTTCTGCTAGTCAACTGCTTAGACTGGCTGAACATCTGTAGGCTCTTTATCTTTGTTAATGGGGATATTTCAAAGAGCCCAGTGTTATGGAATTTTATGAGTGGGCAAATTTTATTCAGTTCTGGGTTTCCTAACTCCTAGGGTATTAGAGACTCTTCTTCCTTTCCATCTCCCCATCCCCAAACCACTCCTCCCTCCCACCTCTGCAGCTGGAAAATACTTGTTTGTCTCGATATAAAACTATATAGATTTGGTTCTCCATATCCCCAGATTCTGTAACGCAGATTCAACCAAATGTGGATCAAAGATATTCTGGAAAAAATGGTAAAAAATAACAATACAACAATAAAAATATATATAAATTTTAAAAATATATATAGCATGACAACTATTTACACAGCATTTACATTGTATGAGATGTTATAAGTAATCTAGAGATGATTTAAAGCATAAAGGGGGATGTGTGTAGGTTATATGCAAATACCATGCCATTTTATATCAGGAACTTGAATATCTGCAGAATTTTGTATCCACGGGGGCCCTGGAACAAATCCCCCTCCATATGGAGGGATGACTTATATGTTTGTCTCTTTATGTTTTGTATATTTATATTGTTTTTATATATGTAAATTATATTTATTTACCTGTTATAAATTTCAGCCAGATCTAACTTACATTTAATTGAGATCTGGGAAAGGGAGAGGCCTGGCAATACCTCTTAAAGGGATTGGCAAGTGCAAACACAGCTGTTGATGATGAGTTGGTAGTCCATATCAAGTGGAATGACAAATGCACTCTCCCAGCTTCCAGAAGGAGAGGCTGGTGGTGCCAGTCACTTTTCTTTTCTGCAATATTCAGCACAATAGTCCAATACATAAACTTTTCACACATTTTGCCTTGTGGTACTGCTGCTGCTAAGACCACTGATGATGCTGATGACATTGCAGGAAAATGCATTGATAGCCATTCACTGTTTTTAACTTCTTGCCAGCTTTAATTCCTTTTCTTCTTTAATGTTCATAGTTTTTAGGGCCTGAGATTATGTCCAGCTATTCTCAGGTGTCAGGGACTTGGAAGAGCTTCACTGGTCTTCAGCAAGCAGCAGATCCATACCATTTTAAACGTCCTAAGTAAGGTATCTACCCCTTAAAAACCCACTTGGGGGAGAAATTTCTCTTGGCTGGGACTCCCACAGATTTATCTGCAAAAGGCTTTTTTTGAACTCTCGTCCTTTCCTCACTTATGCACTCATTTATTTATTTATGTAGCAACAGGTATTATTGAACAGCTATTACCTTCAGGCACTAGAATACAGTCCTGGAAATACAGCAATGAACAAAATAATATGTTTCTGCCCTCTTGAACATCATACCCTAACTATTTTGCTTAATCTGATGTTGTCTGTACTCAAAAGTACTCCTTTCTTAGGGAGAAAAAAACATAGTGTTCTAGAAAGCTTCAATATGAAAGGGCTGTAGTCCCAAGAATTTTGTGAAAATACCTACCATTTCTTGAGCATATATGGAAGCCAAGATGATGGAGTTAAAAAGAGAGTGGATGGTGACGTTGGGACAGTAGGAGACAGGATCTAGTGTCACAGCATGGGAGAACTAAGAAGTCTATACTAATCCACCAATCAAACATCTAGGGAAGTAAAATGGTAAGAAAAAAATGAGTCATAACTTAAAAGAACAAGATTCCTCTTTCTTTGTATTTATTTTCTATCTGCTTTGTATTTATGTCATTTGTATCCATTTTCTATCCTTATGAAGACTTGATTTCCTTATGCTGTCATAGAATGAATAGAATTATGACTTTTATTTCACATATTACCTGAGTGCATGTGCTTTTGACTGTGACCTGAGGTTTCCAGCCGAACAGTCTTTTGACTGTCTTGGGAGAGCCCATCAGTCTTGCCTCCCCATCTCTGCATACCTGTCCCAACTCTCTGATGCTGCACATATGCAAGAGTGCACTCAGTAGGGGCACTCGGTCCTATCTGTGAGCCACATCTACCCCAATTAGCAAATATAGGTCCAGAGAAGCCCATTATCTGCCATTATCTTTCCTTTAATAAAAGATGCCTGGTTGTCTGGTTTCTGCTGAGGTGACTTGTGGGTCTCAGCAGCCCACACTATGGGCCTGATCTTCTCACTGTTTTGGAAGGCCTTCCCTTTCCATATCTAATACCAACATAGAAGCTGCACAATAAATATATATTGAATGAACAAATTTTATCTACACTCTCATACTTTCTCTCAGGTAAGAAATACTTATAACTTTCACTGAAGAAGCATCCAAATAATTGAAAAAGAAGAAAAAATCAAAATCTCTCTTTTAACGTTTCCAGCTAGAAGTTAAAAAAGCATTTATTTTCTACTTCTCTTCTTTTATTCCAGGTACCGACTGGTTCTTAAGCTGAAAAAGTCACACTGACTGGTGAGTTCGAATTATCTTCAGTGCACCAGAGAGAAGAGCAGATGGTTTGCTGGATCTAGGAATTCCCGGGAGTTTATCTCCATTATTCAACAGATCATTAATTTGGAGCTTCAAAATCACAACTGAGCACTAAGACACCTTTGCCTTTAAAGAGATTGGTAATGATTAGGGTTTCTTGCCATCCATGAACATAAAGAACATAAATGCCAGAGAAGAAAAGACTTCTTTCACTATTTCAAAGAACTCCAACAATATAATGAGTGTAGGATAATGGGATGGGCATACTCTCCCACCCCTAGACTCCTAGAAGACAACATGAGGAAACCTTCCTTGGCCAAGGCTGTTTTTCTTGGATTCTGGGTAATACTGAGAATTCTTGTCTGACAGTGCTACATTGTGTAGCACATTGTTGACCAGAAGGAACTTTAGTGATCATCTTGGCAACTTCCTTTTCCATAAATGTGGAATTCTAAAACCACTGAACAACTCTGATACAAAATACAAGAAATCTGGCATAAAATATAACAAGTAGTTTCAAATGCATGGTTGGATTCAGAAGAAAGTAAGGGAATTTCAAGGAACCGGAGAACAGGAGATGAACAGGCTGCTACCAGTGGAGCTATAAGCCAAAACAGGGACCCATTTTGAGAACCAAGAGGTTTGGGTGTGAATGAATGGCAGTGCTGAAGGATGGAGACAAGGCCTTGAGCCCTGGAAATTAAGAAATGGGAAGCCACACAGAAATTCAGATCCCTCAAAGGCCTATGCCTAGAAAAAGGCACAATAGAACAAAAAAAATCACCTCACCAGCAAAGGGAAATAAGGAAGCTGGCCTATCTTGACATGAATTCTGGTTGGAAATTTTGTAAAATGTTTCCTGTAAGAAATTGTAACCTTGAGCCTACCTTCATGTGGGTTTGGCATTCTTTTTTTTTTTTAAGCTTTTATTTTTTTTTATTTTATTTTAGTTTAGTTTATTATTATTATACTTTAAGTTTTAGGGTACATGTGCACAATGTGCAGGTTAGTTACATATGTATACATGTGCCATGCTGGTGTGCTGCACCCATTAATTCTTCATTTAGCATTAGGTACATTCTTATTCACTACCTGCAAGATCTAGGAAACCCCTATAGAGATATTTCTTTATCCGTTCCTGGGCAAGTATATATCCATACTCAAGTTACTATCATAACCTGAGTTAGTAATTAATACCTGATTTAGGAAAAAGTAGTTGTTGATAAACATATTGTAGTTTTATTTATAGAGTGCTTATTTTATATATCTGTAAGTCTTTATATCTACCTACCTATCTCTGTAGGCCTGTATAAAATTCATCTAGAATGTAACCTGAGTTACTAATTAACACCTGATTTAGGAAAAATTGATCGTTGATGAGCACATTGTAGTTTTATTTGTAGACCACATATTTTATCTGTAAGTCTTTATAGCTGCCTACCTATCTCGGTAGGCCTGTACAAAATTCATCTAGAAAGTAACTGAGTCCTTCTAAGCAGCTTCTTTCACTGTCATCCTAAAACTTGAGGTAGATAACATTTCTGTTATGGAGAAATACTTGAATTTGGGTGGCTCCAGCCAACTCTGTTTGTGGGTTCCTGTCCTGGTGCTTTGAACAAGAGTAGTCTTGATTATGCAGACCAGATTAAGGAATGTTCTAATAAATGACAGCCCTTTTAACATTCAGGAGCCTCATGCCCACCTTCAAGTCAAGTCCACTGAGTGCTTAAAATGAGCATGGCTTCAGCACCCAGGGTGAAATAAAGCCAGTTTTATTTTCCCTGAAATGTATTTGTTCAGACCACACAACTTTCCCATGCCTTGCCTCTCCAGTTCTTGAGCTGGTTCTGGGTCCTCACCTCCTTCTCTCTTCTTCCTGTACCTTGCATGTTAACCTGAAATCTCAGCTTCAATCCAGATCATTCCAGTCATCACTACTCACCCTAGGGGGTAGTTTGTCCTGTGCCAACTCTGTTAAGTCACCTCCTAAGATCCCCATCCTTGTATGTTTCTGGTTGAGAGTTGGCCAAAAGGGTACTTGTATGGGATATAGAAGGCAAAAGTGAGGCAGCAATGGTTTCTGGCTGAAGGTCATCAAGGTTAGATGCAGTGACCAAAAAATGCCAAGGTACCAGCGAGCTCCAGCTTGTCCTCACTCTCCTCCTCACTGCTTCCAGTTCTTCCCGACCGTTCATCTGGTTGACCAAGGAGAGCCCCGGGTCCTACCTCAGATGCTTGCCAGCAGACCTGCAGAGGCACAGTCACCCACAGAGGCATCCTGTGACCCTCTTGTCTGCAAAGTCCCATGGAGGCTGGACATACTTGGCTTCTCAGTCACACTGGATGTTGACTACTCTGATCCTCCCACTTCCCTCCTGCACCATCACCTCCCCAGCTCCTCTCATAATTGAGCTAGGTCTAACTCCTATAAGAAACTCCTTATCTCATGACAAACAGTGATTCTGTTTCCCCGATTGACCATGATTGTGATTCACCCTGATATCTGGTGCCCGAGAGGCCTGTAATATAAGACTGGATGATAAATATTTGTTATATCAGGATTCAACCCTGGCATCTTTTTTCCTGGACCATGGAGTGGCATGAAATCAGACAGAAAAGATGGGGTGACCATTATCCCAAAGGGAGCATATTGGCTGCTATGGTCTGTACAGCTCATTAGCTCATCTTACTGGCTCAGAACATCATTGTCATGTTCAGCCTCTTCTGTGCTGCCCCTCATTATCACGGAATGCTCAGATTCACAGGCTCCAGGCCATGGCAGAACTGCCAAGCAGTGTCACTCTCCCTGTTTCCCTCTATCTCCTGTCTACCCTCATTTGTGTGCTTTGCATTCCTTTTTCTCCCATGCATGGAACCAGCAGAAATTTCACCATTCTCATATGCTGAAGTGGAACTCCTAAAAGAACTGTTTCTGAATTGTCACTTTTAACGATGTCTTGCTGGCATTGCAGAGCAGCACATCAGCTAAAAAATGGGTAACCTTCATCTTGGCACACATTTCTCACTCAGCAAGTACACCCCAGCAGTTCCCACTTGGAGTTTTTTATGGAACAATTTTGTAGAATTTCCATTTATTACGCATTTAATTGCCTTTTAATTGGCGCAGATGTCTTCAGCATGCTTGAGGCATATCTGAACTATCTTCCTTAGAACCCATTTCAGGCTTGCTTCCTGCCCTGGATTACATTATTGTCAATCAAAACTTTGTGCTTGAGCCTCCCAAGTTTAATCAAAGACTTACTGTCTGGTGTAAAAGTTTCTGATATTCATAATTTCTATAGGCAGTGGGGAAAGAACAGTACTAAAAACGGGAGGTAATCTCTAGAACTAAAACTAACATTGTAATGTACCAAGTCCGCGTGAACATGAAAATAATCACCAGTGGGTCTTGGAGTTCATCAACATAAACTCCCATTCTAAATCCATTATTATCAAGTCATATGTCTCAGGTAAGTGTTTTAGCCTTCTGGACAAAGGAGACTAGGCTGTAAAGGTCCTGTAAGGTCCTGTGTGAATTTAATATCCTGTTGGTCTAATTACGACTTGTCAAAAGACCCTTATGATTTGTATTATATAGTTGAAACATTTTTAACATCAATAACATAGCTTTTAAATTTTGTGTTTGGATTATTTTTACTTTTGGCATGGACATGCTCTCCAGATACTTGCTTATTGATATATTTACTTCTATATTTATTACACTAAGGAAGACGATGGTAGGGCTGGCTTAGGAGGTCTACATTTAGGCTGTGAGAGTCTTGGAGCCTTGGTTTTCACACTTGTGACCCTAGAGTAATATATACCTCATAGAGCTGCTGTGAGAATAAAAATGAAGATAATGATCATAGAAATTCTTTACAAACTGAAAGATGTTATATAAATTCATGCAGTTGTTATTTTAATAAGAAATATACCCTGGGGGGATAGGAAGAGTTTTTTATATACCTAATGCTAGATGACGAGTTAGTGGGTGCAGTGCACCAGCATGGCACATGTATACATATGTAACTAACCTGCACAATGTGCACATGTACCCTAAAACTTAAAGTATAATAAAAAAAAATACAGATTACAGAACAACCTCAGTTACTCCAGGATTACTCACTCAATTACCCAGGTTGCTTTTTGACTCTGAACTCTTCCCCTGCTCTTTAGCTTCTGCATCCAGAATAAAAATAGATGAGGAAATCTAACCAGTTCAGTTTGCTCCGTAAGAGAAATACTGGTTAATGCTTTGGTATGAGAAGGAGATGCAAACAAGGAGCTGGGAACTATATAATCCCCCGCTATCCCCACACCCCGCACCACCATATGGTTCCTGATTGGAGTCTACCACTGAGGGGCACCCGTTTGAGACATGCAAGCAGGATAGAAGTTGAGGCCTTACTCGGGATGGAGAGGTGGGGAATGACAGTGGCAACCAGAGGCAGACAAACTGACAGTTATAGCCTCTTTCAGCGAGCTTTGGATGTGTTGCACTCTCATCATCACTCAGACTGAGATTGTTGGTGGAGGTACCCCAGAAATTGCTAGAAATTTTAGTGATTTCTGGTGAGCTCATTAGAAGCACCCAATCCAGAGCTTCAGGCTGAGATTTGAGGAATGGTTTCTCTGATGCTTGGCTCCCCCAGCTTCTCCAGTAGTTGTGTAAGCCCCTAGTTCTCTATATTAAAACATAAATCCTGGGATGAATAGCATGGCTTCTATTTTACAGATTGGATCCTATTTGATATAAACCTCTCTCTTGTCACCAATGCCATGTATAGCAAAAATGTGTTAAGCACTTACTAAAAGCTATTATGACCCAGTCACTTTACTAAGTGCTTTACATGTATTATCTCACTTACTCCTCATCATAACCTTGCAGGATCAATCCTATTACTTCCTCCACTTTACAGATAAAGAGACTTCCTCCACTTTACAGTCTTAGAGAGGTTAAGTAACTTGCCTAAGGCCATGCAATAAGATACGTCGCATCACAGACCTTAAGAAACATGATATCTTTATGAAATTAGCCAGTAGGGTAATGTTCTTCCATGATAATATATTTGAGAGCCCAGAGGGAGATTAGAGTGAATCAGCATCTCCCCAAAACTATGGCCATTCTATCCTAGTGAGGGTCCAAAACACCACCGTGACAGTCAGAGTGTTCAGAGATCTAAAGTCACTAGTGAAACTAGGTTTCAAGCTCCCATAGCTCCATGAAAATGGGAGACTCACTGCAACATCATACGTGCTTTCAGGAACTTTTGCATCTGCAAGCCCTGCATCTGGAGGGTGCCTCCTGGAAAGCACAAGCCATTCCTCACTGAGGACCTGCTCACTCCCTGGAATGGTTTAAGGGAGTGGGGCTCTGTCCTTGGTAATTTTCATCATGATCCTCTTATTATTCCAGTTGCAGCTGAAAAGTCACTTCTGCAGGGAGGCCTTTCCTGACCACCTAATACACCTTCTCCATTCCTAGCATATTCATTATTATCTTTAAATTGTTTATTTATATCTAAATTAATGTGGTTCAGTGATTTTGATTATTTATTTCCCACCTTCCTTTAGCTCCTCCCCATATTAATAATAACATCAAACATTTATTGAAAGCTTACTGTAAGCCAGTTATGAATCCAAGGGATTTACAACTGGACTCCTTTAATGCTCAAAATAAGCCTCTGATATGGGTTCTGTTTCATCAAGCCCATTTTAAGCAAACGAGACACTGAGGCTCAGAGAGGTTAAATAACTTATTGAAAGCAATCCAGCCAGAATGACTGAGGCAAGATTTAGACCCAAAGTATTCGTCTCTAGAGTCCTACTGCTTACCTACAATGTCATTTAGCATTTCCCCAATTATTATCACTCAGGATTTTCTCTCTGATTACTAAGAATATACCCAAAATTCCCTTTCTTCCCTCCACTCTTTCTTCCTTTTTTCAATACTTATTTAGAAATAACTTGAATTTGCCAACTTATTTTCTAATTTTATATCCCCAGCCCTTGGTTTTAATTTTTCTTCTTGCTGGAGTAATTATTTTAATAAATATTCAAGCAGTGTTTTATATGTTAAAACTTTCGGGGCCTGGTATGCCTGAGAATATTTCACCATCTTATTTAAATGATTGGTTCCAACCAATCTAGACTTTGATATCTAACCAAACGTCTGGATTTGTTTGAACCAATAGCCATTAACCAAAAAAGAAAAAAAATCCTGGTTTTGAAGTTCCTTTTCTTTTTAATGCTTGAAAAATATCATGAGTTGTGCTATATCCAGGGTTACTGAGACTTCTGATGTCAATCTGATTATTTTTCCTTTGAAGATGATCTGCTTTTTTCTTTTACCCAAAAGAATTTAGAATTTTTTCTTTGTCTTTTGTGTTCTTCTTCTAAATGTGTATGTATTTTTAAAATCCATCTTGTTTAGCACTCTACAAGCCCTTTCAGCCTGAGATATTAACATATTGTATATCAGCTTTCCGTTGCTGTATAATAAACATGCCAGAACTTGGTGGCTTAACAAGCAACCTTTTCGTTTTCTGTGATTCTATGGGTTAGCAATTTGGGCTGGGTTCTGCTCGTGGCTCTTCACAGTCAGCTACTTGTCAGCTAAATGGCTCTGCTTCTAGTGTCAATTGGCAGTCAGCGAATAATAAAAGAATGAGGGCCACTGGGCCATGTGTTTCTCATCATCCATCTGGCTAGCTTGGGCTCACTCACAGAGCGGCTCAGCTTCAGAAAGCAACAAAAGATGGTAAGTCCCAGTGTGCCGCCCTTTTCAAATCTCTGCTTGCGTCAATGTTGCTCTTTTCTCATTGGCTAAAACAAGTCACCTGACTACGCCTAGACTGTGGTCTGGGAGAGGACTACCAACGCGCATGGCTGTAGGGAGGTGAAACAACGTGGGGGCCATTTTTGCAAAATCTACCACATCATCCTTTAATTCTGAAAAAATCTTGATGACTTTTCCAAGTATTTTCTCACCGATACTTACTTTTGCTCTCTCTCTCTGAGATCCCTAACATACAAATATTAACTTCTATTTTTCTCCTTCATGTCTCTTAACTTTTACTTGGATAGTTTGTTTAACTGTTTTAATCTCTGTGGGAGGGTTCTTGACCTGATTTTTTACTTTATGTGTTCATTTCATGACTACGTGCATTCTGTTTTGTTCTCAAGTGATCTGTTGAGTTCCTTATGTTAACAATTATATTTTTCATTCCTAGCATCTTCAGTCAGTTTTTCTTTGACTGTTTTTGCTTCCTGTCTCCAGAATCCTCCTTTACCCTAGTATAGGATATTATCTTATACCATATTATCCTAGTATAGAGTACTTCCTATACTTATTTTAAATTTGGTTCGTCTGGTTTATTAAGTCTGAGTCTTTGCTTTCTGGTTTCCTTTTGTTGCTTTATTTGAGGGTACAGATATATTGTCACCTTTTCTCTAAGACTCATATTACCCTGAGAATATAAACTGCCTTGGCTGATAGTGGGCATATGAAAGAAAGGGTCCTTGCTCAGGGCCGAAGGCTGAGGTCCTTGCTTATGCCTCCCCTGGTGAGTTTGGGAGCTGGCACGGTGCAAGAAAACAAAATTTCTGGGCACCATTTCCTAGATACTCCCCAACTCCCAAATAAGTTACTTTGCCTCTCAAACTACATCCTCCAGTTTTCGGAATAGTAGCTAAGACTGCTTGAGCACTTAGTATGTATCAGTTTCAGTTTTAAGTACTTTTACATGTATTGCATCTTTTAAACCACCTAAAAGGTGGGTAATATTATGGCCACTTTAGAGATGAGAAACAGAGAAAAAAAAAGGAAGTTTACTGAAGTCACAGAGAAGTAAATGATGGGGACAGCATTAAAATCTAGGCAGTTTAGCTTCAGAGCCCATGTTCTTAATCTCTATACTACAGAGTGGGGAGGGCTGGAGAAGAGGGACCTGAGAATATCAACTGCCTTGGCTGATAGTGAGTATATGAGAGAGGGTCCCTCTTTCTCCAGCCCTTCGGATTCCATAGTATAAAGATTAAGAGCATGGGTGCTGAAGGCATCAGGACTTCTGCCTGACCTAGTTTTATCTGCTCTCCACCCAGGTGGGCTCTAACACTGCTCTGACATTACCCTGATGCTTCTAGCTGCTGCTAAGCCAGCAGGGCTGTTTTTCTGCCTGGCAAGAAATTTTCTGCTTGTAGCAATGTGAGAGAATGATCAAGATATAACCAGAAAACTCTTTTCTGTAGTCTGTTCCCAATCTTGGCACCAGATCCTCTACCCCTCTCCACACTCACTGCCCCCACCCCTGCCCTATCATTACATACCCTGAGACCCAATCACCGTCTGCCTCACCAGTATCTTTTTACCTTTTGTGGGGGTTTTATGCTGTGTTATTAGATGCATCCAACTTGTTTATATGACAACTTTGGGGTTGGTTCAGAGGAAGGAGCCAGCATCACATATTAGGTCACCATTTAGGCAGGAAACATCTGTGTATGTAATTTCCGAAGTAACTTATTCACTAATCCTAGCCCCAGCGAACATCTAGCTCCATGAGTGCTGACCTCTCCTCTTCACCAGATATTTCCTTCTGGCTCATATTCAATCCCCAAAATCAACACAGGATTTTTTTGTTATCTTATCAGTCTTTAAAGTTTATTGGCCTTCTGCAAAAATGGATCTCTATACACACTCACATACATGTAAACATCCAGATTCAGGGCTAAAATTGACCTTATAACAGGCAACATTTTTGAGTCCTTCCTTTTCTCCTTCTTAACAGTGATATTTAATCCCTGATTGTTTGAGCATTTTTAACAGTTTTCCTAAATAATACAGGCATATAGATCTCTCTCTAACCACACAGCACTTTTTTTTTATTTTATTACTATTATACTTTAAGTTCTGGGATACATGTGCAGAATATGCAGGTTTGTTACATAGGTATACACGTGACATGGTGGTTTGCTGCACCCATCAACCTGTCATCTACATTAAGTATTTCTCCTAATGCTATCCTTCCCCTAGCCCTCCATCCCCCAACAGGTCCTGGTGTGTGATGTTCCCCTCCATGTGTCCATGTGTTCTCATTGTTCAACTCCCAATTATGAGTGAGAACATGTGGTGTTTGGCTTTCTGTTCCTGTGTTAGTTTGCTGAGAATGATGGTTTCCAGCTTCATCCATGTCACTGCAGAGGACATGAACTCATCCTTTTGTAAGGCTGCATAGTGTTCCATGGTGTATATTTGCCACATTTTCTTTATCCAGTCAATCATTGATGGGCATTTGGGTTAGTTGCAAGTCTTTGCTATTGTGAACAGTGCTGCAGTAAACATACGTGTGCATGTGTTTTTATAGCAGAATGATTCATAATCGTTTGGGTATTTACCGACTAATGGGATTGCTAGGTCAAATGGTATTTCTGGTTCTACATCCTTGAGGAATCGCCACACTGTCTTCCACAATGATTTAACTAATTTACACTCCCATCAGCAGTGTAAACATGCTCTTATTTCTCCACATCTTCTCCAGCATCTGTTGTTTCCTGACTTTTTAATGATCACCATTCTAACTGGCATGAGATGATATCTCATTGTGGTTTTGATTTGCATTTCTCTAATGACCAGTGATGATAAGCTTTTTTCATATGTTTGTTGGCCACGTAAAGGTCTTCTTTTGAGAAGTGTCTGTTCATATCCTTTGCCCACTTTTTGATGGGGTTGTTTATTTCTTGTAAATTTGTTTAAGTTCTGTGTAGATTCTGGATATTAGCCCTTTGTCAGATGGATAGATTATGAAGATTTTCTCCCATTCTGCAGGTTGTCTGTTCACTCTGATGATAATTTCTTTTCCTGTGCAGAAGCTCTTTAGTTTAATTAGATCCCATTTCTCAATTTTGGCTTTTGTTGCCATTGCTTTTGATGTTTTAGTCATGCAGTCTTTGCCCATGCCTATGTTCTGAATGGTATTGCCTAGGTTTTCTTCTAGGGTTTTTGTGGTTTTAGATCTTACGTTTAAGTCTTTAATCCATCTTGAGTTAATTTTTGTATAAGTTGTGAAGAAGGGGTCCAGTTTCAGTTTTCTGCATATGGCTAGCCGGTTTTCCCAACACCATTTATTAAATAGGAAATCCTTTCCCCATTGCTTGTTTTTAGGTTTTTCAGAGATCAGATGGTTGTAGATGTGTGGTGTTATTTCTGAGGCCTCTGTTCTGTTCTATTGTTCTATGTCTGTTTTGGTATCAGAAGTATGCTCTTTTCGTTACTGTAGCCTTGTAGTATAGTTTGATGTCAGGTAGTGTGATGCCTCCAGCTTTGTTCTTTTTGCTTAGGATTGTCTTGGCTATACAGGATCTTTTTTGGTTCCATATGAAATTTAAAGTAGTTTTTTCCAATTCTGTGAAGAAAGTCAGTGGTAGCTTGATGGGGATAGCATTGAATCTATAAATTACTTTGGGCAGTATGGCCATTTTCACGATATTGATTCTTCCTATCCATGAGCATGGAATGTTTTTCCATTTGTTTGTGTCCTCTCTTATTTCCTTGAACAGTGGTTTGTAGTTCTCCTTGAAGAGGTCCTTCACATCCCTTGTAAGTTGTATTCATAGGTATTTTATTCTCTTTGTAACAATTGTGAATGGGAATTCACTCATGATTTGGCTTTCTGTTTGTCTATTATTGGTGTATAGGAATGCTTGTGATTTTTGCACATTGATTTTGTATCCTGAGATTTTGCTGAAGTTGCTTATCAGCTTAAGGAGATTTTGGGCTGAGATGATGGGGTTTTCTAAATATACAATCATGTCATCTGCAAACAGACAATTTGACTTCCTCTCTTCCTCTTTAAATATACTTTATTTCTTCCTCTTGCCTGATTGTCCTGGCCAGAACTTCCAGTACTATGTTGAATAGGAGTGGTGAGAGAGAACATTTTTGTCTTGTGCTAGTTTTCAAAGGGAATACTTCCAGTTTTTGCCCAATCAATATGATATTGGCTATGGGTTTGTCCTAAATAGCTCTTATTATTTTGAGATATGTTCCATCAATACCTAGTTTATTGAGAGTTTTTAGCATGATGGGCAGTTGAATTTTAATGAAGACCTTTTCTCCATCTGTCGAGATAATCATGTGGTTTTTGTAATTGGTTCTATTTATATGATGGATTACATTTTCTGATTTGCATATGTTGAACCAGCCTTGCATCCCAGGGATGAACCCAACTTGATCATGGTACGTAAGCTTTTTGATGTGCTGCTGGATTCAGTTTGCCAGTATTTTATTGAGTATTTTTGCATCAATGTTCATCAGGGATATTGGCCGGAAATTTTCATTTTCATTTTTTTGTTGTGTTTCTGCCAGGTTTTGATATCAGGATGATGCTGGTGTCATAACATGAGTTAAGGAGGAGTCTCTCTCTTTCTAGTGTTTGGAATAGTTTCAGAAGGAATAGTACCAGCTCCTCTTTGGACCTCTGGTAGAATTCAACTGGTACATTGTGTCTTTGTTCTCATTGGTTTCAAAGAACTATTTATTTCTCCCTTAATTTGGTTATTTACCCAGTAGTCATTCAGGAGCAGGTTGTTTAGTTTCCATGTAGTTGTGTGGTTTTGAGTGAGTTTCTTAATCCTGAGTTCTAATTTGATTGCACTGTGGTCTGAGAGACTATTTGTTATGATATCCGTTCTTTTGCAATTGCTGAGGAGTGTTTTACTTCCAATTATGAGGTCAATTTTAGAATAAGTGTGACGTGGTGCTGAGAAGAATGTATACCTGTTGATTTGGAGTGGACAGTTCTTTAGATGTCTATTAGGTCTGCTTGGTCCAGAGCTGAGTTCAAGTCTGAATATCCTTGTTAATTTTCTGTCTCATTGATCTGTCTAATATTGACAGTGGGGTGTTAAAGTCTCCCACTATTATTGTGTGGGAGTCTAAGTCTCTTCGTGGGTCTCTAAGAACTTGCTTTAGGAATCTGGGGCTCTTGTACTGTTGCATATATATTTAAGATAGTTAGCTGTTCTTGTTACATTCATCCCTTTACCATTATGTAATGCCCTTCTTTTTTGATCTTTGTTGGTTTAAAATCTGTTTTATCAGAGACTAGGATTGCAACCCCTGCTGTTTTTTGCTTTCCATTTGCTTGGTAAATTTTCCTCCATCCCTTTATTTTGAGCCTATGTGTGTCTTTGCACATGAGATGGGTCTTCTGAATACAGCACACCAATGGGTCTTGACTCTTTATCCAATTTGCCAGTCTGTGTCTTTTAATTGGGGTATTTAGCCCATTTACGTTTAAGGTTAACATTGTTATGTGTGAATTTGATCGTGTCATTATGATGCTAGCTGATCATTTTGCCTGTTAGTTGATGCAGTTTCTTCATAGTGTCAATGGTCTTTTCAATTTGATATGTTTTTGCAGTGGCTGGTACCGGTTTTTCCTTTCCATATTTACTGCTTCCTTCAGGAGCCCTGGTGGTGACAAAATCTCTCAGCGTTTGCCTGTCTGTAAAGTATTTTATTTCTCCTTCACTTATGAATCTTAGTTTGGCTGGATATGAAATTCTGGGTTGAAAATTCTTTTCTTTAAGAATGTTGAATATTGGCCCCCAGTCTCTTCTGGCTGGTAGGGTTTCTGCAGAGAGATCCGCTGTTTGTCTGATGGGCTTCCCTTTGTGGGTAACCTGACCTTTCTCTCCAGCTGCCCTTAACATTTTTTCCTTCATTTCAACCTTGGAGAATCTGAGGATTTTGTGTCTTGGGTTTGCTCGTTTCAAGGAGTATCTTTGTGGTGTTCTCCGTATTTCCTGAATGTGAATGTTGGCCTGTCTTGCTAGGTCAGGGAAGTTCTCCTGGATAATATCCTGAAGAGTGTTTCCTAACTTGGTTCCATTGTCCCCGTCACTTTCAGGTACACTAATCAAACATAGGTTTGGTCTTTTAACATAGTCCCTTATTTCTTGGAGGATTTGTTCTTTCCTTTTCATTATTTTTTCTCAAATCTTGTCTTCACGCTTATTTCATTAAGTTGATCTTCAATCTCTGATATCCTTTCTTTCACTTGATCACTTCAGCTACTGATACTTGTGTATACTTCCCAAAGTCTCATGCTGTGTTTTTCAGCCCCATCAGGTCATTTATGTTCTTCTCTAAACTGGTTATTCTAGTTAGCAATTCCTCTAACCTGTTTTCAAGGTTCTTAGCTTCCTTGCATTGGTTTAGAACATGCTCCTTTAGCTCGGGGGAGTTTGTTATTGCCCACCTTCTGAAGCCTACTTCTGTCAATTTGTCAAACTCATGCTCCATTTAGTTTTGTTCCCTTGCTGGCGAGGAGTTGTGATCCTTTAGAAGAGAAGAGGTGTTCTGGTTTTTGGAATTTTTCAGCATTTTTGTGCTGGTTTTTCCTCATCTTCATGGATTTGCCTACCTTTGGTCTTTGATGCTGGTGACCTTCAGATGGGGTTTCTGTGTAGACATCCTTTTTGTTGACGTTGATGCTATTCCTTTCTGTTTGTTAGTTTTTCTTCTAACAGTCAGGCCCTTCTGCTGCAGGTCTGCTGGAGTTTGCTGCAGGTCCACTTCAGATCCTCTTTGCCTGGGTATCACCAGAAGAGGCTGCAGAACAGCAAAGATTGCTGCCTGTTCCTTCCTCTGGAAGCTTTGTCCCAGAGGGCACCCGCTGGATGCCAGCCAGAGCTCTCCTGTATGAGGTGCCTGTCAACCCCTGCTGGGAGGTGTCTCCCAGTCAGGAGGCACGGGGGTCAGGTACCCACTGGAGGAGGCAGTCTGTCCCTTAGCAGAGCTTGAGCACTGTGCTGGGAGATCTGCTGCTCTCTTCAGAGCCAGCAGGCGGAACATTTAAGTCTGCCGAAGCTGTGCCCACAGCTGCCCCTTCCCCAAGGTGCTCTGTCCCAGGGAGATGGGAGTTTTATCTATAAGCCCCTGACTGGGGCTGCTGCCTTTCTTTCAGAGATGCCTTGCCCAGAGAGGAGGATTCTGAAGAGGCAGTCTGGCTACAGTGGCTTTGCCAAGCTGCAGTGTTCCCTGTTCGAACTTTCAGGTGTCTTTGTTTACACTGTGAGGGGAAAACCACCTACTCAAGCCTCAGTAATGGTGGACACCCCTCCCCCAACCAAGCTGGAGCATCCCAGGTCAACTTCAGACTGCTGTGCTGGCAGCAAGAATTTCAAGCCAATGGGTCTTAGTTTTCTGGGCTCCATGGGGATGGGATCCACTGAGAAAAACTGCTTGGCTCCCTGGCTTCAGCCCCCTTTCCAGGGGAGTGAATGGTTCTGCCTCACTGGCATTCCAGGCGCCACTGGGGTATGAAAAAAACTCCTGCAGCTAGCTCGGTGTGTGCCCAAATGGCACCCAGTTTTGTGCTTGAAACCAAGGGCCCTGGTGGTATAAGCACCTGAGGGAATTTCCTGGTCTGCAGGTTGCAAAGACCATGGGAAAAGTGTAGTATCTGGGCCAGAGTGCACCATTCCTCACAGTACAGTCCCTCATGGCTTCCCTTGGCTAGGGGAGGGAGTTCCCTGACCTCTCATGCTTCCTGAGTGAGGCGACACCCTACCCTGCTTCAGCTCACCTTCCATGGGCTGCACCCACTGTCTAACCAGTCCCAGTGAGATGAGCTGGGTACCTCAGTTAGAAATGCAGAAATCATCTGCCTTCTGCATACATCTCCCTGGGAGCTGCACACCAGAGCTGTTCCTGTTTGGCCATATTATGCCCACTATTATTCCCACACAGCACTTCTACATTTGTCTAGGATTGCACTTTTTTGGCCTGGGTAGCCTGGGGTCTTCTTCTTGCTCCTCTCCTGAATTGTAGCCATCCTTTAAAGTTTAATTCATATGTCCCTACCTCCAGGAGGCCCTTCCCTTGTTGCTCAGCCCAAGGCAACCTCTCTCAACGTACATAGCACAGAGACTGTAAAAGCCTCACATGTGCAGTATTTGCTCCTTTTTATGTGAGTGTCTGCATTCAGGTTCTGCAAACTGCCTACCTGGCTATCTATAGTCCTTCACAAGACTAACCCCAAAGCCAGAGGTCAAGACATTTAAGTTCTGACCTTCTCCCTAGTTTTCCCCCTTTCCTTTTCCAATTTATTTCAACTTACACAATAGTTTAGATATAAAAATAAACTTTTCTGCATTGGCAATAGGATTATGGATGTGCGTTATATGTGGCATGCCAATCCTGGCTCTTTTATCGTTTCGTTTCATGACTTTAAACCAGTCACTTTGCTCCTCTGATCCCAGTCTTCCTCATCTACAAAAAAAAAGAGAAAGACTGGGCTAGGTGATTTCTGAGGCTCAGTCTACGATTCATTGATTCATGTTGTAAATACCTTTAGGTCTGGGGCCCCATATCCTGATTGATTGATTGATTGATTGATTGATTGATCTGTGGCTCCTATAGCACTGTGAGCAAATACTGGGGCTTGGTATTGTTGGGTTAATCAAGGAATCAGTGATTATCTCAGGTGCTTTGTAGTCCTGATTCCTTAGTAAATGGACTCCAATCTAGTGGATTGCCAGATCATGGGCCTATTTTCAGAAATAACCTTTGAAAACAGAAGTTATATTAGTCAGCTGACCCTGTTTTTTCAGGGGAGTCCAAGTTTCTGATGACTCATTTGTGATGAGTAGCTTCTCTGAGAAAATGTCCTCTAGGTAATACAGATAAATTGAGATGTGCTGTAGGTTGTTTTTCCCATACCTAAATTATATCATTTCCATTTTCCAGAAGTTAGAATCAAGACCCTGTGGACAAATCCATTTTATCCAAAGTATTTTATGTTTTATGGCAAACGCCTTCCTGGGAGTCACTACTTGGATGTGGTCCAAAGGTCGGAAATAAAGAAATTGCCTCCTCCCTGGGGTGGAAGCTCTAGTTCCAGAAGGCTAGCTCCCACTGAAGATGGCAGACAAGGGAGTAGAGCTGCCTTCAAACGCAGAAGCCCAAACTCCTTTGGGGATTTCTGAAAATGCAGTGACAAAGAGCAGACAAGGAGTCTAGCATTTTCTAGACTCCATGCAGAGGGAGAAAGCTGAAGCCCCCAGGGCCACCCCAGCCAGTAACTGTATAACTCCTCCCTAACCCTGTGTTTCTATGAGATCCAAACTAGCCAGAATCTTCACAGCTCAATCCCCGCTTGAGCACTCAGCAGAGGGGCTGACTCTCAGCTATCACATCAGTTAAAACCTAGCCAAGCAGTGGGAATTCTCTGTATTTTGTTCTATGATTAGAATCCAATTACCATCTGGTGGTAGGCTATAGGGAAGTGCTGTTCTTCTGCGTCAGCAAACACACAAGGCAGCAAGCAGTTTGGTGTGCAAGCTGGAAGTGTTTAGAGCTTAGAGCAAAAAGTAGAGAAATAATTTTATTTCTACCCAAAGAACCTCACGCCCATTGGGATTCCCCTGGCTGCAGGATACACTTATTGAGCTTGACCTTATAAAGGAAGGACCTTATTTTGATGTCGTGCTGACCTTTAAATTCTGAAACCCCTTGCCCAGGCCTAAGTCCATGCATTTGGGACGTCCTTCACTGTGCCTACCTGTTTCATTCCCTCCTGAAGGTAGCCCAACAACAACTGGACATCAGGCCTTCCTCATGAGATATGAAGCTGCTGCTTCAAGAACTGCCATCTGAGGCAAGATTGAACAGCCCCTGGCCTTGATATCCATCCCTCTCCCCTTTTCTTGACTCAGGTCCCCATGGTGAGGGAAGCCAGAGGCTGCTTCATGGTCAATGGTCGGATGGATGTGGAAATATTTCGGTGCATGTTTGATGGATATAAATAGTTTGACGGATGTTCAGCCCAAAGTTTCTCTTGGTCACCCCCTGAGGTGATTTGTTCTACGAAGGTTGGAAAAGAAGTTATGCCTAGAATTTCTCCTATGCCATCTGAAACGTCTTTGGATGTTTAATGGAATTAGAATAAGGGAAAGTATTGCTAGAGGGATGAGAAAAGAGGATGGGGGTGAAAGTAGGGTCAACATGTTTTCAACTAAGGGACAGAACATATTTATCTCACATGTTCTAGATGCCTTGGAGTAAAAGATTTTTTTTCTGTCCCTTTTTGCTACTGAAGTTCCTAATTTCACTATTTTTGATTCCTCCCCACTCCTCCTTCTTTCCCTCCTTCCATGCAGGTAGGTACACGAGTTGTTGCAAATGGAAAGGCATTGAACAAGGTCAAGAAGCAGACTCCTGAATCCTTAAATCCTATACTCAGTGATCTGCCTCCAAGCCCATGCTGTCTCTTTGTGGCCAGGGAATTTCTCTGTCCAGATTAGAGACAGATCTAGGGCCTTTCCCTTAGGAAGAACTGAGTCCCTTTCCCTTAGGCCCACCCCCAAGTCTCAGCTCTTCACATACCGACCCCCCACCAACTTCTGTTTATAAGCAAGAAGCAGTACATACAGTGGGGAGAGAGCACAGAGCTTTGGTCCAACATATGGCACAGAGCTGGTAAACAGCCACCCACACAGGCATCCCAGGCCAGGGCAGCAGCTCCAGACCATCTGATTTCACCTTGAATTTTGTGAATTATGCTTGAAAGCTCTTTTTTTCCTTTCACTGGCAGTCAGAATAGTCTTATAAAATATAGCCAGAAATCACAAGTAGCCAAAACGTGTTTCAGAAGAATTATAAATGTTTTTCATTATATGCCAGGTGTTTTATTTTTTTTTAAATTTTATTATTATTATACTTTAAGTTTTAGGGTACATGTGCACAACGTGCAGGTTTGTTACATATGTATACACGCACCATGTTGGTGTGCTGCACCCATTAACTCGTCATTTAGCATTAGGTATATCTCCTAATGCTATCCCTCCCCCCTCCCCCCACCCCACAACAGTCCCCAGTGTGTGATGCTCCCCTTCCTGTGTCCATGTGTTCTCATTGTTCAATTCCCACCTATGAGGGAGAACATAGAGTGTTTGGTTTTTTGTCCTTGCGATAGTTTGCTGAGAAGGATGGTTTCCAGTTTCATCCATGTCCCTACAAAGGACATGAACTCATCATTTTTTATGGCTGCATAGTATTCCATGGTGTATATGTGCCACTTTTTCTTAATCCAGTCTATCATTGTTGGACATTTAGGTTGGTTCCAAGTCTTTGCTATTGTGAATAGTGCCACTATAAACATACGTGTGCATGTGTCTTTATAGCAGCATGATTTATAATCCTTTGGGTATATACCCAGTAATGGGATGGCTGGGTCAAATGGTATTTCTAGTTCTAGATCCCTGAGGAATTGCCACACTGACTTCCACAATGGTTGAACTAGTTTACAGTCCCACCAAGAGTGTAAAAGTGTATCCAGGAGCTAGTTTTTTTAAAAGACCAACAAAATTCATAGACCGCTAGCAAGACTAATAAAGAAGAAAAGAGAGAAGAACCAAATAGATGCAATAAAAAATGATAAAGTGGATATCACCACAAATCCCACAGAAATACAAACTACCATCAGAGAATACTATAAACACCTCTACCAAATAAACCAGAAAATTTAGAAGAAATGGATAAATTCCTTGACACATACATCCTCCCAAGACTACACCAGGAAGAAGTTGAATCCCTGAATAGACCAATCACAGGCTCTGATATTGAGGCAATAATCAATAGCTTACCAACCAAAAAAAGTCCAGGACCAGATGGATTCACAGCCGAATTCTACCAGAGGTACAAAGAGGAGCTGCTACCATTCCTTCTGAAACTATTCCAATCAATAAAAAAAGAGGGAATCTTCCCTAACTCATTTAATGAGGCTAGCATCATCCTGATACCAAAGCCTGGCAGAGACACAACAAAAAAAGAGAATTTTAGACCAATATCCTTGATGAACATCAATGCAAAAATCCTCAATAAAATATAGGCAAACCAAATCCAGCAGCACATCAAAAAGCTTATCCACCATGATCAAGTGGGCTTCATCCCTGGGATGCAAGGCTGATTCAATATACGCAAATCAATAAATGTAATCCAGCATATAAACAGAACCAAAGACAAAAACCACATGATTATCTCAACAGATGCAGAAAAGGCCTTTGACAAAATTCAACAACCCTTCATACTAAAAACCCTCAATAAATTAGGTATTGATGGGATGTATCTCAAAATAATAAGAGCTATCTATGACAAACCCACAGCCAATATCATACTGAATGGGCAAACACTGGAAGCATTCCCTTTGAAAACTGGCACAAGACAGGGATGCCCTCTCTCACCACTCCTATTAAACATAGTGGTTCTGGCCAGGGCAATCAGGCAGGAGAAGGAAATAAAGGGTATTCAATTAGGAAAAGAGGAAGTCAAATTGTCCCTGTTTGCAGATGACATGATTGTATATTTAGAAAACCCCATCGTCTCAGCCCAAAATGTCCTCAAGCTGATAAGCAACTTCAGCAAAGTCTCAGGATACAAAATCAATGTACAAAAATCACAAGCATTCTTATAGACCAATAACAGACAAACTGAGAGCCAAATCATGAGTGAACTCCCATTCACAATTGCTTCAAAGAGAATAAAGTAACTAGGAATCCAATTTACAAGGGAAGCGAAGGACCTCTTCAAGGAGAACTACAAACCACTGCTCAAGGAAATAAAAGAGGATACAAACAAATGGAAGAACATTCCATGCTCATGGGTAGGAAGAATCAATATCGTGAAAATGGCCATACTGCCCAAGGTAATTTACAGATTCAATGCCATCCCCATCAAGCTACCAATGACTTTCTTCACAGAATTGGAAAAAACTACTTTAAAGTTCATATGGAACCCAAAAAGAGCCCGCATCACCAAGTCAATCCTAAGCCAAAAGAACAAAGCTGGAGGCATCATGCTACCTGACTTCAAACTATACTACAAGGCTACAGTAACCAAAACAGCATGGTACTGGTACCAAAACAGAGATATAGAACAATGGAACAAAACAGAGCCCTCAGAAATAATGCTGCATATCTACAACTATCTGATCTTTGACAAACCTGACAAAAGCAAGCAATGGGGAAAGGATTCCCTATTTAATAAATGGTGCTGGGAAAACTGGATAGCCATATGTAGAAAGCTGAAACTGGATCCCTTCCTTACACCTTATACAAAAATTAATTCAAGATGGATTAAAGACTTACATGTTAGACCTAAAACCATAAAAACCCTAGAAGAAAACCTAGGAAATACCATTCAGGACATAGGCATGGGCAAGGACTTCATGTCTAAAACACCAAAAGCAATGGCAACAAAAGCCAAAATTGACAAATGGGATCTAATTAAACTAAAGAGCTTCTGCACAGCAAAAGAAACTATCATCAGAGTGAACAGACAACCTACAGAATGGGAGAAAATTTTTGCAACCTACTCATCTGACAAAGGGCTAATATCCAGAATCTACAATGAACTCAAACACATTTACAAGAAGAAAACAAACAACCCCATCAGAAAGTGGGCAAAGGATATGAACAGACACTTCTCAAAAGAAGACATTTATGCAGCCAAAAAACACATGAAAAAAATGCTCATCATCACTGGCCATCAGAGAAATGCAAATCAAAACCACAATGAGATACCACCTCACACCAGTTAGAATGGTGATCATTAAAAGGTCAGGAAACAACAGGTGCTGGAGAGGATGTGGAGAAATAAACTTTTATCCCTTTTCTGTTTGAAGGTTTATAGCTGGGCCAAACAGAATCAGGGGATATTTTTCCCTCAGAACCCTTCGTTTCCCTGTTTTTGTCTCTGTCCATTTCAAATCACCACTTTCCTCAGATGCACAGGTTCATCTGGTACATATCCTTCTGATGTTAAAATCCTCTCCCACAAAATATTAGAAACTCATAATGCTATGTTTTATAATCAGTTGTGTCTCAATGTTAATGAAATACATTAAACACAGACTATGCATTAGAAATATTATACATTGTCTCAATCATCACAAAATTCCATAAAGCTGATAATATTATTATTCCTATTCCATACATTAGAAAACTGAAGACCATAGACATTAATTGAATTTTTCAAAGTCATTTGTCTGGTAAGCAACAGATGTAGGATTTGAACTTGGGACTTTCAACTCCAAAGTCCGTCCTCATGCCAAAACAGCATGCTGCTTCTTAAAGACAAATAGCCATTGCTTCTACAGAGACAGAGAGCTCAAAATGGACAATAGATTTCAGAGACTGTTCCAATGCAAATGCACACACAGGGGGCACCTGAGGGATAAACAGCAAACAGAGAACACTAGTCAAGCTCAAGGCAGACAGTAAAAGTGAGAGGAAGGCGGCATAGGTTATTTAGATTGTACAGGGGAAAGAAAAATCCTTATCAATTTGTGGCAAGCATAGCAAATCTCTCTCCCTCTCTCTTTTTTTTTTTTGAGATTTTCTTTGCAAATCTCTTTAAACTGAAGAGTTATACACTGAATACTTTGAAGAGCTAATCTTCTGAGTCTACAACATAACTAAAGAGAACACAACATATCAACACAAAATGGTAGATAGGCAGGACATGGATATTGCACCTGGATGCTCCAGGTAATTAACTACTGTCTGCTCTCTGGTGGGAGAAACTGGTAGTCAAAATTAAGCTCAACGTAGTTGAAAGGTTTATTTGAGGAATCCACTGAATCCATTTAAGATTATCCATATGATAGTTCGCTTTAAAGAAAAACTCTCTTTGTTATCATTATATTTTAAGCACCCCTGACTACAACAGTGTTGGGGTCATGTGTGTGTGTCCTAGGTGGAGTTCACCATTTGGAGGTTCCTTGCGCTGATACTCAGGGAGGACCATTATCCCTGCCTGTCTGCATGCCCACACATCACGAAGAGAAGAGGGTGATTAGGGACAGAGAAAGGAAACTTGTATGACTGTTGCCCTAGACTGAGACTATGTTAAAAAAATAATGATGAACAGTTGTCCTGTTCTTGACAAGGATAATGTAAGGACAAAAAGAATAATGCATAAGCCTTTCCAGTTGTAGATTAGTATTCTTTAGAACAAGAGAGTTATTCAAAATAATTTCTTTAGAGTCAACCCGTGGGTAGTATTTATTTTAGAAAAAAAAAGTATAGATGTTATTTAGGTCACCTGAGTTGAATAGATTGGGCAATAAAAGATTTGTTAAATACTTTCTCCACTGGGCACTGTACTAGGTGCTGTTTTTATTAAAGACTATTTGGGCATTTAGTTGGCTGGGGAATAGTAATTGTTCTGAAATGTGAGCTATTTTAAATAATAGCTATCAGCGTAATAAGGATTTACTCTGCAAACTTTATGGGCACAGAAGGAAAGGGTTTCAGAAAAAGACTTGAGCTTAGAGGGCTCATGCAACTTCATTAGGTAATGTTTTCCCAGGGGTCCCTGGAAATGGATGTCTTTTTCTCCTATGGGAGTAATAGAGCCTGGGCTTGTTATTAACCAGAAAGAAAGAAAATGTTCAGAAAACCCAACAATTGGCTAGTCTGATCTTTCCAGAATGGAGTTAGCTTAAGATCTGGCCTTTCAGATTTGTGGTGAGAGAGAAGCTAGTGTATTTATTTAGCTAGGCTTAGTGAATGCTCAGTGAATAATTGTGGAAAGGATAAGTCAAGGTAGGAACTTATTTTTCCAGGCATTCTAAAAAATAATATAATTGCTGAGGAAGAACAGGAAATAAAGGGTGTTAACCTTTGTGTCCACTGACAAACAGAATGGCATGGGAGAAAGAGGTGAGAATTGGGACAAAATTTATGAGTTCATTGCCACATGACCAAGATGAAAAAACAAGAGAAATATTTTGTGATAACAATAAAGACAGCTTCCTCAATCTCTACCCAACAAGCCTACCAAAATTTAAGGCTCAGCTCACCACTTATCTTGGAAGCCTTCCCTGATACCTCCAATCAAAAGAATTTCCCCTTCCCTGAGCTTCCATTCCATAGGTTTATTCCTCACACAGTGCACTTCCAGAATGCCTTGCATTGAGATGACAGACACACATCCTACCTCCCCGTGCACTGTAAGCTCTTATAGGGCAGGCTCCATGTTGTACAATTTTTCTTTCTTCATAGTGCTGTATACATAGCATGGACTCAGAACAAATCTTATAGGTGAATGAACTCACAATGGGTGAATAAACAGTTTCTTTGAAATTCCAAATATTGGATACATTTGTCTCTCAACAAGAAATTGGATTGCGGGGGAAATTTTATATCATTTGGTAGTCAGCATAGCAACTTTTTCTGATTGTCTTAAATATATATTTTGATGTTAGGTTCACTTGAATCAGCATCCAAATGAGGTCACACATTACATTTGCTGTTAGATCATTTCAGTCTCTTTTAATCTATCCCTCTTTTTGCTTTTCTACATATACTTGTTGAAAAAACAAGTAATCTTTTCTGTAGGATATTCTACATTCTAGACTTCACTGATTGCTTCCTCTTGACATTGTGTAACGTGTTCCTCTATCCCTGTATGTCCTGTACACTGGTTGCTAGACCTGAAAGCTTGATAAGATTAAAGTAAAGTATTTTTAGCAACAAAACTTTTTAAGTGGCGCTTACTAAGTAAAGTGGCACTTTGTAAGTAGCGGCATGATATCTCCATGTTTTAAGTGATGTAAAAATTGATCAGGTTCTGATATCCATTATAAAGGTCCTCATTAAGTCTTAATATAATGGTTTTAGCAGCCACAAGGGCCATTACTTAGGTCCTTTATTTCATTAAAGAAATATTATTTCATATCTGTGATTTTTCAATCCTATCATTCTTTCTGCATTTATTATGGTAATTTTTCCATTAAGAATTATTTTCCACATCCAATATCTGGTGCCCTGAAATACAGTTTGCATAGGAAGAAATATCTACTCTTTTCTTTATCATTCTCCAAAATAACAAATTAGAATAATAGCAAAATCTGATGGTGAGCAATGAGATGTTGATTTGTTAGTTTGTTTGGAGTATTCCTATGAACTCGTGAATTTTTATATATTCAAGAGTGTTCCAAAAACTTGCATTCATCATCATTTTTGATGCTCAAATGATCTTATCTTAAACTATTGGGGACTTCAAATTGATTTCTGTGTGTTTTTATCCTTAACCATTTACTTCATGTCAAAGATACAGAAAAGTTTAAAGAATGATATAACAAATTTCCAAATATCATCGACGACTGGTAATATTTTGCCACGTTTGCACTGAACTCTTTGAGAATAAGTTGCAGTCATGAACTTTAAATATTTCAGCTGGGCTATCCTAAGAATAGGGACATTATCCTATAAAACTACATTATCATTATTATAGCTAACAACATTTCAGGTGGCAAAACTTCATAATGTCACCTGAAACCTATCCAATCTATATTGATATTTCTGAATTGTCCCCAAAATGTCTGTTTTTTTCCTGATACTCAACATCCAGTTAAGCTTGCCATATTGCATTTGGTTGCCATGTCTCTGGGGACCCTTTTAATATACAATAATTTTCACACTTTATCTTTTCTTTAATAACACTGACTTTTTGAAACTTCAGTCCAGTTGATATCCTGATTTTTGGATTTGGCTGAATGCATCCTCATGTAGTCACTTAACCTATTTCTCCATCCTCTATTTCCTATAAACCTCTATTCTCCTATAAAATAGACCTGAAGTAGCACTAATAGATATAACATGAGCCACATGTATAATATTATATTATCTAGGAGTTACTTAAAAAAGTAAAAATGAAAAGAATATGTATGTGTGTGTGTGTGTGTAGTAAGTAAGCATTCTTTGATTGCTATTTTGCTACATGTTTTTGTCAGAAATGGATGTTGAATTTTGTCAAAAGCCTTTTCAGCATCTGTGAAAGTTATCCTCTGGTTTTTCATCTTAGAATAATTAATGTGGTGAATTGTATTAATTTATTTTTTAATTGAATGATTCTCACATTGTTGGAATAATTTTGTTGGAATAATGTTCATGATGTTTAGTAATAGTCGTAGTAGTGTTTTGCTTTCCATTATGGGAAATCTCAAGCATATCTGAAAGAAGAGGGAAGAGCTTGATGAGCTACCGTGTAACCATCATGTGTTGATAATTGTTGAAGCTAGGTGATTATTACATTCCCCTCACCCCTGCTCAGTTATGTAGATGCAAATCTCAGACATCATCATCATTTCATCCATAAATATTTTAGTATATTTTTCTGTAAAAGTGTTTTTAAAGAAATAACCACAATAAAATTATCACAACTAAGATAATATTTGCAGAATACCATGAAATATCCAATCAGTGCTCAAATTTCCTTCATTGTCTCATATTATTTTTTACAGTACATTTGAGTTAAGATCCAAATAAGGCTCATATATTGCAATGTTTGCTATTTATTGTAAATTTCTTTTAATCCATAGGTCGTCCTCTATCCCTTTCTTTTCTCTGCAGCTTCTCTGTTGAGGAAACCTGGGTCATTTGTCCTGTAGAAGTTTTCATAGTGTTGATTTGCTAGTTGTATCACCTTGGTGCCCTTTACTATGTTACTCTGTTTTCTGCTCTCAGCTTCTATTCCAGGGCTCTTCTCAGTCTCAACTGGACAAATAGACTGAGTCAACTACAAAAAGACCACAGTTAGCATTGAAAATCACTTAAAAAAAATACAAGGACAGGAATCACAGCATGCTAGCTCAGGGCATTTCCCTTCACCTGTCCATGGCTAGTCTTTTTGGCCTCTCAAGAGGCAGCTCCAGTGCAAGGGAATGCCTCTTTATTTTATTGAGGATTTTCACATCGATGTTCATCAGGGATATTGGTCTAAAATTCTCTTTTTGTGTGTGTCTCTGCCAGGCTTTGGTATCAGGATGATGCTGGCCTCATAAAATGAGTTAGGGAGGATTACCTGTTTTTCTATTGATTGGAATCATTTCAGAAAGAATGGTAACAGCTCCTCTTTGTACCTCTGATAGAATTCCGCTGTAAATCTATCTGGTCCTGGACTTTTTTTGTTTGGTAGGCTATTAATTATTGCCTCAATTTCAGAGCCTGTTATTGGTCTATTCAGGGATTCAACTTCTTCCTGGTTTAGTCTTGGGAGGGTGTATGTGTCCAGGAATTTATCCATTTCCTCTAGATTTTCTAGTTTATTCACAAAGAGGTGTTTACAGTATTCTCTGATGGTAGTTTGTATTTCTGTGGGATCAGTGGTGATATCCCCTTTATTATTTTTTACTGCATCTATTTGATTCCTCTCTTTTTTCTTCTTTATTAGTCTTGCTAGCGGTCTATCAATTTTGTTGATCCTTTCGAAAAACCAGCTCCTGGATTCATTGATTTTTTGTAGGGTTTTTTGTGTCTCTAGCTCCTTCAGTTCTGCTCTAATTTTAGTTATTTCTTGTCTTCTGCTGGCTTTCGAATGTGTTTGCTCTTGCTTCTCTAGTTCTTTTAATTGTGATGTTAGGGTATTGATTTTAGATCTTTCCTGCTTTCTCTTGTGGGCATTTAGTGCTATAAATTTCCTTCCACACACTGCTTTAAATGTGTCCCAGAGATTCTGGTGCATTGTGTGTTTGTTCTCTTTGGTTTTGAAGAACATCTTTATTTCTGCCTTCATTTCGTTATGTACCCAGTAGTCATTCAGGAGCAGGTTGTTCAGTTTCCATGTAGTTTAGTGGTTTTGAGTGAGTTTCTTAATCATGAGTTCAAATTTTAAAATACTGGCAAACCGAATCCAGCAGCACATCAAAAAGCTATCCACCATGATCAAGTGGGCTTCATCCCTGGGATGCAAGGCTGGTTCAATATATGCAAATCAATAAATGTAATACATCACATAAAAAGAACCAACAACAAAAACCACATGATTATCTCAATAGATGCAGAAAAGGCCTTTGACAAAATTCAACAGTGCTTCATGCTAAAAACTCTCAATAAATTAGGTATTGATGGAACGTATCTCAAAATAATAAGAGCTATTTGTGACAAACCCATAGCCAATATCATACTGAAGGGGCAAAAACTGGAAGCATTCCCTTTGAAAACTGGCACAAGACAGGGATGCCCTCTCTCACCACTCCTATTCAACATAGTGTTGGAAGTTCTGGCCAGGGCAATCAGGCAAAAGAAAGAAATAAAGGGTATTCAATTAGGAAAAGAGGAAGTCAAATGTCCCTGTTTGCAGATGACATGATTGCATATTTAGAAAACCCCATCCTCTCAGCCCAAAATTTCCTTAAGCTGATAAGCAACTTCAGCAAAGTCTCAGGATACAAAATCAATGTACAAAAATCACAAGCATTCTTATACACCAATAACAGACAAACTGAGAGCCAAATCATGAGTAAACTCCCATTCACAACTGCTACAAAGAGAATAAAATACCTAGGAATCCAACTTACAAGGGATGTGAAGGACCTCTTCAAGGAGAACTACAAACCACTGCTCAGGGAAATAAAAGAGGACACAAACAAATGGAAGAACATTCCATGCTCATGGATAGGAAGAATCAATATTGTGAAAATGGCCACACTGCCCAAGGTAATTTATAGATTCAATGTCATCCCCATCAAGCTACCAATGACTTTTTTCACAGAATTGGAAAAAACTACTTTAAAGTTCATATGGAACCAAAAAGGACCCCGCATTGCCAAGTCAATCCTAAACCAAAAGAACAAAGCTGGAAGCATAAAGCTACCTGACTTCAAACTATGCTACAAGGCTACAGTAACCAAAACAACATGGTACTGTTACCCAAACAAAGATATAGACCAATGGAACAGAGCAGAGGCCTCAGAAATAACACCACACATCTACAACCATCTAATCTTTTACAAACCTGACAAAAACAAGCAATAGGGAAAGGATTCCCTATTTAATAAATGGTGCTGGGAAAACTGGCTAGCTGAAACTGGATCCCTTCCTTACACCTTATATAAAAATTAATTCAAGATGGATTAAAGACTTAAATGTTACACCTAAAATCATAAAAACCCTAGAAGAAAAACCTAGGCAATACCATTCAGGACATATGCATGGACAAGGACTTCATGTCTAAAACACCAAAAGCAATGGTAACGAAAGCCAAAATTGACAAATGGGATCTAATTAAACTAAAGAGCTTCTGCACAGCAGAAGAAACTACCATCAGAGTGAACAGGCAACCTAGAGAATGGGAGAAAATTTTTGCAATCTATCCATCTGACAAAGGGCTAATATCCAGAATCTACAAAAAACTTAAACAAATTTATAAGAAAAACAAACAATCCCCTCAAAAAGTGGGCAAAGGATATGAACAGATACCTCTCAAAAGAAGACATTTATGCAGCCAACAGACACACAAAAAAATGCTCATCATCACTGGCCATCAGAGAAATGTAAATCAAAACAACGAGATTCCATCTCACACCAGTTAGAATGGCGAGCATTAAAAAGTCAGGAAACAACAGATGCTGGAGAGGATGTGGAGAAATAGGAATGCTTTTACACTGTTGGTGGGAGTGGAAACTAGTTCAACCATTGTGGAAGACAGTGTGGCAATTCCTCAAGGATCTAGAACTAGAAATACCATTTGACCCAACAATCCCATTACTGGGTATATACCCAAAGGATTATAAATCATGCTACTATAAAGACACATGCACACATATGTTTATTGTGGCACTATTCACAATAGCAAAAACTTGGAACCAACCCAAATGTCCATCAATGATAGACTGGATTAAGAAAATGTGGCACATATACACCATGGAATACTATGCAGCCACACTAAAGGATAAGTTCATGTCCTTTGCAGGGACATGGATGAAGGTGGAAACCATCATTCTGAGAAAACTATCACAAGGACAGAAAACCAAACACTGCATGTTCTCACTCATAGGTGGGAACTGAACAGTGAGAACACTTGGACACAGGGTGGGGAACATCACACATGTGAGTTTGTCGTGGGGTTGGGGGCAGGAGGAGGGATAGCATTAGGAGAAATACCTAATGTAAATGATGAGTTAATGGGTGCAGCAAACCAACAAACAACCAGCAAAGCAATGTATGTAACAAACCTGCACTTTGTGCACATATACCCTAGAACTTAAAGTATAATAATAGTAATAATAGAGAATGCCTCTTGTACTTGATCACATGACAGGTGTGAGAGACCCCATTCCCTAGAAACTCCATGTCCCAAAAAGGGACTAGTATCTCCTCCCACAATGCCATGTGCACAGCTTCTAAGGTTCAGCAAGAAATAAGCCTATTACACGAGTCACCACACTCAGGGAAGCCCACGGCTATGGCTTCCCAGCAAGTATTTACAGCTTATTCATAGCCTTCCTAATACAGCCTGTTTAATCAGTTAGGAGTTAGTTTTACCATTGCAATGTCCAGGTTTCAAGAAAACAAAGCTAAGCCAAGTTTCAATTTTCCACAAAGAAGAAGAAATATTTTTGTTTATCCTTTACTTTCATCTGTATTTCCTATAAACTGATAGTTAGATCTATAGGCTTGATCAGATTCAGATTCACTATTTTGCCAAGACCACTTCATGTTTTGCATATCTTATAGAAGACACATAATGTTTGCTGTGTCCCTTTTTGTAATGTTGGAAGTCATTGATTATCATTGCCCAGAATCATTAATCCACTGGGGCTTGAAGAAGGGCATATTCTGAGACTATCATTTTTTTTCTATTTATCAGCTGGAATACCTCCATAAAGAAGAAATTTCCCTTGGCAAATACTTGATTACCCTGAGGTACCCTGAGTTCATAGAAAATAGGCAAGATAAATGCCTGATTCTTCCCTTTATTTCCACTTATCATAATAATGAATTAATCTACTAGCATCCTTCAAAGGTAATAAATGAGGAAGCTGTTCAGGAGGAAGTAAAGAAATGCAAAGGAAGTTAAGAAAGCCCATATGGAGAAAGTGCAAATACAAAAATAATAAATGGATATTTCTTCCCAAAGAGAGAAAAATAAGAGTCATACAGATTACTTTGCTAAATTCTGTGCAAACAAATTTTAAAACTCGGATGAGATAGATTACTCCCTAGGAAAATAAACTTACCCAAAACACCAGAAAAAGCATTCCCCAAACAATATCAGTCCCAAATAGCTTCACAGGGGAATTCTACTGCATCCTTAAAAAATAGATAATCCTAATGGTATTGCAACTATTCCAGAACATAAGAAAAACATAAAATTTCCAAATTATTTTCATGATTTGAGTATAATTTTGATACCAAAGCTTGACAATGGTAGCACAAACGGACAAAACGTATAGACAGTTTCACTTATATATATCAATATCCAAATACCAAAAAACAGCATTTGCAAACAGACCCAGAATAAAATTAAAAGAATAATACCTTATTCTTTTATACTGTACTAGTGAAGGTTTCTCAGAGAAACAGAACCAGTAGGATATCCTTAGCATGCCACTGGTACACAACAGTTGTATAGTTTGTAACCATTTGGGTAAAAAGGTAGAACATACATTGATATCAGCTTGAATATCAACAAACATGTTGAATGGATAAACAAGCACTTAATAATAGTGGTGCAGGGGGTGGTATGAATCTGAGCAGGTGGGAAACAGTTTGAAACTTTACCGCACATTCATATACACACATTTGCATGCACACATACACGTAAACACGTATTACATCTATATGCAATTTTTTAAATTTTATTATTATTATACTTTAAGTTTTAGGGTACATGTGCAGAACGTGCAGGTTAGTTACATATGTGTACATGTGCCATGTTGGTGTGCTGCACCCATTAACTCGTCATTTAGCATTAGGTATATCTCCTAATGCTATCCCTCCCCCCTCCCCCCACCCCACAACAGTCCCCGGTGTGCGATGTTCCCCTTCCTGTGTCCATGTGTTCTCATTGTTCAATTCCCACCTATGAGTGAGAACATGTGGCATTTGGTTTTTTGTCCTTGCGATAGCTTGCTGAGAATGATGGTTTCCAGTTTCATCCATGTCCCTACAAAGGACATGAACTCATCATTTTTATGGCTGCATAGTATTCCATGGTGTATATGTGCCACATTTTCTTAATCCAGTCTATCGTTGTTAGACATTTAGGTTGGTTCCAAGTCGTTGCTATTGTGAATAGTGCCACTATAAACATACGTGTGCATGTGTCTTTATAGCAGCATGATTTATAATCCTTTGGGTATATACCCAGTAATGGGATGGCTGGGTCAAATGGTATTTCTAGTTCTAGATCCCTGAGGAATCACCACACTGACTTCCACAATGGTTGAACCAGTTTACAGTCCCACCAACAGTGTAAAAGTGTTCCTATTTCTCCACATCCTCTCCAGCACCTGTTGTTTCCTGACTTTTTAATGATTGCCATTCTAACTGGTGTGAGATGGTATCTCATTGTGGTTTTGATTTGCATTTCTCTGATGGCCAGTGATGATGAGCATTTTTTCATGTGTTTTTTGGCTGCATAAATGTCTTCTTTTGAGAAGTGTCTGTTCATATCCTTTGCCCACTTTTTGATGGGGTTGTTTGTTTTTTTCTTGTAAATGTGTTTGAGTTCATTGTAGATTCTGGATATTAGCCCTTTGTCAGATGAGTAGGTTGCAAAAATTTTCTCCCATTCTGTAGGTTGCCTGTTCACTCTGATGATAGTTTCTTTTGTTCTACAGAAGCTCTTTAATTAGATCCCATTTGTCAATTTTGGCTTTTGTTGCCATTGCTTTTGGTATTTTAGACATGAAGTCCTTGCCCATGCCTATGTCCTGAATGGTATTTCCTAGGTTTTCTTCTAGGGTTTTTATGGTTTTAGGTCTAACATTTAAGTCTTTAATCCATCTTGAATTAATTTTTGTATAAGGTGTAAGGAAGGGATCCAGTTTCAGCTTTCTACATATGGCTATCCAGTTTTCCCAGCACCATTTATTAAATAGGGAATCCTTTCCCCATTGCTTGCTTTTGTCAGGTTTGTCAAAGATCAGATAGTTGTAGATATGCAGCATTATTTCTGAGAGCTCTGTTCTGTTCTATTGGCCTATATCTTTGTTTTGGTACCAGTACCATGCTGTTTTGGTTACTGTAGACTTGTAGTATAGTTTGAAGTCAGGTAGCATGATGCCTCCAGCTTTGTTCTTTTGGCTTAGGATTGACTTGGCAATGTGGACTCTTTTTTGGTTCCATATGAACTTTAAAGTAGTTTTTTCCAATTCTGTGAAGAAAGTCATTGGTAGCTTGATGGGGATGGCATTGAATCTGTAAATTACCTTGGGCAGTGTGGCCATTTTCATGATATTGATTCTTCCTACCCATGAGCATGGAATGTTCTTCCATTTGTTTGAATCATGTGAGTGTGTTATTGTATTAGTATTCTCCAGAGAAGCAGAACAATATGATATATATAGATAGATAGATGATAGATGATAGATAAATATATAGATAGGTTTATTATAAAGAATTTCATGTGTACTTACATAGGCTGAGACCTGCTGTCTAAGTTGGAGGCTCATGGAAGCCAATGGTCTAAGCTGTGGTTTGAGTCCAAAGGTCCAAGAAACAGGAGCACTGATGTCCAAAGGCAAGAGAAGATGGATGTCCTAGTTTGAGCAGAGGAGGCCAATTCACCCTTTCTCCACCTGTTAGTTCTATTCAGGTCTACAACAAGTTGGCCGATGCCCACTCACATTAATGAGAGCAATATTTACCCAGTCTACTGATTCAAATGCTAATCTCTTCCAGAAACACCCTCACAGACACACCCGGAAATAACATTTTACCAGCTATCTGAGTGTCTCTTAGCCTAATCAGGTTGACATATAATATTAACCAACATAATTATCTATTAAAACTAAATTGAAATAATAGTAAAAAAAAAAAGGGACAGATACAGGTAACTCAAGGGGATCGCCCCAGTAGTATGTTTTTAGGACGCTTCCTAATTTTATTTGGTGTTCTTGGAAATTTGCAATTTTTATCATATATTACCAAAGGGAGAGATAAAAATACTTTTATTTCTGCACATGAAAACTTTAACTTCTTCACATAAGGGTCATCTAAAAGTACTTGATTCACATGTGATAGGCTTAGAAAAAAAACACATATCCTTCAGCTGAACTGTAACATTAAATATTCCTATGATTTTGAATAGAGCATCTATTTGCCTCATTTCTCTCAGTTCCAGTTAGAATACATGCTGCATAATGCATCAAAGTTACATTTATTTATAGCCTGTTAGTCACACAAGCTCTTTGTGGAGATGCTGGAAGAATTTTTTTGAAAATTGGGAAATTGATTTTATGGTCTAGTTTTCATGCCCTCTATATATCCTTATAACAATGGAATAGCCTAAGATCATTTTCAACAATTTTCTCTAAAATCAACATCCTGAATGCACTGGTTCTAAGAGCAAAGGGCAAATGGTTATATTTTACATAAAAATCTGTAAGGTAAGAGAATTTGAGCAGCCCCTAACTAGAGACCAGGAGTCCTCAAGGCTCCTGCCGTTGAATCTACCATATATATTTTAGAGGAAAAATGACTGAGGACTGTGAAATAGCAGCTTAATAACCTTTGAAACTGCTAAACATATATAGTAACAAGAAAAATGATCACATAAAGCAATTTATACAAATAATCACCTAAGTAATCTCCCCTTCCCTCCCAAATGTAGAGGAGAGAGGGGCCCCAAATGTTTCAGAATGAGATATCATCACAGAACATTATCAGTGGTGAGATTTCTGGCAGCCCGACCTTTTTCTGTCTTTGCCTTCCGAATTCTAGGATAGAGAGTGTCATGTCTGAGCCTGTTTGTTTCAAAGATGATAAAGATAATTCAAAGGAAAGTAAGTGGACTTCTAAGCTCCTAAGGGGACACAGGCCAGAAGAATACCTGTGTTAATCCACCCATTAATTTTTAAAAATTTGAGATATCATATTTTTCATCTCTAGAAGTTCTGTTTAATTCTTTTCTGTATCTTCCATGTTTCTCCTCACTGTGTTTAGGTTTTCCTTAAAACTCTTCTATTCTAAAGTCCTTGTCTGCTTATTCAATCATTTGCTATAATTTCTGGGTCTGTTTCTATTGACTGATTTTTCTACTGGTTATATGTCACTCCCTGCTTCTTTGACTATCTAATACCTTTTCATTGGATGCTGAACATTAAGTTTGTGTTGTTGAGTGCTGGATTTGCTGTGTTCCTTTAAAGGGTGTTTGTCTTTTCTGGCAGACAATTAAATTTCCTTTATTCACAGGTGGCATGATTGTATATATAAAATATTCAGGAACTATAAAAGAGCTATAAAAGCTAATGCACTTAGCAAGGTTACAGGACACAAGGTTGATATTAAAAACTCAATCACTCCAGATATTAGACCCAGCTTATTTTGTGTAATGACTACAATGAAAAAACATGTATAGAAATAATATCATTCAGATAGTATTCATATTGTTTGATTGAATGTATAGTACACAAAATATACAGTAAATATTACAAGTGGAAATTAAACTGAAAGATGCTGTCATTCAACATAAGGAGTTAAAAGTCAGTTATAAATCAATTTTCTTCTTTTCTTTTTCCTTTTTTTTTTTTTGAGACGGAGTTTTTGCTCTTGTCACCCAGGCTGGAGTGCAGTGGCGCGATCTCGGCTCACTGCAACTTCTGCCTCCCATATTCAAGCAAATCTCCTGCCTCAGTCTCCGGAGTAGCTGAGACTACAGGCGCCCACCACCATGTCCAGCTAATTTTTGTATTTTTAGTAGAGACGGGGTTTCACCATGTTGGCCAGGATGGTCTCGATCTCCTGACCTTGTGATCTGCTTGCTTCGGGCTCCCAAAGTTCTGGGATTACAGGCATGAGCCACCACGCCCAGCCTGTAAATCAATTTTCAAGAAACATAGTTATTTGTAGAAATAATTACTTTTTTCAAAAAGTAAAGAGAATAAAAATTAAGCAATTATCACCCAACATTCTTTTTTTTTTCTTTTTTCTTTCTTTCTTTTTTTTTTTTTAAGACAAGGTCTCACTCTGTTACCCAGGCTGGAGTGCAGTGGCATGAACATGGCTCACTGCAGCCTTGACCTCACAGGTTTAAGTAAGCCTCCCACCTCAGTCTCCTGAGTAGCTGAGACAGTAGGTACACACCACCTTGCCTGGCTAATTTTTTTTTTATTTTTTGTGTAGACTGGGTCTCACCATGTTGCCCAGGCTGGTCTCAAACTCCTGGACTGAAGCAATCCTCCCACCTCAGCCTCACAAAGTGTTGGGATTAGAGGAGTGAGCCATGCCTAGCAACCCCAACATGCTTACACCTTTGACAAGCATTTGCCCTTGAGCACAAAAATGTTTATTAAATTCTACTTTCTGCACTAAAAATAATATATCTAAATCAACTGAGAACTATTTTTTGGTTTTCTAAAATTTGAATTCATTAATTCATTCAATCAATATTTGCTGAATGTTATTATACGGGGCTGGCAGGATAGACAGATAAATCAGACACTGCTCTTGTTCTCAAGAAGTTTACAAAGAAAGAGGAAATGAAATATAAAAGTAAACTTGATACACGATTAAAGATGTCATCATCACCTCTACCCTGCTCCTATCTCTATAAAGGCAATCTTTCCTCACGCCTTCCTTCAATTTAGCCTCAGATATGGCAAAAAGAAAACAAATAGACAGCACAGGATGACTGCTGGGCTGCTTCCTTGATTACCTTCTTTTGTCATCCTTTAGTCTCTCTGCCCTGGTGTTCTGATTTTAGCTGTGGTTATACATTCGTAGACTCCTCCCTGTTGTAATAAACAGTTGAGATCCATTCATTCATTAACAATTATTGAGTGCCCATTATGGGTCAGGCCCAATTCTGGTGCTGCAGACAGAGACAGCAGTGAAGTGACCAAGGCAGATGCTGTCTTTTGGACCTCACCCCTCACCCTATTTTACCTTGAGTTTGGACATTGTGTACCCCCCATCTGGGGTCACCTAGGTTCCAAGAAACTGGTATATTCCCTGCTGGCCTCGGCCCTGAAGCACCCTTCTTCCTTAAACGGTAGGAAAGTAACAAAGGGCAAAGATGAGGGGTGGGAAATGACTTACTTTATTAAAAGGCACAACCCCTGATGGTCTAGAGAGGTTTATGCAAGTGTGTGCATATACAAATACACACACACACACACACACACACAATGATTAAAGACTATGTGTATATTTATTTATTCATTCATTCATTCATTTTTATTTTCAGAGGGAAAGTCTCACTATGTTGCCCAGGTTGGACTTTAACTCCTGGGCTAAAAAGATCCTCCTGCCTTGGTTTCCTGAGTAGCTAAGACTAGAGGCATGCACCACCATATCCTGCTTTTTTTTTTTTCCTATTCCCATTTCCCTTTTGAGCCAGGAGGGTAATATGAAATGTACCTGTAATTGATATTTGGTTTTGGAAATTGCCAACAAATATCCCTTCTCTAAGTCCTGTGTCCCTCCCTACCTCCTGACAGTAGGCCCCTGAATACCTATATATCCCTAACCCCTTATACAGTGATAACTGATCAAATTAGGATAAAGTGTGGCCATCTGACTCAAGTAACATCAGTTAGATTCTGCTTTCCAAGAATTTGAATTGATACTTAAAGGCCATTATTACTCTGCTGGGAACTTTTAAAGCTAGGGCTAGAGGGGCCATACTTAACCTGAGTTCAAGTGGAACAGAAAAGGGTGGTAGTAAAGACAAAAGTGAAAGGAGCCTTTACCCAGAAGCAGGCAGAGGTGAGCAGCTATGTGGCCCAAAGGAACATAGATGGCAGCTCTTGCCTTGCCAGTAGGTTCTGCTTTGGATCCTTTGAGAGCCCTGGCAACACTTCCAGCCCATGAGTTCTGTGGCTATCATTTTATCTTTCCAACAATCTTCCATCTTTTCTTTTTTTGGTTGTTGTTGTTTAAATTGGTTGATTTTGTTTCTTTTTCCTGAAATCAACCATTCTCTAAAATACATTTCACTGTTCTGGCTAATGTGATTTTTGAGTAATTTCTACTATTTCCCAATGATTAATTAATTTGAGAACTCGAGCTTACACATCTAGTAAAGGCCAGAGAAAATGCCACTAAAGAGAATTCAGCTGATATTCGTGGAGACGAAAACCTGTCCCAGGATGTTATGGATTGCATGTTTGTGTCCTTCTCAAATTCTTATGTTGAAGCCCTAACTTCCAATAAGCATGCACACTCATGTGTATGCTCTTTTGCTCTTCCACCTTCTGCCATAGGATGATGCAGAATGAAGATCCTTGCCAGATGCTGACACCATGCTCTTGGATCTCCCATCCTCCAGAACTGTGAGCCAAATAAATTACTTTTCATTATAAATTGTCCAGTCTGTGGTATTATGTTATAACAACATAAAATGGGATAAGACAACCAATAGTATTAGAAATGCTAATTCAATACTTCTCTTTTATGCTGTTTTGTTAACATGGTTCATTGATTTGGGGGGATATAATATACATTTTTAAAATGTAAACATCAGCCAAAGAAACTATTGAGTCACTCAGAAATGAAGAAGAGATAATAAGAGAAAAGAAACAAACAAAAACTATTGAGGAATATGTACGTTTTGCTAAGTTTGGGTAATAAATCCAAGAGGAAAATTTCTGCTGGGACATTGGTAACTGGGGTATACAGGGCAGGCCTGTACATGTGAAAACACTAGAAAATGAAGGCACTTGCCAGTACAACTTCTACCTTGTATATAAAGAACATCACCTAAAGCATATAAGAGAAGGAAAATCAGGCAAAGCAAGCAGAACCTGATAATACGAATGGAAGAATATGAGCAATAGTCTTTGATATCTGATGAGTGATTTTCAATTTACAAAGCACTTCCAGGCACATTATCTCTGGATTGCCATAAAATTCTCATGAGGCAGGAAAGGTGTTTTTCTTATCTCTCTTTCTCTTCTGAGGAACCTGAGGTTCAGCCAAGTTAAGAGGCCAGTCAAAAGTCACACACCTGGCCTCCTCTGACCCCACGTTTCTTTACATTAGTTCTCAAGTTATACTTTGAAAGGCAGGAATCTGCACCTTCATCAATCTCTAATCAACTGCCTTCGCCTGGCACGTGGTGCCCCACTGAGTGTATTCTATTGGTCTCAAGTTAATGAGGAGATCTCTCTACCATAACGTTCCTGTAACAGAAAAAAATTCTATTTGCTTTCCAAAGAAGAGAAGAGTTGGCAGTTATAAGGCCACGGGCCTGGTCCAAGACAAAATGATAAGAAACTACAATCTGCCTTGGCCTTCCTCTCCAGTGTCCCATAAGATCTCTACATGCCATCGCCTTCCCAGAAGCTCCACTGCAAGGACCCACTCTACCTTTCCCAGACAATGATTCCTCCTAATCCCTCTATTTCCCCTCACAGATGTACAAGATAGGGTATGCTTCAGAAACAAATGAGCCCTAAATCTCAGGGGCTTAACACAACAAAACTCATGTCTCATTCACACTACAAGTCTGATCAGTTCAGCTCTGTTCCCTGGGTTCACTCAGGATCTCAGACTAACAGAAGCATCACCTTGACATTGCCCCCATGATGACTAACATAGCATCTGCTTGGAAGTGACACACATCACCTCTGTTCATGTTCCTTTGGCCCAAATTAATCACACATCAGTGTTTAGCTTCAAAGAGGTGGAAAGTATGATCCTACTGAGGGCATGCTGGGGAAGCAGAATATTGGTAACCAAACTAATGACAACCATGGAGCCCAGGCTGTATTTGATGTTTGAGTCTCCCAGAAACAGTCCCACAAAGAGTTCCAACCTTCATCTAAACTTCTCCTGTGACTGGAAGCTCCCTGCCTCATAAACACCTTACTTAATTTGAAGGGAGCACCTTCTTAAAAATAATCAAATTTGTCCTCCATCTAACTTTTGCTGTCTAGTATTCACTCTTTCCTCAGGGTCTTGGGATAAATTATTAATTTATTGAATGAATAAAAGATCTTCAAACATTTGATAGAGCTATTCTACTTATATATTTACTCATTTAATGACATTAGATCCCTGCCCTCCAAGAGATCTTGGGTGTAAAGTGCAGTACATGATAGCATGGGATATGGCATAGACAATTCCCTAATGTCATTTGAGGAAAAATCGAGAACCTTCAAATGAGTGGGATGGGTTCAAGGGAGTCTGTAGAGATGGCTTTCTGGAGAAAGACAGTTGATGCTGGCACAATAAGAGAGGAGCCACCCCAGAAGATGAGAATGTACAGAGGAAACAACTTGTATTAGGTACTCTAGGTGTGAAACTGCATGATGCATCCATGGAATTATAAGGAAGTCTGGAAAGCAAGATGTCTTTTGGGAAGGGACTTGAGACAAGGTGAGCATCAAATCATGGAGAGCCTTGGGGCTAAGGGGAGGGATCTGGAATCATGGAACCTATTTAAGAATTTTAAGCATAAAATTAACATGAGCTGATTCACATCTTAGCACCACCACCTGGCAGTAGGGTCATAATGAAGAACAGAAGACCAGCCTGAGTCTGAGAGAGAAATTGCAGCCATCGTGGTTGGAGCCATGAGGCCAGAGCAAAGGCGATGATCTTGCAAAGAAGAGGGCAGATTGGAGAGGAGGAGATGGAATGGACAGCACTTGGTAATTAATTGCAAAAGCAGAGGCAGCCTATGGTGGGGGACTAGGATGTCTCTCAGCCTTCTGCCATGGGCAACTAAGTGGATGGTGGTGTCATTCACTGAGGTAGGAACATTCAAGGAGATTGGTGGGAGAAACTCATAGTTTCTTGAGTTCAGTTTTGAACAGGTTGAGTGTAAGTTGCTGATGTGCCCTAGTGGTAATGCATTAGGCAGTTTGCTGTATCTATCAAGAGAGGGTGGGCCAGAGATTATACGTTAGGGAGTCATTAGTCTGCTACTAATTATTGAACACAAACCATACTTTTTCTACACATGAAGGGGAGTAAATATACACTAATTTATCAATTTGCCATATTCCTTTCATCAATGAAAAGAGTCAAACTCTGTAAAATATTTGAAGAGATTTATTCTGAGCCAAATATGAGTGACCAATGGCCCTTGAGAGATCTTGAGAACATGTGTCCAAGGTGGTTGAACTACAAGTTGGTTCTATACATTTTAGGAAGACATAAGATATCAATAAATACATGTAAGGTGTACATTGGCTCAAACTAGAAAGGCAGCACAAATGAATGCAAGAGCTTCCAGATCATAGGTAGATTCAAAGATTTTCTGATTGGCAATTGGTTGAAAGAGTTAAGTTATTGTCTAAAGACTTAGCGTCAATGGAAAGGAATGTCTGGTTTAAGATGAGAGGTGTAGAGACCAAAGATTTTTCATACAGAAGCCTCCAGGTAGCAGGCTTCGGAGAGAATAGATTGTAAACATTTCTTATCAGACTTAAAATTTGTTCTATCAGTAATTCCAAAAGGGAGGAAGATACAATGAGGCATGTCTGGGCTCCCCTTCCCATCATGGCCTGAACTAGTTTTTTAGGTTAACTTTGGGATGCTGTTGGCTGAGAAAATGGGTTCGTTCAGGTGCTTAGTGGGCTTAGAATTTTATTTTGGTTTACATTTGCCAGTGGCCAGATTTAGCCACATCTACTGTCTACAGTTTCTTCTTCTTAGACTCAAAGAACGTGAAAGCCTTAACCACAATTAGTGTCTTGCTTGGTAAGCACAGAATTCAACCACAGGAAAATGGAGAGTCATGAGAAATATTTCATCCAAACACACAAAGGTCTGATGAGTCATCCCTTCTCCACAATGGAGAACATCTCTGGAATAGTTCAGATGCTCACTTCTCCTACATCTAGGTTTTTTTCTCTCCCCTGCCTGTGCCAAACAACTGTCATACACTTACTTTTTTCTATCCCACAGAATGTCTATGATCTTTCTTTTTAATCACGTTTATATTTTTCATTCTGGTTACATACATTGATGAAGTTACAACTCAGACCTGCAAATGTTGAAGTATATTATAGGGACTGAACATGGGTTAACATTTTTAAAGCTCAAGTATTCTTGAAAACTACCCATCACACACTTCACTTCCAGATGTTTCCCTGAAGTACTGGAGCTAATCTGATTCATCAAATGTTTGATATTTCTAATCTCATTCTTAATGGGAAACCTGAACTTCAGGATTGCAGGCTGCTTCACTGTCACTCTGTGGCATAATAAAAAATATATTTTGTCTTTGTCCCTGATTCCTGGCACACAGCTTCTAAAACTCTTGGGATTTCCTAAATTATAGGAGTATATTTTGTTACTCATAATGAGTCCCTTTTGACCACATCTGAGTTTATGCTAACAAGGTAACTTGGAGCGGGAGTGGGGGTGCGGGGGTTTGGACAGTTTTAGGATGAGGACTGGTCACCAGAAAGACCAAAGACGTGATTAGAGGATGGGAACTTTCAGCCCCACCATACCCCAACATCTGGGAGAAGAGAGGGGCTAGAGGTTGAGTTATAAACACTCATGAACAAGATTCAGAAAGCTTCCATACTGGCAAACACATCAATGTTCTGGGAAGATGGCAGGCCCAGAGTGGGTGTGGAAACTGGGCATTACTAAACCCCCCCATATCTTGCCATATGGCTGGTTCTGAATTGTGTCCTTTATAATAAATTGTTTTTCTGAGCTTTGTGAGTCATTCTAGCAAATTACTAAAGCTGGGGTCATGGGAATCCATGTAAGCAGAAATATGGGTAGTATTGGCACCCCTTTGCAGGCATCTGAGGTGGAGCAGTCTTATGGAACTGAGCCATTAATTTATGGGGTCCACACTAACACTTGATAGTGTCAGAATTGAATTGAATTGTTGGACACCAAGTTGGTGTCATAGAATTGGAGAATTGGCATGAAAAAAATCCACACATTTGGTATCAGAAGTGGTGTCAGAAGAATCACCATCCACACCCTTCTAATAAAAGCCATAAAATCTTTACTGAGCTCAACAAATATCTCATCATAAAAAGCAAACTTTTATCACCAGCTGTCTATTATTTAGGACATCAGCAACTATTAGTCATATCTTCAGAAGATGTGATTTGTTGGAGCTAAGGGAGGCTAGTCAAACTGATGCGGACACAATGATAGAAACTAGTAAGGATGTAAAGCCCTTCCTCACCTTAGGGAGATGCAGCAGGAGCTGTCCTGGTGCCTCAAGAAGTCTTTGTACTCTGCTCTGAACAGATCTCTTAGCCAATTTCTGTTTCTTGCTGCAGTTATTTTAGATTCAAATGCTATACTTGAATTATCTGTTGGCTTTCAGTCCCAGATTGGCCTGAAGACTCTGCCTTTTGGCTTTCTCTTGACTGTAAACATTGCCACCCTGTGATCAGTCTAGACTCCCCTCCATATCAGACTAAGTTCCTTGAATCTTGAAGGACCTGGGCAGCTGCTTATCTGGGAGAGGACTATAGACAGCGTTTATTTTAAGAGATACTGACAAATAGAGAAATTTTGATCATGATGACAAAGGAGAGAAAGGAATTTTATGCCATATGAGACATTAGTAAAGATCTTGGAGATGTTTAGTCTTGGAGAAAGAAAAAATGGAGGGGAAACTGCATAGTGACTTTCAAAAATCCAAGGTCAGTTGACAGGAAGATCATAACTTGCATCTACTGTTGAACAAGTCGAAGAAGCAGATTTCTATTGAACATCAGAACTGCTCTGAAATTCTGCCCCAAAAGTTAGAGCATCCTCCCACTACCATTGAAGTATTTCCGGTTGAGGAAAATGACTGAGCTGTCAAGATTGCCATAGAAAGGGTTGTAGATTACTTTCAAAGGCCTTGCTGAGCCACTCTAGAGTTCTCCTATGTGGACTCACAACACGAGGGTTATAATTCCAGTCACATAAGCACTGATTCAAAATAAAAGGAAAGAAGAAAAACACATCTTTAAAAGTTCAAATAGTTTTCAAATATTTTCTCCCATTCTGTAGATTACCTTTTCACTCTGTTGATTGTTTCTTTTGCTGTACAGAAGCTTTTTAGTTCGATATAATCCCATTTGTTTATTTTTGCTTTTGTTGCCTGTGCTTTTGAGATCTTACTCATACAAATTTTTCCCAGACCAATATACTGAATGAAACATTTCCCCTATGATTCCTTCTGGTAGTTTTATAGTTTTGGGTCTATGTTTAGGTGTTTGATGCATTTTAAGTTTATTTTTCTATAGGATAAAAGGCGGGGGTGGTGGGGAAGGTCTGGCTTCATTCTCCTGCACAGGGATATCCAGTTTTCCCCAGCATCATTTATTGAAGAGGTTGTCCTTTCCCAAGTGAGCATTCTTGGCGCCTTTGTCAGGAGTCAGTTGGCTGTGGAGATGTGGATTAATTTCTGAATTTTCTATACTGTTCCGTGAATCTATATGTCTGTTTTTATGCCAGGACCATGATGCTTTGGTGACTACAGCTTTGTAGTATTTTGAAGTCTGGTGGTGTGATGCCTCCAGCTTTGTTCTTTTTGCTCAGGAATGCTTTGGCTATATCCAGAATATACAAGGAACTCAAACATCTCAATAGAAAATGAACAATCCAATTTAAAAATGAGCAAATTATCTGAACAGACATTTCCCCAAAGAAGACATACAAAAGGCCACCAAATATATGAAAAACTGCTCAGCATTACTAATCCTCAGGGAAATGTAAATCAAAACCCCAACGAGGTGTCATCTAACCTCAGTTAGGATGACTATTATCACAAAGACAAAGAATAGCTAATGCTAGTGAGGATGTGGATAAAGTGGAACTCATGTACTATTGGTGGAAATATAAACTAGTACAGCCATTATAGAGTATAGTATGGAGGGTCCTACAAATAGAACTGTTATATGATCCAGCAATCCTACTACTGGGCATTTATCCAAAGGAAAGTGATACGGTTTGGCTGTGTCCCCACCGAAATCTCATCTTGAATTCCCGGCATTGTGGGAGGGACCAGGTGGGAGGTAATTGAATCAGGGAGGCGTCTTTTTCGTGTTGTTCTCGTGATAGTGAATAAGTCTCATGAGATCTGATGGTTTTAAAAATGGGAGTTTCCCCACACAAGCTCTTCTCTCGTTCCACTGCCATGTAAGAAATGCCTTCCACCTTTTGCCATGATTGTGAGGCCTCCCCAGCCACGTGGAATTGTGAGTCCAATAGACTTCTTTCTTTTGTAAATTGCCCACTCTCAGGTATGTCTTTATCAGCAGCGTGAAAAGGGACTAATATAGTAAACTGGTACCAATAGAGTGGGGCATTGCTGAAAAGATACCCAAAAATGTGGAAGCGACTTTGGAACTGGGTACCAGGCAGAGGCTGGAACAATTTGGAGGGCTCAGAAGAAGATAGGAAAATGTGGGAAGGTTTGGAACTTCCTAGAGACTTGTTGAATGGCTTTGACAAAAATGCTGATAGTTATATAAACAATAAGGTCCAGGCTGAGGTGGTCCAGGATGAGGAACTTGTTGGGAACTGGAGCAAAGGTGACTCTTGTTATGTTTTAGCAAAGAGACTGGTGGCATCTTGCCCCTTCCCTAGAGATTTGTGGAACTTTGAACTTGAGAAAGATGATTTAGGGTATCTTGCAGAAGAAACTTCTAAGCGGTAAACCATTCAAGAGGTGGCTTGGGTGCTGTTAAACGCACTCAGTTATAAGCAGAGCATAAAAGTTCAGAAAATTCGCATCCTGGCAATGTGATAGAAAAGAAAATCCCATTTTCTGAAGAGAAATTCAATCTGGCTGCAGAAATTTGCATAAGTAATGAAGAGCCGAATGTTAATCCCCAAGACAATGGGGAAAACATCTCCCAGGCAGGTCAGAGTTCTTCATGGCAGCCCTTCCCATCACACGCCTGGAGACCTAGGAGGAAAAAGTGGGTTCATAGGCTGGGCCCCAGGTCCCCATGCTGTGTGCAGCCTAGGGACTTGGTGCCCTGCATCCCACCTGTTCCAGCCATGGCTGAAAGGGGCCAATATAGAGCCCAGGCCGTAGCTTCAGAGGATTCAAGCCCCAAGCCTTGGCAGCTTCCAGGTGGTGTTGAGCTTACAAGTGCACAGAAGTCAAGAACTGGGGTTTGGGAACCTCTCCCTAGATTTCAGATGTATGCAAATGCCTGGATGCCCAGGCAGAAGATTACTGCTAGGGCAGGGATCTCATAAAGAACCTCTGCTAGGGCTGTGCAGAAGGGAAATGTGGGGTTAGAGCCCTCACACAGAGTCCCTACTGGGGCATCGCCTAGTTGAGCTGTGAGAAGAGGGTCACTATCCTCCAGACCCCAGAATGGTAGATCCACAGACAGCTTGCACTGTGTGCCTGGAAAAGCCACAGACACTCAATGCCAGCCCATGAAAGAAACCAGGAGGGAGGCTGTACCCTGCAGAGGCACAGGGGTAGAGCTTCCCAAGACCATGGGAACCCACCTCTTGCATGAGCATGACCTGGCTGTGAGACATGGAGTCAAAGGAGATCGTTTTGGAGCATTAAGATTTGACTGCCCAGCTGGATTTTGGACTTGCACTGGGCCTGTAGCCCCTTTGTTTTGGCCAATTTCTCCCATTTGGAGTAGCTGTATTTACCCAATGGCTTTATTTACCCAATACCTGTACCCCCATTGTATCTAGGAAGTAACTAACTTGCTTTTGATTTTACAGGTTCATAGAAGGAAGGGACTTGCCTTGTCTTGGATAAGACTTTGGACTGTGAATTTTTGATTTAATGCTGAAATGAGTTGAGACTTTGGGGGACTGTTGGGAAGGCATGATTGGTTTTGAAATGTGAGGACATGAGATTTGGGAGGGGCCATGGGTGGAATGATATGGTTTGGCTGTGTCCTCACACAAATCTCATCTTGAATTCCCATGTGTTGTTGGAGGGACCTGGTGAGAGGTAATTGAATCATGGGGGCAAGTCTTTTATGTGATGTATAATGTGAATGGGTCTTACAAGAGCTGATGATTTTAAAAACAAAAGTTTCCCTGCACAAGCTCTTCCCTCTTGCCACCACCACGTAAGAAATGCCTTTCACCTTCCACCATGATTGTGAGGCCTCCCCAGCCATGTAGAACTGTGAGTCCAATAAACTTCTTTCTTTTATAAGTTGCCCAGCCTTGGATATGTCTTTTTCAGCAGAGTGAAAATGGACTAATAAAAAAAGGAAATCTGTATATTGAAGAGACATCTGTATCCTCATGTTTATTGCAGCTCTATTGACAATAGCCAAGATATAAAGTCAGTTTAGATGTCCAACAACAGATGAATGCCTTTTTAAATGTAGTCTGTGTACACAATGGGATATGATTCAGCCATAAAAAAAGAAAGAAATCCTTTCATTTGAGGCAACATGGATGGAACTGGAGGGCATTATGTTAAGTGAAATAAGCCAGAAACAGAAATTTAAACACTACATGTTCTCGTTCTTATGTGGAAGCTAAAAAAAGTAGATCTTATAGAAACAAAAAGTTAAACAGAGGATAGTGGAGCCTGGGAAGGATGGGGTAAGGGAGGGACAGGGAGAGATGTGTTAAAGGATATAAAATTACATATAAAGTTACAGCTAGATAGATAGAATAAGTTCCAGTATTCTCTACCACTGTAGCATAACTATACTTAATAATAATATATAGTCTTAAATAGCTAGAGGAATGTTCCCAACACAGAGAAATAATATGTATTTGAGATGATAGATATGCTATTTGCCCCAATCTGATCACTATACACTATGTGTCTCAAAACATCCCTACATACCGCATGAATATGTACAATCATTATATGTCAATTAAAGAATAAAATAAAAACATGTTCAAATAAATAAAATTAATTTGGAAGCCTAGTATCCAGGTTGAGCAAGTAAGTTGAAAACAGTAGGACCATTTAAGATGTGAAGAAGTGATGAATACAAGAATCCTTATAATTAAGTAGGTTATGTGCCTTAAAGAAACTCTGTGTGAATCTGTAGAATAGTAATCACTGAAATGTGTAGTTACCAAAAGCAGTGGAACAAGATGACGCATGTTCAGTTTCTCTAGAAACAAACAATTAGTTGTGTGGAAGAAATGAAATAATAGAGTCCAGACTGTCCTGACTGTTTGTTCCTGGGGCAGAGGTTTTCTTCAGGATAGCATGGCAGGGTGCATCTTCCTAATACCTGCTGGGTGAGAAAAAAGTGGAGATTTGTAACCCCCATCAAAGAGAACCTCACCTTCCTACTTATTAGTGCCGGAAATAATTCCTCCAGGGTCATCCTTGGAGGAACAATGGAAAGAGGAGGAGGAATCAAGCCCAGCAATGCCAAGACGTCACTGTTTCAATACACTCACACCTGCCTCTTTTGATGAAATGACACTTCAGGGGGTCAGAGGTGGGCTTATTCTTTCAGCTATGTCCTGAATGAACGCACAGTAGGGAGGCCCTAGTTCTAAACAATTGTGAGCAATTATTGACTGTAATAAAAACAAAACTGCCATCAAAAAAAACTGTTCCTCGTTGCATGCTACCCCTCCTATTCCTTAGAAGTTATTACATGAAATGGACTTGCCAGCCCAGTATGTTGTCACTCTTGCATCTTCACATGACTCTGCCTCGTTCTAATCATCACCACCTTTTTTTTTCTTGAGCCCTTGAAGCAAGAATGGATCAAGGGAATAATTTAATTCTAGCGCCCTCTGCTGGTCCTGTAGAAGGGCAAGATGTCTGAAACTACATCAGTACTTGCCACATTGTTCACTACCGAAAAGCCATTTTATTATTTTATTAACTCCAGAGACGTCACATTTTGAAATTTTTCTTTCAGAAAAACTCTGTCTATTACGTATTTATTAGTCTACCAGTTTGCATCTATTAAAGTCATAGAAAACTGCCAATCAGAACTTGTGACCAACATGCAGTAACCAAGCTTACTACACAAAGGTTATGTATTTCTAGTTAAACATAAAAATTCATACTTTACCTAGCCTGTAAAATATTGTTGGTAAGTGTGCAATTTCTGTGACTTTTTAACATATTGCACATAACTTAAGGACCTGGTTCCTACACAGAGATCCAGGGACCCCAGGTTTTGAACCATAGAGTCAGAATGTCTATCTCAGTACCTAAACAACAGGCATGTTTCTGACATATTCTTACTTTACTAGTAGGCACTTCTGGATGATCGCTAAATGTTTCTTGTTACTTGCATATAATTCTTCAAATTACTTTGGTGTGTTAACTGGTCACATCGTGGCCTAGGTTTTCAGGTAACAGGTTAGCAACAGCAATGAACAGCAGAGTGGGGGTGGAGATGGTATCTAGGAGGTGGCATACATAGGTACATGATTAGCGATATCTGAAATCCAATTCTCAGTTGCCTTCTTGCCCCATTGCCCTCCAACTGCATTACAGGATGGTCTCACAAACAGAAAGTTGATGTATTCACAGGAGAAAAGAGAGGGAGATGGCACAACATGGTAGACTCAGCAGAGTATGTGAGCGGGGCCCGGGGGGAGAAAGGCAGGGGAGTGAGACAGTCAAGAAATAGGGGAGGGATAGCATTAGGAGATATACCTAATGTTAAATGATGAGTTAATGGGTGCAGCACACCAACATGGCACATGTAATATATATGTAACAAACCTGCATGTTGTGCACATGTACCCTAAAACTTAAAGTATAATAAAAACAAAGAAATAGCCAAGGAGGCCTCTGAGGCCAGAGACTCATTGTTCTCACCATGGCGACTGACACAATACCTGAACTCATACTAGGCTCTCAAACATTTGGAAAATTTCTGCAGGTATCATGCTTACTTCTCCTAGAAAAGCTTTTAGCTAGGTACAAAGCTTTACCACTGACACTAATAATCAAGACTGCTAAGATGATAATCAAAAGTAGCTTGTTCAGTGGTAGAATTGAGCTTGCTATGTGGCTGTATTTTGTACAGAAATGGCTGTATGTTTTCGAAAAAGATGAATGTGTCTCAGAGTGATTTTCAATGTGTGATTTTTTTCTTTTAAAGTAAAATTTCATTGCAATATAACATGCAAATGGAAAGGTACACAAAGTGAACACAACTACCTAACCAGAACTCAGATCAAGAAACAGATCATTCCAGCACCCAGAAGCCCTCGTTGTGTCTCCTTCCTGTCATTCGCCACAGCCCCATCCCTGCTATCCTAACTTCTACGCCGTAGATGAATTTTGCCTATTTTTATAATATACACACAGACACATACATGAATATATACTCTTCTGTGTCAAGTTTCTTTTTCTCAACATTATTTTTGTGAGGGAAATTCATGTTGTTAGTTGCAATTTATTCTCATTGCTATATTTTATTAATAAATGTACCACAATTTTTAATCGATTCTTATGATGAGTTGACTCCAGTTACTATTCTAGCTACTGTTCTGAATTGTGCTGGTATGAGCATCTATACACATTTGTTTTGCATGCATATATACCCTTTTTTGTTAGGTATTTGCCAAGTGGTATAATTGCTGAATCACAGGAGATAGTATGTGCATACAATCAGCTTGCGCAAGTGCTGCCAAAAGGTTTTGCAATGTGATTGTGCTGATTTTGTATTCGTTTTTGTGCAAAGCTAGATGCCAGAGATGTTTAGAGAGGATAAAGAACAGGGAGTGAGAATATTGTCCCTAGGCCTATGATTTGGAGCCTAAGGGGATTTGATGGAAAAGAAGACAAAATAATCCTCAAAGGGATAGGCCCCGCCATTCATCAACTAATCACTGGAGTGGATCTGAAAGTCTACTTCCTAAGGGTGAGAAAGGAAGGCAGAATCATAATGCAAAAGGCAAAGGAGAAGGAGAAGATAAGGGAGAAGATCAAAATGGATGCTACCCCCAAATGTGAAGGCAATGCTAACAATTTACCATCATTAAAAGGTGGCATTGTAGTGTCCCAAAATCCTGACCCCAACAGGGAAAATTAGAACCAGACTGCAGCAAAATATGAGGCCTGTAGTATACATTTGTATTGGTCTCAAAGTTTCATAAACTTGTTTGGGGCTTTGTGGGTACTCAAAGTTATTAATCAGGACAGCTCCTCTTTGTAATTTTGCAGTAATGTTTTTTACCACTGCTAGTATTCACAGGAAAACAATAAAAGCTTATTTTTGAGCTTCTCCATAAGATTTTTTTCTTTATTTCTTCTAAAAAAGAAAAAACAGGATACATGTGCAGAACATGTAGGTTCGTCACATAGGTATACATGTGCCATGGTGATCTGCTGCACCTATTTACCCATCCTCTAAGTTCCCTCCCCTCACTCCCCACCCTCCAATAGGCCCTGGTATGTGTTGTTCCACTCTCTGTGTCCATGTGTTCTCTATGTTCACCTCCCACTTATGAGTGAGAACATGTGGTGTTCAGTTTTCTGTTCCTGTGTTAGTTTGCTGAAGATGATGGCTTCCAGCTTTATCCATCCACGTTCCTGCAAAGGACCTGATTTCATTCTTTTTATGGCTGCATAGTATTCCCTGGTGTATATGTACCACATTTTCTTTATCCAGTCTATCACTGATGGGCATTTGGGCTGGTTCCATGTTTTTGCTATTGTAAATAGTGCTGCAGTAAACATATGTGTGCATGTGTCTTTATAGTAGAATGATTCATATTCCTTTGAATATATACCTAGTAATGGGATTGCTAGGTCAAATGGCATTTCTGGTTCTAGATCCTCGAAGAATCGCCACACTGTCTTCCACAATGATTGAACTAATTTACATTCCAAACAGTGTAATAGCATTCCTATTTCTCCACAGCCACACCAGCATCTATTGTTTCCTGACTTTTTAATAACCATTCTGAGTGGTGTGAGATAGTATCTCATTGTGGTTTTGATTTTCATTTCTCTGATGATCAGTGACGTTGAGCTTTTTTTCATATGTTTGTTGGCCATGTTAATATCTTGTCTTGAGAAGTGTCTGTTCATATCCTTTGCCCACTTTTTGATGAGTTGCTTGTTTTTTTCTTGTAAATATGTTTAAGTTCTTTATAAACTCTGGATATTAGACCTTTGTCAGATGGGTAGATTACAAAATTTTTCTCCCATTCTATAGGTTGCCTGTTCACTCCGATGATAGCTTCTTTTGCTGTTCAGAAGCTCTTTGGTTTAATTAGGTCCCATTTGTCAATTTTGTCTTTTGTTGCAATTGCTTTTGGTGTTTTTGTCATGAAGTCTTTGCCCATGCCTATGTCCTGAATGGTACTGCCTAGGTTTTCCTCTAGAGTTTTTATGGTTTTGGGTTTTACATTAAATCTTTAATCCATCTTGAGTCCAATTTTTGTATAAGGTGTAAGGAAGGAGTCCAGTTTCAGTTATCAATATAGCTAGCCAGTTTTCTTAGCACCACTTACTGAGTAGGAGATCCTTTTCCCGTTGCTTGTTTTTGTCAGGTTTGTTAAAGATCAGATGGTTGTAGGTATGTGGTGTTATTTCTGAGGCCTCTTTTCTGCTCCATTGGTCTATATGTCTGTTTTGGTACTAGTACCATGCTGTTTGGTTATTATAGCCTTGTAATAGTTTGAAATCAGGTAGCATGATGCCTCCATCTTTGTTCTTTTTGCTTATGATTGTCTTGGCTATACGGGGTCTTCTTTGATTCAATATGAAAGTTAGAATTGTTTTTTTCTAATTCCGTGAAGAATGTCAATGGCAGTTTGATGGGAATAGCATTGAATCTGTAAATTACTTTGGGTAGTATGGCCATTTTCACAATATTCATTCTTCCTATCCATGAGGATGGAATGTTTTTCCATTTGTTTGTGACCTCTCCTATTTCCTTGAGCTGTGGTTTGTATTCTTCTTGAAGAGGTCCTTCACATCCCTTGCTATCTGTATTCCTAGGTATTTTACTATCTTTGTAGTAATTGTGAATGGAATTCACAATCCTGTTTTGGCTCTCTGCTTGCCTATTGTTGATGTAAAGGGATGCTTGTGATTTTTGCCCATTGATTTTAGTATCCTGAGATTTGCTGAAGTTGCTTAACAGTTCAAGAAGTTTTTGGGCTGAAGTGATGGAGTTTTGTAAATATAAAATCATGTTGTCTGCAGAGACAACTTGACTTCCTCTCTTCCTTTTTGGATACCCTTTATTTCTTTGTCTTGCCTGATTGCCCTGGCCAGAACTTCCATTACTATGTTGAATAGGAGTGGTGAGAGAGGGCATCCTTGTCTTGTACCGTTTTTCAAAGGGAATGCTTCCAGCTTTTGCCTATTCAATATGATATTGGCTATGGGTTTGTCATAAGTGGCTCTTATTATTTTGAGATATGTTCCACCAATACCTAGTTTATTGAGAGTTTTTAACAGGAAGCAATGTTGAATTTTATCAAAGACCTTTTCTGCATCTATTGAAATAATTATGCAGTTTTTGTCTTTTGTTCTGTTTATGTGATGGATTACATTTATTGATTTGCATATGTTGAACCAGCCTTGCATCCCAGAGATGAAGCCAACTTGGTCATGGCGGATAAGTTTTTTGAGGTGCTGCTGTATTTAGTTTGCCAGTATTTTACTGAGGATTTTCACATCAATGTTCCTCAGGGATATTGGCCTGAAGTTTTGTGTTTTTTGTTGTGTCTCTTCCCGGTTTTGGTATCAGGATGACGCTAGCTTCATAAAATGGGTTAAGGAGGAGTCCCTCCTTTTCAATTGTTTGAAATAGTTTCAGAAGGAATGGTACCAGCTCCTCTTTGTATTTCTGGTAGAATTCAGCTGTGAATCTGTCTGGTCCTGGGCTTTTTGGGGTTGGTAGGCTATTAATTACTCCCTTCTATTAGGCTATTAATTACTGCTTTATTAATTTCAGAGTTTGCTATTGGTCTATTCAGGGACTCAACTTCTTCCTGGTTTAGTCTTGGTAGGGTGTATGTATCCAGGAATTTATCCATTTCTTCTAAACTTTCTAGTTTATTTGCATAGAAATGTTCATAGTATTCTCTGATAGTAGGTTGGCACTTTATCATTTTTTATTGTGTCGGTTTGATTCTTCTCTGTCTTCTTCTTTATTAGTCTAGCTAATGATCTATCTATTTTGTTAATTTTTTAAAAAAAAAATGCTCCTAGAGTCACTGATTTTTTTGGAGGATTTTTCATGTCTCTATCTTCTCCAATTCTTCTCTGATCTTAGTTACGTCGTCTTCTGCTAGCTTTTGGATTAGTTTCCTCTTGCCTCTCTAGCTCTTATAATTGTGATATTAGGGTATTGATTTGAGGTCTTTCTAGCTTTCTGATGTGAGCATTTAGTGCTATAAATTTCCCTCTTAACCCTGCTTTAGCTGTGTCTCAGGGATTCTGGTATGTTGTCCCTTTGTTCTCATTGGTTTTAAAGAACTTCTTGATTTCTGCCTTAATTTCATTATTTACCCAGGAGTCATTCAGGAGCAGATTGTTCAATTTCCAGGAAATTGTGTGGTTTTGAGTGAGTTTCTTAATCCTGAGTTCTAATTTGATTTCACCGTGGTCTGAGAGACTGTTATGATTTCAGTTCTTTTGCATTTGCTGAGGAGTGTTTCACTTCCAATTATATGGTCAATTTTAGAATAAGTGCCATGTGGCACTGAGAAGAATGTATATTCTGTTGATTTGGGGTAAAGGGTTCTGTAGACATTTACTAGGTCCACTTGATCCAGAGCTGAGTTCAAGTCCTGAATATCCTTGTTAATTTTCTGTCTCATTGATCTGTCTAATACTGACAGTGGGATGTTAAAGTCTCCCACTATTATTGTGTGGGAGTCTAAGTCTCTAAGAACTTGTTTTATGAATCTGGGTGCTCCTATATTGCATGCATATATATTCAGAAGAGTTAGCTCTTCTTGTTGAATTGTTCCCTTTAACATTATGTATGCCCTCCTTTGTCTTTTTTGATCTGTGTTGGTTTAAAGACCTGTTTTGTCAGAGACTAGGATTGCAACCCCTGCTTTTTATTTTCTTTCCATTTGCTTGGTAAATTTTCCTCCATCCCTTTATTTTGAGCCTGTGAGTGTCTTTGTATATAATATGGGTCTCCTGAATACAGCACACCAATGGGTCTTGACTCTTTATCCAATTTGCCAGTCTGTGTCTTTTAATTGGGGAATTTAGCCCATTTACATTTAAGCTTAGTATGGTTATGTGTTAATTTGATCCTGTCATCATGATGCTATTTGGTGATTTTGCACACTAGTTGATGCAATTTCTTCATAGTGTCATTGGTCTTTCTATTTTGGTGTTTTTGCAATGGCTGTTACCAATTTTTCCTTTCCATATTTAGTGCTTCTTTCAGGAGCTCTTTCAGGGCAGGCCTGGTGGTAAAAAAAAATCCCTCAGCATTTGCTTGTCTGGAAAGGATTTTATTTCTCCTTCACTTATGAAGCTGTTTAGCTGGATATGAAATTCTGGGTTGAAAATTCTTTTCTTTAAGAATGTTGAATATTGGCCCCCAGCCTCTTCTGGCTTGTAGAGTTTCTGCTGAGAGGTCTGCTGTTAGTCTGATGGGCTTCTCTTTGTAGGTAACATGACCTTTCTCTCTGGCTGCCCTTAACAGTTTTTCTTTCATTTCGACCTTGGAGAATCTGATGATTATATGTCTTGGAGTTGATCTTCTCATGTAGTATCTTAATGGGGTTCTCTGTATTTTCTGAATTTCCATGTTGGCCTGTCTTGCTAGGATGGGGAAGTTCTCCTGCATAATATCCTGAAGTGTGTTTTCCAGCTTGTTTCCATTCTCCCCATCTAATTCTGGTACTCCAATCAATCATAGGTTTGGTCTTTTTACGAAGTCCCAGATTTCTTGAAAGCTTTGTTCATTCCTTTTCATTCTTTTTTCTCTATTCTTGTCTGAATATCTTATTTCAGTAAGGTGGACTTCAAACTCTGATATCCTTTCTTCCACTTGGTCGATTCAGCTGTTGATACTTGTGTATGGTTCACGATGTTCTTGTACTGTTTTTCAGCTCCTTCAGATCATTCATGTTCCTCTCTAAACTGATTATTCTAGTTAGCAATTCCTCTAACCTTTTATCAAGGTTCTTAGCTTCTTTGCATTGGGTTAGAACATGCTCCTTTAGCTCATTGTAGTTTTTTATGACCCATCTTCTGAAGCCTACTTCTGTCAATTCATCCATCTGATCATCCAGTTCTGTGCCCTTGATGGAGAGACACTGCAATCATTTGGAAAAGAGGCACTCTGGCCTTTTGGGTTTTCAGCATTTTTTCATTGGTTCTTTCTCATCTTCTTGAGTTTGTCTAGTTTTGGTCTTTCAGTCTCCTGACCCTTGGATGGGGTCTTTGTGGGGGCCTTTTATGTTGTTGTCATTGATGCTGTTGTTGTCACTTTCTGCTTGTTTGTTTTTCTTTCAGTTGTCAGGTCCCTCTTCTGTAGGGCTGCTACAATTTCCTGGGGGTTCACTTCAGGCCTTATTCATCTGATTCACTCCTGTGCCTGGAGATGTCACTCAAGGAGGCTGGAGAGCAGCAAAGATGGGTTCCTCTTCCTTCTTCTGGGACCTCTGCCCTCAAGAGACACCAACCTGATGCCAGTAGGATCACTCCTGTATAGGATGTCTGACAACCCTTGTTGGAGGGTCTCACCCAGTTGGGTAGCACAGGGAGCAGGACCTGTTTAAGGAATCACTTTGTCCTTTGGTGGAGGGTGTGGGTTTCACTAGGGGAAAACCCACTCATCTGGGCTGCATGGATTCCTAAGAACTACCAGGAGGAGAGGCTAAGTCTGCTGGTCCACAGAGACTGCAGCTACCCCTCCCACTAGGGGCTCAGGCCCAGGCAGATCCCAATTCTCTCCCTGAGCCTCTGGCTGGAGTTATTGGAGATCCTGCAGGGAATCCCAGCCCACTGAGGAAGGATGGGTCAGGAATAGACCTGAAGAGGCACTCTGGCCACAGACTGCCACAGTTGGGCTGTAGGGACAAGGCTTAGGGCCCAACCATCCAGCCTCCCTGGCTCCAGCAGGGGAAAAGCACGGCCTGCAGCTATAGAAATGGGTGCCACCCTTCCCCTGCCCAGGGAGCTTAGCATATTAGGCAGTTGTGAGTCCCAGTGCTGGCTGCTGCCTCTCCCCCAAGGAGCTCAAACAGTTTGGACAGCAGGCAGGCGCAGCTGGTGCTGGTCGTCCCTCCCCCAGGGAGTTCCATAGGCTTAGGCAGATTTCACCAGGGAGGCCATAAGAATCTGCGCATTCCGGGACTGGGACACTAGGCCCTGGTGGCGTGGGTTGGCAAGTGGGATCTTCCAATCTGTGGGTTGCACAGTTCCATGGAAAAAGCAGTTTCCCTGGCTGGGTAGCACACTCAGTCACCACCTCCCTTGGCTGGGAGGAGGGGGTTCCCCTTCCCCTTGTGGCTTCAGGTGGGCCACAGCACCACACTGCTTTTCCTTCTCTCCGTGGGTCACGCCAGCCTTCTAGTCAATTTTGATGAGACAACCTGGATACCTTGGTTGCTGGTGAAGGATTCACACACTTATTATGTTTTTTTTTGATGGGAGCCTCCAAAAGATGATGCTTCTAGTCAGCCATTTTGCACCCCACCCCCAAAAGATTTTTATAGAAAGTTTAATTTGCAAATAAGTAAGCCCAAATGGAAATACCAGATGCTATCAGACAGGAGGATCAGAGTTTCCATTTAAACATGCTTGTCCCTCTTTCAGCTTGATTCAGGGCTTTCTTCTTAATGTCTCGGGAAACTCATTTGCTAAGAGTGACTCAGAATTAACCCACTCTGTGAGACTGGTTATCAAAAGCTACTTAAAGCATTGCAGAGAGGAATGCAATGTTCTGTTTACAAAAGGAATTTGCTAATTATGAAGCCCTAAACATATATATATATATATATATATATATATATATATATATATATGCATTTACTTCTCTCTTTGCAATTCAGAAATTAATCCGTTGGTGGTTCTGGTCTTTTCTCAGCTGAGGTCCTCTCTGACACTTTGCTACAGCAGAAAACTCCTACATGAGCACTTGACTTCTCCATATCTGCCTTTCCTCAAATTGGTTTTCAGCTCTGGGGCACTCTGCTCTGCAACAGAGATGCCCTCACACAACAGATAGGACTGCCTATCCTTGTAGAGAACAGCCCAGCTTACACTTGCATTCGTTTCCTTAGGGCCATTTTTGTGAATTAAACTTGGCATAGCCCTGCCTATTTGCTTTTGATCTGACGTGCTGGACAAGGAGTTCAGTTCATTTTCTGCCTCTCTAGCAATCGTGTCCAAAAGCATTATCCAGCAGGAGGTCTAAGGAAGCTGCTATTATCAGCAGCAAACAGGCACACTTGAAAATTCATGAGCAATTTGTAAAGGGCAGGAGTTCTTCCCCTCAGTGCTTTCACTGCCCCACTACTGAGATGCTGGCTGAGCCCAGACAAAGAGGGGAATATCAATTCAGGCCAGGAATTCAGCAGTGGTTCCAATGCCACTGATTTGGAAGCCACTGCTTTGCTTCTGAGTAATACCCAAGGGTACATGGAAGTGGCATGGCCAATTCAGTCATGCTGGCTGCTAGGCGAATCAATTTGCCTACAGGACCCCTGTTATGAGCATTCACCCTAGGAGCTTCCATATGCACAAATGGACATTAGTAAAGCATGTATACCCAGCCTCCTGGAGACTATTCAAGTTGTCCCCCAAGTCAAGAAGGAACAAAGTTCTGGGTGAATACCATCTAAGAAACAATGCATCTATCTCATTCAAACACATTTTCTTTCTCTCTGTTGTGAGTTGCTTCAATGGATCGCCTATGCCACCCTCCCTACTATTCCTTAGCCTTGCCAGCTTTCAGAGCTCAGTTAATTCTATCTAAGCAATTTTATTTGTTAAATCAAGACATACACTCACCTTAACCCCATCCCTCCTTCTCCTTTCTCTTTGAAAACCATTCTTTTCTTCTTAAAACGTACTTTATCTTGAAGAAAGGGAAACAATTACTCAAAATTCCCTAAAATTTTAGGTAAGAGAAAACTACCCTTAAAGTTTCAGTGTCATCAAATTCTAGAACACTTGAATGTCACAGAAAGCCTGTTTAAAATTTAATCAAAATCATTTTTCTATCCTTTATCCTCTAAAACATTCAAAATAAACAATTGCTATTTAATATTCATTTTTTTTGTTTGGCTGAATCTCTACGGCTATCAATAATATTACTTTTTATTGCAAATATATACTATCTCATGTAAATGTGTAGGCAAATTATGGATTAAATGCCCCTGTGGATTAGACAGGGACCTAATCTTTGTTAATAAGGTGACTTTCAAGCGTTTATAGGTTTAAACAATTGACAGTAAATGAAATTTTAGAGTACAATCAGTGTAACCTATTTATAAGCCAAGGATAGGCTGTAGTATAATTCTGATCTGATTTTCTTTCTGGGTGCTAATGCTTAATAAATCTTGCTATCACATTTGGCCCCTTACTTAATTTTATCCATCCTGAAGGTGGACCTTAGTACTGGGCCAAGTTGCACAGAATCCTGGTGGGAAATCATGCTTGGTTATTTGTATTTCCATGTTCTGCATGTTCATAATTTTAACATTTGATTCTCTCTCTTTTTCTTTCTTTAGATTCAGGGGATACATGTGCAAGTTTGTTACATGGATATATTGCATGATACTGAGGTTTGGGCTTTAATTGAACCAATCACACAACCAGTGAGCACAGTACGCAATAGATCGTTTTTTAACCTTTTTCCGTTTCTGTCCCTCCCTACTTTGGGAGTCCCCAGTGTCTATTGTTCCCATCTTTATGTCCCTGTGTACCCGATGTTTAGCTCCAAATTATAAGTGAGAATACATAGTATTTGGTTGTTTCTGTGTTAATTCACTTAGGATAATGGCCTCCAGCTCCATCCGTGCTGCTGCAAAGTATATGATTTAATTCTTTTTTATGGCTGCATAGTAGTCCATGGTGTCTATGTAACTACATTTTGTAAAAATCCAATCCACTGTTGATGGGCACCTAGGTTAATTCCATGTCATTGCTATCGTGAATAGTGCTGCAATGAACATGAGAGTGCAGGTGTCTTTTTGATAGAATGATTTCTTTTCCTTTGGGTATATGCCCAGTAATGGGATTACAGAGTCAAATGGTAATTCTATTTTTAGTTCTTTGAGAAATCTCCAAACTGCTTTCCACACAGCTGAACTAATTTATAATCCTATCAACAGTGTAAAAAGCTCCCTTTTTGCCAGAATCTTGCCAACATCTGTTATTTTTGACTTTTTAGTAATAGCCGTTCTGACTGGTGTGAGATGCTATCTCATTGTGGCTTTGATTTGAATTTCTCTGATGATTAGCGATGGTGAGTATTTTTTCATGTTTGTTGTCTGCTTGTATGTCTTCTTTGAGAAGTGTCTGTATAACATCTGATTCTGATTAAATCCTTACTTAAGGAAAAAAATTAGGAGACTAATCCACTGGGAAAAATACTCAGCAAGACACAAAAACCTGCACTTAACTACCATTCTATTATATCTTCCTCCCTGTGGCTGTGTCTTAGTCTGAACTTCAATAATTAATCTTAGGAAGTAGCACAGTTTTGTTGAAATGATAAAAATGTAGAGTTTATTGACACACACCTAATGTAATCTTAGAGATCTAGAGACTAAAGAGAAAAATAAAATGCACAGTTAATCACAAAATACTGCCACAAGAGAGGAAACATACATGATTGCAATCATAAAATTTAAAAATCAGGTTGAAGAAGTTTCCTAGCAGCTTGCCTCCATCCAATTCTGGAAGTGTCTTCCATTTTAGATCTCTCTCAAGTCTGAATGACTCTTGATTATCTGTGATCGTGAATGGACAGTGCTAAGTTGAACACATATAGTCCATACAGAATCCAAAAGTTGACATGAACAATTACTGGTGAAAGTAATCTGGGTCTAACAAGCAACACAATGAACTAATCTGAGTCTTCATTGCTTCCTGTTCTTGACTAATTTCTGACAGAGAGCCCTCAACCTATATTATTAATAATAGTCTTCTCCTTGACTTTGTTTCTTAAAAACAAACTCATGGTAATGGAGGTGTTTAGGAATGTGCTGGGTCTTCTGACAGCCAAACCTAGTAAATTTCTATTTGTTTCCCGTTTCTCATCCACACACCAAAGTGCCTTCACAGAGTAGGGCACTGGCCAGACCATCCTAACTGGCCCAATCCATATGTGCCATAGCTCCCCGCATGGCAGTGTTGAGGGCATTCCCTCTTTCCTGCCCAAGTTCAGAACCAACTGAGTAACAAATAGAGGGAGCAGACAGGTGGAAACCAACTATCGCTGATAGAGCTCTTGGGAAACTGGCTTGGATGAGAAACAAATGGACGTATTACTGTTGCCTAAATTAACTTCCCCCACTTTCACTTCCAGCCTTTCTGAGAAGGGCAGTGCCTGCCCTTCAGTCTTGCCACATAGTCGGGATAATAGACCCAAGCAGCATAGTTTCCATCTGCAGGCAGTTCCCAAAGAAAGAGAAACCACAAGGCACTAAAGGAAGAAGTCCCAGAAGTGTCTCACATGCCCAGTTTCTTCTCCCAAACTCATCAATATGATCAGTACTCCCACCTTTTCCCATTCACCAGGGGTAAGCAAGGGGGCAGCAGGCAGCCAGCAGAGTCACTCTACGGCAGTGGCTCTCAAACTTGATGTGTATCAGAATCACTGGGAAGGCTTGCTATAAATGCAGATTTCTTGACCCACTGAAGAGTTTCTGGTGCAGTATGTCTGAGTGAGGCCTGAGAATGTCCATTTCTAACATGTTCCTAAATGATGCTGAATCACTGCTCTTATGCAACTGTTCTCAACCTTGACAAACACTGGAATCACAAGGAGAGAGGAGTGAGTGTCTCCTCCTATCATTCCTCAGCCTTTTTTCCCTTTTAACCCACAAGGCTTAACCCTTAATCCAGTGGTTTAGCAGGGGTGTGGCACTCCCTCCAGGGGAAAGAATCAGCAGTCTGTCAGAATCATGTAGCTCCCACTTCACGAGGCTTCTCCAATATTGACCATTAGTCTTTCATAGGAATGCTAGTGGACAGACATGATTTTTGTCCCCAGAAAGCTATAAAATCAATTAGAACATAAATTAACTCAAAGACCATACTGGACTCAAGTATTCCCTGTTCTATTTCCTATCCTAAATTAACACCCAGCCACATTATCCAAAATAGCTCATTAGAGATTCTGCAGTGAAATCAAATGACACTAAGATATTCCAATAAAATGTCAATGATAAGATGTTCCAAATTTGAGTATAAAGAGTATAAACTTTCTCCCACCATGAATTTCTGAGGCTGAAATTATAACTCCAAAATTAAATCCTCTGAATATTAAAGTCTAAAATCAAATTATCTTGCCTTTGTGTTAAAAGCCAAAAGAAATCAAAGACCCAAATTTCATCCCCCCTCCCCAGATTCTTATTCTTCTGAGCCTGTCAGAGAGACACTTTTTATATCTAGGTAGAATTATCATTGTTTTAGCAGCTGCAGTGGAGTTCTCTTCCACTGGAATAGGTATAGTTCTCTTAGGATCTTAAAAGTTCAGCTGTACTCATATGTGCCTCACTTTGGAGGAGATAAGGAGAACACTAAAGATTATTCAAGTCCTGGTCTCATACCCACTTGTTTTAGAAAACATATCAATCCTTAGCAGTTAGCAGATATCCCAGGCAAAATTATATCCCCAAAACCTTCTCCTTACTATTGCCAAAGACCATAGTGGAGACCCAGTGATATCTGAGAAAGAGACTGATAAACCTAAATGAGACAGAATTCTTAGTTTCAACTTTGCCATGATGATTGTCATTCTGTCTTTTTTTGGAGAACATGACTTTGAACCCAAAATTTGAATAATCTCTCCTAACTAGAGGCTAATTATGCACTATTTGCACCATATTAGAGAGAAGGAACAAGGCCACCTGTGCATACTGTCTTGGCAATTAGAGGGTGGACTTTGAGACATGGCTACTTTCTAACAAAATGTAGAAATTTGCAATGGTGATTGTTCCTGTCACAGGGCTTTATTTTTTGGTTCCTTTATTTCCAGTCCAGCATGTTGAAAAGTAATTCCATTTGCCTTTGAGGACTGTTTCTGCCACCACACTGCTGAAGTGAATGTGGGTTCTGTCTAGTGACTTACTCTCCACTATCTCTTTAAAAAAACACTCTCAGGCCTATGCCACAGTGGTGCTTGTCACTGTTCTTTGTTTGTTTGTTTGTTGTTTTTGTTTTGGTTTTTCTTTTTCTGAAATCACTCAGACCCAGGAAGCCTGCCTCTCAGGGAAGGTTTCGCTCTCATCTCGCATTAGTTTCAGCTGGAATATCAGTCTTAGCAGATTCCTGAAGGGAAGCTGCTGATGCTTCTGAAGGTTGTGCCCTGGGGTCCAGGGAGAAACCAGACTTCTGCCAGGTGTTCCTCAAGACCCATCTGTCCTCAGCTTTTGAAAGGTCCCATCTCTGAGTAGCCTTCCTTTGAACTACATCTTATTCTGTAGAAGTAGAATACGGCATTAATGCTCTATTCCCTCGGTTCTCTTATTTTCTGAAAAATTCAGTGAATTTTATTTTAATCAGCTTCATCAAAGTATAATTTACATACAATAGAACTTGCTATTTTAAAGTATACAGTTTGATGAGCTTTAACAAATGTACCTCATCATGGAGCCACCATGACAATCAAGACACAAAACATTTTCATCACTCCCCAAAATTATCTTGTGTCTCTTGGAAGTCAACACCCTCCCCAACCCACAACCCAGAGGATTCACTGATTAGCTCTCTGTCACTATATTTCACCTCTTTTAAAATTTTATATAAGTGAATCATGCAGTGTAGTCTTAAAGGTCTGGGTTCATACACTTACCATATGTTTTGAGGTTCATTCATGTTTCTGCATGTATCAGGAGTAGTTCACTTTTATCCCTAAGTAATATCCCATAGTATGGATATACCAGAATGTCTTTGTCCAATTACCAGTTAGTGAACATTTGGGTAGTTTCCAGTTTTGGGCAATTATGAATAACACTGCTATGAGCATTCAAGTCTTTCTATGAAAACATTTTTTAAATTCTCTTAGATAAATACCTAAGAGTGATATATATATATATATACATATATATATATATACACACACATATATATATACTGCTGGGCCATATTGTAAGTATGTATTTAACTTGAAAGAAACTGCCAGACTGTTTTCCAAAGAGGTTGGATCATTTTGCATTCCCACCAGCAGCATATGAGGGTTCCAGTTGCTCCACAATCTTCTCATTTTGGGGGAAGTCTTTTCCTATTTTAAAATGTGAAAATGTCTAATATTTTGTCTTTCAATATTTTGACAGTTTTTGTAACGTTAGCCACCCTGGTGGATGTGTAGCACTGTCTCATTTGTGTTTTCCTAATGGCTACAGGTGTTGAGCATCTTTCATATGCTTTTGCTCAAGCTTCTATCTTCCTTAGTGAAGTGCTTGTTTAAACATTTTGCCTGTTTTTAAAAATTAAGTTGTCTCTTCTTGTTATTGAATTATTTATATACTTTGAAAACAAATCTTTTTGCAGAATACATGTTTTACAAATGCTTTTTCTCCCAGGCTATGGTTTGCCTTTGCATTTTTTAAACAATGCTGTTTAAAGAGTAGAAGTTTTTAATTTTAATGTTCAAAACCATACCTAAGAAATGTTTATCTACCTAAAGGTCACAAATATTTTTTTCCCTTTTTTCCCCCAGAAATGTTGTAGTTTGGCTCTTACATTTTGGTCCATGGTTCTTTTCAAGTTAATATTTGTATATCATATGTGGTAAAAAATCAAAGTATTTTTTTTTCCTCACAGTGCTTGTTCTAGCTGCATTTAAAGACTATCTCTCTGAAGTCAGGAAACAACAGGTGCTGGAGAGGATGTGGAGAAATAGGAACACTTTTACACTGTTGGTGGGACTGTAAACTAGTTCAACCATTGTGGAAGTCAGTGTGGCGATTCCTCAGGGATCTAGAACTAGAAATACCATTTGACCCAGCCATCCCATTACTGGGTATATACCCAAATGACTATAAATCATGCTGCTATAAAGACACATGCACACGTATGTTTATTGCGGCATTATTCACAATAGCAAAGACTTGGAACCAACCCAAATGTCCAACAATGATAGACTGGATTAAGAAAATGTGGCACATATACACCATGGAATACTATGCAGCCATAAAAAATGATGAGTTCATGTCCTTTGTAGGGACATGGATGAAACTGGAAACCATCATTCTCAGTAAACTATCGCAAGAACAAAAAACCAAACACCGCATATTCTCACTCATAGGTGGGAATTGAACAATGAGATCACATGGACACAGAAAGGGGAATATTACACTCTGGGGACTGTGGTGGGGAGGGGGGAGGGGGGAGGGATAGCATTGGGAGATATACCTAATGCTAGATGACGAGTTAGTGGGTGCAGCGCACCAGCATGGCACATGTATACATATGTAACTAACCTGCACAATGTGCACATGTACCCTAAAACTTAAAGTATAATAAAAAAAAGAAAAAAGAAAAAAAAAAAGACTATCTCTACTTTGTTGAATTATCTTGGTACTTTTTTCAAAAATCAATTGATCGTCTATGCATGGGTCTCTTTCTGAGCTCTTCATTCTGATCCACTAATAAGTACGTCTGTTCTTATGCCTATAACCCGTTGTCATTACATGTAACTTTACAGGAAGTCTTAAAATTAGGGTGAGTTCTCTTTGTTCTTTGTCAGAATTAGTTTGTCTATTCTAGTCCTTTGCAGCATCATATGAATTTTAGAATCACCTTGCCAACTTCTACAAAATTCTTGCAAGAATTTATGTTGGCATTGCTTGGGACCTGTAGATCAATTTGGAAAGAAACAATATTGAGTCTTCCAATCTACAAATATGGTATATCTCACTATTAAGTCTTTAATATTTTTTCTCAGCAGTATTTTGCAATTTAGTGTACAAGTCTCTCACATATTTTGTTAAATATATCTTAAGAATTTCATGTTTTTCAAATGCTACCATAAATGATATTTTTAAATTTTAGTTTCCAATTATTTATCCTCATGTGTGGGTCTTATCCTTTCTCTTTATTCATCTGTTAATATGATGAGTTACACTAATTGACTTCTAGTATTAAATCAACTTTGCATTTCTGAAATAAGCCCCTCTTGGTCATTATATATTATCCTTTTTATATGTTTTTGGATTTAATTGGCTAAAATTGCTTTGAGAATTTTACATCTATATTCATGAGAAATATTGGTCTGTAGTTTTCTTCTCTTGTAATATTTTTGTCTAGTTTTGGTATCCAGGTAATGCTGACCCCATAAGTGAGCTGAGAAATATTACTTCTTTTTCTATTTTATGGAATTATTAATAACAACTAGACTTGTTATTATTTCTTCTTTAAATATTTGGAATAATTCACAGTAAAGCCATCTGGGCTTGAAGTGTTCTTGTTTGTTAGAAGCTTTCAATTATGGATTAAATTCCTTTGATAGATATAGGTTATTTATCTATAATTTTTAGGTTATCTATTTTCTTTCTTTAGGTTTCTATGCTTTCAAAAGGATACATATCAACCTCATGGATTCCTATCTTCATTTTTACAGAGCTATGGTAATTTATGTCTTGTAAAGAATTTGTCCATTTCATTTAAGCTGTAGAATTCATTGACACCATGTTGTTCACAATTTTCTTCTACCATCTGGAAAATCTGAAGTGATACCCCTTTTTTATACCTATATTTTCTTTTTTGTCTTTCTTTCTTGTTTTCCTTATAAGTCAGACTACAGTTTTATTTATTTTATTGATCTTTTCAAAGGACTGATGAAATTGTTTCCTATTGCTGCTTCAGTAAATTACCACAAACTTAGCAGCCTAAAATAACATAAATTTATTATTTTACAGTTCTGAAGGTCAGAAGTCTAAAATGAGTCTCATGGGGTTGAAGTCAAGCTGTCAGCAGGACTGATTCCTTCTGGAGACTCTGAAGTCTGCATCCATTTTTATGCCTTTTTTAGTTTCTAGAGGCCACCTGCATTCCTTGGCTCATGATCCTGCCCTGCATTTTCCAACTTTCAACACATCTCCTGCTACTGACTCCGATCCTCCTACTTCCCTCTATAAGCATGCTTGTGATTACACTGGAGGACCCACCTGGATAAAACCCTTAACTATTTAAGTAATCACACCTGCAAAGTTCTTTTTATCATATAAGGTAACATGTTCCCAGGTCCCAGAGATTAGGACGTGGACATCTTTGGGGGACCATTATTCAGCCTACTACTATCAGCTTTTGATTTTATTGTTTCACTCTTTCGTTTGCTCAATTTCCTATTTTACTAATATCCGTTGTTGTCTCTGTTATTTTCTTCCTCCTTTTTTGCTTTTGACTTAATTTGCTGTCTTTTTCTATTTTCTTAAGGTAGAAGTTTAGATCTTTGATTTGAAATATTTCTTCCTTTTTAATAAAAACACTTAATGCTATAGATTTCTCCCTAAATACAGCTTTAGATATATCTCAGTAATTTTGATATATTGTGTTTTCAATTTCATTCAACCCAAAATTATCAATTTTGTTAGGTATTTTTTGATCCACATGTTATATAAAAATATATATTTTTAATTTGTTATTTTCTAGACATATTTCTCTTGATTTCTAATTAATTCCATTGTGTGCTAGTTTAATTCTCCTGTATGTTTTGATCCTTTTAAATTTATTGAGATTGAGACTTGTTTTATGACTGAGAATCTTGATGAATATTCCAGGTTCACATGAACAAAGCATGTATTCTGCTGTTTTAGAGCAAAGTATTCTATTAGGCCAATTTGATTGATAATGTTGTTTAAGACTTCTTTACTCATTTTCTGTCTACTTTTTCTATCAATTACTTGGAGAGGTGTTTTGAAATCTTCAAGTATAATTGTAAATTTGCCTTTTTCTTCTTTTGGTTCTATAAGTTTTTACCTCACGGATTTTGAAGCTGTATTATTAGGTAATGGATATAGTATCTGTGTCCGTTTTGAATAGTTTTGCTTTCTTGGTGAATTGACCACTTCTTATATAATGTCTCTGTCTATCCTAGCAATAGTCTTTGTTGAGCTTTCCAAATATTATAAAAGAGGACCAGAAACTGGGGGGCTGATCTAGCCTGGCTCATCATTTTAAAGGTAGTACCTCACATATAAATTGTTTGTGGAATACATAAAATGTATCTTCTTCTGTTTTGCAAAGTCTTAGACCATTTATTGCAGCTAAGCAATGAAGAAATTTTTCCATCTCCTATACTTAAAAGACTGACATATGAAAACATTCTCTTTTTCCTCTAATCACAGCCTTGCCTTGGCTCTCTTTGTGTACTGACCCCAGAGAAGCTCTTGCGTGTTTATAGGGCTGGCACTTGCTGCCCCATCTGTATAAAAACAGCTACTTGCCTGTGGATAAAGTTTCCATTCGCTACAAGGTCAAAATCCCATCGGACTATGCTTACTAACACCTAAGGCCCAAAGCTGCCATCACAGTCCCATCAGTCAAAAGCCAATCACACAACTGTAAGAATCAGCTATGTGGCGTGTCCAAGCCCCACAAATCTCAAAAAACAAAAAAAAAAATCTTGCAATCCATGCTTACTCCACCTAAGGCTTAACGCCATCAAAACCTTATGTTTTTGGCTCTCCAAATACTACTGCTCATGTGTCTCTCAAGGTTCCTGGCTAGTCTTCCAAGTGTTGGGGAAAAGAATGCTATTTGTTGGACTCCAAACTCTATCATCCTCCTATGCCAATGCCAGTCATCATAATTGGTCACAGAGATGTGTAATAAGGCTCATTTCCCCCACATCCAGCCCCACACAGGTTTCAGGTGGTGGTGTTTGTCTTTCTACACCACCCACTCTTCTCTAAATCAATGTCCCTTGCTCTATTTCATAAGGGAAGAGCTTACTAGTATCCTGGGGCAGTGACAAAGGTAGTAAATGTCCCATACAGGACAGCTTGGGTGGCAGCTCAGCCATCTTAGGATTCAGCAGGTGTCCCTCTGCCGGATGAGCCACAGGCAGTGGGCAGGGGCAGCAGTCTGCGTGGTACTTTGCCTCTCTAGGTAGTGATGGCCCTTATTCATGCCTCTCCTCTGCCTCCATCCAGTCAGTTCCTTTCTATATGGCCTCTGGCTGCTTCCACATTGTGTCCAGGGTCACTGTTTGCTTCCCCCCACCTCCATCCCAGACAGCCCTCCTAATCTCTAGTCAGGGAAGAAGGCATGACCATCAGCCTCTCCTCCGTCTCTTATTAATCTTTATTATGGTATCTCTATGTTCTGTTCCCCTCAGAGTCATCCCTTTTATTCTTATTGACTCTTAGGGGCCTGATTTGGAAGTCAAACCAAAGAAAATAAACTAGATGGGAACTGTTTCTTTCTCTTTCCATCCAGATGTTCTGACTGACTGAGAGAAGGGTCCAAGAGGTGTAGGAAAGTGTGAAGAGTACAGAGATTAATTTTTCAGAACTCTATGCCAGTACAGAGACTTGCCCACACTGCACCACAAGGGTCTCAGAGTCCCTCCAAAGATGCTCATCAGACACCCATCCCATTAGAGTTGTCCCACACAAGGAAAGCCATTAACCATCAGAGTCTAGTCAAATGACAGTCCTGGTAGTTGGTTTAGTTGGCAGGCCTTACAAGTTGAGGTGCTGTGGCTGGGAGAGGCGAGGTGGCACCCAGACACATGCTTGTTAGGAGCAGGGCTGGGACTCCAGGCAGCTCAGGTTTAGTCCAATACACTGCACTCTCACCTGGGGTGACTCCATAGGATTGGTTGGCAGCAAGCCCAGAGCAAGATTGAGATACAGGGTGGAGGCCAAAGTAAGAGGATGCTGGCTTCTGAAATGAAACCGTCACAGGGAAGGAGAGGCGAGGAAGAGCAGGAGGAATCTCGGCCTGATTTTGCTCATATGTTGGTGAGCTGGGGTCTGGACACCTTTCTCCAAAAGAACCAAGTCTCAATGGGGTTCTTTTTTGATGCCTTTTAATTGTTTCTCATTCAAAGCTACTTTCTAAGACCAAAAATTTTCCACCTACTTTTACAAATAGAATATAAATGTAAGAGAAAATTTAGGGAAGAAGAATACAGCTTCTAGATGGGGGGGAACTGTGTGTGGTGTGTGGCAGAGCTTGAGGCTGCAGCACACACTAAAATCCCAGCCATCGATGTCATTCCCCTTCTGGGGAACAATAACTCTAGTTGGCTGTAATAATATGATGTTTTAAAAATTGTTCAGATCAGCAGAGAGAGTGCTGTTTTGATGGGACTCTGAGGTAAACTCTTGGGTGAGTCAGAGATACAATGGGAAAAATTACCGGCGCTTGGGAGATTTTGAAATACTGGCCTTGCACTTACAATCCCAGAAAAAAATGTAGGTTTGATAGATTTTTCAAAGTTGATGAAGGGCAAGAGTGGCTGTTTTTTTATTCCCCAGCCGACTTTTCAGATTCAAGGCTCACATGGGGAGTCATTCTGAGGGAATTTTGGCCATCTCTGCCAACTGTAATTATGGCTGGATGCTAAATGGTACCTTGAATAAGGATCAGGAACTGTGGTTGTCCTGAGTTGTCCTTTATCTAGTGACTGAGGCTGAATCTACATGGTTCAAAGTGCACTTAGGATTCAGTCACTCACCAGTTTCAGCACAGCCACTTCTCCCCCATCCGCAGCTCATACCACAATCTTTGCATAGATGACACTCCAGCCCCACTGGTGTTTTTGGTGTTTCTCATGCATGCCATGGGCATTCCCACCTGAGAGCCTTTGAACTTGTTGTTTGCCCTATCTGGAATGCTCTTGTCCGGATCTGTGCGTGGATGGCTTTCTCTCATCGTTCAGGCCACTCTTCAGAGGCCTCTCTCACCAGACATCCTAAAGGAGCTCCTCAGGCCTTCCCCTTCCCTCCTCCATGTCTTATTTTCTTCCGAGCACATATTTCTACTATTTTCTGATTTGTCCATTCTTTTCCTGACTTTCTCCCCAGAAGAATGTAAGTCCTCTGGGAGCAGGAACTCTGGCTTACTTGCTCACTGCTATGGTCCCAGCACCTAGAGCCGCACCTGGCACACAGTAGACGCTCAAGAAGTGTTTGTTAGAGAGCTGAGGAAAGGACAGTGGTGGGTGGCCTGTCCGGGGCTGCTGGATAGGGAGGCCAGCTGCTCCACCTGTCCATAAGGAAGCACACACACTCACAGGCATGCTGCAGGCCTCAGGGGAGCACACCAGGGCATTAACAAAGCCATTCTCTCACCAGGGCTTCCGTGTTGGGTCCAGAGTTGAAAGAAAAAATTATAGGATTTGGGCTGATCGTCGCATCTGTCATGTACCAGCTGGTTTTCAAGATAGTGAGGACAGCCACAGAGCTTTCTCATTTTAGGTATAGCAACAGTTTCCCCACTCATTTTTAATGATGATTTCTTTGCTTTTCTTTGAGGTGTATCCACAGCAGGTGGCCTGTCCTGTTTCCAGGAGTTGAAAGATGGGTGTGGGGAAAGTCGACAAGCCTTCTAACAGCAAGAGGATGAGATCACTGGTCCTGGTTCTTTGCAAGATAATATGGTGGACTTTATTAAGATTAAAGGCAATCAGCATTTATGTGCTTCAAGAATTTTCAAGAATTTTAGAATGAGTGAAACCTCCCCCAGGGTCACCTAGTTCAACGTTCCACCAACTGTGACACTTTTCATGACATGGTTAATGGATAATTGTCTGGCCTTTGCTAGAATAGATTCAACTACACCACAGGGCAGGCAGCCACTATTTTACTGCTGAGAAAACTTTTCTAAGGAGATTTCCAATTAAATTGATTCTTTATTTTTCTTTAAAACACCTTTTCTGTGGACAGTTGGTGGATATTTTTAAGTTTGGGATTTGGACCATATGGAGTAAAATATTTAGAAATGTTTAGAGCTATTTTGTCCCTTCTGAAAATGAGATTGAGAATAACCTGAGAGAAAATATAACACCATTGGCTTTCCCATTCATAAACACATTCTGCTTGGCACTTCTCTGACATTCTGTGATGTGAGGGAGCCTGGAGTTTATATTTCATTTGCACATTATCCCACTGCGATAGGAAATTATTTCTCCTTGGCCAACTCTTATCATGCAGATTGCTCTAAAATCAGATTACAGCTGCTTGTTTTGATTGATTAGTTAGTTCTGCCTTTTAAAAATCACTTATGTCTCTTATCAGTGAGAATAAAGCTAAGAATGCAATTGCAACATTTACTTACGGGTTTCTAAGGGTGTTTTAACAAGAAGCTGAGCAGAAACAGCTCCTGTATAAAAGCGAAGCAGAAACAAACTTCTTCACAATTATCAGTAAATCCGTCAAATAACCCAAGGAGACATAGAATTTTTATTTTATTTTATTTTTTACATTATTATTATTATTATTATTATTATTATTATTATTATTTGAGACAGGGTCTCGCTCTGTCGCCCAGGCTGGAGTGCATTGGCGCGATCTCCGCTCACTTTCAAGCTCCGCCTCCCGGGTTCACGCCATTCTCCTGCCTCAGCCTCCCAAGTAGCTGGGATTACAGGAGCATGCCACCACGCCCAGCTAATTTTTTGTATTTTTAGTAGAGACAGAGTTTCACCCTGTTAGCCAGGATGGCCTCAATCTCCTGACCTCGTGATCTGCCCGCCTCGGCCTCCCAAAGTGCTAGGATTGCAGGCGCAAGCCACAGCGCCAGGACAACACAGAATATTATTAAGTGAAATGAAGTCCAGCTTTACAGCACTGAGCAACCATTAAATGCCAGTTTATTCCAGGAGCTGCAGTGGATGGAGGACGAATAGAACTTTGAAGTTCACACTCACAGGGTCCAAAGTAGACGCCTGCATCTCTGTCCATCCTCCCCTCAAGGGAAATCATGTAGTGTATCCACTTAATGTTCTGGCCAATTATAGCAGTAATTTAAGGGATAAGAGAAGGAGAGGCAGTAGCTATTGGAGATGCCATGTGTATCCTAGGCTCTGGGTTGGACATTCTGGTGTGAGTCCAGTTCTGTACTTCCTGGCTTTTTGACCGTGGGCACATTTTTTTTAACCTCTCTGAATTTGTTTCTTTGTCTGCAAAATGGTAAAACTGTTTTCCTTGCAAGATTTTTGAGATTAGAGATCACATATGTAACGCTCCCAGCCGAATGTGTAGCTCTAGGTCTTCAGGGATGTGGCAGCCGCCAGGACTGGGCTGGTTTTTCCATGTCAAGGGCCATCCTATCCAGCTGCAGGCATGCTGGCTAGGCACACAACTTTCAACGGTTTTTAAGTTTGTCTTGCTGGAAGGTGACCTTGGAGGATCTGCGCCAAGACAAGCTGCTGAGGCCTCTTCTGGCCCTGGGTTCGTCGGCAAGGGCTGCTTCTGTGCAAGGGGAATGACTCAGGGCACAGGGCTGCAACTCACGCAGCGCAGATAGAAGCGCTGAGAAGGCGGCTGAGAGGAGGCCAGAGAAGAAAATCCTAGATAATGTGTTTAATTTGATCCGTTCCCTGGAGTCATTAAAATGCATCCTCCCCTGGACTCTCAAATTCTTGAGCTGAAATAATCAGTCCAACAGGCTTTTTTTTTTTTTTTTTTTTTTTCTGAAAATAATGAAAGCATACTTTATGATGCGTTCAAAATTCTCAGGCCTGTTGAGATACTGCCCTCTAGTGTTCAGGGATGGGCGCAACCTCTTTGGGAAACTGCTTGGCCGACCAGCTTGTTACCTGATGCATTTCCAAAGGAAAGCTAAAGAAATGCAAGGCTGACCCCAGATAAGTCGTTCAACATAAGGCGTTGAGATGGGGGTGGGGATTCAAATTCCTATTCCCGTGACAGAGAAACACAAAATTTTCTGTCGCTTATTTTCAAAGGGACCCCACCTGAATTCAGAGGGAATTATTGACCTCTACGGCATCCTCTTGCCAACGGGGGAAGAAAAATATTCGAAATGACTGACACTTTCCTCCCTGTCTCCCTTCCTCTAGCTCCCTTCCATTTATTGAGCAGCTACCAGAACATAGCCGTCAAAATATGGACACAGGCAGTCTGAGTTCACAGGCTGGCTTCACAATTTGCCATTTGTGCGAATTAGGGTAAGTGACTTAATCTCCCTGTGTCCCAGGTTTTTAAATCTATAAAACAGGGATAAAAATTTTACCTACCTCATAGGCATGTTCTAACGATGCATGAGATGCTTGGAGTACATTTAAGGTACTTTGAACAAGACCTTTCACACTGTAAACATTTAATAAAATAAGTTATTATTAGTCGTTATTGTATCCTTCTCTGTCTCAGGCTTTGTCCTAGGTTCCTCGGGAGGCAGCTGGGAAGACAGGCATGGCCCCTGCCTTCATAAAACATATATCCACAAATCCTGGGCTTCAAGCTGTCAGGGATTTTATCCATACTGGAGGGCAAAGAAGAGTAAAGCTCCCAATGTATGTTTTTAAAAATCCAAGAGAAAACAATTCATGATAGCTCAAGAGCCCGCTAGGAAATATTAGTGCCAATTTTCCCAAACCGAGGTAGAAGTTCCACAGGTATGTCTCTGGATGCCTTGAGAACTTCTCCTTTTCTCAGACATCACTAATGAGATACAATTCTCCTTCTATTTCCAGAGTTTATCCACACCTTTAGCTAAAGGGCAACATTAGCCTTCAGATATTGAATATGGAGCTACTTAACTTGAGTCATGCTGTCTTTCTCTGCTTAAAATTCTATTCCTTTGCCTTTCAGAATTACAGTCTCCAGGAGGCCCCTGCTAAAACACACATGTTCTTAGATATGTTTATTATTATTCATTCTTTATATGTTATTAATCTTTAACACCAGGTATGAGATTAATTTGTTAATTCCTTCCTAACTTGATGGCTAAATTCAGGGACATTCAGGATGAGTGCATTTTTAAAATAACTTTTTCTAATTTTAAAAATACTAAATGCTCATTGTAGAAAACGTAATAGAGAAAACCCTAAAGAACAAAATTATCCCCACCATGAGACAACTAATCTTAACATTTGATTCTTCTTTCCAGCTACATAATTATGGATTTATCTATAATCAATAGGTCAGCTGGAATTGCATGGACTTTGAGGTCTGGATAAAATGATGCAAACCTTAGTTCTCTCCTTGTAAGAGCCCAAAGCCCTCCCCTAAATTTCTGCAGATGGATGAGGATTTTATTTTTTCACAGTTGGCTCTTGGTTCCAGCTTCTGCCTCCATAAATGTTACCCTGCTTATTACCAGGTCTGCCCCCTTGCCCAGTGCACACAGTTGTGCATGTGTGAGTGTATGCACAAGCACACATATACATACACACACACACACACACACAGTTCATATTTGTGCCTGTGGTAGGCTGACGACCAGAGAGTAAAAGTACATTGCAGCATACAGCTTCAAATAAAACATCAGCCAGGCCTTCCGCACAATGTCCTTTGGCCATACCCACTGCCCCAGGATCCCCACCAGCCACCATATGCCCTACTGTCCTCAGCCTGGAAATACCTCTGGGCTCTCTTTCCCTGATTCGGGGCTCATGCAGAGCAATTTAGCCACTGCCTGCTGTTTCTTATACTCCTACCAACTCTTCACCCTCAGGCCTCTCCTTCTAAGTCAAATGCCTCTGTCAAATTATTTTCTTTTTCTTTCTCTTTTTTTTTTTTCTTTTTTTTTTCTTTTTTTTTTTTTTGAGATGGAGTCTCACTCTGTCGCCCAGGCTGGAGTGCAGTGGTGTGATCTCGGCTCACTGCAATCTCCGCCTCCCGGGTACACACCATTCTCCTACCTCAGCCTCCTGAGCAGCTAGGACTACAGGCGCCCGCCACCATGCCCAGCTAATTTTTTTTTGTATTTTTAGTAGAGACGGGGTTTCACCATGTTAGCCAGGATGGTCTCGATCTCCTGACCTCGTGATCTGCCCGTCCTCGGCCTCCCAAAGTGCTGGGGTTACAGGTGTGAGCCACCGCGCCCGGCCTATCAAGTTATTTTCTAAAGCAGAACAGTTTCTCCCTAAAAGGAATGTTGCTATTAGTAGTTAAAATAATGAAATTATACCCTTATTACATTTTTAATGCTGTGTATATCGTATAGTTTTGTATTGTTTTTCAAGCAAACAACATTATGAACATGTTACTGTGTCAAAAATTATTCAAAAAAAACCCACATATTTCATCATCAAAATGAGTACGTGTTCTTGGAGGAAGGGGCAGGTCAGAAGCATAAAGGACATGAGAGGGCCAGGCCTCCGTGGGCACCCTAGGACTGAGGTTAGTTATTGGAGGACATGGTGCTCCTGTCTCCCCTGGGGAAAGGAACAACATATTACAAAAAAGAAATAGGAAGCAACCTTGGAATATTCCATAATTTAGCTTAGGCCAAGCTCTGTTAAGGGGTGGGACTAACATTATCCTCAGCATAGCTTTTGCTAAGACACTAGAAATTTAGAACATTCTGAATGTGATTGAAGCAAGACATAGAATAATAAATCCAATTTATTTAAGGTGGCAATGCATCAGTTATGATCTATGCTAATGTACCACATAGGGCACACAGTTGGAAGTAGACGCAGTGAAGATAGAATTCGGGAAATGGTGGTGCTTACCTAGCTTTTTACAGATTCTGAGTGCTAGAATCTTCATATCCACAAGGTCCCTCCTGAATGTGTATTTATATAATAGTACCTAGAAGGGTTCTTTAAGTCAAGGCTTTATGACGATAACAGGGCCCTTGCAAGAAATTAGACTCTTATGAAATTTACTATATAACGACAATGCATTGCAGTGAATCCTCACCCCGTCCTGCCTCAGCCATCAGGACTGCATGGGATGCTATGTGGCACAGGTAAGGGTGGAGTGGCGACCTTTCTCTGCTGTGTCTCATACTGCTCTTGCCCCTGCCATGAGACTGGGGGTGTACACTTGCTTCAGGGCCCTATTAAAATCAAATTTCAGAAATGCTTGTTTTATACTTACTTTAGTTGTATCCTTTAAGCAATTTCTATGAAGGGGATCATAGAAAATCCCTCAAAAATCCTTCTCGATCTGACACTTTAAAAAAACCCACAAACTTAATGAACCATTGCCTTGGTATCCTCTCCTTGTATCTGTCCCCTGTTCTTCTGCTTTCTCGAATTTCTGATGCAGACTCTCCATCTGGGATCTGTTTGATGACTCTCGGCCACCCCTTTTGAATCCAATGCTGTGGCCTGTCCCTGGATTCCCAGGCCTTTGTCCTGGAACTTGCTTTCACACCCCCATTGCTCTACATCCACAGGCATAGGCCAACTCTATGCCTTTTCCTCCTGTTTTGGTTAGCTATGACTACATAACAAACCACCTCCAAATTTCATGGCCCAGGACAACACAGCCATTTATTTGTTTATGATTCGGCGTCTTGAGCAGGTCTCAGGGGGCAGAGCTCGCCTCTGTTCACGTACGGTCAGCTGGGACAGCTTGACTGGAATTGAAGGATCCACTGCCATGTCAGCTTTCCTCATGTGGTTGGCAAGTTGGTGTTGGCTGGTGGCTGGGATTCAGCCGGGGCTGTCAGCTGAGGGCTTGAGTTCCCTTCCCCCAGGCCTCTCCATATGGCAAGGTTGGGCTTCTCGTGGCATAGCCATCCCAAGAGAGTTGGACTTCTAACATGGAAGCTGGCTTCCTCCAGAAAGCAAAAGTGGAAGTTGCCAGGCTTTTCAAAGTCCAAAAACATCTCTTTCACCACATTTCATTGCTCAAAAGAATCACAAGGTCAGCTCTCATTCTAAGGGAGAGAGAACAGACTCTCCTCTTGATGGAAGAGTGGCACGTGAGAGAGGAGATATTGCTGAAGCTATCTTTGGAAATACAATACTCCGTACACACTGACACACCCATGCCATCTCCATGCCCGGCCCTAACTTTCAGAACCCCAGCACAAAAATGGGACTCATGTGCCTTTCTATTCCCAGACGGATTTTAGACAGAAAGACCTTGCTTCAGTCTTGCTTCAGACTTGCTTCAGAAGACCTTGCTTCAGAAGACCTTGCTTCAGACCCAGATTTCAGGGAATATGCTGTCAATTTGTTATGAAAATGGCTGTGAAAGACTGCAATACTTTGTCTTTCCGGGCTGAGCATTCTGGGACCATGTGCTTTGGCAGCATCTTTCTTCCACGATTAACCTTCTCCTTTGCACTGTGGTACCCACGTGTGGTGTTTTAAATTCCCCTTTTCAAATAGTATCAGTTCCTGTTTGTACACCGAACTAAAAATGGATTTTACATTGAGCTACACCATGACTTATAACACCATTCAGTGTCCACCTACAAACAGAAGGTGGGGCTGACTGCCACCCACAGGCCCCTGGGGCTCAAGCCTGTTCACACTGGGCATGCAACTTTTCTGCTATGTGTGAGGGCAAAACAAGTGAGATTCTCTCAGTAAGAAAGACCTGAGTGGTATGTTTATAAGTATAGGAGAAGCTGGTATTCCCCTAATTGTTACTATCTAATAAACTACCCCCAAAACTTAGTGCTCTAAAACCATGTTTACTATATTTTACAGGTTATGTACATCAGGAATTCAGTCAGGCTTGACTGGGCAATTCTTCTGCTCTCCTCTTACCCTGAAGACATCAGTGAGGTCACTCAGTGGTGTTCAGCTGGCAGATGGGCTGGTCTAGAGAGTCACGGGTGGGGTTATTCACATGCTCGGCACCTTGGCAGGAATGGCTGGAAAGCTGGGCTCAGTTGGGACTGTCTACTGGAGTGCCCACCTGCAACCTCTCCAGCACGACGGTCTCAGGGTAGCTGGACTTGTTACATAGCAGCTGGCTGCCCCACTGCTCCCCACCCCCACCCCCTGCAAGTGTTCCAAGAGAACCAGACAATAGCTGAATGCCTTCTTACATTTAGACTTAGAAGTCGCATATGCCCCTTTAGCCACATTCTCCTGGTTACTAGAAAGTCATAAGCCAGTCCAGGTTCAAGGGAAAAGAACTAGACACATCTCCTGCTGGGGATGTGGTAAGGCCCCGCTGTAGAGGAGCTCATGGGACCTGAGGCATTGTTGCAGCCATTTTTGGAACATGGTACCTGCCCGCAGCTGGCTCAGACCTTGGCAAGAGAGCAGTTAGATGAAGCTTGCCTCTCCATTCCTGTAGATCTGCCCCATGTTTCTCCCCTTTTTTGTTGTTCTTACCTTTAGATTTCACCACGATCCCTGGCAGCCTCCCCTTTCCCAGCCTCAGATTCTACCTCACTCTCCTGTCACTTCCTGGTGCTTCCTCCTTTATAGAACTTACCTATTTTATGTCCCACTTCCTCCTGACCCCATTAGATGCCTGGATGCAGCACTTTATAGTAGAAAGAGCATTGAACTGAAAAGCCATGTCCTGATGCTTCCACTAATGAGCTGTGTTATCCTAGGCAATTCATAACTATTGCAGTTTTCTCATTTACACAATGCTGGGGAAGTGGGTTTGGGGGATAGGATAAAACAGTCTTTAGCATCAACTCCAGTCATTTCTAAATCTAAACTGAGTTAAGAAATAAATGGATAGCAGCAGCAAATCACTATTTAGCCCCGCTGAAAATATCCACTCAGCACCTACCTTAAAGAATTCTGGGTCACTACAGATGATAAGAAAAAAAAGTAAGATAAAATCCTTACTCTTGAGGATTTGGAATATTCATTGGCAGACACAAATAGAGGAAAAGTTAAGAGAGCTAGGAAGAATGCCACTGGATGACAGACCATGATTTATTGCAAGTAAGTAATCTAGGTAGTGTATTCTGGGTTCCTTCAGTAATGTAATTGTCTATTGAACGATAAGGTGGCTTTGGAGGTAAGACACAATTTAACAGGATTTTTATTTGTTTTTGTTTACATATCTAAGCCAAAGGAAGAGGCTGTATGAGCATTTGGGTTACAGTGTCAGGGCAAGCAAATGATGTATTCTGGCTGGCAGGAAGTATAAACTCATAGAGCAATACCACATACTGCACCTGCAGCCAGGCACCTCAGCAAAGTCATCTTATGTGCAGATGTCCATAGAGGAAAAAACTTTTGAGAAATATTCTTTTCCTCTCCTCCCACCCTGAAGTGAGAAAAAATAAAGCTTATGTCTTCTGGATGTCAAACGGAGACCTGCTTCATTTGCTATGCCTGCATTGGCTCCAAGTACCTGTGACAGAGGGAACCGCAATGTACAAGCGAGCTGGAGGTTTTTCCATCAGAACCCCACTTCTATGCCTCCACTATCACCCTAATAATTTAAATAACAAATCAAGTCAGTGAGGGAAATGATGCCCATCTCCAGTCTATCTACCAGATTGACTTTGGCATCCTTAAAATTAATCTAAGAAAGAACACCTAGGCAGCCATTTGAGCTTCAGTTTTCTCCAATGTGAGTGACATGCAGTGGTACTATACAGATGTTACGACAAAGTCTGAGTGGGTCATCAGGCCTAACTCGATGCTAGCACTTAGCAAATGCTCAGTGAAGGTTCTGCAACTGTGTGTTGGAGTTCAGACACTTTCTCAGGAAGTTTTGTGAAGACTGAGCTTCAGTTGGATATAAGTGGGATGAGAGAAAACCAAACCTAAGCCAAGGCAAAAAGGTCAAGCTATTACGGAGAAGAAACTAGTGTCACTGTCCAGAATTCGGTCCAACTGGAGGAAAGCCCATCTCTTCAGTTGTCTCTGACCACCCCAGTTCCTAGCCATCAGCACGCATGGCAGGCTCATGCTGCGCTGGGGCATGGCTGGGCAACAATGGATATCTGCAAGCTCTAAGACTAGGAAGTTTCGCAAGAGAGATCTTGGTTCTCCCACCAAGACCTAGTCACATAGGAGGGGATGAGATGTCACAGAAGGGACACAGAATTCACATCCATTGAATTCCACATGTTGAACCATTCTTGCATCCTAGGGATAAATCCCACTAGGTCACGGTGTATGATGCACATTGTATACCTGTTACGGTGGCTGTTATCAAAAAGTCAAAAGATAAATTGGTGAATATGTGGAGAAATTTAAACCCTTGTACACTGTTAGTGGGAATGTAAAATGGTGCAGCCACTATGAAAGACAGTATGGAGGTTCCCCAAAAAATTAAAAATAGAACTGCCATCAACCCCACTTCAGGTTATAGATCCAAAAAATTTAAATCAGAATCTCAAAGAGATATCTGCACTCCATGTTCATTGCAGCATTATCACAATATTCTAGATATGGAAACAATCTAAATTGTATTGATGGGTGAATGGATTGAAGAAAATGCAGTGCATACATTCAATGGAATATTATTCAGCATTGGAAAAAGGGAAATCCTCCCATATGTGACAACATAGATGAATCTGGAGGACTGTATGTGAAGGGCAATACTGCCTGATTTCACTCGTGTGAGGTATCTAAAATAGTCAAACTCACAGAGGCAGAGAATGGTGATTGGGGGAAGGTCTCGGGCAGGGATAGATAGGAAGTTGTTGTTGTGTAGGTATAAACTTTCAGTTATTCAAGATGAATAACTTCCTGAGATCTGCTGTGCAATGTAGTTTCTATAGTTAATGATACTGTATTGTATTGTGCAATTAAAAAATTTAAGAGGGTCTATCTCATGTTGTGTTCTTACCTGCAAAAAGAAGGAGCGGGCACCAGGAACTCTTTGGGGGTGATAGATATATTTACCACCTTGATTATGGTGATGGTTTCACAGGTGTATGCTTATGGCCTAACATTAAATTGTATACATTAAATATGGGAAAGTTTTTTTCATATAACAATTATACCTCAATAAAGCAGTTAAAAAACTTAAAAACTTAGGCCACTAGAAGACTCTTAAAGAAACTTCACCAGAAATGTCTTTCTTACGGTGAACTTTTTCTTACTGATATTTTTCCAAAGCAAGCACAGATATTTCAGGCCAATGTTCTGGTCTTTCTGCTATTTCAGCTTAAAACCTTCTTTTTGAAAATCACCTTGGTATTGCTAGCTCAGCTGTGGCCCTTCCTCCCACAACCTGCAACTAATGATGTGACTTGACTTGCTCAAGCCCATAAGCTCAAAGATACAAATCTTTGTAAAGCAAGATTTTGCTATCAAAATCTATATGAATAATCTATTTTGTTGTTGTTGTCCTATTTTAGTAATTTCAGGGATTATTTATCTGTAAAAGAAAAAGGTATTGAAATAATAAAATAATATTTAAAGCATACTTTAAAGACAGCATTTTACTATCTCCATGTTTACAAGTCATATGTGCTTTTGTGGAAGATTTAGAAAATATAATAAAGTACATGGGAAAAATTACTTGACTATTTATAACCCCACTGCCATGAGAAACATCACTGTAGACACTGTAATTGTTTTTTTCTTCAATGAAGTCAATCTATACTTTTTTGAAACATGCTCCTGTTTTTCACTCAGCAGCATATAGTGAAGGGCATTTTCAGGCAACAACTAAACATATACCCTGTTTTCAGTCCTAAGTCAGAATGTTGCCTTTTGGGGTATTATAAAAAAAAAAAAAACTATTTGGTTAACTGCAAAATCAAAAGTAAACTCAACCCAATAACATAATTTTGGGGATGATGTTAAAAATGGCTTGTATGTTTTATTAATATGATTGAGTGTTATTAAACTTGGTCTTTGAATTATTTCAATATGGACATTTTTGTTATCTTCATTTTCTTTGCATGTGAATAGTTCTAGTCATCCAGTTTGCATAATTAGGCATTAGGATAATTGGCACTAGTTTCCATAATAATTTCCAAATTATTATTCTAATATTATTATAGTATCTCCAATCAGAGACTTAACACAGTAAAAAATTCTTTCTTGCTCATGCAATATTTTATAAAGTGTGGGTAACTGCACTCCTTGGCTCTACTACCAGCAATAACTAAGGGATATGTGCTCATTCCATGTGGTAGTTACTCCAACTGGAACACGTGTCCATGGAAAAGAGAAGAAAGAATGGCAAGAGTAGAGAATCATCAAGTGAGTTTACATTCAACATGGAAGTGGTGCACATGAATTCTTCTCACATCTTATTGGTTATAATGCAGTCAAATGGCCTGAACCTGACTGTGAAGCAGCCTGGGAAATGTAGTCTTCCTTTGTGCCTGTAAAAAAGAAGCCGATTGATAAACATCTAACAATTCACAGGACCACTTACAAATGAGCTGTTCCTTAGGATTCCACCTTAATATCATTTGTTGTTTCCAGCCATTATATGGCTATTCCTTGTACAACCAATTGGATTCCATAATTCAAATCTCTCCTTGATGGCTAAAACAGCCAGAAAATGGTATATGGAAACATATACAAACACAGAACACCCCCCCACACACACTCTCTCTCATTGCTAATAGTATAGTTGATTTGAGTATATTAATAATAGATCTTTGCAATAAGCATTGTTCTATGTCAGAAATTGCTGGATGTTTTACTTCCATGCATTATCTCAATTGATCTTCACAGAATTAGTGAGGCAGGCATTAATTATATCCTCATTTTACAGATGAGGAAATGAAACTTGAGTAAAATAATGTGCTCAAAGTCACACAATGACATACTAGCAGGGCTGGGACCTATCCAGGTCCATCTGGCTCTAGAACCTGTGCTATTAGCTCCTGTAGTATATGGGCCTCCTGTTTAGGAGACACTGCCAGAATGAGATGAAAGAAAGTCCCGTGGGGCAAGAGCTTCAGGCTTTCCTGATCTTCCTGTCAGAGTGGTTCTAAGCTGGGTTATCTGCATCCTGGAGTCCCTCTGGCTGATGCACTCGACAGTTTTGCCACATGTAACCCAGACTAAAGCGGCAGGTGGCCCAGGTTATGTTGTACCACAGAATGACAGTTCTCTCTGCTCTGCTCTGCCTCAAAACTTGCTTTGTTTTCCAACCTGAACTACGGACTGGTCCTAATATGCAGCATGGCTATAAAATGCAGCCTGTTGCATTGAGTACGGGCTACATCTGATTATACTTGATATCTTGCTGTGTGCTATCTTTAAACGTTTACATGTGCCACTTTTACCTCCCCAACTAGAGGGTAAATTTGGGACAAAACCCCATGTATTTCCTAAAAGCAGAAGCACATGGGAAACTTGTATTGATCTAGGGTGGGCAGCCTAACAATACAGGTAACCCTGTGGTGCCTCAGTTTACTTTTCTGTAAATCAGGGGCTTTGGCTGGAAGAGATCTAAGGGCCTGTCCAGCTTTGTGATTCTCCATATTATTGGGCGGTGTTCTTCAAGGGTGGACTATCAAAAATCTTAGTAAATTTTTCCTTCAAAGCCAAAGTCATTGAATTGTCACAGGGTGAGTATGGTCACATTCTCCCTAGCTAACAGCACCAAACAAATGTGACTATAACTGGGTTTTCACAAAGAAAGTTGAATTTTCAAGTGACAAAAACTCATTATTATAAAATGACTAATAATACAGCCAAGAGCCGTAAAGTGAATCTTGCCCAAGTCATTCATCAATTGATACACTTTAAAGAGAAGCTTCCTTATCTATATTGTTAGTCATTATTCAAATAAAGTAAATATTGCCTGCATGGCCCACTGAGGAATTACAGGAAGATTTATTAAGAAATTGAGCAAATTAAATGTCTTGGAGAAATTTCAAAATTAAGGATTCTTTCAACAAAGGAATTTCAAGAAGTCAGGTAGGCTGCACAGTTTTATCATCTTTGGGTCTCACTCAGGTTCTATCTAATGGCACAATGCAGTGAGGCTTGAGGCAAACTGCACTTGTCTCAGAAGTCAGTTGCTTTCCAGGCCTGGGACAATACCATTCAAGAAGCAATAGCTTTGTGACAAAGACCCTGAAACCCCCTGGTCTTTTCTCTTAAGTCAAATGGCTTGTCTTCCTTTTTGGTTCATCAAATAGGTAGTTACTTTGCAGACTCAAAAGCCTCAAACAAGTGAGTTTCATTTGAATGTGATTGCATTTCATAGATGAATGTGCTATTTAGCTTTATTCTATACTGTTATTGCTACCACATGAAGAAGATAGAAAGAGGAAGCAGAGTTCTGGGAACTGCAACTAATGATTTACCATATAGAAGGAAGTGCTCAAAACAACCTGAGACATGAGTCTACAGAAAAATTAGAAACAATGACCCACTTTACCATTAGCCAGGATATAATAACAGCTGGATGTCAGAGCAATCTATGGGTGCCAAGTTAGGATGAAATTTAGACCAGGTTACATTTACTCAATGGCAAAATATCTAGTAAATCCAGGTAATGTTTTTTCAGACACACCCTTTAAGTCCAAGTAAACAGTTGACTTTTTCCTTTCATATGGAGTGTTGCAACATTCTAGAAACACTACCTTGAACTTCTTCAGGAATTTTGTGATCTAAATTTACAAACTGGCTCCAAATGCATACACACACACAATTAGAAAGCTTTTTTTTTTTTTTTTGCTGTGTCCTCCAGACATCTACAGGGTCCCTAGGACCCTCAGAAGCAGGGCCTCTACAAGTATGGGAGAATGTGCCTTCTTCCTTTTGAAGAATGATGGTACCAGAAGGGAAGATTTATGTGGGCAATAAGATTTCTTAGTTCACCTTTCATTCTTGTTATAATTTAATATCATTCTTAAATAAAAAATGAATGACTCTTGGATGGGAATAATTGGCAAAGGAGTGCCTCGTATGAATGTAGCATTACAATCTGTCCTCCTGACACTCATCGAGACGCCTCCATTGTGCATCATGATGAAATGTCCATCAGGACTCCTAGGGTTTGTGGCTGAGCACACAAAAATGCTGCCTACTTCTCACTTTGATTTGCACGTGACCCCAAAGGTGGAAGAGGGCTTTGTCAAAGCCACAGGCCATGGACAAACCAGTGCTCAGTCTTAGATTTCCTAAAATACCCTCCTCTTCATGCAGCTTTTTCCTAAGTGCCACAAAACGAGATGCTACACATTAATTAAATGCACGCACATAACCTCAGCATAGTCTTCACTTCGCTTATCTAAAACAACAGATTTTCTTATGGACCAAAAGGCCTGAAACGGAAATATAGACATGAATTCTACATTATTATAGGGAGCCAAAACCATCAGTTATGTATAAGACAGACAGGTCCAACCAGAAGAAAAATTGTAAAATTTGACCCAGAATAGGGCCGGGTGCGGTGGTTCACTCCTGTAATCCCAACACTTTGCGAGGCCGACACGGGCGGATCACGAGGTGAGGAGATCCAGACCATCCTGGCTAACACAGTGAAAGCCCGTCTCTACTAAAAATACAAAAAAATTAGCCGGGCGTGGTGGCGGGCGCCTGTAGTCCCAGCTACTTGGGAGGCTGAGGCAGGAGAATGGAGTGAACCTGGGAGGCGGGGCTTGCAGTGAGCTGAGATCGCGCCACTGCACTCCAGCCTGGGCGACAGAGCCAGACGCCATCAAAAAAAAAAAAAAAAAAAAATCTGACCCAGAGTATTACTCATTCAGCAGTCATTAGGAAAACTTTTAAAAATTAACACAGGATAGGAGTCAACAGGAGCAAGTTTTGTTACCGAAGAATCAGTCCGTACTGGTGGCTGAAAAACCACTACTCTCCACCGGGCACACCTGTGCGCCTGCCTGAAACCGTGGCTTACCATGCAGCCTACAGGGACACTACATCTTTCTCAGCATGGAGATCCCTCACAACACAGCGAAATACTGTGAGTTCTTGTCAGCAATCTTTGTCTCCACACACTTCTTCCACTCACTAACCTTCCACTTACTCCTCCACTCGCTCATTCACCTTCCGCTCACTCACTCCTCCACTCACTCATCTTCCACTCACTCACTCCTCCACTCACTCACTCCTCCAGTTACTCATTCCTCCACTCACTCACCTTCCACTCACTCACCTTCCACTCACTCACTCCCCCACTCACTCACCTTCCATCACTCACTCCTCCACTCACTCATCTTCCACTCACTCACCTTCCACTCACTTACTCCCCCACTCACTCACCTTCCACTCACTCACTCACTTTCCACTCACTCATCTTCCACTCACTCACTCCTCCACTCACTCACCTTCCACTCACTCATCTTCCACTCACTCACGTTCCACTCACTCACCTTCCACTCACTCATCTTCCACTCACTCACGTTCCACTCACTCACCTTCCACTCACTCATCTTCCACTCACTCACGTTCCACTCACTCACCTTCCACTCACTCATCTTCCACTCACTCACGTTCCACTCACTCACCTTCCACTCACTCATCTTCCACTCACTCACGTTCCACTCACTCACGTTCCACTCACTCACCTTCCACTCACTCATCTTCAACTCACTCACTCCTCCACTCACTCACTCCTCCAGTTACTCATTCCTCCACTCACTCACCTTCCACTCACTCACCTTCCACTCACTCACTCCCCCACTCACTCACCTTCCACTCACTCACTCCTCCACTCACTCACTTTCCACTCACTCACCTTCCAGTCACTCACTCCTCCACTCACTCACTCCTCCACTTACTCATTCCTCCACTCACTCACCTTCCACTCACTCACTCACTCACCTTCCACTCACTCACCTTCCACTCACTCACTCCACTCACTCACCTTCCACTCACTCCTCCACTCACTCACTCCTCCACTCACTCACCTTCCACTCACTCACTCCCCCACTCATTCACCTTCCACTCACTCACCTTCCACTCACTCACCTTCCACTCACTCACCTTCCACTCACTCCTCCACTCACTCACGTTCCACTCACTCCTCCACTCACTCACCTTCCACTCACTCACCTTCCACTCACTCACCTTCCACTCACTCCTCCACTCACTCACGTTCTACTCACTCCTCCACTCACTCACGTTCCACTCACTCACCCATCTGCTCACTCACTCCCCCACTCACTTCTCCACTCACTCACTCCTCCACTCACTCTTCCACTCACTCACTCCTCCACTCACTCAATCCCCCACTCACTCACTCCCACACTCACTCACTTCTCCACTCACTCCTCCACTCACTCTTCCACTCACTCACTCCTCCACTCACTCCCCCACTCACTCACTCCCCCACTCACTCACTCCCCCACTCACTCACTTCTCCACTCACTCCTCCACTCACTCTTCCACTCACTCACTCCTCCACTCACTCACTCTTCCATGCACTTTCTTTTCGCTCACTCATTGTCCACTCATTCTGCCACTCACTGACCCTATAATCCCTCACTCCTCCACTCACTGTAACATAATGTCTCTACCCACCACAGCACTGAAATGGCCCCTGCTAAGACCACTCATGCCCTTGAGAACCTAAATCACTTTTCAACCCTCATTTTACCTGATGTCTTCACATTAGTTACATAGTCCCTCTTTTTTTCCACCCCTTTTCGTTAACTCCATTGTTCTGTTTTTTTCTTTTTTCCTCCTTGTTCTTTTGTGCGTCTCCCTTCTTTACAGGACCTTGAAATATGGTAGTGTGCTGGGTTATAATCTAGGCCTCATCTTTACTCTTCCCTGGGGCTCGTCTCAGTGACTCATGGATGTGTATATTTAGCACAGAACTCCCTTGTGAGCTCCAGATTCATGTGCTTCTCTGCATATTTCCCTGACATCTGAAATTCAACTTGTTCAAAATTTCACTTGTGTTCTATTTATTCACCACATCACCAACCTGGCTTTTCTCTGGTGTTTGCTCTGAGGAAATGGCATCACTGTCAACTGAGGGGTTTGCCACGCATCTGGATGTTGTCTGCTTTTCCTTCCTCCCAGCTCACAGCAGTCACCAGGTCATGTCCACTTTACCTTACCTCCTCAACATCAGCCGACTTGTTCCTTTCTCTGCGTCCACTTCCTGTCATGGTCTCCTGGCCACTCTCTCCACTTCTGCTTTTGCCTCCTTTAATCCTCTCGCCTCACAGCAGCCACATGCATCTCCATGGGCTGAAATCTTCCCTCCAGTGGATTACCAGTGCTTTGAGTCAATTCCTAATATGAACCATCAAGCCTTACCTTGCCTATCTCTTTAACCTCATCTCCCTCTGTCCCCCATGATCTCTAGAGAGCAAACAGACAAGCTTCTTTCAAGTCCTTCACAGTGTGGTCTCCTTCCATCACTCAGACTTTGCCTGTGCTGTTCTCTTTCTCTAGCACACTCTTCCCACCCTCACCCCACTCCCCTGTCTTGTTCCTACCCCTTCTTCAGGCCTCAGTTTAATTGTTATTTTCTTAAAGAAGCCTCTCCTCAATCTCTAGAATGTTAGGACACTTGTTCTATTTTCTTGTGGCACATTGCACTTTTCCCTCGCAGCATTTATCCACTTGACCTGAGTCATTATTTCTTCATGTGGTTAACAGACTGCTTGTGGGTACCGCAGAACAGTCCAGAGCACTGGTTCTGGAGTCAGACAGCACAAACTCAGATCCTAACTCTGCCATCCTATATCACTCCTCTGTGGTTTCATTTTCTCATCTGCCAAATGGGGTTAACTATAGCAACTATTTCACAGGGTCACTCTGGGCTTTAGATTAGATAGCAAGTAACTTATGCCTGGCACTCAGTAAATATTAGGAAGGAAACTTTAGTAGATACTAAATACTTGCTTGCTAAAAGAATGAATGTTTTTCATATAAAATGGAGATAACAGCATTTGCCCTGTAAACCCTTCAAGATGTATGTAAGATGAAATCAGTTTCTGAGTGTGAAAGGCATTGTAACTTGTGTTAGGCTCTACAAACATGGGGTCCTCGTGTTGCTGTTTGTACTTCCCAGCCTTGACTTGTATTTTTCTTGACCAAAATGTCTTAGTGCCTCCATTTTGTTTTTAATAAGAGTGAAATGAAAACAGAATTGTAAACCCCATTGTCTTATATGTAAAAATGTTTTATCCAGACAGCAAAAGCTGCACTGCCCCCATTCCCAATAAGGAAAGACAGAGTAGCAAACACAAGACTCCCTCCCCAGGAGCATGCACAGAAAGCAGGAAAAAGAAACCTTCCCTAGGCTCTCCTTGAACTGTGTAAGCATAGCCTCCCTGACCCTAGGGCTGACAGTCTAGCATCTGATCCCCTGGGAAAATTTGTAGGCTTTAGTAAATGAATGGACCTTGAAGTTTTCCTTTGGGGGAGAGGTGCTATTTAAAACTCTGCAACAGCTGAATGCTAATGTACAGCAACAGCAGGAGCAGTGAAAGTTTGCTGCCATGCCTGAGCTAGGCCCCTAATTAATCAAACTCCCTTCCCTGTCCGCAGTCAATGCATTTTCTCTAATTTAGTTCAGTGCCACAGAGAAGAGTATATTCCTGCTATGAATAGAGTTCTAAAAGTTTACAGATTCTGAGGGTGGGAAGGTATCTTAGGTCCGCTGAATTCAAAAGCCTATTCCATGACATCAGTAATTCACTCCTTGATGCGTGGCCAAGCTGCAGGTGCCAGCCTTCCTGCGTGAGGTCCCTTAACACAAGGGTGGGAAGGCCCCAAGCTATGTCCAATGTGTAGACAGCTCCTGGTTGATCCACCCAGTGGGACTCTGGGTCAAAAGAGGGGAGCCAGAGGCAGCAGGGATAACACAGCCAAGGTTTGTGGCTGGAACTGAGAGAGGATGCTCGGAGACAAAAGATAATTGAGTGAAGATTCTAATGAGGAGGAAATGGTAAATGCAGGCATCAGAGATAAGGTGAGATGGCATAGAATGAAGTCCTCCCACCACGTTGAGCAAAACATCCCTCTTAGATGCCCACAGGTCCCACAGGTCCCAGGGGATTTGCAAGCCAGGGTGAAGTTTTCAGGGGTCCAAACTATCGCTAACAATGAAGGAGAACTTAAGGGGAAAATAAAATACCATTAAAAAATACTGAGAGAAGCATTGGGTTGGGCGTCAGGAGGTCTGTTTTCCAGTTCTGACCCCACCACTTGAGCCATTTGGGTAAGGGACTTAATCAAAATAGAGTGGTTTCATAGCTGTCAAAGCCCTCAAAGCTATAGCCACTCAGCAGATTCAGTGCCAAATGACTTTCTGTTAAAGGCGTTCTAGTTAGAACTCCCCACTTTGATCAAAAAGTTAACACATAGCTGACCACAAACCCCAAGCACTTTGGAAGGTGAGGCATTGTCAGATTGCTGTGATAAGTAAATAGAGTACAGTGTGAAATTTCTAGAGGGCTGTCAGAAGAGAAGGCCTCTAACAGGAAATGCCGAAAGATCCTCCCAGTAGAATTTTTTTTTTTTTCCCGGAAACTTCCTAAGAATCGCTCTAAATGTCACTATGCACAAACCCACATGATCATCTCAATGGAACTGCGCCTTTCAGAAGTTCGACTGCGGCCCCAGCTATTGCTCTGAAACCCATCGCTGTGTTTGTGCTGAGACCTTGCCTCCCCAGGGCTGCTTCCAGCTCAAAACTGAGCATGACCGAGACTGAGACAGGCCCATTCCTCGGAAACGAGGGCCTCCTCTGATGCCCAGCTTTGACTAGGAGTCAGACCTATGTCTCAAACTGATGACTCTCTTGGCCTCTTTGACTTCCTGCCCACCTCAGACATTTCCCAAAGAGATCTCTTGCACATCTTATCCCATCTTTTTTTTATTTTCTTTTTCTTTCTTTCTTTTTCTACTAAATAGATAAATATAAATATATATTTCTATTAAATATATAAATATAAATATATATTTCTATTAAATGTATAAATATAAATATATATTTAATTATATGTTATAATTAAATATATAGGAATTAAATTATAATTAAATTGTTTAAAAATTATAATTAAGTTATAAATATATATTATAACTTCTATATGTTTAATTATATATTATAATATATTTCTGGAGAGAGAGAGAGAGAGAGAGACAGGGTCTTGCTCTGTTGCCCAGGCTAGAACGCAGTGTGTGATCATGGCTCACTGCAACCTCAACTTCCTGGGCTCAAGCCATCCTCCCACTTCAGCCTCCCAAGTAGCTGGGACCACAGGTGTGCACCATAGTGCCTGGCTAATTTTTCTTTTTTTTTTCTACTTTTTGTAGAGGCAGAGCCTGCCTATGCTGGCCAGGCTGATCTCAAACTCCTGGGTTCAAATAATCCTCCTGCCTCGGCCTCCCAAAGTGCTAGGATTACAGGCATGAGCCACCATGTCCAGCCTTCATCCCATCTTGGTGCCTGCTTCTTGAAGGGCCTGGACTCACATGGCTTATTAACCAGTTCATAACTCATCGAATGAATGACTTTTTTTTTCATTAAATTGTTTAGCCTTTTCAGGCACAGCCACCAGGTCGGTCTCTACATAAAAACAGTATTAAAAGTTTCACCCAGCTAAACTAAAGTAGAGATTTGGGTCTGGAACTAGCAGTGGGTCCCCTTTCTTATATCTGCGTTTTTGACTAATTTGCATTAAGGCTTAAAAAGTTTCGGGGACTAGAACTCAACCTGTATTAATAACTGGGGGCCAGGCATGAACAAATATGACTAGCAGACAACTGAAGGAGCAAAGAGAAGCCAGGTTAGAATGAGGCACTAGGTACCTCTGAGCATCCACCTGTGAACTGAAACTGTCCCTTCCAAGCAACCCTGTCAGTGTTTACCTGCCTTGGGGGAAAACGTGGTATTTGTGTAAAAGTAAAAGCGTTGACCTTCACGCATTGCTGGTGGGAATGTACCTTGGTGCAGCTGCTGTGGAAAACAGTTTGGCAATTCTCAAAAAGTTAAACATAGAATTGCCATATGATCCAACAATTGTATCAAATAGATGCTTATAAGCCAATTTTCATAGCAGCATTATTCACAATAGCCAATTGGTGGAAACCACCTAAATGTCCATCAAAAGATGAACAGGTAAAAACAAAATGTGGTATAGCCATACGAGATATTATTCAGCCATTAAGTCATGAAGTTCTGATGCATGCTACAACATGAATGAATTAGAAGATGTTATGCTAAATGAAAGACACCAAAATAAAAAGATAAGTATTGTATGATTCTGCATATATGAGGTACTTAGAATGTGGCAAATGCATAGGTAAAAATTAGATTGGAGGTTGCCAGGTGTTGGAGGAGAGAGAAATAAGGAGTTATTTTTTAATGGTTAAGAGTTTCTGTTTGGGATGATGAAAAAGTTTTGGAAATAGTGATGTTTGCACAACATCATGAATGTAATTAATGCCGTTGAATTGTACACTTAAAAGTGGTTGAAACGGTAAATGTTCTGTTGTATACATTTTATAATTTTTAAAAATTAATAACACAATATACCAAAAAACACTGATTTGCACACTTTAAACGGGCGAGTTGTATAGTATGTGATTATCTGAATAAAGCTGTTTTCTAAAAAAAAGCCGAAGCACTGGAGCAGCTCTGGGCCATGAAACCTGGCTGTGGGATCCCGGTAAGAGGGTCAGACCCAATGAAGACGGTGGGTATTTCCCTCTCCATTGGCAAGTGTATGGCAGCAGCAAGGGCCCACGCACAGGGCAGGTGGCATTTCCTGAGCCAGGTGGGCAGCTCCAGCGGTGTCATGTTAACCTGGAGGAAGCGCCTGGAAAGAGGCTTGCAAGTGAACAACAGCAAAGCACAAGCCGCCAGAGGAGTGAGAAGCAGTTCAGAGGTATTCTAGAGTGAGCCTTAAGTGAAGAGTGACCCCTGGAGAGCTCCTTAAAATAACAGATGTCGGGGACACCTTGAGAAGGGACAAGGGGCCAGGTGCTTCACATTTCCCCTGGTGAGAACTGTCAAGTGAAACCTAAATACACATGCCAGTGTGACCACAATTACTCCCTGCATCATTTGTACTCCCAGGCAGTCAGTCCAGGGGTGCATGGTATTTCAGTCAAGAATTGATACAATCATGTAGATAACTTAACAAATAAGAAAGACAAATGTTGCTTTATTAGCTGAGTTCCCTATTTTTTGTAGGCATGGTGTTTGGGCTCTGGATTACATGTTTCATTTTCTGAATTTTCCATTTCTAGCACAAGTGGGTATACTTAAGAAGTATGAGGAAATGTGGAAATAATGCTGATTTTTATCAATATAGAAAGGTTATCTAGACCATCTAAAAGACACACTTCTTACAAATCTGGTGGCGACTTGTCCCTTTTGAAACCAGAGCTTCTGTCAGCATGAATGAATGAAATGTTCATTCATCCTAGGAGAAGGACACAAAATACTGAGGTACGTGTGATGATGTTAAAATAAGTCTCTATATTCTGCATGTTGGCCATGCTTCCTCACATTAAATTTCCATGTTAAAGCAATTACCAATGGATAGACTGTCAACACAACGCTCAAACACCTACCTGGCTACTGCCAGAACACACTGAAATGACATATTTGTATGTAGATAGTAATATAAGCTATATATATAGCACAACTAACAGGTAGTAGTATTATGGAAAAATGATTATTTGGGATTATTGTTACTGACAATGCATTTTTTGTTTTTAATTATTGGAGAAGATAACATGTGCAATTAAAGATAGATAAATGGGTTCATAGGAGAAAGTTTCCCTCACAGTGCCCCTTCTTATAGAAGCAACCATTGTTCCTTATACAAGCAACCATTGCTTCTGTAAGTAGCCATTGTTCCTCCTGGAGACTCAATACGACTTTCAATCATGCTAAAAGTTTATTTGCATTTGGAATAGATCAATAGAGCCATTCTTAGAGACAAACCTCTTTTAAATTAATGCTTTGTTCACAAACACAAATGTATGTATTTGCAAACACATACACACACACAGGTTAGTCAAAAGTCTCTAACAGACTGGAAAAATAACAAAACAATGGGTTTAATCACTGTCTATAAATAGAAAAAAAATCTCAAAATGTATAGAATTTCTAACACCTAAAAATGTTTGAATATTGATGATTGACAAGATTTTTCTGGCAGTGTTTTGTTTTTAAAAAGTGAAGTTGCCCTGTGGAAATAAGTGCTTTTTTGTAGTGACTTGGACACCACATACTGTATATGGTATGTGTAGAAATGTCCACAAAAAATAGCTATAACTTTTAAACCATTTTTCTCCTGGCCTATTACTCTGCAGGGGTAATTTGAGTAGGCATTGATGATGATAAACACCACAGTTTAGAAGATGTTAAACCAACCTTATCAGAGCTCACATAGAGAAACAAATTAGGCAAACTGCAGTAATTTCAGCTAATGAAGTTTGATTCTAAACACCCAGATCAATTAAGCTTCAAGTACTTGCTTGGGTTCCTGCTCTGTAAGGCAGTGAGGATGTGCTAGTTGGAGGACGGGCTGGGAGGACTCATAGAAGTTTATAAATAAAGATGAAAGAAGTATTCAGTGCTTCCTGGAATATATTTCACAGGCTTTACTGAGTGAGGATCACATCATATGAAACTGAAGGAAAAGCAGATGCTTCATGTGGAAGGTTCATCTATGTGAACCCTTCTTATTGAGGGCCTCCTGGGTTGCAGTGCTCTAAAGACCTGGTATTGTGAGAATGTGGCCAGCCTTCTGCATAAAACTACACTGTAAGAAAATGGGCATAAATGAGGCAAAATGGCTTCCATGGAAGGGTGAGGATTGCAGAGGCTGGAAGTCAAGAGACTGAGAGAACTTAATGCTAGCTCTGCCAGGAACTACTGTATTTTCTTTCTCTGAGTCTTGGTCTCCTAATCTACAGAATGAGAGATCTAGAATGGATCATTTCTTCTGCCTCTTCACTTTCTTACGGTCTCCATTTCAACCCAGGTCTTCCTCTGAGCTGGTGAGAAGTTCTAAGTGCAGAAGTGTGTATGTGTGCTGGGTGTGCGTGCAAGAGCACATAGTTGCAAATGCACGTGAGAAGATGGAGGACAGCAGGAAGGAAAGGAATGAGGAAGCAATTCCCAACCTGGCCCTCTCCTGAGTTTGGATGGATAAGTATGTCTTTAGAGACATTAGCCTCCATTGGTTACGTGCCCAGTCCTGTCCTGAAACTAATTCAGACCACTATTCGCTATGGTGGTGGCAAGTTGGGGATTCTCACCAGACACACATCTGAGAAAATTGACCCTTACAGTCACACTTACATATTTGCCCCACCCACAGACCCAGGCTGAAGGTGTCAACATTTTATTCCCTTCCATTTCCACTTCCTCTCTGTTCCTTATCACCATGGACACCCACTAACCCCACCCTGCTCAGAACCTCCTAGAAACAGATGGCAACTCAGATAAGTGGCCTCCAAATATTTTTAGAGCATATATTCCCTATCTGTGAGTATTTAGTAATAAAATATACATGCATTAGTGGTATACTATATGATTGCCTATATTATAAAAATAGAAATTAAAATCACATAAGTTTATAAAAGAACAGAAATAGACATTTTCATTTTCCTGCCACACCCAAGTTTCATCTCATGCTCCCCCTGGATGCACGCATGACATAAGGTTTGCATTTACGTCATTGGCATCAGACTGATTTGGGAATGAGCCTTGACTCTACCCCTTACCAACTGTGGGGAAGATAACTAAGCCTCAGTTTCCTCATCAATAAAACAATACTGTACTTCTGTGTGGTGTTGTCAGAAGGATATTCATCATCTAGACATTTTCTTTATTCCTCTTCAAACTCTTTTGTCTCATTTATTCACTCGTGCATTATATTATTTATTCTACAAATATTTATTAAGCATTGTTAATTCTTTAAGTGCTGTTCTGATTGATGGGAATACATAAGGAACCAATACAGTCAACATGCTTTCCCTTGTGGATTTTATGTCCTAGTGGGGAAGACAAAGAGTAAACAAATAAACATATTATGTCAAGTGATGAGTGGTCAGTATTGTGGATACAAAAAGGCAATATAAAGTGATATGAATGTGAGCAGGAGCTATTTTGGATTGAGTGACCAAAAGTGTTTGTTGAGGGGTGACATGTGGATAGAGACCTGAATGAAATTGTGAGAGAAGGCATCTGAGGGATTTATGAAAAGCATCCATTCAAGGGACCATACATGTGCAATTTCTGAAGCAGAAATGAGTTTGGCATCTTCTAGGACCAGTAAGAAGCCAATGTAGCCATAGCAGAAGAAATAAGTTAGGCAGTAACCAGATTATCTTGGACCTTAAAAACATTTTTGGGACTTTGACTTTTATCTGAAGTATGCTGGGGAACTGCAGGAGAGGACTAGAACCACATTGAAGGCCAGTTAGCATGACTCTCAGGGACTCCTGGATAACAGAGCCTAGATCTACATGACTGCATTCAGGAATCACTTGGATCAGGCTTTATCGGCCTGCAGAAGATGGGGTGTCAACTGAGGGCTGTATTTGCATCTAAACCAATGGTGGCATGCTGTTCTCTCCAGTGATCTTAGATGTTGGATAACCCTGAATGTACCTGGTTCAGCAGAGTTGGGCTCCAACCACAGTCCATACCAAGAGACACACAGAACTCTTCCAGCCTCATACTATTCAAACCATAAAAAAAGAATGAAATCATGGTTGTTGGTGTTTGTTTGTTTGTTTTTTTGAGACGGAGTCTCACTCTGTCACCAGGCTGGAGTGCAGTGACACAATCCCGGCTCACTGCAACCTCCGCCTCCCGGGTTCAAACGATTCTCTTGCCTCGGGCTCCCAAGTAGCTGCTACTACAGGCGCGCACCAGCACACCCAGCTAATTTTTGTATTTGTAGTAGAGATGGGGGCAGCAACATGGAACATGCAGGAACTGGAGGCCATTATCTTAAGTGAAACTACACAGAAACATAAAGTCAAATACCACTTGTTCTCACTTAAGTGGGAACTAAATAATGTGGACACATGGACATAGAGTGTGGAATGATACACATTGGAGACTATAAAGTGGGGAGGGTGGAAGTGAGGTGAGGGACAAGAAAGTACTTAATGGGTACGATGCACATTATTTGGGTGATGGTTACACTGAAAGCCCAGAATTGACCACTATGCAATATATCCATGTAACAAAACTGCACTTTGTACTCCTTAAATGTATACAAATTTTTTTAATGAACCTAAAATGAGATGGTTGAGCTTCCAAATGTTCTGATGTGACACTCACTCACTCAGACATTGCTATCTGTGACCTGTGGCTAGCTAATGAAACTTTTTTTTTTTATACTTTATGTTCTAGGGTACATGTGCACAATGTGCAGGTTAGTTACATATGTATACATGTGCCATGCTGGTGTGCTGCACCCATTAACTCGTCATTTAGCATTAGGTATATCTCCCAATGCTATCCCTCCCCCCTCCCCCCACTCCACAACAGTCCCCAGAGTGTGATGTTCCCCTTCCTGTGTCCATGTGTTCTCATTGTTCAATTCCCACCTATGAGTGAGAACATGCAGTGTTTGGTTTTTTGTCTTTGCGATAGTTTGCTGAGAATGATGATTTCCAATTTCATCCATGTCCCTACAAAGGACATGAAATCGTAGCTAATGAAACATTTTGAGATCCAAAAGCTTACAATCACCACTTTTCCAGAAAAATGTTGCTGATACATTTGATGTGTAGTCTACAGGGGCTTTTACTATCCTTTAGAGAAGTAGATTTCTTTTGATTTACCCAAGTGTATAAATTTCTAATACTGATCTTTCTGTCACTCTGAACCTACTATTGACTTGACCATGTAGAATAGAAACCCAGTGTCTGTGTAGGAACCAGGACATTGCAGGGTTTGGGGAAGGGACTAACAAGATATAGTTTGCATGCTTCAAAGATCTCTCTGTCTTCTGTATGAGGAATTTATTCTAGGGAGGCAAGAATAGAAGCAGGGAGACAAGTTAGGAGATTATTAGGATGATGGTGCTGGCGATGGTAAGAAATCGGGATGTATATTGAAGGCAGAACCAGCAGAATTTACTCATGCATTGAATATGAAAGGGAAAAGCAAATCAAATAAAACTTGGAGGTTTCCTCCTGATTACCTGAGAGAATACTGATGGTATTTATTGAGGTATGGAAGACAGGGCATAACAGGTTGGGGTGAACAGAGCACTCAGGAGTTTTGTTTAAGGCATATTAAATCTGAGATGCTTATTGGACATCTCAATAGCAATGTTGGATAGGCAGTTAAATATATGTTTGGTGCTCAAAAGGAAGAGATGCCAGTGCTAAAGACATACATCTGGGAGTCTTAAAAGATCGTATTATTGACCCCAGCTATGTGCTCTCTTTCTGGTCATGTGACTTTTTGTTCCAGGGATGACTATACCTTCCTTCCTCATGGAATTTGTGAGCATGTTCTGGCCACCCAGATGTGAGTTTCCTATGTCAAACTAGAAGTTTCTGATGTGATTATCTGGTTTACCTCTGTTTCTATTGTTCCTGCTCTCCACTATAAGAACAATATGTCCAAGATAAGCGTGGCTGCATCAGTCTGGGTCCTGAAATAAGAAGACACATGGACTTGAACACAGTCAAGCTGAGCTGAGTCACAGATAATCCCTCAGCCCTCATGTAACATGAACAAGAAATCAATAAATGTTTATTGTTGTTAAATACTGATATGTTGGAGTTATGTGCAACCTCAGTAAAGGCCAACTAATAAAAAAATTGGTAACAGAAGTGCTACCATATCTAAAAATATAAAATATGAGGCATTAACTTTAGGGCTAGGTAGCAAGGGAATTCTTCCAGGGGGCTGGACAAGTAAGATTCATGATATGCAGTCGTGAAAAGTTTGGTCAAACTGTGTCTTCTAAACTTGGAAGGCAGATAATGTTCCTAATGGACTTGTTGCATATGGACAAATATAGAAGGATTGAAAAATTGAAAGAGAGCATGATGATAATATGAATAAGAGGTGAGCTCAGAAAGAATTCACCTATTTCAATGAATGAGATGGAAAATAGGCAGCAAAGAAATTCTGGGCCTTCAAGTTTGGAAAATAAAATCCTTCTCACCTCCCACCTGTAAAATATAAAATTTAAGTATTCCTTGAAATAGAAAGGCCTTTTAATACTCCATCTCAGGGCAAAGACAGAACCAAAGGTGTCATCATCAGGCCTATGTTAAGATTTCTGGTTGGATTAAGGTGACTTGCAGACATTTTTTTTCCACCACTGGACAAAACGGCTCAGGGAAAAGAGATCAAGAGTACGTTCCTATGAAAGCATGATATACCCACATACCCATAATCAAGTCTAGAGAAAGTCTTTCTTGAAATGAGTAATGGTTGTGTCTATTGGAACATGGATCCAACCAGTACCAAATAGATTAAAACAATACAACAAAGTGTTTGAGAGAGTTAGGTTGTCAAAAGTGCTGCCAGTCTGTGACTGTTTGAAAAGCAAAGTTGGCCCTTAGGCTAATTTGCTTTTAAATGACTTTAGAGACAGGGTCTTGCTCTGTCACACAGGCTGGAGTGCAGTGGTGTGATCACAGCTCACAGCAACCTCAACCTCCTGGGCTCAAGTGATCCTCCTGCCTCAACCTCCCAAAGTGCTGGAATCACAGGTGTCAGCCAGCCCTTAGGCTAAGTTTTTATGGGCAAGAATATGATGTATTCTGAGGGAAGAAAATATATGTGATCAATGTTGGATCATGATAGATGGAATTATTATTCCCAATTATTTGTTCCCATAGTCTAATAGGATGATTTATCCTCACTCACTTTCTGTCATGTGAGTTGTCTTCCCCCTTCGGAGAGACAATGTGTCTCCACTTCACATATTTGGATACATGAAATAATTCAGTTAATAAGATGTGAGGACATGTACATATCTGAGAAAAAGCTTTAAATATGATTTCATGGTTTGTGTTGCACTCTCTTGCTCTGTTTTCCACAATAAGACAACATATTCCAGAAAAGGGCTCTTCAATCTAGGATAAGTCACACTGAGTTTAGCAAAGCTAAGCAGAGCCACAGCTGACCCACAGCCTTAGTGTAAATGGTCAAGAAATAAATCGTTTTTCTAAGGCAGTGAGATATTGGGGCTACCTGCTACTGTGACAATAGTTAGTTAACACAGGAGTCATCTGTGTATGGGTAATGTATTTAAGGCCGTAGCACTCAATGAGATCACATAGGGAATAAGCACAGATAAAGAGACAGACTGAGCCTGGGAAGAGGAGACTCCAGGAAAACAGACTGAGAAACCACGGACAAAGATGTCAGAAGGAAGCAGGAAAGAACCAGATGAGAGGCCAGTAAAAAAAAAAAAAAAAGTGCTTTATGAAAGAGACCATAGTCCATAGTGTCAGACACTGCTGAGGAAAAGAAAAAGATACAGAAATGATACTAAATTTAGCAAGGAGGATGGTATTGGTGACTTTAACAAAGATGATTTCCATTAATTGGTGGGAAACATAGATTGGCAAGAATTGGATAGAATATAAGTTGAGAAAATGAAGACAAAAATACACACTTTTTTTTATAAATTTTCATTAAAGGGAAGCAGAGACATGAAGAATTACCTGAAGGGAATGAAGAAGTTTACAGACTCCTGTCTCGTTTCGTTTTCCAAATGAGAGATAGCACAGGATGTGTACATGTGGTTGGGGAAATCCAGTAGAAAGCCATCATTTCAAGGTAAGAGGATGCACTAATTGATGCTCAGATGAGCAATGAATATACCATATTTAACATTAGAATTTTTATATTGATAGTGTTAGATCATATCATTGCCAAAAACACAAAGAAAGATATTAAAATACTGTCATGCCAGTTATTCTCTCCCCTTCAGTTCTCCGAGGACTGTGGGAGGGGCACCCACAAAGAATAAAACAAATAAGAATTAAAATATCCTGCACTGTTGGTGTACAAGTGCCCCAAAACTCCAGGTCAAAGTCCTAATAATGGTTGACTAAGTCCCTACAGCTCAACCTTCTTGTCCAAGTCCTGAATACAATTAATGGGATTTTATCCTCTCTAGGTAACTGCAGAAAGGGCAACTGAAGAGAGTGATCAGTCCTGAATTCACCTTCATACCCCCATGGGATGAAAGAGAGAGCAAGGGAGCAGGGGCTGTGTTTGTGTTTCTTATGCCACAATAAGAAACTGCTCATATACTCAATGTCTTGAGCTCCAATAACTCACATGATTCTTCATCCCCGGCAGAGGTGTTAGCAAAAGCTAGCAAAGTGTGAGTAAAGTTGGTCATGCAGTGGCAAGTTCTCCTTACCCTATGTTGGGAGTTGGTAGGTGATTGTGCTATTCTCCATGGACAACTCATTCATATTTAACTGGGAACCTCTGAACAAAATATCCTAATCCAAAGGCATGGCCTTCTATAGTGTAAATTCTAGACATCAAGGCACAGTACTCCTAAGTCCTCTATTTCTCTAGCAGTAAAGCTGGTTCATGCAAAGCTCAGTCTCCCCTGGGGGCCGTTGCATGTCCATCATACACAGGTTATTTACTATAAAACCTCTAGAAAAATCCCTTATGAGGTCTGCTCCTTCCTTCCTAGGATATTCAAATGGACATTCTCTTTCCAAACAGCCCATAACTATCAAATCACTTGATTTTTAGTGCAAAGAAAGAATAATTGCACCAGAATCCGGTGACCATGCTTTTTGGGTAGCTCACAGAGAATTTCATAATTCAGAATTAATTAGGCAGTGAGCAAGAACAAGAGGCATATTTTGGTGTATTAATTCATGCCAAGTTCAAACTCATTCCATCTCTGTTGCCCGGTGTGAATAATTATGCCATTAATCCCAGGCAGGAGGAGAGCTATTGTGACTACAACACATTTCTAAAGCAAATAAAGAAAAATGTCACTCCTCCCTTTCAACTAATGCTCTGAATACAGCTACATAATAATAATAGACTTATTTATTTATAGGGCATAAATTCCCTAGGGCTCAATAAGCCACAGGATAAGCAAAATGCCAGTTAAAGAGAAAAAAAAAACAGAACTTTTCCAGTTATTAATAATTCTGAAACAAAGCACTGGTTGGGGGGAATGACCAAGAGGAGAAACTGAAAATTTAAGAGCTTGGAAAAGGGCTCAAAGAAAGAGACAGTCGTGTGGCTTTTTCATTTTCTTCTCCCCTCCTGTTACATACTGCTCCCACTGTGACTCAGAGGGCCAGCTGTCTGGGGAAGAAAAATATGACACATTTTTTAGGTTGGTGCAAAAGTAATGGCAAAAACCACAATAACTTTTGCACCAACCTAATAATCAGCCCTGAATGTCACCCTGATGCTACACACCCTTTGCTGTGAAAGCAAAATAGGTCGACCTGCCCCCTTCCCCATTTCTGAATTCCTTTCCAACTCATAGATGGCTTATTGAGCATAGAAGTATTGGAGGATCAGTGCGGTTTCCCATCCAGCCTCTCTTATGAGGGTCAGAAATGCATGGGGAGTAGCAGTCAAGAGGGTGCCCTGTGTGCGTCATTTCCAGTTTCACAATGTTGAAGAGGAGATTAGGGATAGACAGAGGAGTGGCACTATGCAGAAGCAGTTCTACATTTTTCTACATTTCCTCTGAGATGGAAGGAATAGGGTCGAGGCCCACCAGGCAGGAGCCCTGGGTGCCAGAGGTCACAGAAGCAGTGGGGATCAGTCCACACTGCCCTGACACTGGCATTTCAGCAGAGAGGTGGTGGCTGCTCTGGGTTCACACGTAGCCCTGCCCATTCCTGCCAGTCAGAGCTGGCAAGAGATCCTTTAGCCACAAAGGCAGAGCGGCTGAGTTAGGAGATGGGGCAAGCCCTTCTCCTCAATGGCTCCCAAACCTAGCAGTGTCCAGAACACAATTCAGTGTTGCATGAACGAAATGAAATGCTCTCAGTCTGCCTCTCATTCTTTCTTTATTTCACTTGGGGAAGTCACTTGACTCATTGAGTTTCAGTTTTCCTAGGTATAAAATGCTAACGATATTATATTATGAAGATGAACTATTGGAATTGCTATTTTTGTGGGCCAGAATTTTTAGAATGTCAACAATTTCACAAGGTTCAAACTAATAATTAATTTATTCCTTCATCCATCAATGAATGGCCACTATATGCTTAAAGCTGAGGATTCAGCAAGGAACAAAACAAATGATCTGGCCATGAATCTGACATCTTAGTTACATCTTAGTCAGGGGAGGGCAGAGTATGTACACACAGAGACAGGGAATCTTCTCTCAGGGGTAAATGCTGAAAGAAAAATACATCAGGATATGGGACCAGAGAGTGTGGAGGTGGCTACCTGTGACAGGGTGGCTAAGAGAGTCTTTTTTGAGGGGATGGCATTCGAGTAGAGACCTGAAGAAAGCAAAGGAGAAAATAAAGATCTGGGAATAGAGCATTTCAGAAAGGACATTCCTGCAGGTGGAAAGGAGTGAGGGGTGGGAAGAGTGGAGGAGGGCAAGGTCAGAGAGTAAGCCATGGGAATGACTTTGCAGTTTAATTCTAAATGAGACAGGAAGTCATTGGAGGGTTCTGAACACAGATGTGATACATTTTTCTAAGATCGCTGTGGTTAAGTGAAGCAAGTGAGGGCAAGGGGAGGGGAGAACGACGCAGACCACTTAGAATGTTACTGCTGTCATCAGAAGAAAGATAATGGGGACTTGGACTAAGATGGTAGCGGTGTCCGTGCCAAGAAGTGGTTATATTTGGAATATATTTTGAAAGTGGAGCTAACAGGAATGACCAGTGAACTGGCTGCAAGGTGCGGGAAAGAGGGAGGTCAAGAATGACTCCTAGGCTTTGGGCCTATGGGAATAGCGGCTGGCGGTGCCAAGGGGGAATGGGGTGGAGCAGGGTCGGGAGGGGAGGAATCCAGAGTTCTGCTTTGCACACAATTGCATTTGTTTTGTCTGTCGGTACATGTGGAGAGTTGAGCGGGCCATCTGGAGCTTCATGGAAAGGTCAGGGCTAGAGATAGCTCCTTCCAGCTATTTCGGGGCTAAACTTAGATCAAACACATGCACACTCTTGGGGATCTCTAAAGGACAGGACCGTATGAACACAAGGAATAAGTGACTAGATGCTTTCCCTTGGTTGCTGTGTCAAATACGCTTATTAATATTTTAGAAACCAAACCTTTCTTCCCATATTCTAATTGATCGTCTATTCAACAAGTTTTACAATATAAATTTTAAGAATGTGCATTTTTCTAGGAACTCGGTAAAATTACGATTATTTGAAAATAAAATACTGTCTTTTACTAATAGTTTTACTTTCCCTGAATTGCTCCCTCACGTGGCGGGTAAAAGAATCTGCTCTGGACTCCCCAGTCTAGACAGTAAAGGAACTCAGTCTGGACACTAGAGGGCGCAATGCAGACAGTCAGAGCAGCCGCAGGAACTGAAAGGCCGCAATTCAGGAGTTCGCAGATCACTCCTTCTCCTGCTGTGTAAATCAGGGGTCCTGGCATTATGAGTCAAGGAGGGCAGCCCCCAGGCCACCAACGTGTGACCATTTTGATCAGGGGGATAATAGGGCCAGGCAGGGTTTTTCCAAAGGGAACTCCTGGCAAATTTAAGGCACATCAGAGGAGAAAAAAGAAGTTAAGGAGAGAGGACACGTCAAGGAGAAAGAGAAAGAAAAATAAAGTAAGCAAAGATGAGGGAAACCAAGAAGTGCCTATTATAGAAGAATGGGAGAATTCCAGAAAGTCAGGAACAGAAGGGGCCTCAGAGACTTTTTATTTTTTTCTTTAAACTGGGTCTCGCTGTGACACCCAGGCTGGAGTGCAGTGGCGTGATCACAGCTCACCCCGACCACCCTGGGAGGCTCAAGCGATCCTCCCGCCTCAGCCCCCCGAGTAGCTGGGATTACAGGTGCACAACATCACGCCTAATTTTTGTATTTTTTGTAGAGAAGGAGTTTCACCATATTTCCCAGACTGGTCTGGAGCTCCTGGGCTCAAGAAATAAACCTGCCTTGGCCTCCCAAAGTGCTGGGATTACAGGTGTGAGCCACCACGTCCTGCCCAAAGACCATTTTTATTGAACTTTCTGTTTCCCAGATAAAAGGCTGAGGTGCTTCCTGGAGTTAAGGTTGGAGGCCTCCCAGGGTTGCTGTGCTCTCAGTCAGTGGTCTTCATTTCCCTACCATGTCATCTTCACAAAGTGTATGAACCTTACCAGGTGTCTCCTAGATGTCACATCATTCTCAACAAGCCTTAATGTGAGCACCCACTTACTTCACATATTTATTTTGCTGAGTCCCAAATGAACTGTCAAGTACGAATGTGGAATGCTGCTATGGCATAAGTATGATGATACAACTCATACTGACATGCTAGATACAATAAATCTGCATTTAAGATGTAATTACAATAACTGGTTTTGTGGCTACAACTTTAAAAGGGCTGTGGGGATGACATTCAATTTCCCAGCATTCTTAAAACATTAAAAAAGTTTTGCATGCCTGCAGCATGCAAAATTATAGATGAAGAATCAAAGTTTTGGTATCACAGATATGGGTTTAAATCCTGGCTTTCAGTGGTTGCTAGCCCATGATTTGGAGCAATATTTCTAAGACCTCTTGCCTTCTCATCTATAAAATGAAAATAATAATAGTACTATGTCAGAGGATTGTTGTGAGGGTTAAATAAGATTGTTGGTAAAACTTCTAGTTCATTGTATCCTCTCAATAAGCAATTTGTAATGTTCACGTCAGAGAAAAACTGATATCCTTAAACAATAAAAGATTCTGAAAACAAATAGGGAAATGGACACAGGATATGAATAAATGATTCACAAAAGGAGATAAATACATGTGAATTAAAGTTTACAAGTAGTCAAAGGATGCAAAGTAAAGCAACAAGTGGAAACGTATTTCTCCTCCTCCTTGGTTTCTTATTTCAGTTAAAAGCAGGCTCACTCAATCAGTTGTCTAAGCCAAACACCTGAAAATTAAAATCAACTACTTCCTCAAACATGGGACAATTTGAGCATCAAAATAAATAATAGCATTATAACCTATTGAATAAAGTAAGAATTCCAAAGTCCACACTGATATAAATAAATGAATGTATAAACAGTAAGTAGGAGAGAAGGGAAGGCTTTTCTTTACAGAAGAAAGTCAGATAATAATAAATGTAGAAAGAATGACAAAATCAGAAAATAATTTGTCAGTCATCCTAATAATAATTTTTTTAGGCAAGATGATTGCAACTAGTAGGAGAACATTTAAGGAGTATCTCCCCACAAGATACTTAATTGATTACAAAAGGTAAATTGGTAAATGTACTAACTTACTGGAGAAACCAAGCAGGTTTAATTTTAACCAGTTGATGGAATGTGACACTTCCAATAATGAAACTCGTTGACAGCAGAGCCTCCTGATGTGATGCAAAAACTCAGCATTGCTTCTGTGAGATCCCTGCCAAAAGTCCATAATCTGCATGTGATCATGTGGAACATCAGACAAACCCAAACTGAGGACCATTCTACAAAACAATGGCCTGTCCTCTTAAAAACTGTCAAAGCCATGAAATACATAGAAAGACTCAGAAACTGCTCCAGGTTAAAGGAAACTAAAGAAAGAAAGACAACAAAGTGCTATGCATGATCTCGAATTTTCTATTGCTATAAGGGACATTATTAGAAAAATTGGAAAAATATGAAAAAAATCTGTAGATTAAATAATAGCACATAGCATTATTAACTTTGGATTTTAATAGTGGTCAAGGTTTAAAAGAGAATTTCTTGCTTTTGGAAAAACACACTGAAGAATTTAGTTGTAGAAAGGCAATATACCTGCAAATTACTTTTAAATGGAAGAGAGAGAGAAAAGAAAGAAAAAAAGAAAGAGAACGATTTCTAATCCTTTGGGTATATACCCAGTAATGAGATTGCTGGGTCAAATGGCATTCCTGGTTCTAGATCCTTGAGGAATCATCACACTGTCTTCCACAGTGGTTGAACTAATTTACACTCCTGCCAACAGTGTAAAAGCGTTCCTATTTCTCCATATCCTCTCCAGCATATCCTGACTTTTTAATGATTGCCATTCTAACTGGCGTGAGATGGTATCTCATTGTGGTTTTGATTTGCATTTCTCTAATGACCAGTGATGATGAGCTTTTTTTCATATGTTTGTTGGCCACATAAATGCTGGATAAAGAAAATGTGGCACATATACACCATAGAATACTATGCAGCCATAAAAAAGAATGAGTTCATTTCCTTTGCAGGGACATGGATGAAGCTGTAAACCATCATTCTCAGCAATCTAACACAGGAACAGAAAACTAAACACTGCATGTTCCCATTCATAAATGGGAGTTGAACAATGAGAACACATGGACACAGGGAGGAGAACATCATACACCAGGGCCTGTTGGGGGGTGGGGGGCTAGGGGAGGGATAGCATTAGGAGAAATATTTAAAGTCGATGACGAGTTGATGGGTGCGGCAAACCACAATGGCACGTGTATACCTATGTAACAAACCTGCACGTTCTGCACATGTGTCCCCAAACTTAAAGTATAATAATAAGAAGAAGAAAGAGAGAGAAAGAGTGAGAAATGTAGAAAATGTTGACATTTTGAATCTTGGTGAGGGGTGTCCAGAAATTCTTTGTCTTATTCTTGCAACTTTTCTGTAATCCTGAAATTATGTCAAAATACAATGTTTTTTTAACTGGCTTCATTCTTTTCCTTACCCCACAAATGTATCAATCACCAAGTCCCTATGGTTCCGTTTCCTAAATACCTCAACAAACATAGTCACTTCTATTTTTCTCTACCGCCACTACCCTAATACAAACCACCCCTCTTGCATGAACTACAAAAACAAATAATAAAAAAATAGCAAATATCTAAATGGTATAATCTTAGAAACTTTTACCTTTCTAGCCTTCCTTCTAATTGGGCTTGTATTTGAGGTCCCAACCTATCAATAAGATAAGAAAAGGGAATAAATGTAAGGATTGGGAAATAAAATAAAGTAGTCATGTTTATAGATGATATGCCTGTCTATCTTCTCTGCATAGATGACCCAAGAGAATCTACAAACTAGTACAACTAATTATACTCAATGAGCTCAATATACAAAAACCAATTCCTATACAACAACCAATGAAAATATGTATTTTTAAAGGTAACAGTAATAAAAGTACAGGATGTCTGGAAACAAATCCAACAGAGATGTAAGATATGTACAGATTAAAATAATAAAAGCTTATAAAGAACATAAAAGAAGACTTAATAAATTGAAAAGATATAAAATATTGATGGATGGTATAGCAGAGCTACAAGTTATCTATACGAAATCTTGTCATCACCTTTTTTGTGAACAAAATTCAAAATTTAGGGAGAGAGGAGTATAAAATATATTTTTGCTAAATTTTCTTTCAGATAGGCATAATATTTTACAAAGTTCTGACCAATAAAAGGTAAACAAAAGTCTGAGATCATTTCTATTTTATTGTTATTTTATTTTTTCTTTTGCTTTTTGGGTGAGGCATCAACCCTCTTTCTTCTTCCTTTTTCCTGATAGAAATCTGACTTGATGCCTGGAGTAGCTGCAACCATCTTGTGGCAAGGAAGCAATAAGCATAAGGGGGAAAATCCACATATACAAACAGAAGTCCAAGACACTGATGAGAAACATTACACAGTCACTTCAGCAGCCCTGGACTGCTCATCTCCAGACTGGTTGTCATATAAGAAACAGAAACCGTTACTGTTTGCACTGCTATGTCAGGTTTCTCTCACTTGAATCAAAAATATTGCTGAATGTTACAGATGGGAACACACAAAGTTTTAAAAATGGTAATTCTCCCCAGATTAATTAATAAATTCAAGTAGACAAGTGTAATCTGGATATGGCTGAAAAACCTTGTTGCTCTTTGCAGAGTTGTGTGAAATAGCAAACAGGAAGCTGCTACATCCGGTTCTGGGCACTCTTAGGCTTTTGCTGGGACCAACCCAGACACCTAGAGATTTTGTGCTTTACTTACAGCATGTACCTGCTTCTTCCATGGGGCCACTCCATAAGCTCCTTTTGCACAAGGACAGCCCATCCTCAGCAATGACCTCAGCCCCCGACCACCCCTCTTTCCATTCCCCCACCCACAGTCATATTCGATTTTGACATGGAGCAGGATGCCGAGGGAGTTTTCTTAGAACTGATTCTATTTCAGGGGCAAACATTCACTCTCAGTGAGCTTAGGGTGGGGAGCAGGAGAAATGGGGGCGGAGAGGAAAATTGGTTTTCCTCACCCATCTCAAAATGAGAAAAGAGGCTGAGTTTGCTAAGAAATAACCTAGGGGTTCTGGTCGCTCCTGAGGGGCTTCTGTTAAATGAATCAGAGGATACCCTTTCCCTCACCCACTCCTGTGATCACACACCCCACATGGACATGAGCAATCCTTTCCAGCACACACCGCCCTCTACAACTTCTTAGGTGGGCACTTCCCTTGTAGCTCTGGTCCATGAGTGACCTGAATTTTTCTGCCTTTTGTCTCCATTCCTAATGTAGAATTTTGGGATTCCAGGTACATTACTCACATCCTCACCTTTTCCCTCCTTCCACATAATTCCTGAAAGTCCCTCAAAGGAGATGCATCGCAAGTTCTCACACGCAAGTCCTTGGCCAGTCCCCGGAACTCTAGGTTTTCCTTTCTTCGACATTGACTCATCCTTCTTCCTGCTGAGACTGATACAGCCCGCAAAGCTACATCAAAGCACTTCAGCACTATCTGTGGTGACACCACTGAGCCATCATCTTCTCTAATGTTCTTTGAAAGGGCACCGGCCATCAAGACCCAAAAAGATGCTGCGTTTTCTTTGAAGTTATTTAAAGCACCCAAACCTCAATGTGTCACATCCCTAAATGGTGGCTACACCTCTTTTGACATTTCAACACCAAAGCAACTCTATTTGTGCCTTGGTGTCTCTCAGAAATTTTTAGTGCAAAGAATGCTTTCATTTTGCATGGCCTCTCTTTCATGAGCTGTGCTAGGACAGAAAGCTGTGCTGTCTCATTCTGCTCTCTCTCCTCCCATTATTCCTTCTTTTTGACCCAAGGCTGATGCCCCCACTTTGAAATTTTCAACAAAAGGGATTATTTTAGTCTCTCTCTTAGTTTCTAGAGAAATAAGCGACTGCTGGCTGGGCCCCAGGTGTATAAGCTCTTTTGGTTTCCAGGTTCAAGCACACGGAATTTGAATCTCACTTCCTCACACACTGAGCTGCTTCCCCTTTCCACTTCTCCTGTGAAACCCTAAATCCTCTCAATCACATTTCAGGGCCTGATGTGGCTTTTTGAGAGGCTTTCTCCAGCATCTGCATCTCAATCCCCATTCAATGATGAGAAGAGCACTCACCAAGCCCCATCACTGTAACATACCACACAGTTTGGGTATAAGCAACAAATGCTCAGTCATGGATGACAGCAAAGTTGTAGGAATAAGGATTTTTTCAGCAGATGAATAAAATAATGAAAAAATACCAATAATCTAAATGACCCCAAATAAGTAACTGGTTGAATAAATAGTGCTGTATCCACACAATGAAAAATTCAGCAATAGTTGAAATTAGTAGTGTGGAAGTAATCTCAAAGAGCCCAAGATGGCCCATATTGGAATCGCTCAGAAGCCTGTAAAAAATACAGATTTCTGGATGTGGATCCCAGTGACGGAATCAGAAGCACTGGGAGTAGACTTGGAATCTTTATTTTAATAGGTAACTCCAGTGATAATGCAAATCAAAGTTTAAAAATTTACAACCATGGCAGAATAGTTAATTATGAGGTAAAATGATCATGATATATTGTTAGATGAAAATAGTATGTTATGAAAAAAGAATGTATAATATAATCTCATTTTTAAAAAGTAGTGTGACTAGAGAGATGATATATAGGTATATAGGTAAAGACTGAAAAAATAATGCCAAAATACTAACCATGGTTAGTGGTGTGTTTATAGAAGATTTTTATTTTACTCTTTTTACTTTTTTACGTGTTGAGTCCAATTTGTAAATTTCCAAAATAAACATTTAGTTTATGTGTGTTTAAAGAAAACAATAAAAGTTGTTTTGTTTTGCTTTTTAAAAAAGGATAAGAGGTAAATGACATGGGACTTTTAAATTTACTTATACTCTAGATTTTAAAAAATAAAAAAGGCAGCTTGCAAAAATTTTGTACCACATAATAAATAAAAATTTTAAATGAAGAGTTAAAAATAAAGGGGAAGTAAGGGTGCTAATATAAATGAAGCCAGGATTAAGGTTGGTATCCAAGAATGCATTGCCTCAAACTTCAGTTATGTTTCTAAAATGAGCTATAAATTTGCCTCTTCCTAATGTCACATGACTAGACATGAGCAGATAGGGAGAGGGAGGTTCAATATCATTAGACATTAGGGAAACAGGAATCAGAACCACAATGAGATACCATTTCATACCTACTAGGATAGCTAAAATAAAAATTAATGTTTTAAAGGGAAGCAAGTGTTGGCAAGAATGTGGAGAAATTAGAATCCTTGTACGTTGCTGCAGGAATATAAAATGTAGAATGTAAATGTAAAATGATGAAGAGTTTGACAGTTGTTCAACATTAGCAGCACTATACACAATAGCTAAAAAGTGGGTAATATCTATCAACTGATGAATAGATAACAAAATGTGATATATCTATACAGTAGAATATTATTCAGCCTTAAAAAGGAATGAAGTACTGATTCATGCTACAACATGGGTGAACCTTGAAGACATTACATTGAGTTAAAGAAGACAAACACAAAGGGTTGCATATTACATGACTCCATTTATATTAAATATCTAGAACAGGTAAATCCATAGATATACATTGTGTTTTTCGGGGGCTGGGGGAAATGGAGGAATGGAGTGTGATTGTTTCATGGGTATGGAAGTTTCCTTTTGGGGTGATGAAAATGTCTTGAGATAATGATTTCAAAACAGTATGAATGTACTAAATGCTACTGAACTGTGCACTTTAAAATGATTAATTTTATGTCATGTAGATTTTACTTCAATTTTCTAAAAGTAGGAGTAGTTTATGAAAGTTAAACCCAAGAATACTGAGGTGTTCCAGAAGGTTCCATTTGGAAAGGGAGAGGAAATAATTAGCCCAGTTTTGTACCTTGAGTTTGATATGTCCATGGAGAATCCAACTGAAGGTGCCGGAAGTCAATTAGGATTATCAATCTGGAGCTAGGGAGAGAATTCTGGACTGGACCTCTATACTTGAGAATCATCAGGTGGATAATGGAAACTCAATCTACACATGTGGGTGTGGGTTCTCCTCAGAGTTTCCTAACACAAATGAAGTGGAGTATAGGCCCCAGTGGAGAAACCCTGTCATTTTTCCAGGAAAAATTTCCGTGTCGATGTGGACTTTACATTCATTCATTGTTTTTAATTAAAGTGGAGTATGGCCTGTAAATTTTTCACCTTCCAGAAAAGCCTTTGCTGTAATATGGTTGGATTCATTTGATATGACAGAATAGTATTTAAAAGACCTGACCTATGATTTGCACATTACTGGAACAATCAACCACAGTCACCTCTTCTTCCACTTTCATTTCTGTGTGCCTGAAGTGTGAAGAAGGGTCCTCCCTCACCTTTCCTGGCATTCGATCCCAGGTGTTTGTGGTGAGCCTATTGGAGAGCCCACCCGTGACTGATGTGTCACAAGAAGGGATGTGATGCCATGGCTGAGGTAATACCAGGTCATACTTTTTTCCAAATCTTTTATAATGTTTGACTCAGAACAGGTTTCAGTGTGCAATACTTAAAGTAGCATTTTTTAAAAAATATAGTAAGCCTTGATAACTGTTTAATCTGGATGATGAGTGCATGGGTATTACGGTACTATTTTCTCCATGTTTTAAATGTTGAAATATTTATAATTTTTAATAGAATCTTTAACCTTATGATGACTTATATTCCACACAAGTTTATTAAGCATCAATTTTGTTCCAGGTACTAAGTTAGGTGGTTTCATACATGACTAGTGCCTGCAGAATAAACCAGTTTGATAATGGTTTCCTATTCTAAATAACAGCCTACACTTAGGTTACCATAAAGAATGTTCCGGAGTATGAAGATGGTTAACATCCATTGGGTCAATAAGAAGTGAAGATAAAATTTGACATGGATAAGAAGATTTGAAATAATCTCAGAAGATAAATCAAAAATTAAAGACAGATAGCCCTCTTTAAAAAAATAAAATAATTAAGGGGGACATAAGAGTTGTTCCACTATTTCTAAATGGCTGGCATATGCAGGGGAAATTATAGGGTTAAAATCTGCGAACTAGGTCAGGTTTATGTATTTGGCTCGCAATGAAGATGTAAAGTTCACCAGCATTTACCTGGGTAAAACGACAACATTAAATTGATTTATGGTTGGTACCTACCATGTGCCAAGCTCTGGGCATGGTATTTCACATACCTTATCTCATTTAATCATTTTAGCAGTCCTGTGTGCTGACATTTTTTAATGTATGTGGAAACAGCTCAAGAGTTCAGATAACTTGGTCTTAAGTCACAAAGTTAGTAAACGGTCAAGCTAATATTCAAACTTGAGTAAATCTGTTGCCAAACCTATGTCTTGCCAAAAGAACATGCTTCATGGGAATAGATTGCTCTGGAATTCATGTCTTTTAACTTTCTTTATGGTTTCTTTTAGTGTGCAGATCTTTTTCACTTAAATGTTAATATATTAACATTTTCTTTTGTGGTCTGTGCTTTTTGTGTTTAGTTAAGGAAACTTCTCTACCCTAAAGTCATAGGATACTCTATCTACACCCTAAAGTCATAGGATACTCTATCTACACCCTAAAGTCATAGGATACTCTATCTACACCCTAAAGTCATAGGATATTCTATCTTTTCTTTTAAACTTATAAACATTTGTTTCTTACATTCAGGTCTATAACTGTCTTTAACTTCTATTTGGTAATGGTGTAAATTAAAGGTGTAACTTAATTTTTCCCCCACATGAATAATGAATCTTCCAGCACCACTGATCAGGCTCCATTTTTTTCCCTATTAGTTCCTCATGCTTTGTAGTATATTGAGTTCATAGATGAGGAGGTCAATTTCTAAACTTTCTACTTTCTTCTACTAGTTTTGTTTTTAATTTCTGTATAAATGCTGCATTGTCCTAATAACTATAGTCTTGTAACAAATATTCGTATTTAGTAAGGTAAGCTCCCATATTTTTCTACTCTAATTTTTTTCTGGGTTATTCTAGGCCTTTTTGTTTTCTAGTCAAATTTTAAAAACAACATGATTTCCTTGAAAACCCCTATTGGGCTTTTGATGAGAATGGTATCACATGTCAATTAATTTTGGGAGAATTGACATCTTTAAAAATGTTGAGTCTTCTCATCCAGAGATTAAGTATGTTTCCCTGTTTACTTTTCTTTTTTAAAAATAACTTTCTCCATAAAAGCCTCAGGTACCTATTACTTATTTTTAGATACCTTAGAGACTTTGTTTCTACTGTAAATAAAATTCTTTTTAAAATTATATGTCATAATTTTTGTGTCTAGAACTTAATTGATGCTGATAATTATCTTGTATCTAGCAACCCTGTTGAACTTTTTATTAGTTTGTAGATTCTGTTAGGTTGTTCAGTTATCTTTTCACAAATAAGCATTGCATTTGTATAAAATATGGCATTCAAAATTATCAACATACATGTGTAAAGTCTAAAATTACAAAATTTGAAATATAACACATCTTTTATTTTCTATAAATTGATGTAATTTTAACTCAAACATGCCATGCATTTGAGCTGGCAAGGAATTTAACTTTAGTTAGCCATTCTTGAGACTTACTTCAACCTAAGGACAAGTAATAGTTCCAGGGTCTTAACACCAAGGCTGACGGGCTGGCAAGTTCTCTCCCTGGTCACGTGCCATCAATCCAGGAGGTTTACTGATAACACGTTTGTTCTCTCTGAGCAGAGTCTCCTACCATTCTGTGACTCTCTGCAGTGTTCACACCCATTCGGATGACAGGAATTTCAATGGAAGCTAATAGCCCTAAGCCTAGTGCTCCATTTTTTCTGCCACTTCCATGAAATCTGGCTATCTTATCTGTCTCTGCCTCCAAAGAGCTTGAGAAAGTCTCAGAGGTCTCAGAATGCACAGCCTTCACCCAACCCCCAGGCAAGGGATATCTTTTTCTAGGCTAAGGAAAACCCCTTCCCACCTCCTGATTCTTCAAGTCACATTGCTTTCTCCCTCAAACTTTATCCTTCCTTTTTCCTTTCCCAATAGTCTTTCACAAATTTCCAAACCCAGAATCTAGGATTAATTTTTCAAACCCTAACAAAGTTTGGGAAGAAGTATTTCTTTCCATCTTTCTAGTTCAGGAGTTTCTAGTTTCTTCCTTCTCTCAAAGGAAGAAAAATGAAACATTTACATTTCCAAATTTAACATGTCTTAATCATCAATGTATCCTGCTGGCTACATAAAATGGTGCTCAAATCTTAAGATACTCATACTCTGCAAGGAACTCAATCATCCATCATTTCTGAGAATTACTATCACATAACCTCCATGAAGAAATTTTGAGCTGATTTGACAACATTTTTGTATGCTTACCTCTTCTAAGTTTTTTTCTTCTTTACTATTACTTATTTTAATTTTTTGCCTTTAATTGAAAAATGTTGATATTCATAACGGAATAACTTTGTCAACATGCCCATTTCTGTAGTCCTGCTTGTATTCACACTACTTTCTGGAAATAAAAACTCTACTGTGCTGTGAATTAGCTTCTGCTGTACTGCAGAGAATCTTCCACAGTCTACTTGCTGAGCAATCGGCATGCCTCAGAAGCTTTTGCAGAGACTTCCAATAGCTTGTCTTGTATCTAAATGTTCCTGCAAACTGCCAATATTTTATGTATCTTTAATTACTGTGGTGCAGTACTGCTTTTGGAGGGTTCTTGAAGTCAGGTGTTCTCTGCCCTAAGCTTTCAGAGATGATCCAGCTTTCTTCTGCCAAGGGCTTCTCTTTTTTGCATTTCAGGGTTGGTCCCTGGGAGCCCTTCGCAAGTTTCCACTTCCACTGCTACTTTCTAATGCTTCTGGCTGTTTTTCATCTTGATTCCTCTCCCTCTTTTTTCTTTCGTTATTCTTCTTTCTCCTTTTTCTCTGTTCTCCTTGCCTCTTTGATTTTTTTTTTTAAGCTAAGAGCATTTGGCATTTATTGTTATCTTCCCTTAGTAAGAAGGCTTCTTTCCATGAGATCAGAGAATTGTCACATTTTATTAAGACAATGTATGGGCCCTATGGTCTTTGTAATGAGCTTATCCCTCTCACTTCCAGATGCATGATGTTTCCAGACCCACATCTCCACATAAATGAATATCACTGAACGTTCTGTAGAGAAGGTGACATCCTCTAGAAACCATAACGGAGTAGTGAATTCAATAGAGTGCTTCACCAGAGTATCATCAGTTATTCCATGAGCAGAAAATTTAGATTGTAAACAAGACATTGTGATGGAGATAAAAGAAGAAAGCCAACTAATAAAGGAGAGAGAAAGAGGGAGAGAGAAGCCCTCAATCTTATCATGTCATAGCCATAAGATGACTCCTCCTTCTCTAAGGCAGAGTGTTTAAGTTCCAAGCAGGATAAGAAAGGAACAAACGTATGTTTATTGTGGCACTATTCATAATAGCAAAGACTTGGAACCAACCCAGATGTCCAACAATGATAGACTGGATTAAGAAAATGTGGCACAGATACACCATGGAATACTATGCAGCCATAAAAAATGATGAGTTCATGTCCTTTGTAGGGACATGGATGAAATTGGAAATCATCATTCTCAGTAAACTATCGCAAGAACAAAAAACCAAACACCACATATTCTCACTCATAGGTGGGAATTGAACAATGAGAACACTTGGACACAGGAAGGGGAACATCACACTCTGGGAACTGTGGTGGGGTGGGGGGAGGAGGGAGGGATAGCACTGGGAGATATACCTAATGCTAGATGACGAGTTAGTGGGTGCAGCGCACCAGCATGGCACATGTATACATATGTAACTAACCTGCACATTTTGCACATGTACGCTAAAACTTAAAGTATAATAATTTAAAAAAAAAGAAAAAAAAGAAAGGAACAAAAGACTGAAGAGAAGATACCCTTTAAAAAAAATCTCTCCTGAGATCTTGCTCGTTGACTTTCATTAGCTAGAATTGTATCACTTGTAAATTCTTACATGCAAAGGAGTCTGGGAGACTTGAATATTTTTAGCTGGGGACATTACCACTGGATAAAAATTTGAGTTCTTTAGTAAGTAAGAGGAGATGGGTATTGGGCAGGCAACAGGGCATTTGTGTCAGCCACAAATAATATCCCCATTTTAAAAGTAAAACCACTGAATCTTACAGCCTTCTCCACAAACATGAACATGAAAATCTTGAGGATGCTTGGAGGGATCTTAATAAAACTCATCTCTCAGGGCAGACAGGTTTGGACTCTGTAATGAAACTATGTACTTCAGATTGGCAGCCCAGATATAAGGGGCCCTGGCTATAGCTTGCAGCTATAAGAGACATTTGGATGTGGTTGATTAGTCACCACGGAGGGGACCCATGCCACCAGACCTGTGATAGTGCACAGGAAAAAAAATTGGCCCACCCTATCTCACCATGTCTTCATGTCAGTGCAGCTGAAGGGTTAGTGGGAAAAGCCACAAACCTATGTTTCTTCTTCATTGTAGTGTCCAAAACACCTATGGTCTTACGGAATCTTCCCCAGCCAGTGACAGGAAACTCATTCTGAAACCACCAGATATTTTTTTAATCGGACTAGGGGTGGGGCAGAGGTCTCTTTGGGCTCCCTGCCTGGGCAGAGTTGATGACTGTGTAAATTAGACTGTGGCAGGAGCACTCTCCCCTGGAATCTCAGGAAGCAGGGCCATGCAGGGGCGAGTCTCCATGATCCTCAGACTCTACCACCTTGGCACTTTCTCTTTCAGTCCTTGATCTGATATTTCCCCTTCCTGACCTAGCCTAGCTGGGGCCCAGGTGTGCTATAAAACTTTCTCTCTCAGACTTTTCCCTCTCAATTTAACTCAGAAATCTGCTCAAGAATACTCCTGATGCAAGAAAATCACAAGACCGCTCCCCACCATCACCACCCTTAGGAGGTGCAGGAGATCTGACCTTATCTGTATATCAGGAGGCCTCTAAGGGGACCAGGGAACAGTCACTATGCAGATGGTGCAGGGAAGTTTCAAGGGGGCTTGGAATTCACCATCACACACGGGATACATTGTTATCCCAAAAGGAAGCTTAACTTTGATAAAGATTTTCTGTGTAGTAGTTAAGTCTGCACACTCTACAGCCATACTGCCTAGAACTCAATCCTGGTTCCACCATTGCCTAAATACACAAACTTGGCTTAACCTGGCTATCCCATGCCTTGGTTTCAACTATAAAACAGTCACAATATTAACATAGCCTCCCAGGACTCTCATAGGTGAAGTGAATTTATGTAAATCACTTAAAATATTACTAAATGCAGAATAGATGCTCAATAAATATCTGCTGGTTATTATCCCATGCCTCTTACTCAGGCACTCCCACGTACTCCACACACAGTCACACACACACAGTCTCAATTTAGGTGTGAGATGAAAGTTAGGGTTAGGGGAAATGGAAAAGGGGGAAATAAAAAGATTCAGATGAGGCAGAGTAAGTTAACTTAGAAAAAAAAAAACCATAAAAGAAAGGTCATTTTTTATTTCTTTCGGTCACATTCTGGGTGAAATTGTTGTTGTCTTCTTTTTTTCTCCTTCTCTTTTCTTGCTTAACCCTGAGAACATATCAAGATTCTTTTAGGTGGACTATCTCTGATTAATGCTTATTCATTTTCTATAGTTGTGTAACAAACTACCACAAATTCATCAGCCTACTATAACACCTAATATCTCATAGTTCTGTAGGCCAAAAGTCTGGGCAGGCTCAACTGAGCTCTCTGCCCAGATCCCAGAGAGCCAAAATCAAGGTGTCAGCCAGGCTGAGCTCGCATCTGAAGGCTCTGCGGAAGAATGAGCTTCCAAACTCATTCGGGTTGTTGACAGGATTTCATCCCTTGCAGTTGTAGGACTGCAGGCCCATCTTCTTGCTGCCCTCGGTAGAGAGCAGCTCTCAGCTCCTAGAGGCTGCTCTCAGTCCTCAGCACAGGAACCCCAGGATCTTCAAGCCAGCAGGAGTACCTCAAATCCTTCTCAAATTTGGAACCTCTATGTATGACTTTCTCTGCTGCAACAAGCTGTGAACATGCTCTGATTTTGGAGGGCTCATATGATTAGATTGGACCCACCCAGACAACCCCCATTTTGCTGTACAATCTAACATAATCATCCTAGCCACAGATTCCAGCCTACTCACAGGTTCCAACCACACTCAGAGGGGAGGGATTATAGAAGGGTGAGGATCACGGGGGGTCATTTTAGGATTCTGCCTGCCACAAATGCCATGAAGTTCAAGAGTGATAATTGAGAAAAATGGGCAGGAGGCAGTTCAGGGTCAGTTGAAGAGCTCAGTTTGGGATCTCTCCCTCCTAGGACATTAGACCTTCTCTGGATCAGGTTCAAGATTACCTCAAAGGCTTAGACACTAAGGGAGTGAACACTAATCCAATCAGAAGGCACAGAGGCCTTGGTAGAAACAAGAGCAGGTGGACCTGTGGGAGGCCAATGGTCACGTAGATTTGACCTGGGAGGTCAGGGGAGACCAGGATTTAGGGACCACAAGTCATCAGTGGAAAGTCAGGACATTCAGTGGACCCTGTAAGAAAAAGAGTATTTTCTTCTCATGGGTTCCTCCAAGAAATATGAAGACTGGTTCAGCTTCCAGTGATAAGGAAAAGTCTAGGCTAGCAGAAGGCAAAGAAGAGGAACTTAATAATGAGGGGGAAGACTGGGCTAGTGATCTGAGAAACTGTCAAGCGATTATTAAAGCTTAGGTCTTATCCTCCAGTTGGAGGGACCCAAGGGAAGGATGGGTTCTCTTTTCCTTGAGAGCAGAACTAAAAGACAACAGTCCTTAGACACCTGACAGGGTGATCATTCACACTGGAGACATCAGCTGATTTATATATTTATTATGACAAATTAAACAACAGATTTTAGCAAAGTGCCCTTTTCTAACTCAGCCAGTATACTGTGATAATTTTCTGATAGATAGAAGTAAACAATCTCAGAAAAAAGGTGCCTTTTCCTAATTTGTATAATGGCACCATGCAGGCCAGCAGAAGCCCTGTGGCCATCCTGCCCATGGAAACCTCTTGGACTGGAGCTCCACTTGTGTATGACAACTATCTGCCCCACCCCACCTCAACATTACGTCTGTAGTAACTGCCTCTCATAAACTGTGCCCTCTGCAGAAAGTATAACATTAGAATGAGGATCTCCAGTCTGCGGCAGGAGACCACAAAGGAATAGAAGGTCTATTTCACCCTAGCAGCCACCACAGATGCGACTAGACCCAATCAGAGCCACCTCAGAGCAGACCTCCCCGAATTCTCAACAAAGTTGGCCTGGGTTCCCTATCAACTTCCTATCCACAGAAGCTGCCAAAGTGAGGCCAGCCCCCCTTGGGTGACTTCAACGAATAGAATGTCAGGAAACTAGAGAAGGGGGTGTAAGGAAGTGAGGATAACTTCCCAGAACAGTCTCTTTAACTGCATTCCCTTTTACCCTTCAGCGTGACTATTTTGTGCTATATTTGCCGCCACCCTTTCTCTTTTCCTGTAGAAAAACTTTCTATGTAATGTGCTCCTTATATAAACACAGTGATACCTATATTCCTCCATTCGGCTGTCATCCTCTACAGGCTTGAAGTTGCTGGAAAATAGCATCTAGACTTCTATTTAAAGCTCCCAGCCTGGGTCATTAATAACTGTCTCTTATATGAAAGTACTGGTGTGCCCCGGGTATCCAATATGCCAACTTTTAACAATACAGGGAGATGTTTTCCTCTTCAAACACAGTCTCTGGTAACAATGGTTCAAATGCAAATCAAAAAGACCTCAGATTAAAACAACACGTACAAGATTAAGGATTCACTCATAAGTGGCATTCGAGCATAGCAGTTACAAGCATGGACTCCGCAGCCACACCACTGGATTTGAAACCCAGCTCTGCCTCAACCTCTGAAACACTGTGCCAGATATTTACACACCTCTGCCCTGGTTTCCTCACAATGGTACCCACTCAAGAGCTTGTTTTAAGAATTAAAAGGGTTAATACACATAAAGCACTTTGAAAAAAGCCAGGCCCCTACTAACACCTGATAAATGTTAGCTATGTTATCATTTACTATTTTGTCTTTTATTCTTATAAACATAAAGACTTTTCTGGACTTTTACTCATTTGGGGAATAATAAAAAAAGTCAAGATATAAAGTTTTTTTTTCTTCATTAGTTAGTACCCCACCCTGGGTTTCTGATCTCTCCACAGACAGACAGGCTGTCCATCTCTCAGTCTGGAGGTTAAGTCGCTTGGGTTTCCCCTCTCTAGATTCTGCCCACTGTCTGTACACTGGCTGCCCTAGCTGAAAAAATGTCTTCCTGACCTCTTTGCAGGATTAGGGCATGCCCTTTAGTGCTGCATCTGAGAGTCCTGTCCCCTTTGAGAGGGGTTTGTAGTGAAATGGTCCTAAGCCCTTCTCTTTCCAGGAACCCCATAATGCCTCAGCCTTACAGGCATAGACCCAGAAACAAACAGCTTCTACCATCTGGAACATTTATGGGCTCAGAATCCAAAGATTAAATGGCATACCTCCTGCCTTTAAAATGTTTATAGTCTAAAGGAGATGTACTATCTGCCAGTAAGTTAGGACAATGCAGTCCTAAGTCATCATAAGTTGTATAATGAAGTTAGAAAGACATGGAAGTATAGTGGAAACCCCTCCTAAACATCATGGGCATGAAGGGAGGCTCCTAGAGGTGGTAGTGTTCAAACAGAGGTCAGACCAAAGGGAGACACACTCAAGGCACTCTGAGTGTGTCAAACCGCCCATGAAAATGCAGCTTGGAGAGTCAAAGCTGGGCATTTCCTGATAACCCCAAGTAATTCTGTATTATTCTGTTACCAAATGGAAGGGTTAGTGATTTGGACAAGACTGAGCTGGTTGAGGCCCTCCCAAACCCCACCCACACTCTCACTTTTGGCATTTAAGAAACTTAGGTTTTATCTGATATGAAATTTGAAAATATCAAACAGCTTTTGGAAAATAAGTCTCATTAACCGGATTTTAAAATGAAAATCTCATTCTGGCAACTCTGTGAAGCAACTCTATGATACCAATTTTCATCAGGTAAATCATTATAAATATTATTTCCCAATCCAGACTTGTTTTTGCACTTTATGATACCTTTGGTTGAACAGTAGATTTACATTTTCAAAGACTTCAATTTATCGATTTCTGCCAATTACCTTTGAATTCCACATATTGATGGAAAAGAAAAGAAAATAAATTAACTTTGAGCATAATTTATCATTATTTCTCAGAACACTCCAGAAACTCTACATATGTGATCCTCAAGATGATTTCTTTGACAGGCAAGAGAACACTTTTCATCTTCAGCTGTATGTTTGCATTACTGGCAGTCTTTCCTGACCCCTATATAATATCCAATTAGCCTATCATACTCTCTGATAATTTTTTTCCTTCAGATTACTTGCCACCATTTATAATCATATAAGTAAGTTTTCTTTGGTTAATTATGTCTCACTCCTCAAGATTAGAAACTAAATCTGTTAGTGTTCACCATTTGATTCCCAGTGCTTTGACAGTAACACTTACAGGGCGAGTACTTAATACATCTTTTTTGAATGAAAGCATTTCCCAGACTTGAGACATTCTGTCTTCATCTGTATTATGCAAAAACCCTTTGCTAGGGACTGATTCTCCAATGTTGCTATAATTTGGCTATCCCCTATATCAGCTCACAGCAACAGAAAGATTCATAATTTGCAAGAAATAGCATCTCCAGCTTTGATCGAAGGCCCACCATGAACTCTTTATGAGGTTCCAGCTGTGGCTACAGTGACTATAAAAAATCAACGGCTCTTTCTACACAGTGAACCCTAGAAGGGTGATTTGTGGTTACAGCAGTTAATTGCAAGTTTGTGGTTATTGAGTAATCACAGTACGTTCACAGCCCTAACTCATTCCCTCAATATTTTTCATTTTTCTATGACATTTCTTCAAGGTATTATCTTGTTTTTATCAAATTTAGGGCACTGAAAATGTTGCCAAGGTTTTTTATCATGACTAACTCAGGCCACGTTGGAAGGTCTACCATCCATCTGAAAGCCATAGCACAGAGGGTTTTCACACATGGATTCTACCCACCATGCTCCTGGTGTCTGCCTGTTGCAGGTTTCCCCAAGTGTATCATTCGTGCCCTCCTCCCTTCCATCTGGTCAGAGTTCAGGTTGGAAGCAAGATGCCAGAGGCAAACGTTGAGGTGAAGCATCAGGCATGTAGTGTGCAATCATTTTATAATAAAGAAACTTGTGTTTTTTTTGAGATGGAGTCTCACTCCATCACCCGGACTGCAGTGCAGTGGCACGATCTCCACTCATTACAACCTCCGCCTCCTGGGTTCAAGCAGCTCTCTGCCTCAGCCTCCTGAGTAGCTGAGATTACAGGCACCTGCCACCATGCCCAGCTAATTTTTTTTGCATTTTTAGTAGACAGGGTTTCACCATCTTGGCCAGGTTGGTCTTGAACTCCTGACCTCGTGATCCACCTGCCTCAGCCTCCAAAAGTGCTGAGATTACAGGTGTGAGCCACCATTCCCGGCTAAGAAATCTTTATAATAAAGAAAAAACTGGCATGGAAATTACATAAAATAAAGACAGTTAGTGGAATTCCTAAAGATGAAAATCTATTCTTTATATAAAAAGGCAACACTGAAGATAAACAATTAGTCTTCATTTTAGAATGTCATGTTCCTAGAAAGAAGCCTTAATGATGGAAGGTAGAGATATGCAGGAAGGGGCCTGAACATCACTCAATTTAAAAACAACCATTAAAACATAGACAAAGGGGATGAGATCAAATGTCAGAAATCAAATAATCTGTGGAGAGACATAAAAAGTTGCATGGATTTGTTGCATAAACTGAGAAAAATGCAAAAATTCATTTGCAGATAATTCATTCATTCTAAGTTTCCTCCAAGCCTGATTCACTGGAGATCTCAAGAAGCTACTGGAAAGTCACTCTTTTATTCTATCACTCATCCTTCAACAGTCTTCTGAGTATCTACTAAGTAACTTACAAACTATCGGTTTCTCACTACCTCTCTCCTTTTGACTCCATACTCATCCCATGCCTTAACATCCACATCTTGTGTATTTTGCATCATTTCCTATCATCTGCATCATTCCCTGACAACACAAAAGCTCTCCATTGTCCTCAAGACTGTCATTGAGCACACCATAGTGCACATTCGATTATTCTTTGGCTGTTGTTGCCATCACTATCTGGTTGGATAATCACATAACTGCAATACAAGAATAATGAAGTATATGGAAGTGTGAAAGAAAAGACAGTCTCTTTTGGGACCAGCAGTTTCTTCTGGAGGACTGAGCCACAGCTCTTCCTTTGTCACTAAATTATTTGCCAATATAGACATCTCATTTTCCCAATGACGTGCTTTGCCTGTAGAAGGCATGTATGAGTTCGTTCTCACATTACCATGAAGAAATACCCGAGACTGGGTAATTTATAAAGAAAAGAAGTTTAATTGACTCACAGTTCTGCATGGCTGGGGAGGCCTCAGGAAACTTACAATGGACACAGAGCCAAACCATATCAAAGCACAAGATAGTCTTCCTTCCCTCACTTGGGCTGAGAATCTCAGAATGTTCTTTATAAGGCTGCAATGCTGGCTTTAGTCTACCAATGGGAAGTATTTAGGTGAAATTCCTGGTCAGTCTCCCAGAAACATATTGTAAAAGGGAAAAAGAAAAGACCCTCTATCACATACCTTAGTTAAACAGAGGGGAGAAATATTTAAAGAGTTCCAGGGGATAAAAGACTTTTTGCTTTTCTTTTAGAAATAGGGTCTTGCTATGTTGTGCAGTGGTTATTCACAGGCATGATCATAGTACACTACAGCTTCAAACACCCAGGCTCAAGCAATCCTCCCGTCTCAGCTTCTTGAATAGCTGGTACTATAGGACACACCACCTGACTCAGCTGAGAAAAAAAAATTAATGCTATGATGTCCAAGGAAACTATCTCGTTTTAATTTATGAGAAGTTTCTCTCTTACCTTTTAACTTCCAGCCTGAGACAAAGGAAGAAGTATCAAAAATTGTACTTTCCCACTTTGTCCTATCCAGACTCCTGTAAAAGCAGAGCCTGAAGCAAGGATAAAAATGATAACAATTTGTTTGGGAGGTACAAATCCAGGGCAACGATAGTGAGGAAAAAGAATGAGTCGAGTAAAGATGCCATGCAATTTGGTGTGTTATAGTACCATAGCTGCCCACTACTTCACAACAAGCTGCTAAGAGACAAGGCAAGTTGCTTAGCAAGCTCGGACATTCAGCACGTGGGACTTACTTCTCTAGAACAATCTCAAGGAGTGTCACAGGAAAGAATAGCATTCAGTGTCTGAAACAAAAAGCTAAGTTTATTGCTCGCTAGGCAAGGGAGAACAATATTTGTAAAGTAGTGCCTCTGAACCAAGAAAGAACTGATCTTATACGGGATTCGGGAAATGTGAAATCTAGAAATAAGTGTTCTCTCAGAAGTGGGCTTTAGAGGATTTTCCACTATGTAAGTATGGACACTGGAATGACGTTGTAGCTGATTGGTTCAGCTACATCTCTCCTCTCAGCTGCCACTCAGGAAGCCAGGTTTCATGCCTTATAGTATGCTGTTTCATCCAAGTCCAAACATGAAGTAGCAACCTGGTATAGATGGAGCACCAACTGAGAGGAAGAAAAAAGAAAGAAATAGTACCGCTTGTTTAGTCATGGAACATTAAGTTAGCAGATGACTTAGAGAGCCTGGTCCTGGACCGTGAAGACTAAGGCACAAACCTTTCTTGATAAGGGGACCAAAGTGGGGATTATCCATAGGGAATAATATCCCAGAATTACTAGGAATCTCAGTTCCTCTTCTTTCTCAGTTTTCCTTCAAAAATGAATGGAACTCTTGGCCCCAAACTACTATCCCCACACTGCCCTCCATAAACGTCTGATTCTGATTTTACCTAAAACATGAAGAAGCCAAAGCCTTTTCACTGTGCAACTCATGAGAGACCATTACAATGATCCCTCTTGCCAGGGATTTACCACACCTGGACCCACTACATAACAGTAATTTGCAGGTTTGCCCTAACAGGAAAGGGAGTAGAGCTTGGTTTCCGTGCCCTCGTGATCTCCCCTGAACAAGAGAACCCCAGGTCTCCAAACACGGGAACACATGTCAGAGTAGAGCATCTGGTCCAGGGAGCTGTGACTAAAGGTAGAAAAAGACCTGCTAGCGCTGCGAACTCTCCCCATCTCTGATCTAGCTCTGCTTCTCTCTTCAGTCTATTCACATCCTCTCTCTTCAATCTCGAAAGATTTCCCTAACAGCATTCCACTGGGGACCACTTCCAAATTCAAGCCTGCTCAAGGAAGAGAGCTGGTAGTAGATATACCAGAATCACAGGCTTGTGTGAAAAGCAGCCTGGAGAGAAGGGCTTTCATGCATTCTTGTGGGAAAGATGGAAACCTCGGTCTTCTTACGAGAGGAGGGACAGATTAAATGGTTTCTGTAGGTTTTACAAATATTGTTTATTAGGATAAGGAAATTTATTTCCATTTTTATTATGAGGAGATGTTAAATTTTATCAAAAGCTCTTAAGTTTTTTGAGCTGATTTTAGGATTGTTCTCTTAAATATGTGTGGCAAATTATGTTAATTGATCTAAGGTTAAATGAGATCTGCATTCTTAGATCTGCAAACCTAACTTGCTCATGATGTATCAACCTTTTTGTATATTGGTGGACTAATTTTGAGAGTTAATACTTTGTGTAGGGCTTTGATTCAGTGAATCATGACTAAGATTGACCTATAAATTTCCTTCCTTATTCTCTTCTTTGTATCAAGGTGATGCCAACATTATAAATTGAGATGGGTAGTGTTCGTTTTTCTCTTCTCTGGAAAAGGTTTTAGAATAATAAAAATCTTTCTTCAGTTTCAGTAGAAATTAACAGTAAAGTCATCTAGGTCAGTTTTCTGTGTAGAAAAATTTTTGATTACTGGCACAATTTCTTTGATTGTTCTAGTATTACTCAACTTTGCAATTTCTTTTTAAGTCCATATTAGGTGGTGATATTTGTTTTGTCTAAAATTTCAAATTTATTAGCACTAATGTTTTTATAATATTCTTGGCTTATCTTTTAATGGTCCACAGCATTTGTAAAAGTATTCTATTCTGAGTTCCTGATATTAAACATTTGCGCCTTCTCTCTTTTTTCTTAGTTTCTCCAAAGGTTTGTTAACTTTATTAGTCTTTTCAAATAGTTAATCTCTGCTGTATTAAATCTCTCTATTGTATGTTTGCCTGTTGTTTTATTAACTTCTTCTGTCTCTTATTATTTCTTCCTCCTACTTTGTTGAGTTTATCTCACTTATTAATCTCTAAGTCCCTGAGATAAGTGATCAGTTCAATAATTTCAGTTTGTTGTGATTTATGAGTTTTAAGACTAAAAAAATCCTCTACCTGCTATTGCTACAATCCAATAAGTGCTATTATTGTTATTCAGTTCTAAACTTTTCATTTTTAATAAATTTTATTTGGATTTATGCGTTATTTAAAAGTTTATTTCTCTTTTTCTAATATTATCGAGTTTTTTATAGTTATGTTGTTGATTTCTTGTTTGATTATGCTGTGACTAGACAACATTTGAAAAAAATACATCTTTGAAATTTCTCAAGAGTTGCTTTGCAGCCCAGTAAGTGATTGATTTTGGCAAAGTTTTTTAGCGAACTTACAAAAATATATATCCTGCAGTGGGGAACTTACAAAAATATATATTCTGCAGTGAGTGGCCACAGTGTTCTAGAACTCTTAGGTCTAGTTTATTAAATGACCTGTTTAAATCATCTTTATTGTGCCAATTCCTGGGATACTGATAGATTTATTTACTCTTGGAGTTCTTTCAATTTTTGTTTGTCAATTTTATCTGGTATTAATGCAACTATAATGGTTTTCTTTTGGTTACTATAAATATAGCAAACATGCTTCTGAGTAATACATTTGCTACAATTGATGAGCCTACATCGGCAGAACATAATCATGCACCATGATCATGATGCATTATCTTTTTGATGTGATGTTAGTTTCAATTTTCCAGTATTTTTTAGAAGTCTTGTATTTATGTTCATCACTTATTGACTTATAGTTTTCTTTTTCACTTGTGACCTTGCCTCATTTTTGTATCAGGATAAGCTAGCCTCATAGAATAAATTAGAAAGAATTTAGTCTTCTTCAGTGTTTTGGAATAGTTTGAGAAGCATTTGTGTTATTTCTTCTTTAAAATAAAAATCAACCTGAATGTTCACCAATGGATGGATGGATAAGCTGTTATATATATACACACAATGGGATATTATTTCATCCACAAACAAGAATAAAATCCTATCATTTGCAGCAACATGGATGAGCCTAGAGGACATTATGTTAAGTGAAAGAAGCCAGGCACAGAAAGACAAATGTTGCATGTTCCCACTTACATGTGGGAGCTAAAAAAGTTGATCTCATGGAGGTAGAGAGTAAAATGGTGATTACCGGAGGCTGGGATAAAGAGAGGTTGGTTAATCCTACAGAAATACAGTAAAATATTAGGAATAATTTCTACTGTATGAGCACAATACAGTGACTATGGTTATCAATAATTTATTTTATATATCAAAATAACTAGAAAGGAAGATTTGGAATGTTGTCAACACAAAGAAGTGATAAATGTTTGAGGTGATTATAGTGATCAATTACCCTGATTTGATCATTATATATTGTATGCATGGATCAAAATATTACATGTATACAATTATTATGTATCAATAAACAAACCAGATGCATAGGCCAGTGGAACAGAATAGAGAACCCCAAATTAAGTATAAGAATTTAGAGCCAACTGATTTTCAGCAAAGGCACCAAGAACATACACTGAGAAAAGGACATCCCCTTCAATAAATGATGCCGGGAAATCTGGATATCCATATGCAGAAGAATGAAACTAGACCCCTATCTCTCAAAAATCAAAGGAAAGTGGATTAAAGACTTAAATGAAAGACCAAAAACTGTAAAACTACTAGAACAATACATAGGGAAATCTCTTCAGGGCATTGGTCTAGTCAAAGACTTTAGGGGAAGGACTTCAAAAGCACAAGCAATAAAAAACTAGACAATGGGACTATATCAAACTATAAAGCTTTTACACAGCAAAGAAAACAATCAAGAGAGAAAAGGCAACCTATAGAATGGAAGAAAATATTTGCAAACTATGCATCCAATAAGGAACAAATGTCCAGTATATACAAGGAACTCAACAGCAAAAAAAACTAATAATTTGATGTTTTAAATGTGCAAGGTATCTGAATAGACATTTTTCACTATAAAAGACATACAAGTGGCCAATACGTGTATTTAAAAATGCTCAGCATCACTAGCCATCAGGGAAATGCAAATCAAAACCACAATGAGATGTCATCTGACTTCACTTAGAATGGCTATTATCAAAAAGACAAAAAATAACAAATGCTGGCAAGGATGAGGGAAAAGGAAACTTTTACACACTGTTAGTGGGAATGTAAGTTAGTACAACCATTGTGGAAAACAGTATGGAGGTTTCTAAATAAAACTAAAAATAGAACTACTATAAGGTCCAGAAATCCCACTACTGGGTATGTATCCAATGGAAAGGAAATCAGTATATCAAAGGGATAACTGTACCCTCAAGTTTATCGCAGCACTATTTTCTTTCTTGCTTGCTTGCTTTCTTGCTTTGCTTGCTTTCTTGCTTTCTTGCTTTTCTTGCTTTCTTGCTTGATTTCTTGCTTTCTCCTTCTTTCCTTCCTTTATTTTTAAATTTCAATAGCTTTAGGGGTACAAGTGGTTTTTGGTTACATGGATGAATTGTATAGTAATGAAGTCAGATTTTAGTGTATCAGTCACTCAAGTAATGTACTTTGTACCCAATATATAGTTTTTTATCTATCACTCAACTGCCATCTTCCCCTCTTCTGAGTCTCCAATGTCCATTATACCACTCTTTATGCCTTTGTGTACCCATAGTTTAACTCCCACTTATAAGTGAAAATATATGGTATTTGGCTTTCCATTCCTAAGTTACTTCACTTGGAAAAATGACCTCCAATTCCATCCAAGTTGCTGCAAAAGACATTATTTCATTCCTTTTATGGATGAGTGGTATTTCATAGTGTATATACACCACATTTTATTTATCCAGTCATGGTCCAATGGGCACTTAGGTTGGTTCTATGTTTCTGCAGTTGTGAATTGTGCTGCAATAAACATATGTGTGCACGTGTCTTTTTCATATAATGACTTATTTTCCTTTGGGTAGATACCCAGTAGTGGGATGGCTAAGTCAAATGGTAGAACTGCTTTTAGTTCTTTCAGGAATCTTCATACTGTTTTCCATAGAGTGTACTAATTTACCTTCCCACCAGCAGCGTACAAGCATTCCCCTTTCATCACATCCATGCCAACATCTGTTATATTTTGATGTTTTAATAATGGCAATTCTAGCTGGGGTAAGGTGGTATCAAGTTGTGGTTTTAATTTGCATTTCCTTCATGGTTAGTGATGTTGAGAATTTTTTCCTATGTTTGTTGGCCATTTATATATCTTCTTTAGAGAAATGTCTGTTCATGTCATTTGCCCACTTTTTGATAGGATTATTTGTTTTTTCTTGCTGATTTGTTTGAATTCCTTGTAGATTCTGGATATTAGTCCTTTGTCAGATGCATAGTTTGCAAATATTTTCTCCCATTTTGTTCACCGTAATGATTATTTCTTTTGCTGTGTGGAGGCTTTTTAGTTTAATTAGATTAGATTTCTTTATATTTGTTTTTGTTGCATTTGCTTTTGAGGTCTTAGTCATAAATTATTTGCTTAGGCCAATGTCCAGAAGAGTTTTTCCTAGGTTTTCTTCTAGAATTTTTATGATTTCAAGTCTTAGACTTAAGTCTGTAATCCACCTTGAGTTGACTTTTGTATATGGTCAGAGATAGGGATCCAGTTTCATTTTTCCACATGTGGTTAGCCAGTTTTCCCAGCACCATTTATTGAATAGGGTGTCCTTTCCCCAGTTCATGTTTTTGTATGCTTTCTTGAAGATAAGTTGATTGTAAGTATTTGGCTTTATTTCTGGATTCTCTATGCGGTTCCATTGCTCTATGTACCTATTTTTATATCAGTACTCTGCTGTTTTGGTTACTATATCTTTGTAGTATAACATGAAATCAGGTAATGTGATGCTTCCAGACTTGTTCTTTTTGCTTAGGATTGTTTTGGCTATTCAGGCTCTTTTTTTGGTTTCATATGAATTTTAATTTTTTTTCTAATTTCATGAAAAACAATGTTGGTATTTTGATAGGAATTGCATTGTATCTGTAGATTGCCTTGGGCAGTATGGTCATTTTAATGATATTGATTCTTCCAATTCATGAGCATGAGACGTATTTCCATTTGTTTGTGTCATCTATGATTTCCTTCAGCAGTGTTCTATACTTCTCCTCACGGAAATATTTCACATCCTTGGTTAAGTATATTCCTAGAGAGTTGGGTTTTTTCCTTTTCTCTTGCAGGCATCTTAAAAGGGATCAAGTTCATTTGATTCAACTTAGTCATTGTTTGTGTGTATCAGTGCTACTCATTTGTGTACATTGATTTTGCAACCTGAGACTTTTTGAATTCATTTACCAAATCTCGGAGTCTTTTGTAGGAATTTTTAGGGTTTTCTAGGCATGCAATAACACCACTGGCAAACACAGATAGTTTGACTTCCTCTTTTCCAATTTGGATGCCCTTTTATTTCTTTCTCTTGCCACATTGCTCTGGCTAGGACTTCCAGTACTATGTTGAATAGAAGTGGTGAAAGTGGGCATCCTTGTCTTCTTCCAGTTCTTAGGGGGAATGCTTTCAACTTTTTCCGATTCAATATGAGATGGCTGTGGGTATGCCATATATGGCTTTTATTGTTTTGAAGTATGTTCTTTCTATGCCTAGTTTGTTGAGAGTTTTATCATAAAGCAATGCTGAATTTTATCAAATGCTTTTTCTGTGTTGATTGAAATGATCGTGTAGTTTTTGTATTTGATTATGTTTATGTGATGAATCACATTTATTGACTTGAGTATGTTGAACCATTCCTACATCCCTGGGATGACCTATCTTTTCGATTTTCTGTTGGATTTAGTTTGCTAATATTTTATTCAGAATTTTTACATGTATGTTAATCAGGGATATGGGTCTGTAGTTTTCTTTTTTTGTTGTTATGTCCTTTCCTGGTTTTGGTATCAGGATGATACTGGCTTCATAGAATAATTTGGGGTGATTCCCTCTTCTCAATCTTTTGGAATAGTTTCAGTAGGACTGGTACCAATTTTTCTTTGAATGGCTGGTAGAATTCAGCTGTGAATCCACTGGCTCTGAGTTTTTTGTTGTTGTTTTTGTTGTTCTTGGCAATTTTTTTATTACTGATTCTATTTCATCACTTGTTATTGGTCTGTTCAGAATTTCTGTTTCTTCCTGATTCAAGCTAGGAGAGTTGTATGTTTCCAGATATTTATCTATTTCCTCTAGACGTGTACATAGAGGTGTTCATAGCAATCTCGAATGATCTTTTCTATTTCTGTGGTGTTGGTTGTAATGTCTCTATTTTCATTTCAAATTGAGCTTAGTTGAATCTTCACTCTTCTTTTCTTGGTTAGTCTAGCTAATGATCTATCGATTTTGTTTATCTTTTCAAAGAACCAACTTTTTGTTTCATTGACCTTTTGTATGGATTTTTGGCTTCAAATTTCATTTAGTTCTACTCTGATCTTTGCTATTGATTTTCTTCTTCTAGCTTTGGGTTTCATTTTTTCTTGTTTCTCTAGTTCCTTGAAGTGTAACATTTGGTCGTCAATTTGCTACTTTCAGACTTTTTGATAAAACCATTTAGTGCTATAACTTTCTTCTTAGCACTGCTTCTGCTGTATCCCACAGATTTTGATGAATTGTGTCACATTATCATTCATTTAAAATAATTTTTTAATTTCCATCTTGATTTCATTGTTAACCCCAAAATTATTTAGGAGAAGATTGTTTAATTTCCATGTATTTGTATAGTTTTGAGGGTTCCTTTTTGGAATTGATTTCTAGTTTTTATTCCAATGTGGTCTGAGAAGATACGTGATATGATTTTGATGGTTTTTAATTTATTGAGACATGTTTTGTGGCCTACTATATGGTCTATCTTGGAGGATGTTCCATGCGCTGATGAGAAGAATGTATATTCTGTAGCTCTTGGGGAAAATGTTCTGTAAATATCTGTTAGGTCCATTTGTTCTAGAGTGCAATTTAAGTCCAGTGTCTTTGGTTGACTTTCTGTCTTGATGTTCTGTCTAGTGCTATCAGCGGAGTGTTGAAGTCCCCCACTATTATTGTGTTGCTGTTATCTCTTTTCTTGGGTCTAGTAACAATTGTTTTATGAATGTGGGAGCTCCAGAATTAGGTGCATATATATTTAAGATGGTAATATCTTCTTGTTGGATTGATCCTTTTATCATTATATAATGTCCTTCTTTGTCTTTTTTTTTACTGTTGTTGTTTAAAAGTCTCTTTTATCTGATATAAGAATGGTTACTCCTGCTTAGTTTTGATTTTCATTTGCATGGAATATCTTTTTCCACCCATTTGCCTTGAGTCTATAAGAATCCTTATGTGTTATATGTATCCCTGGAAAACAGAAGATATTTGGTTTGTAATTTTTTTATCCATTATGCCAATCCATATCTTTTAAGTAGAGCATTTAGACCATTTACTTTCAGTGTTAATATTGAGATGTGAAGTACTGTCCTCACCATCATATTGATTGTTACCTAGTTACTTTGTTTTCTTCATGGTGTTATTGTTTTTTGTTTTTTGTTTTTTACTTTAAGTTCTGGGATACACATCCAGAGCATGCAGATTTGTTACATAGGTATACATGTCCCATGGTGGTTTGCTGCACCCATCAATCTGTCATCTACATTAGGTATTTGTCCTAATGCTATCCCTCCCTTAGATCCCCACCCACTGACAGGCCCTGGTGTGTGATGCTCCCCTCCCTGTGTCCATGTGTTGCCATTGTTCAACTCCCACTTAAGTGTGAGAACATGTGGTATTTGGTTTTCTGTTCCTGTGTTAGTTTGCTGAAAATGATGGTTTCCAGCTTCATCCACGTCCCTGCAAAGTACATGAACTCATCACTTTTTATGGCTGCATAGTATTCCATGGGGTATATGTGCCACATTTTCTTTATCCAGTCTATCTTTGATGGCATTTGGGTTGATTCCAAGTCTTTGCTATTGTGAATAGTGCTGCAATAAACATACATGTGCATGTCTTTACAGTAGAATGATTTATAATCCTTTGGGTGTATACCCAGTAATGGGATTGTTAGGTCAAATGGTATTTTTGGTTCTAGATCCTTGAGGAATCACTGCACTGTCTTCCACAATGGTTGAACTACTTTACACTCCCACCAACAGTGTAAGAGCATTCCTATTTCTCCACATCCTCTCCAGCATCTGTTGTTTCCTGACTTTTTAATGATCACCATTCTAACTGGCATGAGATGTTATATCATTGTGGTTTTGATTTGCATTTTTCTAATGAACAGTGATGAGTTTTTTTTCATATGTTTGTTGGCCACTTAAATGTCTTCTTTTGAGAAGTGTCTGTTCATATCCTTTGCCCACTTTTTGATGGGGTTGTTTGTTTTTTTTTCTTGTAAATTTCTTTAAGTTCCTTGTAGATTCTGGATATTAGTCCTTTATCAGATGGATAGATAGCAAAAATTTTCTCCCATTCTGTAGGTTGCCTGTTCACTCTGATGATATTTAATAAATGATGTTGGGAAAACTGGCTAGCCATATGCAGAAAACTGAAACTGGACCACTTCCTTACACCTTATACAAAAATTAACTCAAGATGGATTAAAGACTTAAACGTAAGTCCTAAAACCATAATAACCCTAGAAGAAAACCTAAGCAATACCATTTAGGACATAGGCATGGGCAAAGACTTCATGACTAAACCACCACAAGCAATGGCAACAAAAGCCAAAATTGACAACTTGGATCTAATTAAACTAAAGAGCTTCTGCACAGCAAAAGAAACTGTCATCAGCGTGAACAGGTGTTATTGTTTTATAGACCCTGTGAGTTTTATACTTTCAAAAGGTTCTATTCTGGTGCATATCAACCTTTTGTTTCAAGATTTAGAATTCCTTTTAGCATTGCTTTTAGGGCTGGCCTTGTAGTAACAAATTCCCTTAGCATTTGCTTATCTAAAAAATATTGTATTTCTCCTTTATTTATAAAACATAATTTTGCTGGATACAAAACTCTTGGCTGACAGTTATTCTGTTTAAGGAGGCTAAAGATAGGACCCCAGTCCCTTCTAGCTTGTAAGGTTTCTGCGGAGAAGTCTGATAGGCTTTCCTTTATAGGTTACCTGATGCCTTTTTCTCGCTGCTCTTAAAAATATTTCCTTCCCATTAAATTTAGATAGCCTGATGACTATATGCCTTTGTAATGTCCTTTTTGCAATAAATCTCCCAGAAGTTCTTTGGATTTATTGTATTTGGATGACTAAATCTCTAGCAAGGCCATGGAAGTTTTCTTCAATTATTTCTTCGAATAAATTTCCCAAACTTTTTGCATTTTCTTCTCCCTCAGGGACACCAGCCATTCTTAGATTTAGCCATTTTACATAATCCCATATTTATTGTAGACTTTGTTCATTTCTTTGAATTTTTTTATTTATTTTTGCCTGATTAGGTTAATTTTAAAGCCTTGTCTTTTAAATTTTTTCTTCTACTTGGTTTAGTCTATTGTTAAAACATTCCACTGTGTTTTGTAATTCCACTGCATTTTGTAATTCTCTAAATATATTTTTCATTTCCGGAAGTTCCAACTGGTTTTTCCTTAAAATATCTACCTCTTTAGAAAATTTTTCACTCATATTCTAAATTGATATTCTCATTTCTTTATATTGTTTTTCACCTTTCTCTTGTATCTCCCTGAGTAACTTAATAATCAACCTTTTCAATTCTTTATCTAGTATATCAAAGAATTTTTTTTTTGAAACGGAGTCTCACTCTGTCACCCAGGCTAGAGTGCAGTGGTGTGATCTCGGCTGACTGCAACCCCTGCCTCCCAGGTTCAAGCAATCCTCCTTACTCAGCCTCCCGAGTAGCTAGGACTAGAGGTGCAAGCCACCATACCTGGCTAATTTTTCTTTCTTTTTTTTTTTTTTTTTTTTTGGATTTTTAGTAGAAATGGAGTCTCACCATGTTGGCCAGGCTGGTGGTATTTCAAAGATTTCATCTTGGTTTGGATCCATTTCTGGAGAGTGGCTGTGATCTTTTGAAGTTGTTGTAGAACGCTGTTCTGTCACATTGCCAGAATTATTTTTCTGTTTTCTTCTCTTTTGGGTAGACTATTTCTTCTAATTATTTTTTAATTTATTTCTGGCTCACTTTTTATTTGACTGTGTTTTTTGTTGTTGTTTCTTTTTTTCCCCTTGAGGATGTGACTTTAATGTTTATAAGTTATCGTAACCTAATTTGGCTCTGGGTGCTTTCAGGGGTGAAGATTCTGTATGAGCTCCTTGGTTATAGAGACTCTTTATGTGATGGCTTCCTCAGATGCTAGTTACAGTAGCAATGTGCTTGGTGTGTAAGCAAATTTACTGTCTCCTGTGGAGTTGGAATGGCAGAGGTCTCTTGAAGCTTATCTCATTCCTCAGTGGTGTTCACTCATTTCTTTCTTTCTTTATTTACCCAGTATTTTATTCACTGGGTTGAACAGTTCAGGCTTCAGGCCAGTAAGAGGTGGCCACAGGCAAAAACTGGCTGTGGCTAAAGCTGGTAGGTAAATGCAATAACCAATGGTGGGCGGAAGTACCAGCCTTCACAGAGGTGTCTAGGGGAGTGCTCAGTGAAACTCACCGAGGTCTTTTCAGGTGGAAGGGAGGGACCCACCTTAGATCCCCTCACAGGCCAGCAGGAAAGCAATCTGTCTCCCAGTCACATTCCTGACCCAGTGTTCTAGCTATTCAGATCAGGCAGGCACTTCTTTTTTTTTTTTTTTTTCACTTTTAAGTTAAGGGATAGATGTGCAGGCTGTGCAGATTTGTTACATAGGTAAACACGTGTCAGGGGGGTTGGTTGTAAAGATTATTTCATCACCCAGGTATTAAGCCTAGTATCCGCCAGTTACTTTTCCTGCTTCTCTCCCTCCTCCCACCCTCTACCCTCTGAAAGGCCCCAATGCGTGTTGTTCCCCTCTGTGTGTCTGTGTGTTCTCATCATTTAGCTCACACTCATAAGTGAGAACAAGCAGTATTGGTTTCCTGTTCCTGCATTAGTTTGCTAAGGATAATGGCCTCCAGCTCCATCCATGTCCCTGTAAAGGACATGATCTCATTGTTTTTATGACTGTGTACTATTCCATGGTGCATATCTACCCACTTTCTTTATCCAGTCTATCACTGACAGGCATTTGGGCTGATCCCTGTCTTTGCTATTGTAAATAGTGCTGCAATAAACATATACATGCCTGTGTCTTTATAATAGAACAATTTATATTCCTTTGGGTATATACCCAGTAATGGGATTGCTGGATGAAATGGTAGTTCTGACTTTAGGTCTTTGAGAAGTTGCCGTACTGTCTTCCACAATGGTTGAACTAATTTACACTCCCACCAAAATTGTGGAAGCGATCCTTTTTCTCCACAACCTCGCTAGCATCTGTTATTTTTGACTTTTTAGTAATAGCCATTCTGACTGGTGTGAAGTGGTATCTCATTGTGGTTTTGATTTGCATTTCTCTGATGATCAGTGATGTTGAGTTTTTATTCATATGATTGTTGGCAGCATGTATGTCTTCTTTTGAGAAGTGTGTGTTTATATCCTTTGCCTACTTTTTAATGGGGTGGGTTAGGGGTTTTTGTAAATTTGTTTAAGTTCCTTACAGATACTGGATGTTAGACCTTCAGACAGACATGTCTTTTCAGCTGCAAGAATGTAGAGATGAATTGTGACTCTACCTCTCATACAAGCCTGAGCCTGGAGGGCACTTGTCCTGTGGGAATGCAGTCACCTGAAGGGTCCCAGAAAGGCTGTCTACAGGTGCACTCATGCCGAGTTCCTTTGTGAGAAACCCCAGCTGTGTCAGCAGTGGTGCATGAGGGGGAGAAGACCTATTCTCCAAGACCCTTCACAAGCACCAGGGCTGCCTGACTGTTGAGGTAGAGCCACAGACTTCCCCACTGAGCCCAGCACTGCACCTGTCTCTCTGCTGAAAGAAATTTCCCACAATTGTAAAGTTCTGAGACTCAAAGCCTGCCATCTGGATTCCTTTGTCCCACAGGGTGCTCCCTTCATGTGGTGCACTCCTGCTTACCCTAGGAGTAGGAGTCCCTGAGTGCCAGACTACTATGATTGCTGCTGCTGCTCTGGATCTGGCCACCCAGTGGGGCTGCTACATTCCAGGCCTGTGCTAGGGAATGTCTGCAAAGGGTCCAGTGATGTGACTTATCCTCAAGTCTCCCAGCAGTGGGTACCAGCACCAGCTCTGATGGGGCTGGCAGAGGAGTAAAGTAAACTCTGTGAGATTCTTTGGTTACAAATAGCCTTAGTGTGCTGGCTTTCTCTAATTTCAGTTGTAGTAGTAATGATCTGGTCATGTGAACAGACTCAAGACCTCCTGGTTAGCCAGGGTGATGCAGGCAATGGTGGTAGCTGTAGTCATGCAAAAGTTTTCTCCTTCCCAGTGCTGTGTTATTCTGCCTACAGATGTTGTAATGGACTATGTTGATTGGCCTATAGCCAGGAGGTGCAGTTGGTGCGAAAGAGCACTGACTGCAGTAGTAGTGGTGGAACTCATGCTTGGCTTATGTGACCAGGGGAGGTACTCTGGTGTCTCAAGCAATGGGCAGGTCCATAACACTCCCGAAAGTTTCTGTCCTTTGTGTTAAGCTACCAGGGTGGGTAAAAAGGCAAACCAGGTCGGGGCTGAGTCAGGCAAGTTCGCGCTCTGGCTATCCACATGCAGGTGCAATCAGTGGCCCAGTGGGGATCAGAGGGCAGTTCTCTGGATGCTGGGATAATGTTCCAGGGAGGAGTGCAGTTGCCCCTGCTGCACAGAAGAGTCCACACAGGAAGTGGGGAGTACAGGTGGCAGTAAGCCCCACTCAGCCCCTATGCACTTGGCAAGACAGGTCTCAGACCCACAGTGTTCTACTGGCAGCGGCCATCTAGGTTGCAAGCAGGCTGCATTCAGAGCTCAAAACTGTCCCAGACCATAAGCCTTCTCTGGCTGCCAAGACAAAAACTGCTCAGGCCATGCCCCTCCTGATCTGCTAGCGAAGCAGGGGCACCCAGCTCCTACACCTGTGGGCACAGCGCACTTCCCACTTGCCCCTCAGTTCTGGTCAAGGAGGTCCATCCCTGCTAGAGATTACATTGTGAATCTCAGTTGGGAGCTTCTCACTCCTCTCAGCCCATGACCACCGCCTGAGCTAGTTGGCTGACTTCTGCATGGTCCTCTGTGAGGTAGGATCAGGAATGGCTTCCCTCTGTCCCCAGTAGAGTCTGGGAGTGCAAGCAAAGCACATCCTGAAGCTGCTCCTTCTCATATACTCCCCTCAGCTCATTAAATCAGCTCCAGCACTGGGTAGGGTTAAGGTCTTCCCCATGGCCTGGATTGCCAGGTTCCCCAGTGGGAGTGCATATCCCAGAGGCAGTTTCTCTTCCTTTCACACTCTGAGGACTCAGAGTTTTCTGCCTGGCTCATGGTGTAAGCTGCAGTTTGCCACTTCTTTCAAAGGGTCTGTGGTTTCTTTCAATTTTCCTCTTAAGCTCCTGTGTTGCTTCCTGGAAAAAAAGTTCACAGCGTGAATCTCTACACACTATTTTGTCTTTCCAAATAAGAGAGGCATGCTAACAATGACTTTAATCTACCATCTTGGAAATGAAAACTATCACAGCACTATTCACAATAGCCAAGATATGAAATCATTTAAGTGACTATCAACAGATGAATGGCTAAAGAAAATGTAGTATACAGACACAATGGAGTACTATTCAGCCATGAAAAGAAGAAAATCCTGTCATTTGCAGCAACATGGATGGAACTGGAGGTCATTATGCTAAGTGAAATAATTCAGACACAGAAACATAAATACCACTTTTCAACTCATATATAGGAGCTAAAAAAAAAAATTGAGGTCATAGGCCGGGCGCGGTGGCTTAGGCCTGTAATCCCAGCACTTTGGGAGGCCAAGGCAGGCAGATCACCTGAGGTCAGGAGTTCAAAACCAGCCTGGCCAACATGGTGAAACCCTGTCTCTATTAAAAATACAAAAATTAGCCGGGTGCGGTGGTGGGCACCTGTAATCCCAGCTACTCAGTAGGTTGAGGCAGGAGAATCGCTTGGACCCAGGAGGCAGAGGTTGCAGTGAGCTGAGATCATGCCATTGCACTCCAGCCTGGGTGACACAGTAAGACTCCATCTTAAAAAAAAAAAAAAAAAATGAAGTCATAGAAGCAGAGAGTAGAATTGTGGAAGTAGAGAGTAGAATTATTAGAAGCTGGGAAAGGGATAGAGGAGGGGAAGGAGAGGTTGGCTAATGGATTCAAGTTACAGTTAGATAAGAGGAATGAGTTCTACTGCTCTATAGCACTGTAGAGTGAATATAGGTAACAATAATTTATAGTATATTTTCAAAGAACTAGAAGAGAGGATTTTGAAGGTTCCCAACACAAAAAAATAATAAATGTTTCAGGTGATGGATATGCTACTTATCCTGATTTTATCATTATACATTGTATATATGTATTTGAAATATCACTCTGTGTCCCATAAATATGTACAATTATTACATGTAAACTAAAAATACAAGACAAAATTACAGCATATTTTGTTAAACCCATCAAAACTAAATTTAATCAATAATTTACCTTCCTTCCTGAAAATACAAGAAACTTAGGACTTTAAACCTCATTTATCATCTCCCAACATTTTTGTATTTTAATTCTACACTTTTTTTAAATGCCAATAGTAATTGTGATTATCATCCTATATAAAAAGTGTTCATTTTCCTTTAGCAGTTTCTAGTTACTAGACTAGTTTTGTTTTTTGTGTGTTGTACTCTAATTTATTCTGATTGTTCTTTCAGTTGATAATTCTCTTTTCTGTTCGTCTTCAATCTGCAAGAAAACATATTCATTTAGCGTTTAATTTTATTTCACTTTTTATTTTTGGAAGATCTATTTAGTTCTTTATCATATCTATTATGACACTTCATGTTGTCTTATTCCCTCCAATTATCTTCAAGTTTGTATGAAATATGTGCCAGGTAATTTCAAAATCTCAACCAGAATATCTTAATGATGTTGGCCACTTTCATAATAAGGGGAGAGTAGTTGACTTCACACCTTCTGAAAATACTCCTGAGATAAATGTACCAAGATCATGTTTGGAAAGGGAAATGAAGTGATCAAAACAAACAAAAATATACAACAACTAAACAGAAAAACACATACACATATATATGAACATGCATATATATATCACACACATATACACATGTGTTGTGTGTTTGTAATTATATATAAAATAAATATAGACAATTATGTATATTTAAGTATGTCTATGTGTAAATACATATGTAAAGATAAGTAAAGACATATAAAGATATGTGTAAATAGATACGTAAAAATAGAGATATAGGTTTAGGTATACAGAATATAGATAAATATAGACATATGATTTCAAAAAGCTACCTTAACACATACATAATCCATTTGAAGAAAGGATTCTATAGTTAAAAACATTTTAAAACCTGTATTGTAGCCCATATCCTCTTTTAATAGGTGATGGTAAGAGGCCCAGAAATTGGCAATCAAATCCCAGATCAGATCTCTTCCAGCTGAGAGACAAATGCTCACAGCTGCAAGAGGTCTTAAAAGATCTTACGTGCATGCTCATGATAACCTCCCAGTTGCCCTAAGATGTTTTCCAGCCACCATTGCAACAACTCCCTGGAGAGAAAGTACACCGGCTCACCAGAACAGCCATTCCCAAGAGAACTCTAATTGTGAGGGCACTTTGCTTCGCTGAGTTGAAATTGCCAACTTAGAAGTAGCTTCCCCACTTCTAAGACTGATAGAGAGGAAAGTTTGCAGCTTTTCAGGCATATAGTGTGTGTGTACACTTTTTGTAACCATGTGACCTGGGGCACATCACTTAATATCTCTGAGTCTTTCATTTTAAAATGTGATCAAGGTTAACTGCCATACGGCATGTACAGAATGCAATGAGATAACATATATAAACCCGCTTTTATACGCTTTGTAACACAGTAAGATAGGGATTCATATTAATGACCTTTCTGTCCCTCTTCCTTGATTCCTCCTTCACCAGAGTCATGCTCAAAACAACTAATTCTGCTACCAAATGAGAACCTCAGATTATTAGAAGCTAGCTATGAGGTGCCTATGCCCCAGCTCACCTTTCCCCAACATGAGTCAGCTGGAAGTCCATTCCGCAGTAAAGATGCTCTCCTCTGGGATACACAGTGGAGCCCAGGGTGGACGCCATCTTTGGACAAGACTTTCTTCCCCTGTGAGGACTGAGCCAAAAGTGAAATTTCTGGAGAGAAAGAGGCTAAGCCAAAGGACACAAGCTAATCCCACAAGCTAATCCCACTAATTCCAGTCTCCCTTATTTCCTCAGGAGTTTTAGAGTACCACTTATGAACAGCGTGCAGGTGCTTAAGATTCTCATAGCCTCACAGCCAGTCTTAGCATATGATGCCAAGAGGGGCTAGATATCAAACTCCTCAAAGCCTCATGGTTGGAGCTCAATGCCTTGGTTAATTAAGCATCGTTCAGCAACAGCCTCAATCTTTCAGGCTTAGAAATCTGAGACAAGATAACATAAAAAAAGTCTAGTTTTGCAATCATATATTGGAAGTTCTGGCAAATGATTCAGCATAGAGAATACAAAGAGAATACCACAATCAGTCACCCTGCCACAGTTCCACTGGTAAAATGCTCTGAGAGGCCCCGTAGGTTTCTACAATACTTGATTTCCCTTTGGCAGACTTTGAATTGCTGGCTGGAATGATCCAGATCTTCTGCTATTTTCAGGTATGTTTCTCATATTGTTTTTGAGTTTCTAATCAGAAACAGAAAAACCAGAAAGCAGAGTGTGTCCACAAGTAGATGTCATACCACGTCTGGGGAACAGAGAGGGGATATAACATAAGAATGCTTAAGCATGAATTTGTTTCCAAACACAATAACTTATTATTATACTTGCCCTGAACTTTGAGATAGAGAGAAAAAGAGAAAGACCCACCAACTTTGCCATCATATGCTAAAGGTTCTAGCGAATGATTCTGCAGCATTCTTTTTACCTACACTAAACCAAACCCTTTGCCATATCCCATGCAGACATGGTAAAAAAAAAAAAATGCACAGCATGAGACTGTAAACAAGATACTTAAGAGAGAGTCCATCACTCCAGAACATTAGTATGTGAACTTCAGCCTCTGTGGAAACAAGATGCTTTGGGAAAGTGCGGTGGCCTTGGTGGGCAAAGATCCTGGGAATGTAAAAACCCCCAGGTTATGGGGATGTGGAGTGGGTCTTGAGAATGACCCAAGGTCACATTGAAGGTGACATCACAGCCCAGAACATTGATGCCTTTCAACTTGCTCCAACCCAGAAGTGCAGTCCATGGCAATTTACTTTTCTGAGTCTGTATTGTCACACTTGCTCCCGGTTTGGTGGAGGTGGGCACACTGTTCTCACTCAAACCTACTTCTACTCCCCCTTCTTCTGTAGGCCTCTTTTCATCCACACCAGACATTTACCCACTCCAGAGTCTTACTGGACTGTCCCCAACCCAACATCCAGACTTGTTCTTCTCCATCCTTTTTTCATTTGTGATGGTGGCTGGGCAATGATAAGAATAGGCAATAAGGGAAAATTAAAGGGTGTTCTAGTAGATACTCAAACTCCAGAAAAATAATAGATGTATGTCTGTCCTAGAAACACTTTTCTCTTCCCATCTCTGCCCTCTTCCCAATCCTTACTAACACAGAAGCAAAATGGAAGTACCACATTCTCCACTCTAATATGTTACGTAAGTTCTTCTTTGCTGACAGATTTTTTATCTCAAATTATTTTTGATTTTATGTACATATCCCAGGAATTCTGACTAGCATCCTATCCTAATAGGAATGCAGAGATAACTTTTAACTGAGACAAGAATGTCTTCTCTACAGGTCAAGTGTGGTGGCTCATGCCTGCAATCCCAGTACTTTAAGAGGCCAAAGTGTGTAGATCACTTGAGGCCAGGAGTTCAAGACCAGTCTGGGCAACATGGTGAAATCCTGCCTCCACTAAAAGTACAAAAATTCGTTGGGCATGGTGGTACACACCTGTAATCCCAGCTACTCCGGAGGCTGAGGCACGAGAATCACTTGAGCCCAGGGAGCGGAGGTTGCAGTGAGCCAAGATCGGACCAATGCACTCCAGCCTGGGTGACAGAGCAAGATGCCGTCTCAAAAAACAAAACAAAACAAAAAAACAGATTTTCTTCTCTACAACATAGCTGAGTCTCATGGTCAAATGAAATCTAGGGCCAACTTCTGGCTCCTTATGCCTGTAAGTTCTGACTTTGCCATGACTTAAGAGAATGATCAAGCTCAGGGAAATCAGGTCACAACATCAGAATCAAATGTCATGTATGAGTGTGGGAATGTCATGTCATTGTGCTGTTCTCATTTACCTGTAAGGATTGGCCTTGGCCACTTCCAAAAGGGACTAGCTGTGGTTCAGTGAAAGGCTAATACCCAAGAGTATTTCCCTTCATGGGCAAGGCATGACATTCTTCTACAGATTAAGAACAGCAGGGAAATAAGGAATAAAAGCGAAGAGAGTGTGTAATCTGAATAAACTTTTCCATCACCATATGGTAGCCACTGAGGTACCTCTCTCTTCTAACAGAATCAGAATCTAACATCAGAGATATAGACAAAAGACTTTTATTCTTCAGCACCTCCTTAATTTTTCTCCCCAAGTCCCTGAAAAATATAGGAGATGGTGAAGTTTGTAGAAGACTTATATTACTAAAATTAGAAATAAAAGTGGAGACATTACTACCAACCTTAGAGAAATTAAAAGGACTATAAAAGAATACTATCTACATTTGTACACCAACAAATTAGATAGTCTAGATGAAATGGACAAATTACTAGAAACACAGAAACTACCAAAACAGACTCAAGAAGAAATAGAAAATCCAACCAGATGCTCACTTCATCACTGCTATTCAATATTGCACTGGAATTCCTAAACAGAGCAATTAGGTAAGAAAATGAAAGAAAAGGTATCCAAATGAAGGAAGAAGTAAAACTATTTCTATTTGCAGATGACATGACTGTATACAAAGAAAATCCCAAATAATCCACACAAAAACTAGTAGAGTTAATAAGCAAATTCAACAAATTTCAGGGTACAAAATCAGTTGTGTTTCTATACACAAACCCACAATGAACAATAAAAAAAGGAAACTAAGAAAACAATTTCCTTTATAACATCCCAAATAATAAAATACATGGGACTAAATTTAACCAAGGAAGTGAAAGAATTGTACACTAAAAACCACAAATAATTGCTGATTAAATGGAAAGATGTCCCATGTTCACGGATAGGGATACTTAATATTGTTAAATGGCAATACCTCCCAAAGCAATCTATAGATTCAATGCAATCTCTGTCAAAATTTCAAATGGTCTTCTTTGCTGAAATGGAAAAGCCAATCCTAAAATTCATATGTAATTCCATAGGATCCGAAAAAGCAAAACCAATATTGAAATAGAAAAACAAAGTTGGAGTACTTACACTTCTCAATTTCAAAACTTACAAGCTACAGTAATTAAAACAGCATGGCAAAGGCATAAGGATAGACATATGGATCAATGGAATAGATTCAGAGTCCAGAAATAAACTCAACATTTATGGCCATTTGATTTTTGATAAGGATTGTCAAGGGGGTCTTGAACATTCAGTGGGGAAAGAATAATATCTTCAACAAGTGGTGCTGGAACAATTGGATAGCCATGTGCAAAATACTCTAGTAGACTCCTACCTTATGTCACATACAATAATTAATTTAAAATAAATCAACACTAAATATAAGGGCCAAAACCATAAAACTCTTAGAAGAAAACAGAAGTAATCTTCATGGTTTCTGATTTGTCAATGGATTCTTAAATTTGACACCAAAAGCACAAGCAACAAAAGATGAAATTGATACATTTGAATGCATAAATTTTTTTTAATTTGCACATGAAATGACAATATCAAGAAAATGAAATGACAATCTGCAGAATGGGAGAAAATATTTACAAGCCACATATCTGATAAGGGCTGAGTATCCAGAATATATAACGAACTCTTCCAACTCAACAATGAAAACAAAAACAATGCAATTTTAAGAATGGGCAAAGGACTTGAATCAACATTTCTCCAAAGAAGATATGCGAATGACCAGCAAACACATGAAGTGATGCTCAACATCATTACTCATAAAGGAAATGTGAATCAAAACCATATGACATACTACTTTACACCCATTAGGATGAAGATAATAATTTTAAAATAACAAGTGTCAGCAAGGATGCAGAGAAATAGGAACTTTCCTATGTTGCTGGTAAGCAATGTAAAAGGGTACAACCACTGTGGAAAACAGTTTGGTGGTTCCTTAAAAAATTAAAAATAGGATTATTGTATAACTCAGAAATTCCAAAAGTATATATATTTGGTATATATCCAAAAGAACTGAAAACATATTGTTCACGCAGAAATTTGTACACAAATGCTTATTGCTGCATTAGCTACAATAGCCAAAAGATGAAAACAACCCAAATGTCCATTGACAGATGAACAAATAACTTGTGGTATAAACATACAATGGGAATATTATTTTTCCATTAAAAAGAATGAATACTGGCATGTGCTACAGCTTGTATGAATCTCAGAAACATTATTACAAGTGAATGTAGCCAGCCACAACAGGTCATGTATTGTGTGAGTCCGTTTATATGAAATATCCAGAGGTGGTGGTTGCAGATTTTGAATGTGCTAAATGTCACTGAATTGAATACTTTAAAATGGTTAATTGTATGTTATGTGAATTTTACCTCAATTTTTAAATGGGTCATAAACTTATGTTTAGCATAATCCCCTTTTAATTTTAAAAAATGCAGATATTACATGAGAAAAAATGTGCTAGAGCATATTTCAAGACATTAAAGATGGTTATCAGTGAATGATGAGAGATTAGGTAATGTTCATTATTTTCTCTTTGCTAAAATTATTTAAAAATTACTTGCATATTAAATTTTTTAATGCCTAGGAAAGAAAGACTATAGTTGTATTGACTAAGATTTCTACGAGCATGGGGAAAATGCTTAATTTGTAGGGTTAATCAAGGATAAAATAAATTGCATTGTATGTACAATGTGATCCCAAGTATTTAAAACACACTGCTTATGGTAACAGTCAGTCTGTGGGAGACAGGTTAAAAAGTGATATTTTCCCTTCCTACTTTCCAAATTTTCTTAACAAACATATATTATGACTATAATCAGAAAAAATTATTTTTAAAACATCTACTATGGGGCAAGCTAGGTTCAAAAAATAGAAGTTTGATAAATGTAGCTGGCTTGCTATTGACAAGGAAGACGTTTACACTGGAATTCTATATTTTGAGATATACCATTCCTCATAGAAAAATTTCCTCACAGAAAATATAAAGGTAGAAACAAATCACAAGAATCGAACCATGTAGAGAGACTTAGTTGTCTTTTAACAGAATTGGGCACGGGCTGTTCAGAAACAACAATCTTTCACATCCATTATAATGATAGCATTAGTGTAGTTTGTTTAGCAAATGTTTACTGTGAGCCTGTTATGTGCTGAGCCTGCTATGTAAGAAGTGTGGCTCTCTGGACAGGAGACAGAATACTAAACAAGACAACTACTGATCTTTGGCTGCCTGGCATGCTTCCTCACTTCATATGGTATCAGCAATTTAGCACCACAAACGTCCTTTAGAGAACCAGCCCTTTCTCATTCTTGGTTCTAGTGGCTTGAGTGGACTGACCCCAGCCTACCCAAAGTGGATTCGACTCCTAGCAATTCATTAATCTAGCCCAATAAAATGTCAAGTACAGGACTTTTATTGAAAGCATTCAGAAAAGAGGTGGACTCTCACACTAAACATTTGTAACTAAATAAGGGATGTTAGAAATTCCCTAGAAAGGAAGCTATGATAATAAATGGGTTGCTAGATGGGTCTAGTAGATGGTGGCCATGCTTTGTTACTGCCTTGTGTATTGTGCTACCATAGCCCTCCCCAAACTCTACTCTGGCTCCTGGCATTTCCGTCTCTTCAACCAGATGGCCAGCTCTCTAAGTGAAGGAGACACATCTCCAACATGCTTGGTTCTAGCACAACAGAAGGGCTCAAACACATACCTGCTAAAGAAACTATCCTGATGGATTTAGCAGCATGGCCATGAGGCATTGGCGGTTCTATCACTGGGAACTCAGGTTTCTGGTGCTCCAGTACCTCTACTGGCTGATACCACATCCTACAGTTCACTTCATAGGCTTGGGTTCCTGCTCTGGGCTGAATAGGTGGTCCACTCTGAGTCATCAGCTGTGGGTGATGATGTGGTCACTGCATGATTCTCACACAAGCACCCAGAGGACGTCATCAGGCAGAGGCAGTGGGGGTGGGCAGCATTTACAGAAAATCTGTGATGAGACACCACAAAACCAGAGGGGAACATGAAGTCACTGAGCCTGCTCCACCTCTTTCCTCTACCAAGAGCTAAAAGAGAGCAAGGAGGAAACAACAGCAGCTCCAACCAGGGCAGCCTTCCTGAGAAGATGCAACCAATCCTGCTTCTGCTGGCCTTCCTCCTGCTGCCCAGGGCAGATGCAGGTGAGTGACCGTCTCCACCCTCGGGGGCCCAACCCCATCCCACAGGTCTCCTGCCCTTTCTCCACATTCCTGATCCATCTATCTACCAGGAATGTTCTGAACTCCAGCTCCCATTCTACCAAGACCCCCCAAGTGTGATGCTGGATAAGCTATCAGCAGGAATGGCAGAGCAGCAGGCCATTCTCAAGAAGAGCCAGTAGGTACTATCCCTTCCCCAGAACCCACCTTTGTCACCTGGAGAGTGGGACTTTCCTAGAAGTAAATGGCAGAGGATGGGAAACTAGAAAAGAGAAATATTAAATTATTCTAGAGTAGGCCTGTCTTCTGTTTCTGGGATAAGACAGGTGCTTCTCTCACTGTCTACTTAGGAGAGAAACCCAGAGCTCAGCTGACAGCAGAATTGGTGCAATCACTGTCCTCAGAACACTGTTAATGTGTTTGCTCAGTCCCATTCTCCAACTCTGCTTTTCTTCCCTGGCCTTTGGTGGCTCCCCTCTTTCCAAGGATGAGGCACTATGGCAGGCCCCAACTTCCCTGCTTTCTAGAATTCCACCAGCACTGCTCTACCAGCCCTCATCCAGAGGCTAACTGGAGCCAGTCCATCATGCAGCCATGAACATTTATTGGGCACCCACTACATGTCAGGCTCTAGGAAACAGGATATGACAGTATCTAGATCCCTCCACTTACGCCCTGGCCATTAGAAAGCAGCACTATCGTAGACACCACAGGACTCATAAGGGTCTTGGAAACTCACCTGAAACAAAGCAAAGTCAGGAGAGGAATGATCAGGAGCCTCTGGGATTTCACTGTCCCTAAGACAGGTATGCTCGCCTTCAACTACATATGGAAGAAAGATTTACAGACCAAAGTCTGCTGCTCTTCCCTTTTTCAGAGCAGGAAATTGAAGTCCCTTCCTCCAGGCCACTCCCAACTCCAGGCTATCCCAGGCTCCCAAATGCCCAGGAGTTCTGGAGCCACCAAGCAGGTGCCCACCCAGAAGATTCCATGGGTGCACACAAGCAGACAGACTTTTCCTTCAGGGGAGATCATCGGCGGACATGAGGCCAAGCCCCACTCCCGCCCCTACATGGCTTATCTTATGATCTGGGATCAGAAGACTCTGAAGAGGTGCGGTGGCTTCCTGATACGAGAGGACTTCGTGCTGACAGCTGCTCACTGTTGGGGAAGGTGAGGAGCAGAAAACAGCCCACACCCTCCTGGAAACACTCCACAGAGACCCCTGCCTTCTTCCCAAGGAGCTCCCTGGGCTCCTGGGAACACACATGCCAGGAGGTCTCCTTAGAGGATGAGAAAAGGGCAGTTAAGTTTGTGGAGAGAGGGGAAGGTTGATTCCAGAGGCGCTGCTGAAGTAAGAAACAGCAGAGTGACCAAGCCTGCCATATTTAGAACTGGGGGCATACTTTGGCATAAGAATACAAACTGAAGCAATTCCACCTGTGTTTCTAGGGGGAACCGAACCCTGAGAAACCTGGTGCAATTACCAGAATTCCAATTCCTGGGGACCGACTGTCCCCTTAATTTCCCCTCAGCTGCAGCCCTGCCCCAGCTGTTACCTGCTCTTCACTGTCTCTGAGCTGTATACCCTGTGACTCCACCCCCATCCTCACTCTGCTCTCTGTGCAGCTCCATAAATGTCACCTTGGGGGCCCACAATATCAAGGAACAGGAGCCGACCCAGCAGTTTATCCCTGTGAAAAGACCCATCCCCCATCCAGCCTATAATCCTAAGAACTTCTCCAACGACATCATGCTACTGCAGGTGAGGCACACTCCTGCCACTCTTGCTCTTCTTGGACCAGTTGGTTCACTCCCACTGTGATGCAGGCCCTTCCCTCCTTTCCATCCTGGCCTCTTGGTTAGTTCCTATGCCTCAGAGGAGAGGGAAGACAGCATAGTCCCATCACTGTGTCAGAGCCCAGAAGTTCGTTGGCTGACCTGGACTTTCTTGCCTCTTCCCCACCAGCTGGAGAGAAAGGCCAAGCGGACCAGAGCTGTGCAGCCCCTCAGGCTACCTAGCAACAAGGCCCAGGTGAAGCCAGGGCAGGCGTGCAGTGTGGCCGGCTGGGGGCAGACGGCCCCCCTGGGAAAACACTCACACACACTACAAGAGGTGAAGATGACAGTGCAGGAAGATCGAAAGTGCGAATCTGACTTACGCCATTATTACGACAGTACCATTGAGTTGTGCGTGGGGGACCCAGAGATTAAAAAGACTTCCTTTAAGGTAAGACTATGCACCTGCCTGGATTGGCTCTTGGGAGAAAGATGTTTGGGGAATATCTGAGACCTGGAGACTCAAGTAGTGGGGGACTCCTTCACCCACTAGACTGTGATATTTCTCTCTGGAAAGAGAAAAGGGGACTAGACTGAGCTGGGGAGAAATTAGGGCCTCTGCAAACTTACCAGGAGGCTTATGGTGGATGGTGCTTCTTTGGAAGGATGAATTTGCAACACTCCACCCACTCCAGGTCACAGATATTAGGAAACTGTGCCCACTGTGGGTGCAGTAATTATAACCAGGTGTGTCTTCACAGGCTGGTACCCAACACGGTTAATGGGCTGGTCCTCCATGGTGGACATCAGCCCTCCTTGCCCACTTCTGGGTCCTTAAACAGCCAACGGTCCCACATACCTCCGATCTCAGGATCTGGGGGACATGACGGAGGCTGGCCCCTGGGATGAGGTGAAGCAGTAACAATGTCCAGGGCCAGAGCTTGGCAGCTGGGGGCCACCAGCGGCCTGCCCTGCCCTCTGGTCTCCCACATGTAGGCTGTGCAAGTTGGCCTTTTCTAAAAGGGGGCTTGAGATGGAAGAGAGGGCAGGACCCGGAGGAGCATCAGCTCAGTCCTTCCACTCTCTATTCACAGGGGGACTCTGGAGGCCCTCTTGTGTGTAACAAGGTGGCCCAGGGCATTGTCTCCTATGGACGAAACAATGGCATGCCTCCACGAGCCTGCACCAAAGTCTCAAGCTTTGTACACTGGATAAAGAAAACCATGAAACGCCACTAACTACAGGAAGCAAACTAAGCCCCCGCTGTGATGAAACACCTTCTCTGGAGCCAAGCCAGATTTACACTGGGAGAGGTGCCAGCAACTGAATAAATACCTCTTAGCTGAGTGGAAAAGCTGGTTTCTTGTTTATTCATTGACCCTCATTCTCAGGCACCACATCTGTGCTATGCAGGCCAATGACACAATTTTGCTGTTTTCTGCTTTCTCCTCTCCCCTCACCCCTTGCCACCTCCCCAAACCCCCACACGAAGCTGATACCCAGCTCCTTCCTATCCACACCAGTTTCTCCAGGGCCTGCCCTTCTGCCAAGGCTGAAGCTGAGCACCATCAGGAGACAACATGGACCACTTTGGTCCTGGGGCTTAGGGTAAACTTCTTACCTCCTTCTCCAGTGTTACATGACAGAGAAAAAAGGGATAATACCATGGGACCTAACTCCTCATCCCCCACTGGGGCTCCTCATTCTCCCCTGGGCTTAGTTTCTCTACCCTCCTCTGAGCTCAAGGCTTAGCTCATCCTCCAGCCTCTTGGCTGCCCCTTCTCTTCATCCCTGCTGAGTGTTCTCAGAATCCACCAACTCTTGTCCTCTCCAGACCACACTGATCTGATCTGGCGCCTCCCTCATATCTACCCACCTAAGATACCCAGAGACCCATGTGGTTCCATAAGGGCCTTGCCACTGAGATGCCAGCCCATCTCATGCCCTGGCAGAGAGGGGCCTCAGAAAAACCAGGCCTGTGTGGCACCAGGTAAGACCCATGGAGGACAAGGCTGGCACGGTCTCTCTCCAACCCTTGGCTCCATCTCTCCCCTAGGTAGGGCCAGCTCAACCCCACCCATCCAACCCAGTGTCCTCCCATACACTCAAGGTTCACTGCCCACCTGGGCAGTCAGCAGGCTGAGCCCCTTTAAACCTGTTCCTCTTGGTCACTGCTGGCCTCTAGGCTAAGATTCCCTGCTAGCCACCTGGGCTACATCAGCCCTTTGAGTTCAAAAGGACTCCTTTCTGCAGAAGGACTAGAAAGCACAATCTTTTCTATCAATAAACAAACAAATACTCATTGCGCACTTACTATGTACCAGGCATAGAGGATAGTAAGAGAACACAATAACAGACTCTATCATCTGAACCCAAGTGAAACTGACAATGTTGAGAATTTTCATCCAAATTGTTTCACTCACTTTCTGTCCTTCAGATTAGTTCACAAGATCGAGATGTATATGGAAATCCACGGGATTAAAGTATTTGTATCTTATTTTTATTTCTGGTTTTTCTGAGGCCCCTCCCTGCCAGGGCATGAGGTGGGCTGGCATCTCAGTGGCAAGGCCCTTATGGAACCACGTGGGTCTCTGGGTATCCTAGGTTGGAAGATATGAGAAAGAGGCCAGATATTCATACAGTTTGTATAAATATTGTCACGTGCGACCCCAGAACAGCAATGTATGGGATTTGAAAACAACTTTAATCATTTACTTTCTAGACATGAAGTTGTCAAACTGTTCAATGGAGCATCATCTTCACCTAGGGGGAAGAGTAGCAGGGCAGGAAGAAGACAACTAGGGCAGGCTTATTTTCATTTGTTTAAAAAGTAGCAAGGATGAATGTCATTATCAAGATTCAAATTGTAGGAAAAACACCCATTTGATTGGACCACTCAGAAGCATAATCCTTGTCATTGCACAGGCTCCTGCCTGTACAGAATGAAGCTAGAATCAGGAAGGCTCACGCAGGCTGGAAAAATGGAACAATGCCTCGAATGTTTAGGCCACTGATTACTGCTACATTCATAGTTTCCAAAACTACCTGGACTTGTGAATGTTAGGAAGTTCTTGGCTTGGAGGCCACCGATAGAGTATATGACATTTTGTTGAATAAGAGTTGCCCTGTGTTAAGCTCACCCTGCCAAACACTCCCAGCAACCACCTCTCCAAGGTCTTGCCACTAATATGGAGTACTGCCTGGGAGTTGAACCTAAGTACTAGCTCTAGATTAATGCTTCCCTGTCCCAAATATACACAGCTACACTCTTGTGGCATGGAGTAAAATCTCCCTCTAGGATCATGTAACTGTCAAAGTTGCGCCCTTTCTCATCTCAGTGTGCACAAAGCATGCTGCAACACAATCCTTTTTTTTTTTTTTTTTTTTTGAGACAGAGTTTCACTCTTATCGGCCAGGCTGGAGTGCAATGGTGCAATCTCAGCTCACTGCAACCTCTGCCCCCTGGGTTCAAGCGATTCTCCTGCCTCAGCCTCCTGAGTAGCTGGGATTACAGGTGTGCGTCATCACACCCGACTAATTTTTGTATTTTTAGTAGAGACAGGGTTTTAACATGTTGGCCAGGCTGGTCTTGAACTTCTGACCTCAAGTGATCCACCTCGACCTCCCAAAGTGCTGAGACTACAGGTGTGAGCCACCACACCCGGCCGCAACTCAAACTCTTAATAATCATGGGCACTTTTATAAAATAAGTGGGTGTCACACAGCTTCTGATTTGGAGCTGGAAAAAAAAATCCCTGCACCTAAGACATACTAATGACTTGGTTCCTTCATTGGAAAAGGAAAACACAGGAAGCAAAACAAAATAATAGTATTTTTTAAAGTTGCCTGGTCACATTCATAATCAGTTTAGGTATGATACTTACTTTGGGGAAATGGTTCTGTGGTTTAAAACAGGCTTGAAAATCATTGTTGTAGGACTTTATCCACTTCTGAGCAAGAAGAAAGAAACAAAGTTTCAGGAAAGGGTAGTGACTGACTGAAAATATCACAGAAGTTAGGACAGAGCCTGAACAGAGCCCATGCCCCCTGGCAACCAGGCCAGAAAGTAGCTTTAAAAGTCTTCTAATGCTCACCCCAAGATGACTTTCTGGAATCTCCAGACAAGAATTAAGTTTATGCTCAGACGCCTCCCTGGAAAGAAAGACTTTGGGCTTCTCCAGCAGCTATTTAGTGAGAAGTATTCAAAGCACTTCCCTTTGGTAAGCTGAAATCTGTCCACAGGTGCATTTGAGTGGACTCAGAGGCAGGTAAGTACTTTAAACATGCTGGCTCCTTCAAATCTCCTTGGTCTGTGGAAGTTTCCCCCCCAACCCCTACCATATGAAGAAATAATCCTTCCCTTGCTTAAAATCTCTCTAGTGTCCCTACTGACTCTAGGAAAGGAAATGCCTCAGCCCACTGAGATCTACTCCCACCATCCCTCTTTTCCTCCAGGGCCACAGGAAGAATCAGGTCCCAGCACAGTCAGGGAGAGAACTGCCAAGTGGGCTCATGGAGGAGATAGACCCCAAAAAAAGCAAAATCTTGCTAATTTGTTTCTAGGAATATGTATTGGTGTGACTGCCTTCCCAGCCCACCACCATGCTTCTCCCAGTACCACTCTTTGTGAACTTACACAGCTTATAGGGTTTACTTCTTATCTTGGTAACCCACACAACATTGCTTTTGACCAACGAACATATGTCACCATGGCAGCAATGTGTTTATGGACCATATCACTTAGAAGTAGCTGACCTGAGAGAATTGCAGAATAGCGTACTGAAGACTGAAAATAATGACAGCTGAGAAACAGCTACCGGCAAGATTGGGATGCTGTGCTACAGGATGTAGCATATGCTTTTTTTTTTTTTTTTTTTTTTTTGAGATGGAGTCTCGCTCTGTCGCCCAGGCTGGAGTGCAATGGCGCAATCTCGACTCACCGCAAGCTCCGCCTTCCGGGTTCACGCCATTCTCCTGCCTCGGCCTCCCGAGTAGCTGGGACTATAGGCGCCCATCACCACACCTAGCTAATTTTTTTTTTTTGTATTTTTAGTAGAAACGGGGTTTCACTGTGTTAACCAGGATGGTCTCAATCTGCTGACCTTGTGATCCACCCGCCTCGGCCTCCCAAAGTGCTGGGAGGATGTAGCATATGCTTTTAAGCAATAATAAATATACAATGTTGGTTCTTTCATAGGTAGAATACATTGTTTTGGAAACAAGGAATGTTTCCAAACATTCCTTGCCCCTCTGATTAGGAGTTACACCATAATCTTGAGCTTTACTGGTCTAGAGGTCTCAATTCCTGAGAAGGAAGTCAACAGTCAGATAAGTAGGTTACTTTAGTAGCTGGGTGATTAATCCTGATTGCCATGGGAAGATGGGATTCACTGAGATACCTCTTAATATTTCCATGACCATTAGTGAAGGTCATTGGAAGACTACTGTAGCCCAATAAGATAAGACTACTAAGACCCTTTAAAAGGAAATTTTGAGGCACTACACCAGATAAAGAATCATACAAGATAGGCTTCTTGAGATAAAGTCTTCTGCACAGCTTCTCAGAGATGGTATAACACCCACCCGCATAATGACTTCCCAACCTCCTTGGCCAAGGGCCCTTCCAACCTCTACTCAGACACCTCCTTAGAGAGAGATCCTGAGGTCATCAGACTCACGTGCCATGACAGCTGAGCTGAGATCTGCCTACCTGTGACCATCACTATTTACAAGACGAGATAGTGGAAAACTTGCATTTGGATACAAGTGTGTACTGAGGGATCCCATTCTCCTTGATGTACTAATTTTTCTTTAAAAGTGATAAAAATAGCTCCCATTTAGAATTTTTAAATAACACAACAAATGTAAAGTAACTAATGTGTCCTCTGGATCATGGTAAGTAATGAATAAATTTAACTCCCTTTACCTTCTCCCTTTGCTATTTTTTCCATGCCAGGATTTATACATTTTTAAAAAACTAAATCTGCTATCAAATGACAGCTTTAAGTTTACTTTTTAAAATTTGTTATTGTATATATTTATGGGGTATAAAGTGATGTTATATATATACGCAATGTACACTGATTAAATCAAGCCAATTAACATTTTATCACCTCAAATACTTAACATTTTTTGTAGTGAGAACATTTGAAATTTACTTTTAGCAATTTCAAAACATACAATACATTATTATTATTAACTATAGTCACCATGATGTACCATAGACCTTTAAAAACTTATTCTTCCTGCCTAACTGAAACTTTGTACTCTTTGACTAACATCTTTTCATTCCCCCACTTCCCAGCCTCTGGTAATCACCATTACACACTCTGCTTCTATGAGTTCAATTGCTTTAGACTCCACATAATAAATGAGATCATGCAGCATTTGGCTTTCTGTGCCTGGCTTATCTTGCTTAGCATGGTGTCTTACAGGTTCAACCATGTTGCAACAAATAACAGAATCTCACTCTTTGTTAAGGCTGAATACTATTCCATTGGGTATATATACCACATTTTCCTTATCCATTAATCCACTGATGGACACTTAGGTTGTTGATTCCATATATTGGCTATTGTAAATAGTGCTGCAATGAACATGAGAGTGCAACTATCTCTTCAATGTACTGATTTCGAATCCTTCGGATGTATCTCAGAAGTGAGATTGCAGGATCATATAATTCTACTTTTAGTCTTTTGAGGAGCTCCATACAGCTTTCCATATGGCCATACTAATTACATTCTCATCAACAGTGTACAATGGTTTCCTTTTCTCCACATCCTCACCAACATTTATAATTTTTTGTCTTTTTGATAATAGCCATTCTGACAGGTGTAAAGTGATAGCTCATTGCAATTTTAATTTGCATTTTTTGATGATTAGTAATGTTGAGAATTTTTTCATATATCTCTTGGCCAGTTGCATGTCTTCTTTGGAAAAATGTCTATTCAGTTCCTTTGCCCATTTTTTAATTGGGATTTTTGGTTTCTTGCTATTGAGTTGTTTGAATTCCTTATATATTTTGGATATAAATCCCTAATTAGATTTAAGGCTCACAAATACTTTCTCCAAACAAAGCCTCCAGCTTTATTCTTTTTATTCAAGAGTGCCTTGGCTATTAGAATTTTTTTACATATTTGGCTGTCCTTGGGCAGCCTCCATGAGGTGGCAGTCACAAAGCCATGTCTCCGTGTATGTGCTGCTAGAAAATTCTTGAGGGTTGGTTCCTAACAGACTCACAGGGTTGCATTGCCATATTAAATTTACACAAACTATTCATTTTCAAACTTTCAGACTCAGAAAATTTCATCAAAACATCAAGGCCAGAGCCATAAGTTAGGCTGGACTTACATGAGCCAAGATTAGAAAATTATATGTAGAACCAAATCACCATATTTTTGATGAGAAACCGTTGTCATAGGCCTAAATTTCTCAAGTTCTCTATATGATTACCTAAGCATCTGTGAAGGCTGCTGTCACCCCACTTGAGCTTGGATACCATGTACTAGATCACCCCCTTGCATGAATGTCTTCCTCACCACAAGTGACTTCCATTCCCACTGCTAGGCTACCCTCCCACAGGAAGAGCCTCCTCACCTTACATGTATTCTGACATCCCAAGCCCACTAGAGCTGCTTAGTGCAGGGTGTCCAAGCTCATGTGGGGTGAGGAGTGTGACCACATTGGAAGAAGGCCTGGAGTGGGTGTTTTCCCCACCTCACACAGATCTAGGCATCCCACTCTAGATTGCTGTGGCTACCCACCCTGCCAAGGTCACTGTTGACAGTGTGCTTTGTTTCTTTCACAAAGGTTTTGTTGCTTTTTAAAAGAACTGGAATGAAGATATTTAGAACCAACAAGATTTTCAAGGTCATGACCCTTCTTTTTTCTTCCATTATGGGGGAATAACCAGGAAAATTTGTTAAGCAAACAGTAAAGTAGTCCTCCCCTATCTGCCAGGAATAAGCATTAAGACCCTCAGTGGATGCAAGAAACCATGGGTAGTACTGAAACCTATATACTGTATACTATGCTTTCTCCTATATATACATACTTGTGATTAATTTATAAATTAGGCATAGTAAGAGATTAACAATAATAACTAACAATAAAGTAGAATGGAGATGTGGCAAGATGGTGGAATAGGAACAGCTCTGGTTTTCAGCTCCCAGCGAGACCAATGCAGAAAGCAGGTGATTTCTGCATTTCCAACTGAGGTATCCTGTTCATCACATTGGGACTTGTTAGGTGTGGGTGCAGTCCATGAAGGGTGAGCAGAAGCAGGGTGGGGCGTTGCCTCACCCAGAAAGTGCAAGGAGTGGGGGGCTTCCATTTCCCAGCCAAGGGAAGCTGTGAGGGACTGTGCTATCCAGTCCAGATACTACACTTTTCCCATGGTTTTTGCACTCCGCAGACCAGGAGATTCCCTTGTGTGCCTATACAACCAGGGCCCTGGGTTTCAAGCACAAAACTGGGCAGCTGTTTGGGCAGACACCAAGCTAGCTACAGGAGTTTTTTGTTTTTGTTTTTGTTTTTGTACCCCAGTGGCACCTGGAACCCCAGTGAGACAGAACCGTTCACTCCCCTGGAAAGGGGGCTGAAGCCAGGGAGCCAAGTGGTCATGTTCAGTGGGTCCCACTCCCACAGAGCCCAGAAAGCTAAGAACCACTGGCTTGAAATTCTCACTGCCAGCACAGCAGTCTGAAATCCACCTAGGAAGATCGAGCTTGGTGGAGTAAGGGCTGTCCACCATTACTGAGGTTTGAGTAGGCGATTTTCCCCTGACAGTGCTTAGGAGGCCAGGAAGGTTGGACTGGGCAGAACTCACCACAGTTTGGTAAAGTGGCTGTGGCCAGACTGCCGCTCTAGATTCCTCTTCACTGGGCAGGGCATCTCTGAAAGAAAGGCAGCAGCCCCAGTCAGGGGCTTATAGATAAAACTCCAATCTCCTTGGGACAGAGCAACTGGGGGAAGGGGTGGCTGTGGGCACAGCCTCAGCAGACTTAAACATTCCTGCCTGCTGGTTCTGAAAAGAGCAGCGGATCTTGACAAAGAGAGTTCTCCCAGCACAGCACTCGAGCTCTGCTAAGGGACAGACTGCCTTCTCAAGTGAATCCCTGATCCACATGCTTCCTGATGGGGAGAGATCTCCCAACAGGAGTTGACAGATACCTCATACAGGAGAGCTCCAGCTGACATCAGGCCAGTGCCCCTCTGGGATGAAGCTTCCAGAGGAAGGACCAGGAAGCAATCTTTGCTATTCTGCAGCCTCCGCTGGTGATATCCAGGTACATAGGGTCTGGAGTGGACCTCCAGCAAACTGCAGCAGACCTGCAGAGAGAGGCCTGACTGTGAGAAGAAAAGCTAACAAACAGCAATAACATCAACATCAACAAAAAGGACCCCTACACACATATAAAAAAAAAATCCCATCGAAAGTAAATCCACGAAGATGAGGAAAAAGCAGTGCAAAAATGCTAAAAATTCCAAAAACCAGAATGCTTCTTCTCCTCCAAATGATCACAGTTCCTCTCCAGCAAGGGTACAAAACTGGACAGAGAATGAGTTTGACAAATTGACAGAAGTAGGCTTCAGAAGGTGGGTAATAACAAATTCCTCTGAGCTAAAGGATCATATTCTAACCCAATGCAAGGAAACTAAGAAACTTGAAAAAAGATTAGACTAATTGCTAACTAGAATAACCAGTTTAGAGAAGAACATAAAAGACCTGATGGAGCTGAAAAATACACCATGAGAACGTGACGCTAACACAAGTATCAATAGCAGAATCGATCAAGCAGAAGAAAGGATATGAGAGACTGAAGATCAACTTACTGAAATACTGTGTGAAGACAAGATTAGAGAAAAAAAATAAAAAGGAAAGAACAAAGCCTCCAAGAAATATGGGACTACATGAAAAGACCAAGCCTGTGATTGATTAGGGTCCCTGAAAGTGATGGAGAGAATGGAACCAAGCTGGAAAACACACTTCAGGGTATTAACCAGGAGAACTTCCCCAACCTGGCAAGAAAGGCCAACATTCAAATTCACAAAATACAGAGAACATCACTAAGATACTCCTCAAGAAGGGCAAGCACAAGACACATAATTGTCAGATTTTCCAAGGTTGAAATGAAGGAAAAAATGTTAAGGCAGCCAGAGAGAAAGGTCAGGTTACCTACAAAGGGAAGCCCATCAGACTAACAGCGGATCTGTCTGCAGAAACCCCACAAGCCATAAGAGAGTGGGGACCAATATTCAACATTATTAAAGAAAAGAATTTTCAACCCAGAATTTCATATTCAGCCAAATAAATTTTCATAAGCGAAAGAGAAATAAAATCCTTTACAGACAAGCAAATGTTGAGAGATTTTGTCACCACCAGGCCTGTCTTACAAGATCTCCTGAAGGAAGCACTAAATATGGAAAAGAAAAACCAGTACCAGCCACTGCAAAAACACACCAAAATATAAAGACCAATGACATTATGAAGAAACTGCATCAGCTAATGTGCAAAATAACCAGTTAGCATAATGATGACAGGAACAAATTCACACATAAAAATACCAACCTTAAATGTAAATGGGCTAAATGCCCCAATTAAAACACACAGACTGGCAAATTGGATAAAGAGTCAAGACCCATCGGTGTGCTTTATTCAGGAGATTCATCTCACGTGCAAAGACACACATAGGCTCCAAATAAAGAGATGGAGGAATATTTACCAGGCAAATGGAAAGCAAAAAAAAAAAAGCAGGGGTTGCAACCTTGGTCTCTGATAAAACAGACTTTAAACCAACAAAGATCAAAAAAGACAAAGAAGGCCATTACATATTGGTAAAGGGATCAATTCAACAAGAAGAGCTAACTATCCTAAATATATATGCACCCAATACAGGAGCATCCAGATTCATAAAGCAAGTCCTTAGAGACCTACAAAGAGACTTAGGCTCCCACACAATAATAGTGGGAGACTTTAACACCCCACTGTCAATATTAGACAGATCAACAAGATAGAAAATTAACAAGGATATTCGGGACTTGAACTCAGCTCTGGACCAAGCAGACCTAATGAACATCTACAGAACTCTTCACCCCAAATCAACAGAATATACATTCTTCTCATCACCACATCATACTTATTCTAAAATCAACCACATAATTGGAAGTAAAACACTCCTCAGCAAATGCAAAAGAAAGGAAATCATAAAAAACAGTCTCTCAGACCACAGTGCAATCAAATTAGAACTCAGGATTAAGAAACTCACTCAAAACCATGCAACTCCATGGAAACTGAACAACCGGCTCCTGAATGACTACTGGGAAAATAACGAAATTAAGGCAGAAATAAAGAAGCTTTTTAAAACCAATGAGAACAAAGAAACAACATACCAGAATATCTGGGGCACAGCTAAAGCAGTGTTAAGAGGGAAATTTATAGCACTAAATGCTCATATCAGAAAGCAAGAAAGATCTAAAATTGACACCCTAACATCACAATTAAAAGAACTAGATAACCAAGAGCAAACAAATTCAAAAGCTAACAAAAGACAAGAAAGAACTAAGATCAGAGCGAAACTAAAGGAGAGAGAGACACGAAAAACCCTTCAAAAAATCAATGAATCCAGGGGCTGGTTTTTTGAAAAGATCAAAAAAATAGACCACTAGCCAGATTAATAGAGGAGAAAAGAGATAAGAATCAAATAGACCCAATAAAAAAATGATAAATGGGATATCACCACTGATCCCATATAAATACAAACTACCATCAGATAATACTATAAACACTCCTATGCAAATAAACTAGAAAATCTAGTAGAAATGGTTAAATTCCCAGACACATACATGCTCCCAAGACTAAAACAGGAAGAAGTCGAATCTCTGAATAGGCCAGTAACAAATTCTGAAATTGAGGCAGTAATTAATAGCCTACCAAGCGAAAAAGGCCCAGGACCAGATGGATTTACAGCTGATTTCTACCAGAGGTACAAAGAGGAGCTGGTACCATTCCTTCTGAAACTGTTCCAATCAATAGAAAAAGAGGGACTCCTCCCTAACTCATTTTATGAAGCCAGCATTATCCTCATTCCAAAACCTGACAGAGATATAACAAAAAAAAAAAATTTCAGACCAATACCACTGATGAACATAAATGCAAAAATCCTCAATAAAATACTGGCAAACCAAATCCAGCAGCACATCAAAAAGCTTCTCCATCACGATCAAGTTGGCTTCATTCCTGGGATGCAAAGCTGGTTCAATATATGTAAATCAATAAACATAATCCATCATGTAAACAGAACCAATGACAAAAACCACATGATTATCTCAATAGATGCAGAAAAGGCCTTCGATAAAATTCAACACCCATTCATGCTAAAATCTCTCAATGAACTAGGTATTGATGAAACATATCTCAAAATCATAAGAGCTATTTATAACAAACCTATAGCCAATATCATACTGAATGGGCAAAAGCTGGAAGCATTCCCTTTGAAAACTGGCACAAGACACAGATGCCCTCTCTCACCACTCCTATTCAACACAGTATTGGAAGTTCTAGCCAGGGCAATCAGGCAAGATAAAGAAATAAAGCATATTCAAATATGAAGAAAGGAAGTCAAATTGTCTGTTTGCAGATGACATGATTGTATATTTAGAAAACCCCATCGTCTCAGCCCAAAACTCCTTAAGCTGATCAACTTTAGCAAAGTTTCAGGATACAAAATAAATGCGCAAAAATCACAAGCATTCCTGTACACCAACAGTAGTCAAGCCAAGAGTCAAATCATGAGTGAACTCCTATTCACAATTGCTACAAAGAAAATAAAATACCTAGGAATACAACTTACAAAGGATGTGAAGGACCTCTTCAAGGAGAACTACAAACCACTGCTCAAGGAAATAAGAGAGGACACAAACAAATGCAATAAAATTCCACGCTCATAGATAGGAAAAATCAGTATCATGAAAATGGCCATAGTACCTGAAGGAATTTATAGATTCAATGCTATTCCCATCAAGCTACCAACAAGACACCAGGAAAGTCAATGGTAGACTTTCCTCACAGAACTAGAAAAAACTACTTTAAATTTCATATAGAACCAAAACAGAGCCCATATAGCCAAGACAATCCGAAGCAAAAAGAACAAAGCTGGAGGCATCACGCTACCTGACTTCAAACTATACTACAAGGCTACAGTAGCCAAAACAGCATGGTACCAGTATCAAAACAGATCAAAACAGATACATAGACTAATGGAACAGAACAGAGGCCTCAGAAATAACACCACACATCTACAACCATCTGACAAACCTGACAAAAACAAGAAATGGTAAAGGATCCCCTATTTAATAAATAGTGCTAGGAAAACTGGCTAGTCATATGCAGAAAACTGAAACTGGACCCCTTACTTACACCTTATACAAAAATTAATTCAAGATGGATTAAAGACTTAAACATAAAACCTAAAAGCATTAAAACCCTAGAAGAAAACCTAGGCAATACCATTCAGGACATAGGCATGGGCAAAGACTTTATGACTAAAACACCAAAAGCAATGGCAATAAAAGCCAAATTTGACAAATGGGATCTAATTAAACTAAAGAGCTTCTGCACAGCAAAAGAAACTATCATCAGAGTGAACAGACAACCTACAGAATGGGAGAAAAATTTTGCAATCCATCCATCTGACAAAGGGCTAATATCCAGAATCTACACAGAACTTAAACAAATTTACAAGAAAAAAACAACCCCATCAAAAACGAGCAAAGGATGTGAACAGACACTTCCCAAAAGAAGACATTTATGCAGCCAATGAAAATGTGAAAAAAAAAACTCATCACTGGTCATTAGAGAAATGCAAATCAAAACCACAATGGGATACCATCTCACACCAGTTAGAATGGCGATCATTAAAAAGTCAGAAAACAACAGATGCTGATGAGGATGAGGAGAAATAGGAACGCTTTCACACTGTTGGTGGGAGTGTAAATTAGGTCAACCATTGTGGAAGAGAGTGTGGTGACTCCTCAAGGATCTAGAACAAGAAATACCATTTGACCCAGCAATCCCATTACTGGGTACAGACCCAAAGGATTAGAAATCATTCTACTATAAAGATACATGCACACGTATGTTTATTGCAGCACTATTTACAATAGCAAAGACTTGGAACAACCCAAATGCCCATCAATGATAGACTGGATAAAGAAAATGTGGCACATATACACCATGGAATACTATGCAAACATAAAAAAGAACGAGTTCATGTCCTTTGCAGGGACATGGATGAAGCTGGAAACCATAATTCTCAGCAAACTAACACAGGAACAGAAAACCAAACACCACATGTTCTCACTCATAAGTGGGAGTTAAACAATGAGAACACATGGACACAAGGAGGGGAACATTACACACTGGGGCCTATCGGGGGGTGGGAGGCAAGAGGAGGGAGAGCATTAGGACAAATACGGAATGCATGCAGGGCTTAAAACCTAGATGATGGGTTGATAAGTGCAGCAAACCACCATGGCACGTGTATACCTATGCAACAAACCTGCACGTTCAGCACATGTATCCCAGAACTTAAAGTAAAATAAAAAAACTAGAACAACTATAACACTATATTCTAATAAACATTATGTAAATCTGGTTTCTCTCTTAAAATATCTTACTGTTTTCAGAGCACTGTTGACCATGGGTAACCAAAACTGCAGAAATTGAAACTGCAGATAAAGGAAGACTATTGTACAAGGATATCAGAAATGTGTCCTAGACAGAAATGTGAGGATACTATTTGGCTCCCTGGCATCAGTTTTTACTTCACATGGAATTAGTAATTCACTAAAGAGATTGTCTTTCTGGAAAACAAACCCTCCTTCCATTCGTAGTACATAAAGTTTAGACAAAGCAGACCTCAGTCTATCCAAAAGCTATGCCCAAGGCTTATACCAATCAAAGTAGCTTCAACTCTTCTCTGACGAATCCTTCATGCACCTAACGCAATGTGGCAGATTGTACTTTCTGTAATGACTGCCACTGCACACCTCCCATCCCAGCAGCTCTCCTTACATGACTTCAAAACTCCTCTCACTGAGAGGCAAAGTCTATGTCCCTTTCTTTTAAATCTGGGTGGGGGCTTTAGATTGCTCCAAGCAATGGAATGTTGTAGAATGGATACCATATGACTTCGAAGTCTAGGTAACAAAAAGGACACAGCTTCTGCCTGGCTTACTTTTTGGGAGGATGATCACTCTGGGAAACCCAGCCATCAAGTGGTGAGAAAAAATCCCATGCAGTGAAGCAACATAGGGAGGCCGTCATGGAGAAGACATGAAGCTCCCAGCAACTACTGCTGAACCTGTGAGTGAGTGAACCTTCAAATGATTTCAGCCTCCAGGCTTCAAGTTGCCCCTGCTGACATGGAAGGGAGCAGTGACAAGCTATCAACACCAACCCTGATCCAAATTGCAGGCTCGTGGGCAAGGTAAATATTGTTATTGTTTTAAATGACTAAAATCTTTAGTGCTGAAGCACACCTTCTTCTGCATTTCTCCACATCATTCTTTCCATTCCTCTAAGCATGGCCTTCACCATCCTTATCACTAGTGTTTTTGTGTCCTCCAACAGAGCCAAGGAATCTCATCTCCAGTATCTGTGAGTCTCACACAGAAAAGGACCCCATAAGAGCTGTAGAAAAATCTTTGACCCTCTTTTTTTCCAGATTCCATGGAATTTAGTGGTGTAGTGGTTAATATCAGATGCTCTGGAATCAAGCTATGATGCTCAAACCCTGGCTACTCCCTCCTCACAGTGTGAGATTGAGCAAGTTACTTAACTTCTCTTGATCACAACTTTTTCATGTAAAAATAGAGATAGTATCAATACCTACCTTGCATAATTTCTGGGATAATTCTATGATAGGAAGAACATAAAGTACTTAAAAACATAAGGACTCGGTAAATTCTAGTTGTTGTTATGATATAGAGTATTTTCTCATTTATTCAGCAAACTAATTAGCCATGTACTCTTTCTAAGGTACATTTTAAGTTTTTTTCTTGCACTTGTCACTGTGTTTCATTTCAATCAACTTTAACATAATCAAGCCACATATTTTTTGGCCATTATTTTATCTTCGGTTGCTTATTGATTGTTTAGTTTGGCAGGCCAGTTAGAAATGTGATAAGCTCTGATATCCCCGAGCTTACAGGCACCAGCTCTCCTCAAAATATTAGAGAAAATGTTTCCTAGCTCACATGTTTTGCACATCTGTGTTCTTCTGACCCTATGACTCAGCCCTGACTGCCATTAGACCCCCTGATCTGACCCCAAATGACAAGCTATATACATAATCTCTCCCTGGCACCTATACTCAGCATGTGGAGTGAACCAGCTTAGCCAGTATCATCTAGCACATCACACACAGCTCCTGGGGCCCCAGACCGGTTACCTTAGGATATTCTTTCCATCAGCCAGCCACTAGGTGAGTGGACCGGAAACAAAAGCACTAAAGCTAAGGTGGCTGTACAAATTCTGAATCAGATGAGTGCGGAAACATCACTAACACAACAAACACATAATAAGTACTGTCAATAATAGAAACTGCAAATTTAAAAAAGAAATAGAAAAGAACCACAAAACATGACTTGTTTTTAACTTTCCTTCACAGCCAATGAGTCAAGTCTTCTTCCATCATCAGAGGAGATGAAGATGCAGAAGAGAGCGGCCACACTTGAAGAGTGAATGAGAGCAGCAGGAGCCCCAGGGGAGGGACCTTGCCTCTTCAGAAGACTGAAGCAGTGACAAGCGAAAAGAAGAAACCTTAGTAAACTGATTAAAGAGAGTTCACCTCCTCCATAAGACACAGGCCAGACCTGGATAATAAGGAGGATCATAGATAGCCCTGGAAATAGATGTTATTTTCCTTGCAATACATCACTTTGGCCCACTGTGCCTTGGGCTGCCCCTCGAGTGCCCAGGCACCCAAGCACCTCTGAGCTTTTCTCTCAGGATGTTCTCTGGAGCTATAAAAATTTGTTCTGTCCAAGAGCAGTCTTAGCCCTCAAGTGAGAAAGAATTAATGCTCCTAGAGACAACTTTCAACCACCTGGAAATGGGAATTATCAGGCAAATGACCCAGCCTCCTGAATTTTGGAAAGACAATGCTGACATCCATTCTTTGTGGATTCTCAAAGAGTCCCCAGCAGGATTCAGCTCCAGATACCCACAGCAATAGGTAGCTCAGTAATGCACTCATGGTTAGCTCTCCTTATTTTCCATTTCATTCTTCCTACTTCCTCGCTCCAGTCTCTTGGAATTATCTCAGAAAAAAAATTAATTACCTCTAACTAAATCCTTGTCTCGGCCTGTTTTTTGAACAAAAGACTCAAATTAAAATCCAATTGTATTGGGTTGAAGAGTGTCCCCCCAAAGTTTATGTTCACCCACAACCTATGAATGTGACAGCATTTGGAAGCAGGGTTTTACAGATGTAACTAAGTTAAAATAAGTTCATACTTGATTAAGAGGGACCCTAATCAAATGACTGGCATCACTTTAAAACAGGTAAATGTGGACACAGACACACAGGGAAGATCACCCAGCAACAGATATAGAGATTGGAGCAATGCATCTACAAGCCGAGGCAGTGGCAAGGATTGCTGATACCCCTAGAAGCTAGGAGAAGCATGGGACAGACTTTGCCAGGCACTTCCAGAAAGAACCGACTCTGCTGATACCTTGATTTCAGGCTTCTGGCCTCCAGAACAGTGAAAGAATCAATTTCTGTTGTCTGCTGCCACCAGTTTGTAATACTTTGTTATAACAGCACTAAGAAATTAGTACAATACCCCAGAGTGTCTTAGGGTCCAAGAAAACAGAAACCACTCCAAATATTTGCAAACAAAAGGAGTTTATTCCAGGGAACTGATTACATGACAGAAGCCAAAGAGGGTAAAATGAATCAACCGAGAGATTAGCAATAGCAGGAAGCCACTACCACACCTAGCTGGAGGCATGGAGGGAGCAAGCAGTGTTGCCAGGACGCTGATCACCTGGCAGAATATGAAACCATATCTAACCTGCCAGGTGAGAGCTGGAGCCAGGAGGAGAGCTGAGGAGTCATCCTGAAACAGTCTGCAAGCTAAGAAGAAAGAGTGGGAAGGAAAAAGACCCTAATTCTTCAGCACCACCCATTGGCTTGGTCCAAGAAGACAGAGCTATCAGACAGAGAAATCTGTGTGATGTAGACTGTGTCACAGAGAAGAGCAGCAGGAAGATGAGGGCTGGATCTGAAAGCTACCTGGGCAAGGATCCAAACCAACAACTCCACTCCAACCCCATGAGACTCAAAGGAAGAGAGTTTAAGCTTTTGCTGTTTTTTAAATAAATTACTAGGATCCATAATAATACCAGTAAAAGGTGAGATCTGAAGGATGAGAGACACTATGAAGAAACAGTGTGAGACAGTAATAATGCACTGATGATCATGGCAGTACAAAAAATGGGAAGTCCTTCATGAGTCAGGTTTCTTTAAACCCACATGCAACTCCCACTTGGATGGACACAACAGTATGTGAAGACTCACACTGTGTTCTTTTGTTCCAAGAACCACCACAGGAACACACCAGGAAAACCAAAGGGATTCACACACCCTTTGAAAGAAGCAGGACACTGCTGCAAATTTTGCAAAACAGGTGAAAAACTGTAAGTTCCCAAAGTGTGAGAGGGAAAAAACCTGCTTCTGAACACACATCCCCACTGGGGAATCTGAATATCCAGATCAAGGGAGAATTTAACCTTAACTTGAACTGAAACGAATGTAGGCAGTCACACAAAATATAAAAGTAGAAGTATCAGTATCAGAAGACTACAAGGCACTTCCAGTCTTCAGCTTGAGCCCAGGGAAGCCATTCCTGACTATATCTCACAGGATCTCTCAGGAAAGGCAGCCAGTGGAATTGGGGAGGGGTCACCAGGTGAAGGAAGCTTCCAACTGAAATTGGTAGTGGTTTCAATTGGACACAAATTTTCTTTAGTGGAGTCTGGGGGACGAGTGGGAGCTTTGGCAATATGAGCACATGAACTCAGAAGCAAAGAAGCCACTCCCGTTGGAGTGGGCAGATGGGGAGGGGTGATATCTGAAATCCATGCTTGCTTTCTCAGTGGGAAAGCTCACAGCCTTGGGCAAGATCTGAGTGGGGCACTTTGGGAGTGAGACTGGCCTTGCCAACTGTGTGGGAGCTGGGTGAGGCCTCTTGCTACCAGCTTTCTGCCACTTCCCTGGTGAATTATATGACACAACAGAGGTAGCCAAGATCCCCTCTGGAAAATAACCCCATTGGCCTAAGAACCACCCCCACATCCCGCACAGTGGCCACAGCAAACCCCACACAAGGAGACTCTGAGCCCAGACCCACCTAACCCTGCCCCAACATGATGGTATTTCTTTACTCACCCTGGTAACCAAACACAAAAGATAGAAACTCTTGGGAGCTTCCAGGCCCCACCCATCATCTGAGAAACCAAAATACTTACCCTGGCCAACTTAGGGCAAACCTAGATCCCTCTACTACCAATGCAGCTGGTGCTGTCTTGAAAGCACCACCTCTTGGCTGGAGGCCAAACAACATAGGCCATTACAGCAACTCATGACAGAATAACCCTGAACCCAGGAAGGAGAAGATAACACCTAATTCCAATGCCTGCAACATCCTGGCTAAACAGAGGTCCTGAGTGTGTCCACATGAAAACTTCCCTGCTAGCATAACCAGCATTCAAGAAACCCAGCACACTACACATATCTACAACCAAGGACTCTCACAGAGTCTACTTCACTCCCCTTCCACCTCCACCAGAGCAGGTAACGGTATCCATGGCTGGGAGACCTGAAAAGAGATCACATCACAGGAATGTCTTTGCAGACATTCCCCAGCAGCAGCTGGAACCTGGTAGCGCCACTGGGAGGCTAGACCCAGAAAAGCAGTAACAGCCAATGCAGTCCAGTGGTCAGAAAGTCCCATCCCTAGGGGAAGGGGGAGAGCACCACATCAAAGGATCACCCCATGGGATAATAGAATCTGAACAGCAGACCTTGAGTTCCAGACCTTTCCAATGAAATAGTCTACCCAAATGATAAGGAACTAGAAAGGTAATTTTGGTAATATGACAAAACATAGTCCTATATCACCTCCAAAAGATCACACTAGCTCCCCAGCAATGGATCCAAACCAAGAAGAAATCTCTGAATTGCCAGATAAATAATCCAGAAGATTATTAAGCTACTCAAGGAGATACCAGAGAAAGGTGAAAAAACAACTCTAAAAATTAAAAAATATATATATACATAAATATAGGATATGGGTGAAAAATTCTCCAGAGAAATAGATATCATAAAGAAAAAATAATCACAACTTCTGGAAATGAAAGCCATGCTTAGAGAAATACAAAATCCACTGGAAAGTTTCAACAATAGACTAGAACAAGCAGAAGAAAAAACTTCAGAGCTCAAAGACAATGCTTTCAAATTAACCCAATCGAACAAAGACAAAGAAAAAATAATTTTAAAAAAATGAACAAAGCCTCCAAGAAATGTGGGATTATGTTAAACAGTCAAACCTAAGAATAATTGGTGTTCCTGAGGAAGAAGAGAAATCTAAAAGCTTGAAAACCTTATCTGAGGAAATAATTGAAGAAAACTCCCCTGGCCTTGCTAGATACCTAGACATCCAAATACAAGAAGCTCAAAGAACACCTGGAAAATTCATCATAAAAAAGGCTATCACCTAAAGTCCTATCCCAGTTCTGTTAAAGTAATAGCAGGAATAGCACCTTATAAATACCTAGAAAAATAGTAGAAGGAAACATGCTTAAGCATTAATAATGATCTCTTGTGGTAGAATTTTTGGTAATTTTAATTTTATCATTTACATGTTCCTACTTAACTATACATATATATTTATACATATACATATACATAAATATACAAACATATGTATATATACACATTTTTGTTTATGGACAGCCTATGACTGTGAGCCAAGGGACATCAGAGACATGGCTCTCTGGAAACTGAGAGAATACTTAGTGGACAGTTTTTTGTTTGTTTGTTTGTTTGTTTTTGAGATGGAGTCTCGCTCTGTCGCCCAGGCTGGAGTGCAGTGGCGCGATCTCAGCTCACTGCAAGCTCCACCTGGGTTCACGCCATTCTCCTGCCTCCGCCTCCCGAGTAGCTGGAACTACAGGTGCCCGCCACCACGCCCGGCTAATTTTTTGTATTTTTAGTAGAGACGGGGTTTCACCATGTTAGCCAGGATGGTCTCGATCTCCTGATCTCGTGATCCACCAGTCTTGGCCTCCCAAAGTGCTGGGATTACAGGCATGAGCCACCGCGCCCGGCCTTAGTGGACAGTTATTATCAGGATGATCAGCATCCATTTTTCCATCACCTGGCAACAACAACTAGCATTTCTCAAGGGAAATCCCCTCCTCATTCATAAGCACCATAGATGGAGTGGAACAGTCCCCACCTCAGCTTAAGGAGGGCTAAATAACCAAAGCATAAAGCAATCAATCCACTACACTTCAATGGACCCAATGATGACTCATTTTGGTTCAATAAATATCAAGTCCAGAACTTTTGTGCAGAACTGTGGAATAGAAAAAGTTATCTTTGTCACAGAATATTTATATTTAAAGAGGGGATTCTAAATATTCCAAAAATATGAATCCGAGATAGTGGTAAGATAGGAGTGGGTTGCCATTTGGAGTATTTGTTGGGTGTGTGCAACTCTGCGTACTGCTAAGGCAAGTCCAGCCTCCGTCTCACACCAACAAGCAGATTTCCCCACCACGGCCCTTACCATCTTGTACTCTAACCCCAGATTTTCAGTCTACTCTTGCTAACCATCAACTCTTCAAGGGCAAGAGCCATGTCCCTCATATCCCTGCATCTGGCTTGCTAAATAATTATTCATGATTTTATCTGAGTAGAAAAAGAGCCAAGAACTGAGAAAAGGAGACATTCTTGGTTCTCAGTCACTGAGGAGCTTCTGCAGTACCAGCCTTTCTGCTAGCTGCAGCCACAGCTTCAACAGCTCCACCTCCTTGTTCTTTATTCTTGCTTTCACCTTGTTACTCAGCAGCAGGGGTGTAAATGTAACAGTGCCATGTCAACTTAAACCAAACCAGAGAATTTTAATAAACCACCTTCTATAATGACACCCATCAAAACCAGAAGGGGACAAGTCTAGGAGGTCTCTGAGGTTACTGTACCCATCCCTCCTTCATCTCCCTCCAGCATTTGTTTCTGGAAGGAGTCAACACCAACAACTCTGACCTGGGCAGCCTTCCTGAGAAAATGCAGCCATTCCTGCTCCTGTTGGCCTTTCTTCTGACCCCTGGGGCTGGGACAGGTAAGTGACTATCCCTATTCCAGAGGCCTGAACCCATCTTATAAGATACCCTGTACCCATGAGCACTGGTCAGGAATTTTCCTCAATCTGAGCCCACCTCCCATTCCACACCCAAACTTATAAATCTGAGGCTAGATAGACACTCAGCAAAGATCGAAAAATGAAGGGTGTTCCCTAAAAGGTTTAATGGGTATTAGCCTCTCCCTAGACCTCTCCTTCATGACCTGGAGTGTGGATTGTTCGTAGAAAGGCATTTGGTAGGGAATGTGAAGCTAAAAAAGATAAGTAATTATTACTCTACACTCCAACCCAGGAAAGAGGAGCTCAGACACCAAGTTGCAGTCATAGGAGTTGTCACTGGACCCAGCTTAAGAACCACTTAAATTATTCAGTGCCTCCACCCAGTCACCCCTGCCAGGAGAGAAGCCCATGGTGCAACTGATCTCAGAGGTGGCAAGATGACTGTGTCCATAGCTCTCCCATTACCTTGGCTCCACCTGGGCTTTGTGATTCATTTTTAGTTGATTTCTCCACTTCCTTCTGCCTTTGCAAGCCCTCAGCTACTCCACTGACCTGGTGATAACCCCCTCTAACATCCCTGAGGTCCTGAATCCCACCAGCACTACCCCCACTAAACCTCAGCCAAAGGCTAATTGGAGGCTATTCATTTATGCACCAAACAACACTTACTGAGAACCTAGAATGTGTTCGGCCCTGGCACATGAGAATTTTAGAAAATCCAACTCCAGAAGCTCATGGGTAGATCATTAGAAAATGGCACCAATCAGGAGGACAGCAGAGGCTCAGAGGGATCAGAGAGACTCACTAAAAAGGAGGAGCCTGGGAAGTCCTGTCCAGGATCCTCTGGGGCTCTACCACTGTGAAAATAGATCTTTCTTCCTCCATGTGTTTCTGCAGTAGGATGCAGAAGTCAAGCACTGTCCATTCTGAGAAGGTTCTGAGACTTAAAGTTCAGAAAAGCTTGCTCTGCCTGCAAGGAGTACTGCCTGCAGAGCTCAGGAGGATCCTCCCTCACTGTCTGCAGCACACAAAACACTTCACCCTCAATCACTGTCGTCCTAAGCCTTCTCTCCTGACTGCAGCCATCCCCAGCTACTTTATCTTCCAGTCTTTCCTTTCAGAGGAGATCATAGGGGGCCATGAGGCCAAGCCCCACTCCCGCCCCTACATGGCCTTTGTTCAGTTTCTGCAAGAGAAGAGTCGGAAGAGGTGTTGCGGCATCCTAGTGAGAAAGGACTTTGTGCTGACAGCTGCTCACTGCCAGGGAAGGTAAGGAGCAGCACCAGCTCACCTCCTGAGTTCCCCCTACAGGGACCCTTGTTTTCTCCTGGGGACTGCAGCCCAGGGGAGCTTCCAGAGTTCCTGGTAACACAAGCGCATGAAAGCTCATCGGAGCAGCCACCTGGGAATAGGACTAAGATGATGAAAGGATGAGAAATAGGACAGGGTCAGAGGGTCAGAGGTCAGAGCAAGTGGCATGGTTTCACACACTGGCCCAACAAGGCAGTAGTAAAGGTTGAATCCATGCATTAAGGATCAAAATGCAAACTGGAGCAATTTCATGATATTTCCTGAAGGCAAGAGAGAGCCCCCAGAAGCCCTACTCTTCATGTCTTTGTGAAGTAGAGGGCACAGTCACTCAGCCCTGGAGCCCTCCTGTCCCTTCAACTTCCCCTCAGCTGCAGCCCTACCCTGCCACAGCTGTCATCTGCTCTTCACTGCTCCTGGGCTGTATCCCCTGTGACTCCACCCCCATCCTCACTCTGCTCTCTGTGCAGCTCCATAAATGTCACCTTGGGGGCCCACAATATCACGGAACGGGAGCGGACCCAGCAGCTTATCCCTGTGAAAAGACCCATCCCCCATCCAGCCTATAATCCTAAGAACTTCTCCAACGACATCATGCTACTGCAGGTGAGGCACACTCCTGCCACTCTTGCTCTTCTTGGACCAGTTGGTTCACTCCCACTGTGATGCCAGCACTTTCCTCCTTTCCATCCTGGCCTCTTGGCCAGTTCCTGTGCCTTAGAGGAGAGGGAAGATGGTGCAGCCCCATCACTGTGTCGGGGTCCAGAAGGCCATTGCCTGACCTGGACTTTCTTGCTTCTTCCCCACCAGCTGGAGAGAAAGGCCAAGTGGACCACAGCTGTGCGGCCTCTCAGGCTACCTAGCAGCAAGGCCCAGGTGAAGCCAGGGCAGGTGTGCAGTGTGGCTGGCTGGGGTTATGTCTCAATGGGCACTTTAGCAACCACACTGCAGGAAGTGTCAATGACAGTGCAGAAGGACTGGGAGTGTGAACATCTCTTCCATGGCAATTACAGCAGAGCCACTGAGATTTGTGTGGGGGATCCAAAGAAGACACAGACCAGTTCCAAGGTTGGATTTCCATCCTCTACCCAGAAAGACCACAGGGAGAGAGGAACTTGAGGGAGTTCTGGGGTATGACAGTAGCCAGATCTTTATGCTCTCAGCCCAGAGCTTGGGCAGCCTGTGTCCTCCTGGAATCTAGTCTTTAGTCCACTCCTTGGATGGATTGGGGTGGCTGGAGGGGAAGGATCTGTCATCCCACAGTCACTTATCACCAAAGTGTCCATGAGAATTGCAGAGAAAGGCTTGGTCTGGGGAGAGCCAGAAAGCACAGCCAGGGCCATGCTGGAGACCCAGGACTGAGGGAGGTGACAAGGCCTGCCTGGCACTGATGTCACACAAAATCCATAACAGAGACCACCCATCCCAGGGAACACTAGCTCAGTCTTTCCTCTCTCTGTTCACAGGGGGACTCCGGGGGGCCCCTCGTGTGTAAGGACGTAGCCCAAGGTATTCTCTCCTATGGAAACAAAAAAGGGACACCTCCAGGAG